>NW_027555514.1:185192342-185910699 GCF_003287225.1 Phascolarctos cinereus
TGCTTCTCTCACCCTGGGTAGATCGCTTTACCTCACAATGCTCTAGGTCATTCCCTTAAGACTCTGAGTTACAGTAAAAGTGTCAGTCTCGCATCGGTAGGGAAAGTTTCTTCATCCAGGATTTCCCTGTCCCGATGAAGTCACAAGTTCTATCTCATTCCAATTTCTCTCTCCCCCCAGATACAAGCCATCCACCAGCCCGCTACCTCTTGCTATGGGAAACACTACTACTGGAACGGGTATGATAAAAAAGAGTGTGATAGGCGTATTCGTGATCCTATGAGTCCCCAAACAACAACCCTAGATGTTATGTTTCCCTATAAGAATGTAAGCTCCCCAAGAGCAAAGACTGTCTCACTTTTGTATTTGCATCCCCAGAACCCAGAATGGTGCCTGTCACACAGCAGGGACTTCATAGTTTCTTCATTAATTGATTCATTCACAGTACTGGGCATATAGCAGGAATTGTGTTGAATGACAACTGCATGAATGAATGAATGAGTCTCAGTTATAAGTAGGCTGGCATCATGGAAGGAGTGCAAAGTGTTCCAAAAGAATCTCAGAACACATGAAGAGACTGCTAGAGAGTGGAATAAACCCAAACCATATGGTAAAGGAATAAACCCCAAATGTTTAACTGAACCCCAAGCCAGGGTAAAACACTGATTAGGCCTTGTACAAACACAAGTCCAGACATAAGGGGCACATATTTTAGATTTGTGGGGGCAGGAAGGATAAGCATGAGACAAAATTATAAACTCAACTAAATTTGACTTTGGCACTCCCTTTCCCCTTTTCATGCTTCTTCCCTCCTTCCACCTAGTCAGGGCCTTCCTAGTCTATTAAAATAGCCCATCTAAGGTGTTAAATGATCACAGGATCATAGATCCAAAGCTGAGAAGGTTATATAGTTCAACCCTCTCATTTTTCTAATAAGGAAACTGAAGTTAAGTAGACTCACTTCTAAGAGCCATAACCTGAAAGTTACATGACTTGCCCAAGGTCACACAGGTAGGTGGCAATCATTCAAAGGTTTATTCCTCCCAAGGTATAGGTATTTCAATAAAAACCTCAAGGCCAAAAAGCCTTCAAGTCTCCAGTGAATTAATCTCTAATTTAAATTTGGAGCCACCAAATCAGGTAATGGTATGGCTACACCTCTCTAGTCATCTTTGGCAAGCCACTCAAACTCCCTGAGTTTCAATTCCCTCATACATAACACAGGTGGGTCACATTAATTCACTTCTACATCCCCTCCTAGCTTCAACATTTATGATCATCTATTTCTCCGTCTATCCAGTATCTAGCTAGCTTGTTAGCCATCTTCTGAGTAAGCTCATCTCCTTGTATAATTTGAGTTTTAATTGCTGAAGTTTTCTCCTTCTGCTCCATCCCCAGCCCCTGGTAAAAATAGATGGATGGATATATGACACAGAAAGAGAGACAAGATAAATGATAAATAGCACTTAAAAATATTTGTTGATGATTGATTGATTAATCATATATCTGATGCTGAAAGGGACCTTGAAGATACCTGGTCCCACCCCTTCATTTCACAGACAAGGAGACTGACTCAGACACATTGAATGACTTGCCCTAGTTCATTAAAGATATATCTCCATCCTATGGCTTCACCAGGTGCTGTGGAATTATACTATTAGAGATTAATTCCTTGTGGTCCTGAAGACTGTTTGGTGTTGAAGACCTTATTAATATAGATATAGATAGATGTGTGTGTGTGTGTGTGTGTGTGTGTGTGTGTGTGTGTGTCTAGAATTTGGTTAAAGCTCAAAATTTTGTATAAGATAGGATAGCTTTGGGGGTATGGTTGTGTTAGAGGGTAGAGAAAAGGGAGAGGACAGGATGGTTTCAGAAAGACATACAAATAAGATATATGAGAAAAGAAGAGGAATAAAGGTAAAATGAAGGTGGATTGAAAGGATTAACATAAGTGCTTTAAGAAAGGAATAAGGGAGGTAAGGAATAGAGTTGGGTTCAAACAGGGCTGACTTTCACTGGTTCTTAGACTAAGGGCATTGCTTGGTGACTCCGGGGAGGAGGATAAGGACTGAGATCTGGAAATGAGGCAGGAGGGAATCAAGAGGCCACAAGAGATGACAGCTGGTGAGTTTGGAGAAGCAAGGCAGGGGAATTCAAGTTCCTGCCAGAGGGTGAGAAAGTCAAAAGGAAGGGCAAAAAGGTGAGCAGAAAAAGATCGAAATGAATTAAGACAAAGTGAAGAGTAGAAAGAAAGAGAAGAAAAGGGTGAGAAAGAAAAAGGAGAAAGAGAGAGAATGAGAAGATGAAGGCAATGGAGTAAAAGGAAACAGGGAAGGGGGGAGAGAGAAAAGCACAAAAGAATATATTTTCAATCTTGCATAAAGAAAACAGACACTCCTGCCTTTCTCCTGTTCTGTTAAAGTGAACTCACAGGTGCACAATATGACTGAGGAATTTTTTTTAAACCAAGCTGGGTTTCCAGGGTTATTCCTGATAGGGGGTATGCGTTCCATATGCTGCTCTACACAAAATAGGGCAGTACATAATGTGCTCAAACAGCAACCACTAAATCATCAGCAGTTTTTTCTCTTTCCTCTTAGGGGCAGCCACTTCCCCCTCCTGCCGAGCAGCACCCCCAAACCTAAGCACAAAACATTTTTGTAAAAGTTTGCACAACCAAAATAACTGTATTCTCTCTGTCTACACCATCTACATCCAGCCTGCACAGTATAATCAGCTTAATCCTCTCACAAAACCCTTTTGTATAGGAAGCCACCTATTATCTCCCCTCTAGTAAGTATAATCCCACATTACCAACTGCCTATTGGACATTTCCAAATGGATTATCTGGGGGTGTCTCAAACTCTGTGTGTCCAACATAGAACTCCTTGTCTCCCCACCCCCCACCCCAACCCAAACTCTTCCCTCTCCCAATTTTCCTCTTACTATCAAAGGCACCACTATCCTCCCAGTCATCCAAGCTTTCAATTCCTTACCTTCACATACCCCATATATCCAATCCAATCCTTTACCAAGTTTCACTGTTTCTACCTTCATATGTCTCATATGCCCCCCCCAAAAAAAGCTACATCAATAGCTTTCTATTTGGTCTTCCTGCCTCAGGCCTCTCCCCACCCTCATCCATCCTTCATATAGCTGTCAATATGATTTTCTTTAGGAAAAAGATCTGAACATGTCACCCCGTCCCCTACTAGACCAACTCCAGTGACTCTCTCTTGCTTCTAGGATTCATAACCTGGCCCTTCCTGCCTTTCCAGTCTTCTTACCTTTTAATCTCTGCTTCACAGTTTATATTCCAGCCATCCTGACTTGCTTCCTACCTCCTACCTCGATATGACATTCCATTTACCATCTCCATGTCCTTCCACTGGCTAGCTGTCCCCCACGACTGGAATGTAATCCCTCCTCACCTATTCTTATGAAGATCTCTGATTTCCTTTCAGACTCAGCTCAAGTTATTTTTCCTAGTCTTCCCAGCTTTTAGAGCTTCCCTTACTCAAACTACCTTGTCTTCATTTTGTATATATTCTGCATATAAACATATGTGTACGTGTTGTTTTCTCTAGTAGAATGTAAGTTCCATGAGGGCAGAGTCTATTTCACCACTCTTTGTAGCTTCAACACTTAGCATGGTGCCTGGAATATAGTAAGTGCCTATTAAATGTTTGTTGATTGTTTGTAGGTCACTAATGAATTATTGTCTAGGCCACAACAATTCCATCATGTCAGGAAAGGGACACAACTGAATTAGAACTCATGACCACAGCAGTAAAAACTTAAGGCCACATAGAATTTGACCATCTCATGCCCCAATTCTTTAGAAGAGGTGTTCCCATTTTCACTTTCATGGAGTCCCTAACCTACCCCCTTCTCACTTGGGAACAGGCTGCCTTTCCACACATGAATCTATATTTGAAGATGACTAAGAAAGAAGCATGCGTGCAAATATGTGTATACTGAGCACATTGTGGGCACACATAAAGTGTCCCTGTCCTGTCCTTTACCCAGAGCAGATAGCTTTCTCAAACACAAATAGTATTTGAGAACTGAGGTCTGTATTGGAGAATGACCATGGACCATCGGTCCCTACCCAACACCAGACCTCCTCCATGCATGTAAGGAGCATGCATACACACACACACACACACACACACACACACACAGAGTACCCTGGCCTTCCCTCTCTCACCTGGGGACAGGACTGGCAAGTAACCTTTCCACACACCAGCCTATACTTGAGGTTGACACCGCTCTCCATGCTGCAGTGGCAGGTGGTACATTGATCCACCATCAGGCTGCCCCCTGGCTGGAATGAAACAAATCAGACATGAGGCCTGGGTGTTCTCCCACTCTCTCTTTCTCATGACCAGGTATGAGTGACACCAACATAAGCTAACTCCATCTCTTCCCTACATTATCTCAACCCCCTGCTCATTCTCCCAAATCCCTTCTCTTATCCCCTTCCCAAAAGGGTGAGGATGGTAAAAGGGAGAGCTCCTGTTAGCCCCAACCCCCACAGAGGCAGCTACAGGTGGCAGGGGTCAGGGCTGTCCTGAGGATAGAGTCGGAAAAGCAGCTCACCGTGCACTTGGAGAAACCTTGGCAGGGAGGCGATATGAGATGGACATAATGACTGATTTCAGATGATTATTTGCAAGCAAAGTTAAACTCCCCTAGTCCCTGAAATAAAGGGCTTAAAATGAGATGACGAGGCAAGGAGGATTGTAGGAACAATGGAGTTAAGGGTCAAGAGAATTCAGAAAATATTAGAAATACTAAGATGTGATCCCAAAGGAAAGGAAGCATCTGCCCAGACTGAGACCCACAACAGAAAGCCTGAGGAATAGGTTCCCAGGATCCATCCTCCTTCTGCTTCTGATCATATACAACTTTGTTATATGGGATTTTCTAGCCTTATTCAACCCTCATTCTAGCAGTTATGAAAGCCTATTGCAAGAACATGACCCTATTACATGTACTGCAGAGCAAGCAGCATCTTACCCTAATGATGGTGTCATTAACCACGCAACCCTGAACAGGTTCTGCAGGAGGGAGAAAGAAAGAAGCCGGGCATTAGTGCTCACTAGCCAAAATTCTGCAAGGCACCTCCTCCCTCTCAAGATAAAGCAGGAGATCTGGGGGGTGAAAGACTTGACATTTGTCTTCGGCCCTCTTCCACTGCCCCTTTCCACGATTATCCCACCTCATTTTCTTCTATTTCCCAAGTATCTTCATCCTACCCAGCTCCCTCATTAGGATCCTGGACTCAGGTCTAGGTACCCTTTCTGGTAATGCCCCAAAATTATCTTTTTTGCACCCACCAAAAACATTCAAAATATTCATCCTTTAGGGGATATACAGGGGTGTTGTTGTTCAGTAACTTCAGTCACATCTGACTCTTTGTGACCCTGTTAGGGGTTTTCTTGGCAAAGATACCAGAGTAGTTTACCATTTCCTTCTTCAGACCATTTTACAGATGAGAAAACTGAGACAGAGCTAAGTGGCTTGCCCAGAGTCACACAGCAAGTAAGTGTCTAAAGCCATATTTGAACTCAAGTCTTCCTGACTCCAGGTCTGGCACTCTATTCACTGTACCACCTAGCTGCCCTGGAGAGAGGTAGAATCAGCAAAATATGAAGAAAGAGCCTGATTAAACTAAGTCACACTGAGATGTGAATAGCTTATATCTCTTCTCAGGGACACTTGCATTATAAAATGAGAGGTTTGTTAACCTATACAAATGAAATCCCAATGGGTGGAATTTCAGGTACTGTGACAATGTCAAACAATTTCAGGACATGTGGAAGGTCTTCCTACCATCATCCCAGTTCTTATGGTACCTGGAAAAAGTGGGAGATTTAGAGTCAAAGAACCTTGGCTCTGTCACATTACTGGTATGAACTTGGGTGAATGATTGACCTTCTGAAGACTTCAGTTTCCTCACTTGCAAAATAAAGAGGTTGAACTGGAGGACCTCTCAGTCTCCTTCCAGCTCTGAATCTATGGTCTCATCATTTTGGGAACTATCATGAGAGTTAGCAGAAAAAAATAATAGGCTATAGTCAATCCTGGAGTGCTAGCAGGGCAGAGGATGTGTCATCCAGCAGAGGAAGGAGAAGCCTGAGCTCCATCTCCAATACACACACACACACAGCCAAAGATTCCCATGCTCATCTAAACTGACCACAATGACAGAAAGGGCAGCACTCCGTGGCCTGGCTACAGCTCAGCTGGAAGCCCAGAGGGCAGGTGGGGACGTCTAACTGAGGGCAGGAGACATTCCTCTGCTGGACAAAGACTTGCTCCTTCACTCGCACACACTCGTTGATGAGGCAAGGGTTCTCGGGGGAGTGCCATTGTGAGCCAACCTGTGAAGGAGCAGAGTGGGATGCATCAGTAAGTCTCTAGGGTGCAGTTTTCTCACCTACAAAATGGTGATAATGATATCCGCACCTAGCATCTCATAGGATTCTTAGGAGGAAAGTACTTTGTAAACCTCAAAGTGCTAAATAAATATGAGTTCATAATATTTCATAATTTTCGTGAGTTATGTGTGTTATAATGGATAGTCAGCCACAGAGCCACCTGGGTTCAAATTGACATGCCTGGCTGTGTTATTCTGGGTGACTCACATAAGATCTCAGTGCTCTAGGGTACCAACCCTCTCAGAACATATATTTCAGAGATATCACTGATTTGCATCATTAAATGAAGTTTCTTCATGCAAATTTTCCTTATATCCATGAACAATATGGTATAAGGTATAGTCCTTATCCCATATCACTAATTTTCATAAGATGAAGAATAGACTATGGATGGGTAGCTATTGATGCCCAGGTGATCACCTGTTTTTGATAAGAATACTGCTTGTGATTTTTTTTTTTAGTTGTTAAGTGTCTTTCCTTCCTTCTTGAAAATCGATACTAGTGACTAACAGGGAGTTGATATCCAATATAAGTAAGGAGATAGTAAGAGAACCTAGCTCCCTTAATGAAATCACATCAGCTGGCCCAGATAAACTACATTCTCAGGCCTGGAAAGAATTGACAGGTGATTGCTGAGCACTCTCAGTAACATTTGAAAGATCTTGGAAAATGGGAGTGGTACCACAAGACTGAAGGGCACAGTGTTGTCCCAGTTTTCAAGAAAAGGAAAACAAAACAATGAGCTTGAATTTGACTTTGATTCCTGGGGAAAATAATAAAACAGATCACTAAAAAGATACTTAGTGAACATCTTTGTAAAGAAATGGTGATTACAAAGAGTCAGCATGACTTCATCAAGAATATGTCACATCATGGAAACTTCATTTCCATTTTTGATCATACTATTAAGCTAGTAGAGAAGGAGAATGCTGTGGATATAATTTACCGAGATTTTATCAAAACTTTTTATAAAGTATTTCATACTATTCTTATGAGAAGATGGAAAGATATGGATTAGGTTACAACACAATTAGATGGTTTCAGAGCTGAATGTATGACTGGACTCAAAGAGTAGTTGTTGATAGTTCAATATCAGCGTGGTAGGAAGTGTCCAATATGGTACCTCAGCAACCTGTGCTTGGCCCTGAGCCGTTTCACATTGTTATCAATGACTTGGATACAGGGATATATGGTACACTCATCAGCTTTGCAAATAACAAAAGTCAGAGGGAGACCTAATGCAGTGGGTGATGGAATCATGGTCCAAAAGGATCTTGACAAGCTAGGTCATTGGGGCTGAATCTAGTAAGATGAATAGGAATAAATGTAAAGTCTTGTACTTGGGCACCAAAAAAAATCAACTCCACAAGTATATGACAGAGGGAGCATGGATAGACAGCAGTTGTTCTGAAAAAGAACTGGGGGTTTTAGTAGGCTGCAAGTTCAAGTTCAACATGAGTGTGAAGCAGTAGCCAAAAAAAAAAAGCTAATTTAACTTCCAAGAATAAGAAAGCGACAGTTCCACTGCGCTCCATCCTTATCAAACTTCATCTGGAATAGTGTATTCACCACTGAGCACCATGCTTTAAGAAGGAAATTGATAAACTGGAGAGATTACAGAATGATGAAGGGCCTTGGGTCCACGGCTCATGAGGGTTGGTGGAAGGCACTGGGCATATTTAGCCTAGATAAGGGAAGACTGAGGGAGAACATGGGAGAACACGAGAGTTGTCTTCAAATGTTTGAAGGGCTGTCATATGGAGGAGAGATTAGTTTTATTCTGTTCGGCCCCAGAAGGCAAAAGCAATAAACAAGTTTAGCCTTGAGGTCAAGAAAAAATTCCCAGTGATTAAAGCTGTCCAAAAATGGAATGAGCTATCTCCAGAGGTAGTGAGTTTCTCAAGAAGTCCCATCCTCCCTCCTTGGAAGTCTTTGAGCAGAGGCTGGGATCACCACTGGTCAGGCATATAAGACAGGGAATTCCTTTCACGTATGGGTTGGATTAAATAGAGGCCACTTGAAGCTCTTTCCAACTCTTAAATTTTGTGATATCATGATTTGTCAAGTAAGAGATCATTTGTAACTTTGGAGATGGAATAATATTTGTTCTGCATTGTCAGGATCAAAAAAAATGGATGTGAAAACACTTTGTTTTATAATCATAAAGGGTTATGTAAATGTTAATGTAAGCCAGTAGGGTCAAACTCAAATAGAAATGAAGGCCGCTAAACTACAGGCAGCTTATTGACTTAGAAAAGCACATATTAACATTATCTATGTTGAATTGTATTTTTTTTAAATTTTGTTAAATAGTTCCCAATTACATTTTGATCTGGTTGGGCTGGAGTGTTGCTGCTTCTGGCTTAGATCTGACACCTCGGAAGTAAATGAAAACAACACTAAAATGCAGCTGAACTCAGATTCGTTGCAAAGACAAGTCTTGGTCCCAGAAAACAGAGGATGAAACACTTTTCCTTCCTCTCAATAAATAATTGTGGGACCACACACACAGCATGTTGGATATTTGGTCAAATATAATTTCTTTTGCAGTTTGGGTCTTTTCTTTAATAAATGTTACTGATGGCTTTACTTCATATGTCACTGTCATTTCCAATAAACCCCTCGCCACACAGAGAGCACCCTCCTCTATAACAAAGAGCAAAACCAACCAACACAATGATACAACCGACAACATTCCACACCCATAGTCCTCTACCTTTCTACTGAAACAGGGAAGGTCCATTTTATCAACTGATCTCCAGAACCAAGATTAGTGATTATAATTATTCTATAGTCCAACTTAATTCTCTCGATTCATTCACATCATTGTTTTCGTTAATTACATTGCTCTTCAGGTTCTATTCACTTCACTATGCATCAGTTCATGCAATTCTGCCCATGATTCTCGGAATCCCTCACACTCATCATTTCTCATAGCACAATAGGAAGAGGGAAAGGAATAAGTATTTACATAGTACCTACTATATGCCAGGTACCGTGCTAAGTGCTTTACAGATGTTCTCACTGGATCCTTGTAACAACCCTATTATCCCCATTTTACAGTTGAGGAAACTGAGGCAAACAGCAATTAAGTGACTTGTCCAGGGTCATACAACTAGTAAGCATCTGAGGTCACATTTGAACTCAGCTCTTACTACTGTTGTTGTTGTACAATCACGTCTGACTCTTTGTGACGCCTTCTGGGGTTTTCTTGGCAAGGAAATTGGAGTGGTTTGCCATTTCCTTCTCCAACTCATTTTATAGATGAGGAAACTGAGGCAAACAGGGTTAAATGATTTGCCCAGGGTCACACAGCTAGGAAGTATCTGAGACCAGATTTAAACTCGTCCTTCTGACTCCAGGCCTGGCACTCTATCCACTGCACCACCTTGCTGCCTGCTGAGCCACCTAGAATCCAATAACATCTGATTACTTTCATATACTACAATTTGTAAGCCATTCTCTAGTAAATGGATACCAAGTTTTGCCTATCCATTTGGTTTTGTTTACTATTTTCTTTGTTATATGGGAGGACTCAGTGTACAGCAGCCCTTCTTAAACTATGGGTCGCAATCCCATATGGGGCTGCAAAAAAACTGGCAACAGGAAAAGGTTTCTGAACACTCAAGGACCAAAAATTAAAAATCAAACGCATAATGAATGCAAGGTATTTCTGGCAGCACTTGCCAGTGTTGCATCAAACAACTTCACTGAAGCCTTGGTTCTGAACACACAGCAGGCGCACTTTGCACTGCACGTGCCCTCAGGCCACACAATGCCAACTAATGCAAAAAGGGGTCATGAGTGGGAAAAGTTCAAGGATGGTTATAGTCAGAAAAAACTGGTCACAAAAAAGACTAACGTCAATTAACACCATACCACCCGCCTAAGGAGGAGGCAGGATGAAGGTATGAAGGCAGGTTTTCCTAAGCCCCCAAACCCACCCTTCCCCACTTAGCAGGACTGAACAGTGACCATCCACAATTTCTTCTAATTTTAATACCACAGAGAACTCCGAAGGCAATGGTCACTCACCTGCACACTCAAAGGACCTGGGCCACCCCTGTCATCAAACTGGGGGTTCCTTCCCCACTTGATCCAGCACTATTTCTGGTTCCCTGAACCTCTCCTAATTGTATGATAGGATTTCCTAGATTAGGGCCATCTTGAGGTTGCAGCCACAGACATGATGTAAATCAGGTCTGCATAACCTGTGGGATTTTGGGTGGCCCATGGAAAATGTAAAGTATCCCCTACATTTTTCATGGGCCACCTGAAATTCTTTGGCCAAAGGTTATGTAGGCCTGATCTAAATCAAAATGGGTTTGGTGAGGTTTAGAATTTACATGAATCTTTTTGAAGGTCAGTGCTAGAAATCAATCATTATCACTCTGTCATTACTCAATCATCACTCAACTAAACTCATTTTAAATACACCCGAGTCCAGAGTAAGAGGTACTATTATTATCAGTACTGTTACTTCCAGAGATAGAGGGGTAAGTATTGCGTAGTGGGGGGGGGGGGTATAATAATAAGAGGATTGGGGGATATAATCCAGACTGGAATATCTAAACTAAAGGTTCCTTTGCTTTTTTGCATGTCATGGATCCCTTTGGCAGCCTGTTGAAACCTAAGGATGCCTTCTCAGAATAACGTCTTTAAAAGCAGAAAATAAAATTGATATGGTTACAAAGGAAACAAACTTTTTTGATACAGTCATCAAAAAAAAATTTTTCTTAAGTTTACAGATCTCAGGTTAAGAACCCATGACCTAGACCATGTTGGCGTTCCTCCTAATACTATAGTTCAGCAGCACCCTCCTCAAACCTTGTATCTTCTTCACCCCATTGGTGTCTGACCTCCAGCTGTATCTCACAGGCAAACTATTGGGGGGGGGGACATAAGGCAAATGACTGTTTTCTTCTTTCAGGAGGAACAATAGTACTTGTACCGGGTATAAAAAAAAAGGAAGAGAAAGAAAGTATACCTGTCCCCAATCCTATCCCTGTGTTTTCAAACTCATGCCCATGTTGACCTCAAGACTTACATTCTGCCAGCGAATCTCTGAGTCTCCCCGAAACGAGCCACCCCCCACCTCACAGGCTGATGGTAGGCATCTCCCGCAGCATTCACCTTCCTGAGAGACATAGGTGAATCCCTGGAAAGAGAAGGAAAAGGGAGGTGCTAGTAAGAGGAGCAAAAGTAGCCACATGGTATTCTCATCAATCAACAAACTCATTAAATGCCTGCCATATTACCAAGCATTGTACCAGGTGTTGAGGACAAAGACAATAGACAAAACTTAGTCCCTGTCCTCAAGAAGCTTACATTCTATCTGGCAAAAAATCACACGATGATATAAAAATTTTCAAAATGTATGCAATATAAGTGCTTTTGACTTACACTTAGTTCTATGGAAGGCAAGAGGATTTCAAAGAAAACCCTGGCTTGACAATAATCATCACCATCATTGCTATCATAATGGTCCAGAAATATTTATGAACCACCTGTCTTGGACTATGCAACCTCCAACTTCCATTCCAATTCTAAGATACTACCTCTAACTCACACTAGTAACTGCATCTCAAATTCAACTGAATTTGTCTTGATTTATTAATATATTATCTTCATATTATGAATTACAAAATTATTTTAAGGACAATTTAGTTGTAGTGCTGCTTATTCCAATTATTGCAACTAGTCCTAAACTACTAGTCCTCAGGTGCCAAAATCACTAGTTACAGATCTGCCTTGCTTTTCCTCAAACACACCGTATCCACTACTGCCTCTTACCTCTCCCTATTCACCAACACTAAGAATGCTAGACCCCTCTTTTTTCTCATTTAAATCTAACACATTCTTTAATCTCATCTCAAATACAACCTACTTCCTGAAGCCTTCTCTGATTGCATCAACCCATAACATTATCCCTCTCCTTTTAGTTCCCACAACACTTAAGGTCAACACCAATCACTTGATACCTATCATATAATCCCTTGGGTTTCCCGCTAATCTTTTTGTGCCTTTTCATGCAATACACTGTAACTTCTCTGAGGTAGCTTGTCCTATACTCCTCTGTGTCCTCCTTCAATATTTAGCATTGGCCATTTGTTACATTAGGTTCTTAAATGATTGCATTGACGTGAAACGTACAGACAACTGAACCAAAAAAAAGTTAATGAACATACAGAGCGATGGGTAATCACTTTCACCACGTGCAAAGTATTAAGTAGGGGGCTAAGTGCAGGGTGATTGCTAGAGTTTCACATTCAGATAGGATGATTTCACTGGGGAGGAGGTTACTGAATCTCAGAGCTGGAAGGTAACTCTAAAGTCATCTAGGCCAACCTGTACTTGAAACATGAAGCTTGTATTAAATACACTCAACAAAAAGTTTCTGGCCTTCTACTTGAAGAATTCCAAAGACAGGAAACTCACTGCTTTATTTCACTTTGGAACAAACAACTCTAATTATTAGGAAATATACTTTCCTAGAACTTCTACCCATTTCTCCTAGCTCTTCTTTATGAGGCCAACCACAGCAAGTATTCTCCATGATAGGTCTTCACATTTGAAAGGCTTAAAAGAGTGTCATGTCTCCCCCTGTTTTCTCTTCCAAAGAATTAAAATACCCTAGTTCCTTCAGCCAGGCAACAGCATTCTCCTTTAATTATTTTGCGCAACATGAGGAGCTGAACCTGAGACCAGGGTTAAAATATTAAGGAAGCTCTCAGTGCCACCTTTCATAAGGGAATGGCTTAGAGAAAGGTGATAAAAAAAAAATCAACTCAATCTCTTCCTTCAGAGATCCAGGCTGTTTAGAATTCTGCAGAGTCCATTCTTCACTGAGAACTAAATGGCCTGTCCTTATTAGTGCCACAGTTAGAGTATCCCCTCTCATAAATGTCAAATGCCTGGGGTCCCAAGATCCCTGGGTTCTGTTCCCAATTATTCTACTGAGTTCTGCAATCTACATGTGATAGAGATACCCCAGCCTCCAGCACATCCCATCTAAGTATGAGCTAGGGGTAACCAGCGTTTGTCCACTTGCCTATGAGATATCGCGTCTTTCCAAAGTGAGCAAGCCTGACCAGTGGCCTAGCATCACAGGCTGGCCTACCCTTCCTACACCTTACTCCACTTCATGAACTCCATCATGCAACCACACACTGCCTAGCTGATGTCCTTCAATATAGGATGTTGTATCTCCCTTTACATCCATCAGCTCTGGCTTTTAGAATCCCTAGCCTCTTTCAAAGCTCAACTCAGTGACACCTTCTATGTGAAGTCTTTTCCAATCCTCCCAGGCTGTAGGGCCTCTGCTCTGAAATTACTTTGGATTTCCTTTGTATATATTGTGTATCTGCTTATCATGACCCCCACCTCCACCCCTAATAGAAGGTATGCCCCTAAAGCATAGGGATTATTTTGTTTTTGTCTCTGTAATGCCAGGCACATAATAGGTGACTAATAAATGCTTGTTAGTTGTTCAATATCCAGGTTGGTCAATTTTGCGGAGGGAATATACTCTGATATATGCCTCTGAAAGTACAAAATGATAAAGATCTAGAGCTAGAGCTGAAAGAGAGATAATCTAACCTCTCATTTACCAATAAGGAAACTGAGGCCTAGGGCAGAGGGAGGGTTAAATGAACTGCCCAAAGTCACAGAGACCCTAAGGTAAGGAACAGAATTTGAAGCCAGGTCCTCGGCCGCCATGCTCTTTTTTGGCTGCCCCATATTGTCTCAATTACTTAAGCAGTGACGTCTTTGTATATGTCAGAAGCCAAGGAAGAAGTACCCAGAGCTGTGCCTGGTCTCAGAGCTAAGTCCTCACTAGGGAGTGAGCAGCCACAATGTTCAGAAGCACATACATGCAGGATACATTCTATTCCCCCAACACTGTCCTAGCCTTGGGACTATCTGAGAAATTGCCCATTATCCTTCATGTTAATGTGCCACTCTCTGGAGGAGTTCCTATGCTCAGGAGGCCTTATTGAACTGCACAACATCTCCTTGAGACTGACAATCAACCTCACTCTTGTCACTTGGGAAAAGGAGGCAGAGAGAGGGACCATGATTTACCAAAGGCAAGAGACCGTAACCTTTTTGAGCTATGGCATCAGATCACATACAGCATTAGAGCCAGAAGGAATGTTGGTGCTCAACTAGTATAATCCCCTCATTTCGCAAATGACAAAGGACTGGGTCAAATAGATCATCTTCACCTTATAGAATTTAGCAAAAGAACTTAATACAGATGCTCTCCAAGGCATTGAACAAAACACAAAGAGTGCTGTGGTGGGCTAATTGCAAGAATTCACCTTTGTCTGGTCTAATTATGGCCCCTTTTTCTTATCCCCAAACCAAGGCCCCATTGACACAATGCTGTTATCACCAGTCTCCTCACTGTTATCATTATTATTACCAACATAATGTGTATCTTGTTCCTGTTACCCACACCTTTACACCTAGCATTATTATAAAATCTCACATAATAATGTATTTTAAGTAATGCACAGAGCCCAAACTATCATTTCCCTACTAGCTTCTCTTCCTTGGATCTGGTATTTTCAGATTTAACTCAGAGCAGAGTCTCTTCATTACTGATGCAATAGCCTTCAGACCAGAAGACCACCTAATATTCTCATCAATCACTTAACAAGAACAAGGTACTTAACTTAACAAGGTACCTACTATGTACTGGGTACCATGCTGCGTGTTAGAGAAAAGACAAAAATTTAAGTCACTGATCTCAAGATGTTAGTGAGTGACAGGCTGGAAGGAATGGAAAAATGAGTAGGATGTATGAGGGGAAAAAGTGGTTGGAATAGAAAGGGAAAAGGGGGTATTCCCAGATTTTTTCCATCCTTTCCATTTCTTTCTTCTACCTCCTTTCCATTTCATTCTAAACTCATAGAGGCTCATGTTTAAACTTCAGTATTTTAGCAGATCTGTGGTTTCAGAGGAGGTAGATTCCACCACCACTGACGTAGAACACAAGCCTTCCACACCTTAGCAAGCAGTTTCCATGAGCTGCCATGGCCAAAAATTGTTGTCACCTGGCAAACAACATTTTAATGCCTATTGGACACTTTGATCTGGATGTCCCTTAGACATCTTAAACTCAACACGTCCAAAATCAAACTCATTATCTTTTCTCCCAAACCCTTCCTTCTTCCTAACATTCCTATTACTGTTGAAGGTAGCACTATCCTCCCAGTCCCTCAGGCTCAAAACCTAGGTGTCATCCTGGACTTATCACTCTCTCTCACTCTCCATATCCAATCTGTTGCCAAAGCCTGTTGGTTTTACCATCATAACATCTGTCATATAGCACAGTATCAGGCATGCAGCAGGCACTTAATAAATATTTGACTAACTGATGATGACTCTCTTTGAACCTGTCTAGCCTAGTCTTCAGACAACACAGTTTATTGTTTAGCCTGCCCGGGAAGCCTCTCCAGCTTGTCAAGTTTTGCCAGAGCTTATGCTCCCCTAAAGTAGCCTTCAAGAACTTAGGGCTACATCCAAAGCTTCATGAGTCATTAGAGTAGTGCTTTAGTTCATCTGGACTCCCATAACTGTTTCAAAATTTGAAGAGGAATTTAATTAATGCTGAATATAATGGGAAGATGGCCCAGCATTTCTTTTCCTAGCGTAGTTGCTTTTTCACCCAGCTACTATCCATATTCCAGCCTTAACCCTTGCCTCACATTCCTTCTTTGTCCCTCTCCCTCTGCCCAGCACATCATGTTATACTTCTAGTAATATCTGAGGACTAATGGCTGTTAAAAGGATGCTGAACAGAGAAAATATGCACAGCTTTCAATTCGGGGGCTTTTTCACTCCCTTACTAGAGTCTTCTCTTTATAAGGGTTTGCTGCCCCAGCCCAGGGATGCCCACCTGGTGCCCTACTTACCAGCTGGCAGCTCTCCTCGCAGGGCTTCTCAGAGCACTCAGCCACATGCAAGCCCACGACGGCATCCTCCATGTCAGTGCAGGTACAGGTTTTGCAGCCTTCCTCCCAGAACTGCCCCACAGGGTAGACAGTGCCATGGTGCACACAAACCTGGAGGCATAAGGTTTCAATTTGTTTATACCTAGAATGAGCTAAAGGCAAGATGGAGCAGCTTTAACCAATCATGGTAGCTAAATTTCAAAAATGACAGACCAGGGCTGGGGAACTATGTGGCCCTCTAGGTCCTCAAGTGTGGCCCTTTGAGTGAATCCAAACAGAACTTCAGTGAAGCTTGGATTTAGTCAAAGGGCCACAGTTGTGGATTTACAGCAGGGGTGGGGAACCTATGGCCTTGAGGCCACATGTGGCCTTCTAGGTCCCTGGGTGCAGCCTTTTGACTGAGTCCAAGTTTTACAAAACCGATCCTTTTATTAAGGGGATTTGTTCTGTGAAGTTTAGATTCAATCAAAGGCCCACACTTGAGGAGCTAGAGGACCATGTGGGGCCTCAAGGCCACAGGTTCCCCACCCTCGTGCCACACCATTAATTTGAGTTTCCAAAGAAGACTATTGCTCTTTCTGCATCTCCCAACTATACCCCTGAAAAGAACACATAAGTAACTCTACAGAGGAGTAGACTCTGTGGGGTACATACACTGGTTGGTACCCTTTCTAGTGAAATCCAGCCACATCAAAGTTCCTGCCCTCAAGGAGCTTAGAATCTAATTGGAGAGATGACATATGCATGGGAACAAGTTAAAAAATTCATTTATTCATTTGGATGTGGTCAGACCACATCTAGGGTATTGTGTTCAATTCTAGGCATCACAGTTTGGGAAGGATATCAGTACATTAGAAAGTATCCAAAAGAAGGCAGCCATGATGGCAAAGAATCTTGAATCTCTGTCATAGAAAGATCAGTGGAAGGAACTGAGAATGTTTAGAGTGGGAAAGATGCAACTCAGGGGAACATGATCATTCTTTTCAAGTATTTTTATCACTCAGCAGCCAGCATTGTGCTATGGTGCTCTCTGAACTTGACTAGGCTGGTCCTGAGATAACACATACACAGTCATATGGGTCCTGTTGGGCCCTGGAGAACAGAACCAGGAGCAACGTGTGAAAACTCCAAAGAGGCATATTTCAACTTGATGTTGGGAAAACTTCCTAACAATTAGAGCGAACCATAAGAAAAATGGGCTGACTAAGGAAGTGAGCATTTACCTCACTGGAGGATTTAAGCAAAGACCAGATTACTAATTTTCAGATATGTTATAGTCTAGATCAGGTATAGGTTGAACTAGATGGCCACGGAGATCCCTTCCAAAACTAAAATTCAGAGAATCTATCAAATTCTTATTGAGCCTTACCTTACTATATGTGGGCAGCTAGGTGGTGCAGTGGATAGATCGCCCAGCCTAGAGTCAGGAAGTCTTCTCTTCCTTAATTCAAATCCGGCCTCAGACACTTACTAGCTGTGCGACCCTGAGCAAGTCACTTAACCCTGTTTGCCTCAGTTTCCTCATCTATAAAATGAGCTAGGGAAGGAAATGGCAAATCACTTTAGTATCTTTTCTACAAAAAAAAAACCACCAAATGGGATCATGAAGAGTCAGACATGACTGAAACAAGTGAACAACAACTTACTATGTATATGTGATACTGTGCTAAATATATGAGGGATACAAAGAAGTATGAGCAATCTTCTTATACTTAGATAGCCCATGTGTCATAGGGAATAATAGGACAGGGGTGGGGAACCCACATGTGGCCCTCTAGGTCCTTAAGTGCAGCCCTCTGAATGA
The DNA here is from genome assembly GCF_003287225.1 of Phascolarctos cinereus. Taxonomy (NCBI): domain Eukaryota; kingdom Metazoa; phylum Chordata; class Mammalia; order Diprotodontia; family Phascolarctidae; genus Phascolarctos; species Phascolarctos cinereus. The sequence continues at coordinate 185,210,555 of NW_027555514.1, forward strand.
ATCCAAACTTCACAGAACAAATTCCCTCAATAAAAGGATTTGTTCTATAAAAGTTGGACTTAGTCAAAAGGCCACGCCCAAGGACCTAGAAGGCCACATGTGGCCTTGAGGCTACAGATTCCTCATCCCTGGTAGACCTTTGGATAAGAGTGGGTGAAACCTGGGTTCAAGTCCTGTCTCTGATAATTACTGTGTGGCCATGAATAGATCACTTAATCTCTCTAAGCCTCAGAGTCCTCATCTATAAAATGATAACAAATGATACCCACATTTATAAATCATCAACTAATCCACTTATAAAATAATGGAGTTAAACTAGACGATACACTAGGGTCCCTTCCAAATCCAGCCCTCTCGTCTCTTTTTTTCCAAACTTCTATGCTGGGAACATACTCAGACCTTGCACTTCTCTTAGACCTTCCTAAATCTGGCTCCTGCTTCTTCAAAACACATTCCTATATCCCTTGGATCAGGAGAACATTCCAAAGAATTCATCATTTTGCACCCAGAAGGGTCATAGATCCCAGACAACTAGATGTCTATTTTACTGTAAAGATAGGATGGACATTGGGCAGCTAGGTGGCACAGTGAATAAAGCATTGGGCCTGGAGTCAGGAGGACCTAAGTTCAAATCTGGCCTCAGACCAGACACTTGACACATACTAGCTGTGTGACCCTGAGCAAGTCACTTAATCCCAATTGCCTCACCAAAAAACAAAAAGAGCGATAGTTACAGGAGGGCAGCTAGATGGTGCAGTGGATAGAGCACCAGCCCTGGATTCAGGAAGATCTGAGTTCAAATGTAGCCTCAGACACTTGATACTTACTAGTTGTGTGACCCTGGGTAAGTTACTTTACCCCATTGCCTCGCAAAAAGAGAGAGAGAGAGAGAGAGAGAGAGAGAGAGAGAGAGAGAGAGAGAGAGAGAGAGAGAGAGAGTATGGACTTGATGATCTTCGATACATATTCCTCTATTCTCTTGGCCAGACCATTACCAAATGTGATAGTGCACATAAAGGACTTTTTAATCTTTACAATGCTACATAAATTCAGTTATTATTATGTTTGTCCAAAAGAAGGACATGAAGGGGAGGACTCTTACCCAGGACAAAAGTCCCACCTGGGCTCTTTAAATTTCATTCCAATCTTCCTGTTATTGTTCTTTTTCACCAGAAAAGAAACATTTTGGGTACAGAAGTGGGGAAAAGTGACTGAGTCCCGTGCCTATAACCCACTCTTGCCCTCTCTCCTTAGTAAGTACCCTCCCTGCAGCTTCTCTGAAGTCTCTAACCTGCACTTGGTACAGTAGAAAGAACCCTGGCTCTGCTATTACAAGTTGCAGTTGTTCAGTCATTTTTCAGTCGTGTCTGACTCTTCGTTGACCCCATTTGGGGTTTTCTCAGCAAAGGTACTAGAGTGTTTTGCCATTTCCTTCTCCAGAGGGCTACATGTGGCCTCCAGGCTGCAGGTTCCCCATCCCCGGTCTAGATATATCTAAGGTCCCTCCCAAATCTAGCCCTTTAGTTCCTCTCTTCTCCAGGCTTCTCTGCTGGGAACATACTCAAATCCTGCCCTTCTCTTAAGAGACCTTGCTAAATCTGGCTCCTGCTTCTTCAAAATATATTCCCATATTCCTTGGGTCAGAACATTCCAGAGACTTCATCATTCTGCCTCTAGAAGAGTCATATATCCCAGGCAACTAAACGCTTATTTTACTGGAAAAATAAGACAGATTTGATGAGCTCTCGAGTCCCTTCCAACTCTGGAATTTCATGCTTTCCCTCCTAAGAAGCCCCAAGAAAAGATAGGCCACAGAATCCCTCAATCACTTGTCAAGGATTTTTCTCTGAAAATTTGAAGATTTCTGAGATCTCTGGTCCAAGATTCTGTGACCCCCAGTTCCTCCTATTTCAGTTTCCTTCAAGTCTTTCCTTCACAATGAAACCTTTTTCTTAATTCCAGTCAATACAATTTTTCTCCTTCCTGATTTCTCACCTCTTAATGTCAGCATGATATAGTTTATTGGACGATTCAATTCAATCTAGTCAAGTCAAGGCAGCAAGTATTTATTAAGTGCTACTATGTGCCAGGCACTGTGTTAAACACTGGGGATATAATGAAAAGCAAAAACGATGCCTGCCTCCAATGAGTTTACAAACTGGTGGGGAGACATGCAGACAAAGATGTACAAAGAAGATATAAACAGAATAAATTGGAGAAAATCTCAGAGGGAAGGCACTAGCATTAAGAGGGACCAGAAAAGTTTAGTATTTTATTATTTATTGACTATATTGCCCTAGATTATTAAGCAGTTCATAAGCTAGTGCAATAGGGACAATACCTAAACTCTACTTCTTTGTATCTCCCATGTGCTTTGCACATGGTAACCATTCAGTAACTACCAGATGAATGAATAAATGAATTGTTTCCTAATTGGTTCGTGTGCTTGCCTCTTCAATGAGGCTTTAACTTCCTTAAGGACAGGGACCCTTTCTTCAACATATTTACTCTGTCTCCCACAAGAACCTAGAAGTGCTAAGGATATAGTAAGTTCTCAGGGGGAAAAAATCTGTTGCATTCAACTGAATTTCTATTTAAGGTAGGGACAGAACCCAAAGGTCCTGATTATATGATCATCCTCAGTTTGGAGACCAAGGAATCAGATTGGGGAAGACAGATTCTGTATATTAGGAACACAGAAGCTGCAGACACCTTACCTTGTCAGGGGTGCAGGTGGTACTGACACAACCACAATCATTAGTGATGGAGGAAGACAGGTAGCCCAGGGGGCAGCTCACAGTGGAATTAAAACAGCTGCAAGCGCATTCATACTCAACGCAGCATTTTGTCTTCCTGGGAGTCAATATCCGGTGTGGAGGGCATGAAGGGATAGGCTCATTTTTACACTCTTCCTCCTTGCAGGCTGAAAAGATGGACAAACACAGAAGAAATGCACTCTCTACTGAGAATTTCACCCAAGGATAGCTGGCAATGTGATCATAACGTAAAGTCTGAGTACAGAGTTTGCCCAGAATATTAAGTGGGTGATATAAATGATCATGGGCCTCTCCAATTCAGAGTCTGAAAGAAATTAAACAGGATCTAAAAGAAGCTAAACTTCAGGGAAGTGAGGATTTTAGTCAAAATTGAAAATATAAAATTGCCTTCTTCCTTAACCCCAATAACATCTGTCCCTTTGGATATTATTGAGGTTCAGTAATATCACATGAAGTATCTCTATGACTCTGGAAGAACTCAACAATATGATTAATTACTAGAATAATATAGAATTATTAGAATTATTTTCAAGATGATCAGTTATTTGAACCTCCTTAGAAGGTTGCACTAAGTGGTTTTGATGTTATTCATAGACCTGTATTTCCACTTCCATGTTACTGATTCTTTTTCCCCTCTTTTACTCCCTCTCCCTCCTTTTATACCTGCCATCATTTGTATAACCAATCCCTATCCTCTGGCCCATCAAATTCAAAACCACTCTATAAATACTATCCCTGTATGCCATGCCCTGTGTTTCCCTTCAAAACAAAAGACCCCCTTCTCCCACCACCCAAACACATTCTTCAGTAAAGCCAATATCTGAGTTAGCAGAGTATGGATTCTTCTGGATTGGGGATTTCTATCCCCTGGTAGATTTCATTTTCTTCTCACCCTGTGTCTAAATGATGCTTTCAGATGCTACTATGTATAGAATGATTTTATATACATACACATTTGTGTCTAATGGTAGCCATGGGGGGGACAGGGGAGAAAAAAACAGAAAAAAAAAAAAGAAATTTACGTGATGATTTTATTATATATTTGAAAGGAATAGCAAATTGCACATAACAGATTTGCAGTTCCATGTACAAAAATCTCTTTTATTGTACTATATCATCAGAATGCTTATTTTATTTCATAAATTAAAAATAAAATAAATTAAAATTAAAATAAAATAAATGATACTTTCAGTCCACAGAAGTCAAGTCACTGCAAACTCTCAGTGCAGGGAGGGAATTAATTCTTGATTCTGTCTTTTATATTTGATTTTATTCTGTCATCATATTCTGTATTCTATGTAATAAGCCTGGGCCTCTTCTCTGTCTCTGGACAAAGCAGCTCATGTGTGCTAAAGTTCGGCTTCTCCCTCTCTGAAGAGAGATACCAAGGGTACAATTGCCGCTCATTAAAGAAAAACTCTGTTTTATGGGATACTCCTATAAAACATTGTCTCAGCATTTCCTGCAAGGTTTGTAGGGTATCCCTGAGAACCTAGGACTACCTGACCTTGTTTCATCTTTAACAATTAAGGTGGTCTTATCTAATTCCCCAGTGGCCAGTAAGCCTGCCCTTATCAGAAACCACAGCATACAACTAGGCCTCATAAAATTCACAAAGGCATTTCTTAGAAATAGAGAGAGGTGGTCAGCATCCCACCTGGGGCTATGCCTGCTTTCTTTGATGTAACCAATAATTTCTCACCTCTATAAGGCTGGCCAATTACATGATTCTTGTTCTGTTCTTTGTTCTATGCTTATAAAAAAAAATATTGCATCCTCAATTCAGGATCTCTTGGCCAGAGGCAGGGTCATTAGACCCATTCTTTATTATCAGTTGCATGCCCCTGTTAACAAATGATATCTTGCTTGGAGAATTGCCTCAGTTTACCTCTTTGTTAAATTTCATTCATGACAGTAGGTTTACCTGGGAGCTAGAGAAAAAAGTTAAAGGGGGCAGCAAGTAACTTTTTTAGAGGAGAGAGAATTTATCTCTCCCTTCAGATCCCTGCACGAGAGCAGAGCAATCCACCATGTGACTGTGAAGTAGCTTATATATGACCCCTAGAAAATTCTTACTTCTTTTCATCTTACTTTCCTTTTGAAGGCAATGTGATACAGTGGAAAGAACAAGGATTCTTGAGTCAGAGGATTTGAATTCAAATCCTGCCTCTGATGCTTAGAGGGTGACCTTGGGCAAATTACTTAATATCTCTGTTCTGAAGAGGTTGGGCAAGATGGCCTCTATAATCACTTACAGTGTAATGCAGAACATTATTTTACCATTTAGGTAGTAGGGCCCTTTAGGCAATGGAAAGCAGAAGTTGCTGCTTAATCTTGCCCCAGACCTCTTTCCTCCTAAATCTAAACAATAGTGAAATGTACTCCTGCATAGCTTAAGCACAGCCCATACCTCCAAAGCAAATGGATAAGAAAACTTGCAATACAATGGCTTTAGATAATTATGTTTATACCTGAAACTAGGACACCTGGTCTGGTTTGTGTGATCCCTGACCTGTAATGATGGGATGCTCGGATGCTTGTGCTTATACTTTTGCCCCAAAATGCCTCCCTAGTCTCAGAAACACTATCTCTAACAACCACTCCCCAGCCCAAGGACTCTGTGCCTAGCAGTATTCATGCATGGGCCTCAGCAAGACCCTTATCTGGCTGCTCAGGTCCTAGCCCTCAGATCATATCTCTGGAAAACTTCAAATTCCTTAGCAAGACCCTTATCTGGCTGCTCAGGAAAGTTTGCAGAGCATTATCATATCTACACAGAGGGAGAAGGGTGTCCTTGACCAGCCAGACTTCAAAGATCCATTCCCCTCCCTGTCCTGTATACTCCCTATATAAACCCTAGCTCGACCCCTGATAGGGGCTGCTTGATTTGGATGTGAATATCCCTGGCAGCCGTGCGCTAATATAATAAAGTCCATAATTTAAAATTAGCCTGGGTGGTCAACTCGCTAATTTCTTGGTATAACAACAGCTCTAAATTATCCTCCTATGGTCCTGTTAACCTCTAAAAGAACATGTTCTAGCCAGCTGTCTACAAAGACGTCTATCTACAGGGACAACAACCTTCCCCAAGGGTTTGGGTACACATACTTCCAGGAATAAGAGTAGAAAGGAGATTTTTTAAAAAAAAGCCTTTTTCTCTAAGATGAAAGAATATTCATTTCCTAGGGGGCAGGAGAAAACAAAGCCAATATGGATTCCATTTCTTACTCCAGTGGTCTCCAAAGTGGGGGCCCAGCCCCACGGGGGCTGTAGCATGACTCCAAGACACGTGAGGGTGGGAAGTTGGATCACGTCCTACTCTACCTTCAATAGCCATCTCCTGGATTATCTCCAACACAACTACATTCCCTCACTCCACCTCCTCCCAAGGCTGGGTGAGCTCCCAGTTTCTCCCTTTCTGTCCTGGCAAGAGCACCTTAGGACAGTTTTAACCTAACCATGACCTGACACACACACCAGCAGCTGTGCATGTGCTGCTGGGAAAACAACTCCTTCCCTTTCCCCAGAATATACAACTATGCTTTCTGGATCACCTGGTGGCTGCAGTGAGAGCCCCTCACCTGCCTCAGTATGTCCCAGGTGGTTTTGGGATCTGGGGCAGTGGCCAATGAGTAGTAAGAGCACAATATGGGAAGACAGGAATGAATTATAATCTACATCCCAGATCTCATTAGCTTTCCCCAAATCCTCCCTTCTTCTGAAACTCCCTGTTATTGTCCAGCACAACACCAACCTGCCAGTCATTCAAGTGTACAACCTCAGTGTCATCCTTGACACCTCACTGTCACTCACCCCACATATCTAATCAATGGTCAAATCTCGTCATTTCTACCTCCACAGAACCTCCCATACTTCTGTATTGTAGGTGATCTTTTGCCTTATCTTGGCCAGAATTATCTTGCCCCGAACCAGGCTCCCACACTACTTTCTAGACATCTCCACATCATGCCACCATGTGTGTGACCCTCTTGTTCCAACTCTTCTTTCTTTATATGTTGTTTTCCCCTATTAGTATGTAAGTTCTTTGAGGACAGCAACTATCTTGCATGCTTCTGATTGTGTCTCCATCATTCAGCATAGATCCTGGTTCAGTAGTAAATGCTTATTGAATACTCTACCATCCATCTATCTATTTATCTATCTGTCTGTCCATTTATCTTTCCATCCTTCTACCTATTCATATATCTATCTATCTATCCATCTGTCTATCTGTCTAATCTTCTCTCCATTCACACAGTCATCAACCTAGTTCAAGCCCTCATTGCCTATTGCAATAGCTTTCCAATTGGCTTCCCACCCTCAAGTATGGGAACCTCTCTAACACTCTACCCAGGAGTAAAGCCTCCACAGATTTTTTCTGTATAGCCCTTCACAGTAGGAATGGTTGGATCATTAAGAGACAGTGGAGTGTAAGAGAGGTTCCTAGGACTACACAGAACATCAGAGTTAACTAGAGTAGGGGCACTTCCAGAATAAAATGACACAAGCTTCCAGGAAACAGTTTGAGTCTGGACACCTGGCACATTTGGCTTCCCAGTCTTCAGAATATTCCCTTGGTGTCAAACTTATTCAACAACTGACTTCCACATTCATCTCAATCCCTTGAATATCTAATGATGCACAGTTTCTCAGATAGCTGATCTAGCCTGACCTTCAGATTAGATTTGCTTTCCTTCAATCTTGAATCTTACTTCTTCCACTCCAGAAAATGATTAGCCTTTAATAGCATAAATGTACCCTCCTCCCAGCCAGGAATTTCCCTAATTATTGGCTCAGGCAAGCTCTATCTCACAATCCAGGACCTTCACCATGAAAGACTAACCCAAAGGCCTTACCACAGACATAGTTTGGTCTGCATTCCCCTGGGTTGGTCAGCACTGGCTGAAGACCATCTTCACAGTGAGGCACAGAGGGCAGGTCACAGCTCTCTGGGTCACAAACTAAAGAAAAGAGAAAAAGGAAAGAGCTAGTTAGCAGCAATAGGCAGTCCTTAAGATGCTCTAATTGAACTGATCAGTGGGTTAGAATCAGGTGTTCAATGCTTAATATTGAAGGAAACAAAAATACGTAAATCCTGTCCCTAGGAAGCTTATAGTTTAATGCCAGAAGACAGGATAGTCTAGCACTTGAAAAAATGAAGAATAATTATAGAGACATTCAAATACATATATATACACACACACACACACACACATATATATATATATATACACACATATATACATACATATATATACACATATATATACATATACATATATATATATATAAAGCATAGTATAGTATTTGGTTTAAAAATATTTAATTTAGATTGTTGAAAACTAGAAATAAGTGAATTAATTAAAAATTTAAAAAATATTCTTAACCCAAAAAAAATATTTAATTTAAATTACCAATTTGGATTTTCTAATCATTTAAATAAGGGCTGACTTAAATTTTACCTTTCTTTGTGTAATGGGGGAAGGAGTATGTAACTGGCCAAGGAAGGAGCAGTCTTCAGAGCAAGCACAATATACTTTTCCTAGTACCAACTCACTTGGACGTTTGGTGAGCCTGCTTCTGAACAGGAGTAACAGAAGGTCCTTTTCTCCACATCAAAGCATGAACAGGTAAGTGTTCTTTGACTATTTCTTATCTATTTATTGTATGGTAATGAAAAATCTTGTAATGGGCTGTCAAGCCCGAACTGAATGTGTACCCAAAAGACAGAAATAGATAGAAATGTGCTCTCTCTCTCTCTCTCTCTCTCTCTCTCTCTCTCTCTCTCTCTCTCTCTCTCTCTCTCTCTCTTTACCCCCCACCCCAAACCGTCCTTCCCTCCCTCCTCCTTTTCCCTCTTTAAATGTGTGCTTTGGGACTCCAACAGCTAAACATTTTGTGACCTTCTTTATTCATAATTTTCAAGTTCATAATAAAATAAAAATTTTAAGAAACCTAAAGGAAGAATGTTAGGTGGACCCCCTATGAAAGATATATGGAAAGAAATACTCAAGAGCTACATAGAAGGCATAGATGGATGAGGGGAGGTAGCATTAATAGGTGGGGGATTTGCAAAAATCTCTGAAAGGCATCAGCTCAATAAGAATAGTATTTTAAGGTTTAAAAGCACTTTGCTCATAAGTGCCTTGTGAAATAGGCAGAGCCAAGTTTAATAATTTCCTTTTATTCTGACATCAATCACATTAGCTATTACTCCCAGCTTTGTTTCACCCATAAAATTGATGAGGATGCCTTCTATGTCTTCACTGAAGTAAGTGACAACAGTGTTGAATAGACCTGAGCCCAGGGCAAAGAAACTGAATTTAAGATTCAGGTTAAAAACAAATCATTAATCAACAATCTTTGGGTATAGTTGTTAAAAGACCAGTAAATCCCTTTAATTGTGTAATTATATAATTCATATTCCACTGTTGTATCCATAAGGATATCATGAGGGACTTTTTGTTAAATGCATTGCTGATACTACATATGTTACATCTATAGCATTTCCTTCATCTAACAACTTAATATAGCTATCAAAAAAGGAAATGAAGTCAGTTTGTCATAATCTGTTCTTAGTGAACCCATAATGGTTCATGGTGATCACCACATTCTTTTCTAAATGTTCACCAACCATCTGTTTAATAATTAGTTCTAGAGGTTTGCTAGGGGTCAGGCTTACTGGACTATGCTTTCTAGATATCAGATTTGCCAGCCTATAGTTTCTATAATCAGCCTTTTTCTCCCTTTTTTAAAAATCAGAATAATATTTACCCACTTCCAGTCTTCTAGTTCCTTTGCCTTTCCCTGTAATTTCTCAAAGCATAGAGTCAGTGGCTTTGAAATTACACTCGTCAGTTATTTCAACACCTTGTCATATAATTTATTAGACTTAAACACAAAACCTCAGTGAATTTATGAGACATCATAAATTAGATACATACCACACTCATACTCTGGGCAGCACTGGTCTGGATTCTGATGCAAACGGGCTACTTCACAGGGACCACAGATGGTGGCTGTAGGCAAGGAGGTAAAGAAAGAATGTTAGAGAAAGAAAGAAAGAATGTTAGAGAGAAAGAAAGAAAGAAAAAAAAAAGAAAGAAAGAAAGAAAGAAAGAAAGAAAGAAAGAAAGAAAGAAAGAAAGAAAGAAAGAAAGAAAGAAAGAAAGAAAGAAAGAAAGAAAGAAAGAAAGAAAGAAAGAAAGAAAGAAAGAAAGAAAGAAAGAAAGAAAGAAAAGCCTGGCATAATTTAGAGAAGCTGTATGTTGGAACAGGGGATCAAAGGAAAAAAAGAAGTCTTTTTCAATGGACTTCTTGATAAATTCAATATATATTCCTCTAGCTAGAATAATTAGCCCTTAAAAGAAATATGGGGCCATGGGGCCAAGTCCCAGAGAAATCATTCAATAGAACTAATGACAAAGTAAATCTCCTCTTGTTCAGCTTTCCTAGGGCTCTGTATATGAGATGGGTGTGTTTGTTGTATATGAAGAGTGGTGTCCTCAGAATGTAGATTAAGGTAGCAATAAGTCAGCCAGTGGGCTGTGGAAACAATTCCTGCCTTCAAGGAATTCGCATTCTACTGGTCGAAATGGGCAAGGAAATGCAAAATATATGCATGCACAAAATAAACACACTGCAGCTTGGATGAGGGATTCCAGGTCTCTTGAAGGCATTGACCTATAAGAATATTTCACATTTCTACATAGCCTTTTAAGGTTTACAAAGCACTTTCCTCCCAAAGGCCCTGTGGGATAGGCAGAGCCAAGTTTAATGATCCCCTTTTAAAAAATGAGGCTCAGAGAGGCTGCCCAATGTCACACTGCTAGTCAGTGACAGAAGCAGGACTCCATCTTGTGACCCCTGAGCCTAGTCCTCTTTCCGGCCTACCATAGTACCCTAGCCTGCGGTGGTATAAAGAGGTAGCAGATGAGCGCACTCACATCTGGCTGTATGGCAAGGCTGGGAGGTGCAGTTGGTCTTCCGGTTGCTGAGACACATGCAGATCTGGCAGGGCTGACCAAAAGGCACCCATGTTTCCAGGTACTGCGTGACAAGTGAGAAGCAGTGAGATCCCTAAAGTACAGGTCTGACCCTGACACCCCACCACATATACTCAAAAAAAAGAAAAAAACCCAGTGGTTTCCTATTATCAGAATCAAATCAAACGCCTCTCTTTAGCATTTAAAGCTCATCATAATCAGGACCCTTCCTGTCTTACTCCATGGTCACATTAGTCTCTATTCACACATTCTATGATCCAGACATACTGTTCTACTTGTTCTTCCTCACATACAATCAAGGGTGTGGTGGTAAATGTTTAACAACCAGCCCTCTGCAAGCACATGACGGACTTTCAAGCTTAATCTTCATTAATAACATTTTCACCATCATTTTCTTAATTCTTGACAATCAACAAAACAATAAACGAAGTCTTTAATGTACTGTTCACCAATTTCTGAGACATACATATTCACACTGAAAATCTGACAATTGGCTGTCCCAAGCCTGTATTAGCTGGCTCCAGCATATCTCTGGATATAATACTCCATTTCCAGTTTTTAAACCTTTGCATTGACCATTCCATGCCTACAATGTTGTGTTCTCTCTCTCTCTCTCTCTCTCTCTCTCTCTCTCTCTCTCTCTCTCTCTCTCTCTCTCTCTCTCTCTCTCTCTCTCTCTCTCTCTTTCCCTTCCTTCTTCCCTCCCAATCGGTCTCTCCTTCCCTTCCTCTCTGACTCTGTCTCTTTCTCTCTCTCACACACACACACACACACACACACACACACACTTCCAAGAATACCTCTATTCCTTCAAAATGCCACCTTCTTCAGGAAGATGCTCCTGAAGGTCCCTTCTATTCCCCCCTCACCTACTGTTCATTTCTTCCCCTCCAAAATGATGTATCCTGCCTCCACCTATTTATGTACATGCCGTATCTCTCTTTAGAAAATAAACTCCTGAATGTTGGAGCTGTTTAATTTTTGTCTTGTAGCCACAACACTTAGCTGGTACATCTGTAGTAAGCAATTAACATATAGTGAGTTAAGGTTGGAAAGGCCATTTGGGGCTGACTTATGACTTGAATGCCAGGGCAAAGGACTTGGACTTTATCCAATATAGCAGGAAGCCATCAAAAATTTTTGAGCCAGGGAGTAATCTAATGAAAATGGTGCTGTAAGATTAATCTGACAGTGATTTAAAGCTTAAATTGTAAAAAGAAAAGGCTGGAGAAGGAGAGAACAGTTAAAGGGCTATTGTAGTAATACAGGCATGAGGTAGGGAGGGCCTGGACTAGACTAGGGACCGCAGGAATAGAAAGGAAGGGATCCATTTAAGAGTGATTACAAAGAACTGACAGGATTTGGTGACTGGATACAGACAGTGAGGAAGGACCTGAGGAGTGAGAAAGAAGAGTCAGAAATGATCTTCTCTACACTTGTGTTTTTCCAGCCAAAGGGGCACAATAAATTTCTAAAGTGACTAATAGGGATCCCATCTAGAGCACCAATGTGCTAGACAGTACTGGTAGCCAGGCCACAAAAGGCTAGATTCCCAAGACAGGTCAGCTCAGGCCACTTTCTTAATCCTCTTTTTACCCTCCCTCCTCACTTCTGAAATCTAACTCTGCTGTAAAAAGAAAACAAGCTAGAGTATTTTGGGGGGTGGGGGAGTGGGAATGAAAGATCCAAGTTAGGAAAAGTCAAGATAGCAAGGTTAAAAAAACACACAGGTAGATTTTTATCTTCCTGGACTAATTTAGGTAGCTCTTGTCTGGAGATGGTATGGAGCACATGTGCTCTGAAGTGCCTTGTGACACTAATTCTGATGAGCAAACTCTCCAACGTTCCATGTTGGAGTTATTGTTTGTCCTTTTTTTTTTTTTTTTTGGTTTTTAGTGAGGCAATTTGGATTAAGTGATTTGCCCAAGGTCACACAGCTAATAAGTGTCAAGTATCTAAGGCCAGATTTGGACTCAGGTCCTCCTGACACCAAAGCCAGAGCTCTAACCATTGCATCACCTAGCTGCCCCTTGTCCTTCTTTCTTGAGCATGACCATGGCATTAGGAAGGTGATGCCATGACTTGCAAGTGAATCGGATTTAAGTGAGAGAGGGCTGTGCAAAGTCACCAACCTCACTTTCTCCTCTGGAGCCATCTGGGTCCAGTGACAAGGTATAGATCAGGAAGACTGGAGATAGCTCTGGATGCAGTGAGAGACCTTGGCCTTTTCCCCATGTTGGGATAAAACCTTGCTGGAGACTGACAGCTTCCATCCCTCAAATGAGCCAGCAGATGGCACTCATGTACCAATCACAGAAAGGCCCCTGGCTCAGGAAACATAGCCCTGATCTCAAGTTCACAGGATCAAGCAGCAAGCATTTGTTAAGTGCCTACTATACCTAGGTGCTCGGAGTATAGATACCCCCAAAATGATCACCTCATCTCTCAAGGAAGGAGCTTACATTCTGTAGGGATAGCTAGATAGATGACTGTGTAGACAGGCACACAGACAGGCAGGCAGACAGGCAGATAGAAAGATTGATTGATATTGATATATGATAGGTCAGATCATTGATAGAGGATAGATTAGATAGATAATTGATAGGTGATAGATTGATAGGAGATACATATGCATACATATGTATGCATGCACATACATTAATACATACATAATAAATATTTTAAAACCTAATGGCTCTGATAGAAAAATAAAATCAATAAGCCTACATTGATAGGAAATATCTTTATTATGATCAGTAAAAAAAATGAGGCCAATTCTACCATTTCAAATTCATGGAAAAAGAAACCTCAGTTCAGCTTGAATCATAGGATTTCAAAGTTTGAAAAGACCTTCATGGTCACCTAGTCCAACCAGTAATTGAAAAAACTTCCCTCTATAATGTATTTATTACGTAGCCAGCCCGTCTTTACTTGAAAACCTCACATAAGAGGGACAGGGATAAAAAGGGTTTGCATGACCTCCCCAGGCAGTCCATTCCACCTTTAGAAGGCTTTAATTATGAGGAAGTTTTTGTTTGTCTTAAGCCTAAATTTGCCCTTTTGCAGTTTTCAACCATCACTCTTAGTTCTGACCTCGTGAGAAGTCTAATTTCTCTCCTATATTCCAGCTATCCTGTCTTCTTAATCTTCTCCATGCTAATAATCTCCAGTTCTTGAACCATTCTTCCTATAAGATGGTCTTAAGACCCATTGCCCTTCTAGATTTGGAACTAAATGAAAAACCAGACCCAAAGAATAGGAATTAATGAGTAAAGGAGGTCTTTAGTGAAGCACTCTGAGGATCTGTCCTTGGTCTCCACAGTTGTTCAACATTTCTATCAAAGCTTAAAAAATGGCATGCTTGGCAATTTGTCAGATGACACAGAGCTTAAAGAAACAGCTAATACATTCAAACTCAATTCAACAAGCCTTTATTAAGCACTGGAATAGAAAGATAAAGTGAAAATGAAAAAAAAACAGTGCCTGCCCTCAGGGAGCTTACATTCTTCTGGGGTGATACAACATGTATACAGGTAAATAAATACAAGATAATTTAAGAAGGGAGAGAACATTAATAACTAGAAGGATCAGGAAGAGAAGGTGGTACCTGAGTTGAACCTTAAAGGAAGCTAAAAATTCTAAAGAGTGGAACAGTGTCAAAAACTGTCAAGACTGATGAGGTCTGAGAAAAGGTCACCAGATTTAACAATTTAGCATTTGTAATCTTGGAGTGGGTAGGTAGCTTCAGTCTAATGACAGAGTCAGAAGTTAGATTTCAAGTAGATGAAAAGTGAGTGCTAAGAAATTTGAGCATATAATGAGTAAATAGTTTTTCCAGGAGTTTCTCTATGAATAAGAAGTGAGATATGGCAAGACATTTAGTTAAAACATAGTGACTGCCACCTCTCCCTTCTTCTCTCCTTGTTCTTCTCCAAAATTCCCCAAAATTTCTACCACAGTGCATGAAGAACCTCATGTTAATTTCCTGTCTTCCCAAGATTCTATTCTTCACCATAGATACTAAGGAATCTATGGGAGAGTGTTTATATTATTACAGTGTGACATAATTTGTTTTTCATGCTTTTGCCATAATAGATTAGAATATAGAATATCATTTATTTTGCCTTATTAAGTAAATTACTATATTTTAGATCATTAATCACTTTGGTCTTCCTCCTTCAAACACTCTCCAGATTACTGATGAAGTATTCATTATTATCACCTTGGTAGTCCTGGAGTCTCTAACTCTCTTAATGTGACCTATGATTGCGTTGGCTTTGTTGACTGTCATTACATTGTGTTAACTCATATTAAATCTGAAATCCACTAAAATCTCTAGATCTTTTTCAGACAAATTGTAGTCTAGCACCATCCCTCCTCCACACCAAAACACAGATATCACACTTGTGAAGTATAAAACGTTACATTATCTTATTATATTTAGTCGAATGTTTTAGAATTCTCACTCTGTCATCCATTATGTTGACTCTTCTTCCCAGCTTTTTATCATCTACCATCTGACAGGCATGCCATCTCTACTTCTATATGAATCATTGATAAGAATATTAAATAGCATAGGGTCAAGCCCAGATCCCTGACCTCTTGCATTACAGAACTCCTTTGGAGTTGACATTCATCCATTGATGACTTTTCTTTGGATCTAGCCTTTTAAACAGTTCTGAATCCATCTAATTATATAACCATTTAGCCCACTTTCATTTTGTCCATATGGAGAGAGTGAGAGATTTTGTCAAATAATTTGCTAAAAATCTAGGTAAATTATATTGACAGGAGTCCCTTAGCATACCAGTCTAGTCCAAAAAGAAAATGAGTTTAGTTTGACACAACCAGTTTTCATCAAAGCCATGCTGACTCTGTAATCACTGCTTTCTGTCTGGGAGTTCACTAACCATCTCTTTAAGCATATATTCTAAAATCTTTCCAGGAATCAAAATCAAGATCACAGCCCCATAGTTTGCTGACTTCCTTTTTGTTTTTTAATTGGTACACTTCCCAGTTCTGCAGTACTACTCCAGTCTTCATTCTCTCTCAAAAAGAGGGGGAAGGAATAGAGGAATGGTTTTAAAGCTGCCAGAGATGGGAAAGATCAATCAGCAACATGAGATTCTCCCTATTGAGTCCAAGAGACAGGTGAAAAAAGCCTAATTAAGATCATAAGCTCTTACCTCATGATGGACCCCATCTTCAGTGATGCACTGCGTACAGGCTTCCTTGGGGACACAGCTCCCCTCTAGCATCACCTGCCCAGGAGGACAGAAGCAGCCTTCTGAGGGATGGTCCACACATGTGCTTGAGTTACCATCACAACTCTGGGGGCAGACCTGCTGGCAGTGATGATACACCATGGAGTGTGGGCACTTCATAGCTATGGAAAGGCATTAAAATTCTCAATAAGACATCAATTCAATTATCCACATGAAATATCAATAACAATGACTCTCTTATTAATAACAATAAATCATGTTTATATAGCACTTTGGGGTTTACTAAGCATTTTCCTCATAATAACACCAGTACTGTTTGTCCCCATGTTACAGATGAAGAAACTGAGACTCAGAAAGGTACTTGCCCTGAGTCACAAAGCTAGTAAGCCAAAATACATGGAAAATACAGAATAACAGATCATCTCGGTGGCACATATATTTTCCTTAAGAAAATGTTTACTTATGTTGAATATGAATGTGATTAATATTCTACAATTCTTATAAAATAATGAATCTTTAGTTACAAAGATCAAGCTTGGAAGAAGCAAAAAACGCTGTCTAGTTTCCCCATTAGGTCACATGCTCAACTCTTCACCAGATCTCTGTGTGCTGGGAATTAACTTCCAGAGAAGGTTGCAAGTGGGGTTAATTTCAAAAGGTTTCTCTGCCTACACAGTAAATACTTAAGACAGCCATACACTATATAGTAAGGAGACACTATCAAATCACCCCGAAACCAGTATTTGCATTCTGAATGTGCCAGTAGATTGAGTTGATACTATTAACATCAACATAGCATCAAAGACATCTAGAAGGAGCCTTAAAGATCATTCTGTCCTTTGATTCCCAACTAATTTGACCACAGAATAACGCTGGGTTTAAAACACATTGATGAAATCTATAAATGCTGATTCATGGGGCCTGGTATGGAGAATCCTAAGAAGCAAATTCTGAAGCAAAATAAAGAAATTAAATGCCATTTTCATAATCAAAAAATACTACATGAAGTATATTTTTGAAACGTACCTAATTTCACATTTAATTTTTTTTTTGAGAGGGGATTAGCAGCAGTTTAACAGAAGTCCCCTAGCATCAGAGTAATTTTGCATATTTTGCCAAACATCAGAGATGAATAGCTAGCTTAGTTTGGGAAACAATGATCTAGTCTAAGCCCATCACTTTACAGAGGACGAAATTGAAGTCTAAAGAAATGAACTAGGGGCAGCTAGGTTGCACAGTGGATAGAGCACTGGCCCTGGATTCAGGAGGACCTGAGTTCAAATCCGGCCTCAGACACATAAAAACACTTACTAGCTGTGTGACCCTGGGCAAGTTACTTAAAACTCCATTGCCTGGCCAAAAAAAAAAAAAAAAAAAATGAACTAATTTGCCCAAGGTCACATGGCTAGTTAACAGAGCCAGACCTAGAACCTAAGTCTCCTGACTCAGCCTAGAACTCTCCTCTGTAATCTTATCCTTATTTTATCTTCCTTAAATGACTGGTAACTAGGTGAGTTGTTGACTAGAATTATGATTAACCTTTGACACAACAGGAAACTGAGACACAGTGATTAAAGAATTTACACAAAGTCAGCAAACCTAGAACGCAGAACTCTTTAGACAATACAACCTCTATAAGTAAAGAACCTATACAAAGTGGAGGGGAATGGTCTAATGGAACCTAAATTGTCTTCTTCCTATCCCACCCAGTAATTGATTTTTCTAGGAATTTCACTTGTGAAAGGTCTCTCATATAGAGAGCGAGGATAGACCATCTTAATTAATATTGCCCATAGAAATAAGAGATTTTAAAAGTCATTTAAGTAGAAAGAGGAACACAGAAACAATTCCACATACATACAACTAAAAAAACTTCATGAGGTTAAAATAAGCAAAGAAAAAAAGAATAAAGGTGTCCAGGATTGGACTTGATAAAATAGGGTAGGTTCATTAATTGTTACCTGTAATTGCACTTCTAGATAATTGTAATGTAACTAAGAGATTTCTATCATAATAAAACATAGTTCAACTGTACTAGGCCAATGTATAAATATATGCTTAGAACAGATAAATCTAATTCCTAAAAACAACAACAATAATAAAAACAATATTTTACATTTAGTAGAACTGAGATATCTGTGATCTCAGTTCATCCTCATAGCAGTCTAGAGGTCATGCAAGACCATGTTTACTTACATTGAATATGAATGTGTTTAATATTCTATACTTCACATAAAGTAATGAATCTTTAGTTAAAATATTTAGTTAAAAATAAGTACCAGGGGGCAGCTAGGTGGCACAGTGGATAGAACACCAGCCCTGAAGTCAGGAGGACCTGAGTTCAAATCTGGCCTCAGACCAAACATTTGACACTTACTAGCTGTGTGACCCTGGGCAAGTCACTTAATCCTAATTGCCTTAAAAATAAATAAATAAATAAATAAATAAGTGCCGGTCATGCAAGAAGGCAATTTTGTGTAGTGAAGAGTACTTGATATGGAATCAAAAGACCTGGATTTGAATTCTACCACCTGCTAGCCACAAGCTCTCATTATCTCTCTGAGCCTCAGTATTCTCATCTATAAAATAAGTATAATAATATTTGCATTACCTAAACCTCAGAGTGGCTGTGAAGAAATCATCTTATATACCATGGAGGCAGATAGGTGGCACATAGATCACTGGACCTGACATCAGGAAGACCTGAGTTCAAATCTGGTCTCAGACACTTACAGCTATGTGACCCTGGGCAAGTCAGTTAACATTTGTTTGCCTCAGTTTTCTCATGTGTAAAATGGGAATAATAGCACCTACCTCCCAGTGTTGTTGTGAGGATCAAATGAGATAATAATTGTAAAGCACTTAGCACAGTGCCTGGCACATAGTAAGCACTATATAAATGTTAGCGTTGTTATTATATAAGCATGAGCTTGTTCAGAGCAAGCTGTTCCCAGCATACAGATATGAGGTACAGAAAGGTGAAGTGATTTTCCCAAGTTGACAAAAGGGAACTTTGACTCACCACAGAAGTCTGTCGTCCTCCAGTTGACACAGACTCCATGCGTCCGGCACAGGTGGGCATAGGAGGAAATCACCTCGCACACTTGCTCCTGCTGACAGCTGTTCTGTTGGCAAATGGCATAAAATGTGGCCGGAGCAAGAACTTGATGGCACTCGGCAAACATGGAGGAAATGAGGACCTGGCACTGGGAGCCTCCAGAGTCCAGACACTGTTGCTCTGGGATGGGTTCGCATGTGGTTCCAGGCTGCTGGACTGTCCACTCCTGAATGAGCCTGCTGTGGTCTGTGGTGACTGTGCCATCCCTCAGCATGAAGTCATTGGCCCCGTTCTCATCACAAATCCCTGAAGGAAAAGAATGGGAAAGGATTGTACCAGCTTCGCATAAACACAGCCGCCGATTGGGGACCCCTGAATTCTTCATCTCCATTATGTTCAGAATAGATTTTCCTACTGTCTCCAGGTCTGTAAGGGGCTAAAAGTCCAGGAAAGCAGATGGATAAAGGTCATAGGTTAAAAGCTCACAGATTAAAATGACAAATAAACAAAGTCTCTCACCACAGAGTCCATAGGTTTTGGAGGCAAGGGTCTTGGGGCTGAGTTGCAGCTGAAATTCGTTGTTCTGTGGTGTGAATGTGAAGACGTGGTTCAAGTGTGTGAACCTGATCTCGTGCATGATGGCCCCATAGTTGCTGACTTCCATATTTTTATCTACATAGGGAACCGGAACCAATCTCCCATTCACAGTCACCTGCACAGGTAAGGAAAAAAGACAACAATCACACTTATGCAGCATTTTCAGGATTGCAAAGTGCTTTTCTCACAACCCTTTGGAGGAGATAATGCAAGTCTTTTTTTGTTTGTTTTTTGCTAGGCAATGGAGTTAAGTGACTTGCCCAGGGTCACACGGCTAGTAAGTGTTATGTGTCTGAGGCGGGATTTGAACTCAGGCCCTCCTGACTCTATGGCCGTTGCTCTATCCACTGCGCCACCTAGCTGCCCCTGCAAGTCTTTTTTATCTCCATTTCATAGATGGAAATACCGAGTCACAGAAAGAAGGAGTGACTTGCCCAATGCTTGCAAACTAAGAGAATAGATCTTGGATTTGAACACACGTTCCCAACTCCAAGTTCAATGTGCTTTCCATTAAACAATGGTCCCTCTTCAAAACGTATCAACCAGTAAGGATCCTGTCAGAGCTTGATGCCACAAAAGAACCTGGGTCTTCTCTCCTTGTTGCACTTAACTTAAAATCCTAATACTTACCAGCGACAACTAATGGGACAGACTTTGAAGATGTGAAGCATGCTACCTGAAAGGAAATGGACTGAAATATTGAGCGGAATGTGAAGCAAGGCATTTCCACCCATATGCTTGATTTTAAACAGAGTGGAGACAAGCTCCCTCAGAGAAAGTTGGGAAAAATTCTTCTGATTCTTGGTGACTACAGAGAATTTCCAAGTATGGAGCAACCCAGGAAAAATGCCTCAATACTATCTGGCATCACCAAATATTTCTCTTCTAATAATAATAACAATAGCTAGCATGTCTATAGAGCTTTAAGGCATGAAAAGCATTTCACATGTGCTAATTCATTTAATGCTTACAACAACCCTATGAGTTAGGTACTATTATTACCCCTATTTTACTGATGAAGAAATTGAGGCAGTCAGAAGTTAAGTGGCCTGGCATATAATACGTGTTTAAAAATATTGATTGATTGATTGATTGAATTGCTCTGGGTCACTCAGCTAGTAAAGTATCTGAGGTAGGATTTGAACTCAGACCTTCGTGATTCCCATTCCCATGCTCTATTCACAGCTCCACTTATAGTTTATTGGGACACAATAAGAAATAAAATGGTTCAACCCAAGAAGCATGGATGGAAGCTAGAGGGGGAGGAGCATGAGGACAGCCTGGGAAGAGAAAGGACATTGAGATTCAGCAGTGCTGGAAGTGTTAGTTATATCAGCCACATGTATCCCTCAAATCTGTGTCTCTTTAGTCGTTTACTCAGCAGCTAGATGGAACAGTGGATAGAGTGCTGGGCCTGGAGTTAGAGAGACTCATCTTTCAATTGATGAGTTCAAATCTGGCCTCAGCCACTTACTAGATGTGTGATCCTGGACAAGTCACTTAACCCTATTTGCCTCAGTTTCCTCATCTGTAAAATGATCTGGAGAAGGAAATGGTGAACCATTCCAGTAACTCTGCCAAGAAAACTTGAAATGAGGTCAAAAAGAGGTGGACACAGCTGAAAAAACTGAACACAACACCCCTGTCTATCCCCCAAGGGATGAATATTTTAATTGAACAATAGCAAAGTAGTTTACTTTGTGTGTTCCCATGCTTCTCACTGATATTGTAGGTGCTTATGGGAGAGTGTACCCCAGGTTTTTGGGGGGTTGTCTTGTTACTACACTTCATGTTATGTAGTTCACTAAATACCCTTCCTTAGGAGAGGGGAGTGAAGCATGAGAGAAAAACATTTTGCCAGGCATGCAGGCTAGAGAGGCCCCAGTAAACACGTCGTCAGCACAACCCATCTGGTCAAGCTCAGCTGGGGTTTTCAGAGCCTCTTCCGCTGCCCTGACCCACAGGCTTCCTTCCATCCCTCACCTCCATGTCACTGTGGAGCTGGATGGACAGGCCCTTGTGTTTCACTTCTATGGACTTCATGCAGGTGAGCTTCATCCCGGGGTTACAGAGCCCATTGTGAAGGTTGATCTCCACATCTTGCTCTTTGCTGTCAAACAGGACATAGGAACAGCTGCCTGTCAGCTTGAAATCCTGGCCATCAAAGGTCACAATGTGCCGGGTTGAGCTTCCCATGCATAGGCCTAGGCAGAATGAGAGGGAAGAAAAGTAATGAGATTAATGGAATTATTGGAGTACCTCACACATGCCCGGTATGAAAAGATGAGTAAGTCTGCACTTGGAGTCAAAGGCCTTCTGTTTGGGACCTGGTTCTCCTAATTACTACTTATGTGACCTTGAGTAAATTATTTACATCTCTAAATCTCAGTTCTTCATCTATAAATAATAGGTTGGACTGTTGTCATTCAGTCATTTTTCAGTCATATTTAATTCTTTGTGACCCCATTTGGGGTTTTCTTGGCAAGTGGTTTGCCATTTTCTTCTCCAGCTCATTTTACAGATGAGGAAACTGAGGCAAACAGGGTTAAGTGACTTACCCAAAGTCACATAGCTAGTAAGGGTCTGAGGCTAGATTTGAACCCAGGAAGATGAATCTTCCTGACTCCAGGCCCAGAACTCTATCCATTCACTGCGCCACCTAGTTGCCTACAGGTTGGACTGGTTGAGATCTAAAAATCTCTTCCAGTTCTAAATTTGATGACCTCAAGTTCTAAGGCCCTGTGTGCTATCTACATGGAGTGTGTCATCAAATCACTCATGCTCCTACAACATGTGATATGGGTAAATAGAACATCAGAGATCATTTAGTCCAAATTCTTCATTATACAGATGAGGAAACTGAGGACCAGAGAAGATAAGGTCCCACAGTTAATTAGTGGCATCCTAAGCCTGATTAAAGGGTTTCCATGGCCCTTAAAGACTTTTTGAAGCCAGGTTAGAAAACTGAGTATACTGCTAAAGAGAAGTATATTTCATTACTCACCTCCTCCAAATTAAAACGTGCAAAGTGAACAATTCACTCTATAGGGATGCCTTGGCTTAAGAAACAAAGTCAGGTTCCAGAGGTATCATGGATCATTGACATTATAAGTAAGCATGAGCTCATTCTGAAGAGAGCTCACCAAATGACAAATGTATTATACTAGCTGCCAGATGACTCATTGTACCAGTAGTAATTTTGACTTAATACCTTCAGAGACCTTGCAACAAGGCCTGTTTCTGGAGCCAAAACAAATGGTCGGGTCTCAACACTCTTTCCTTCACCTTCATTTGCACTAATCAATAAATTCTCAAAATTCCTATTAAAGTACCATTTGCAAGTTCTAGTTATCATGGAGCTGGAGAAAATGATTCTGTGAAAAGTCTTACATTGAAGCAAGTATAGCTATAAGGCACTCAAAATGAAAAAGCTTAGGCTTTCACATGACACACCAAGACCATGTCTACACTGGCAACTGAAAAGACAAAGAAAAAAAGATATAGAATAGTAGGGTCCCTATCACGTAACCTCACCCTCTGTAAAATATCATTTTCATAGGATGCCACCAGCTAAATGCAGACTGCAACACAGGCTTTTTTTTAAGTTAATTTTTGATAATAGAAATTATTACTGTTATTTTAAACTCAATTGCAAAGACTATGACATGCATTTGGATTTGTCCAGCAATGCGTATAGCTGGGATAGACAGAATAAATGATCAATGAGGAATGAGAGAAGGAGAGTGAGCTAGACTGTGTTCGGGAAATTTCATTTAATAACCCCCACACTTCTCACAGACAAAGGGCCATCTTGTTAATACCAACCCTCTACCAATGTAACAGCACGGCAGCAAGACATAGAACATGATAGCCTACAAAGAGCTAAAAATGAATTATGATGGGTGATGGAGAGGTACATAGTGGGTAACCATTGTTGTTGAGTCATTTTTCAGTCATGTCTGACTCTTCGTGACTCCACTTGGACTTTGCTTGGCAAAGATACTAGAGTGGTTTGCCATTTCCCTCTTCAGTTCATTTTACAGATGAGGAAACTGAGGCAAACAAGGTGCAATGACTTACTCAGGGTCACATGGCTAGTAAGTACCTGAGGCTAGATTTGAACTCAAGAAGAGAAGTCTTCCTGACTCCAGTCAGGGCACAGGATACACTGCACCACTTAGATGCCCTAGGGTAACCAATGAGGAACTTCAAAGAAGAAAGGGAATGAAAAGTTTTGTCAAGGAAAAGCATAATAGTAAAAGAACATGGGCTGGTTACATGGGGAGGGTGAGGGATGACAATGGACAACCAGAGAGCTCCACTGGGAACTTTGCAATATCAGGACAAAGTGATGAGGGCCTGTATCACATTGGGTGTACCCATGGTGAATTTATGGGAGAAAATGGACAAGAGCTGCGTAGGATGGTCAGGTATAGGAAGAGTTCTGCATCATTGGAAGGAACCCCCAAGTCAATGAGAGGTCAACACCATTTGATTATTCAAGTGTTAATATTTAATGTGTACAACAAATATCAATTAACCAACAACCTGGAAAAAACTACAACCAAAACCCAAATTTGGACCATTAACATCTTAACTAAATATGCAAGTGAAAAATAATTTAATGCTACATATTTAACCAAATAAATCTGGAAAAAAATTAACAAAATGTGTTTGCTTTGTCTGTACCCTTTTCTAAATCTTTCTAACACTCAATTAGTTTTGACTTTGATTTATTTTCTTTTTTATGTAGCTATAGCACAATGATCTCCGTGGTTGGGGGATGGAAGATTGCCACACTGATGAGATTACAGATCCACTGAGGCATCATGGAAGTACGATTTTAATTCTAGGAGGTAATCTATTAGTATTTGGCTGCTATTACAGCAAGCTGACAAACTGATTTATAAAGTATTGGGAAATAAAAACATTTTTACTATTTTTGCTTGACCAAACCATAAGAAGGAGATACTCCACCTTTTCCTCAGTTCTTGCTTTATTTTTTTTCTC
The DNA here is from genome assembly GCF_003287225.1 of Phascolarctos cinereus. Taxonomy (NCBI): domain Eukaryota; kingdom Metazoa; phylum Chordata; class Mammalia; order Diprotodontia; family Phascolarctidae; genus Phascolarctos; species Phascolarctos cinereus. Next base: position 185,235,228 of record NW_027555514.1, read on the forward strand.
TTTTTTCTTTAAGGCGATTGGGGTTAAGTGACTTGCCCAGGGTCACACAGCTAGTAAGTGTCAAGTGTTTGGTCTGAGGCCAGATTTGAACTCAGGTCCTCCTGACTCCAGGGCCAGTGCTCTCTCCACTGCACCACCCAGTACGTTACGCCTTATCAACGTAGGAAGCGCTATAAATTTGCCTCTGAGTACTGACTGCTTTAGCTGCATCCCATAGATTTTGATATGCAGCAACTTTGTTGTCATTTTCTTTGACGTAATTTACTCTTTTACCCAGGCATAATTTACTAGTTTTTTTTTTTTTTAGTTTCCACATGGACCTATAACTTTTAGTCATAGTTTTTTGGTTTGGATTTTTTTCTTTATCTGCATTTGTGATTTCATCTATGTAGGGGACTCACGGGTGTGAAACTCTCTCCACCAATGCAGATTGGTAACTCATTTTTTTTTTATCCCTAGGACTTAACAATACTTTATATATTGTCAGCACTTAAATTTAATGCAGCATTCTAATGTATCTACATGAGGTGTTATTTATGAGCTGTGTCACCTCTACAGATACAGCTTCCACCTCTTGCTGCTACTGATTTGTTTGCTCATGAAGTCTCTGTCCAGGTTCAAAGCAGTCCAGGGTATGGTTATCTCAGGAACTGATAAAACTGCAGAAATCCTCTTTCTAACCAGTTCAATAACAACCCACCCCCAGCCACTGCCCTACACCACCCATTCCCTCTGCCTTGGCCTACACTGAGGAAAATCTCTCTCTCTCTTTTGGGTGGATTTACCATCTCTCAATCCAAACTATATACTTACAGGCTTAGACACAAATCATTTTTAACTTTATAAATAAATAACTAATAAAATAATAAATGCCATAAACTTTAATAACAATTTCAAATAGCATAGAAATGCAAGCAAGCATTTAAAGGAACAGGCTTCCATTTGAAGTCTATGATGGCTACAGGAGGGTTAAGCTTCTTTCCATTCTTTTTCTCTACCCTCTCCCAATATGATTAAAGGGAAAATGGGAAGTAATGGGTCTGGATAGGAAAAGCCATCTGCAATTTTTTTCTAGGTTTCCCCCCCAAAAAAAAAAGTTTCAGGGAACTTTTCTATGTCTTGTGTAAGTCACTACTAAATGCAAAAAAAAAAAGTTCTTTTTGAGATTTCCTCCAAAATCTCAGAAATTTGGGGAATTCTGGGTAATGACTTCATACAAGGCCTTCCTAACTCCATTAAGTTTTCATAAGAATGTTCTTGGGGAAGCAGCTATCCTAAGTTTTTCTGGAGAGTTAATTCTAGATTATGGTCCATGCTCAATAATTTTGTATATGTCACATTCCAAATCATTAGTCGTCTTTCTTGAGAAGTCCACCGTGATCCTGATTGATGTTCTTTAGTTTGTCATTTCTGTCTTCTTCCAACTTGCCATATTTTTCGGTGACATTATTAACATTAAAGTTTAGCTACAATGTACCTAGAAGAGTTAAATTGGGTGTTTGTTTTCTCATGTCCATATCTCATGGATTCTTTTAGTCAGGAAAGTCCTGGATTCAAGTCTCTGCTCTCATACATACTGACTATGTCACCATGAGCAAGTTACTTAACTTCTCTGTGCCTCAGGCCACTTTCTAAGGCTTTAAGTCACAGAATAGTTAGCCACCTGCATTGGTAAGAGTTTCCTTGCTAGGAATTTGTGACAGATTCTCTCTGTCTCTCTTTCTGTCTCTCTTTCAATATATGTATATATATATACCTTTTATATAGGTTTGTGTAATTATATATTATGTGTGCATATAGAATATATTAATACACACTATCTAGATAGATAGATATAATTGTCACTTGCTTTTCATAATTCTGGAAGGTTTTTTTCCCCCTGAAATAGAGTGCTCATGTTCCTTTTTTTTTTTTTAGTTTTCCTGGATGTCAGTAACCTTGGGATTGCTGCATTTTGACCTATCCACTATCTGCATATTTTCCAACTCTCTTAGCATTTATTTCCTGAGGTTGTTTTTTTCCTTTCTTTTACATGGTCTGCAATTTTGCTTTTCACTTGTAGGAAACACATTGTTTTTACTTCTGTTCATTTTTTGGGGTTTTCTATTATGTTCTCAATGGTAATTTTTTTTTCACTATTTCCTCCAAATATTTTTACCATCATGAAATTCCAGCTTCAAATTTTCCCATAATTTTTAAAATTCCTAGTTCTTGTATTTGTTCTTATAATTGTCTTACCAGTGTTAATTCTCATTTAACTTTTTTTGATTTGTCATTTGTCTATATGAGGATATCTTTTAGGATATCTTATATTATTTCTTACCTATATTGTATCCTGTAATTTAGCTATTTTATTGTTCCCCAGTATTTTAACTGTACTAGAACTTTCTTTATTTTGCTCATTTTCTTTTAATTAATTTTAGAGCCATGAACACTCCTCCCAATTCCATGCTGGGTTAGCAGGAGAGACACAGAGGGCCAACATGTCCAGAAATGAGAGGAATCTTCCTTCTTCTCTTTCTGTCCTTGTGGCTTCCCTGCCGCTTGCCTATGTGGCTACTCAATGCTAGGAACATTCTTCCAATGTAAAAAAAAACAAAAACAAAAAACAGACACTTGGGGAATTCTTGGTAATGGATTCATGCTAGCATTCCTACTCCATCAAGTTTCTATGACAGTGTCCTTGGAAGAGAGATTACACTGCTTTCCTGGAGGGATAATCCTAAAGTCATGGTCTTTGCTTATTAATTTAATGTCATAATATAATTTCTCTAATCATTCTTTGTCCTATTTGAGAAGTCCACCATGATCCTGACTGATGGTCCTTGGTATCCAATTTCTGTCTTCCAGCTTGCCAGACTTTTTCTTTGTCATTGTAATCCTGAAGTTGAGCTATAAATGCCAGGATTTTAATGTAAGACCTCTGATTCCAAATCCAGTGTTCTTAAGCAAAATGTTCAAACCCCCACCATAGAAATACTGTAGTTACAGAATTACAGAATCCTAAGAGTAATCAGGGATCTTGGAGGCTATCTGGTCCAACCCATTCCTGAATGAGAATCTCCTCTTTAACTTACCTGACAGGTCGAAATAATGACTTTGCTCGAAGACTTGCTAATGAGGAAGAATCCACCATTTCCTATGGCAGCCCATTCCACTCTGCTTGTGTTCGTGTATGCGTCTGAGTGAACATATGTTCAGCTGTCTAACCCTAACCTTCCCCTCTGCTCTGTCCTAATCATCATGCCTCTGGCCTCCTATCTCTGATCTTAGAACACGTTTTAGAACTGAGAATCCCTATCCTTCTCCCTCCATTTTTACACGGGCGTAGGCGTCTAACCAATGCCCAAACTTCGGAAAACAAGTGGAGAGCATCCATCTATTCGCACTGTCTTTGAAGAAATGAGGGCTTAATTTAGAGGGATTCTGAAAGAACATACACAAACACACACCAATTTTATGATTTCCTCACCTACAATTTGTCCAAGATAAAGGTTGTAAACTTGAGGTAACATGGAGGGATGGAGCAGGAAGAAGATTGGAGAGAATGAGCAAAGGGAACATGGGGAGAGTAAAAGAGGCAATGAATTTACTCTGTCCCAAACTCCTGAGTTTTGCTGAGTGAATTAATGCAATAGATGGAATGTGGCCAGGAGAACAGTACATTTGACTACCCAAGATGGGGGTGGGACCAGCGGGTGGAGGAAAGAAGGAAGGAGAAGTCTTAAAGGAGAAAAAAAAATAACCCTGATGATTTAAGTCCTTTATATGACACAAAAACAGCAAATTTTGTTCCTGTAATTTGCTACAACAGGAAGCCAGATCTTCATGAGTTCATGTCTAGCCTCAGACATTTACTAGATGTGTGACCCTGTTTGCCTCAGTTTCCTCACCTGTAAAATGAGCTAGAGAAGGAAATGGCAAACCACCCTAGTAACTTTTCCAAGAAAACCCAAATGGGGTCACAAAAAGCTGAACACAACTGAAGTAACTGAGCAACAACAAAAAATTGCTACAGATACCATAGCAAACATATTCCCAAGGATTTACTCTCATATCACATATCTGCATGCTGCTGACTTATCTTCATTTATAATGTAGCTTGTACCCAAATACTTCAGATAATAGATCAATGATTTTGTGACTCTAGACGCAACCTACAAGCTCCTTCAAGGGCCTGAGATATGAATGCCGGCCTAGTGGGTTAGTGAAAAACTTATTACCCAATGAAGGACATGTGAATTTTTAAGAACTATGAAAGAAACATAGCAGTTTGAAGTAACATGAGTATTCAGACCTTTACCAGGCAGGATTCTTAAGGCTCTTTCCACCTCTAGAATACAAAATTACATCACCTCCCAACAACCTAGTACAGAAAATACCTTTATCAGTAAGATAAGGGAAACTTTCAAGTTAACACATTATATTTTGCCGTTGGTCCACTAAAACTAAATATCCTGGACCAGCAATAAATAGGCAGAGGATAAGTATCTATCTCTCTATTTATTTATCTTTCTATCTACAAGCATTTATTAAGGTCCTATTATTTGTCAGGGACTAAGCTAGGTGCTGTGGATATGAGTACAAAGATTAAAATATTCCCTGTTTTAAAGAAGCTTACATCCTAATAGGGGAGACTAGTACATATATATGTATATACAGTAAATTTAAAAAGAATATAAATACAAATTAGTTCAATACAAAATGGTTTGAGAGAGAAGATGTTAGCAGTTAGAGGTTGGGAGGAATCAATAATGGCTTCATGTAGAAGGTGGTGCTTGTGTCCCATCTTGAAGGAATAGAGGGATTCTATGAAGAGAAGGCAAAGTAGCAGTGAATTCCAAACTGGGGGGGCAGGGGAATGCTTCCTTCCTCTGTGAGCCGTCCTCTCTTCTCTTTCTCCAGTTCATTCTCTTCCCAGTATCAATCCAGCCATGTAGGATCACCCAGGCATGTGGTTGGTAGTTTTCCTGATCATGCAGCATCAATTACTACATCCTCAAGCCCAGGGTCTTTTGTGCCCCTATTGAGGTGCAGTGAGGCTACATAGCCAACAACCATGCTCTACATTGCCTTTAGAATAGTGTTTCCCCTCAAAATGCCATTGGACATAATCTAGAAAGGGTTGTTATGTTGACTTAGATCATAGGATTAAGAGCTCCAAGGAAAGTACTTGCAGTTCATCAAGTCCAATTCTTTGATTTTACAGATGAGGAAACTCAGACCTAGAAAGCTGAAGTGACCTACCCATAGTCGTACAATGGCAGAGCTGAGATTCAAACCCAGGTCCCCAAACTCCACACCTAGTACTCTTTCCACTCACCAAACCATGTCTTTCCAAAGGAACAGAGGCAATGAGAGTGCTCAGTGAGACTTGCCATAAACAATCCCTTCAAACCCTAGGATGGGTGAATATTAATGATGGAATGGTGGCACTGATGAATGTAGGCGAGAAGGAGAAAATTCTTATTACCTAGCAATAGATTTTTTAACTTATTTGCAAAGTTGTGCTAAAAGAGTTGCTGTTTTAAATGACCCAAAGTGGACGATAAGCCATAAAACATAGACTCACAGGGGCAGGTCCAACGACAACCACAGGTCTCCTCTACCTTCACAGCAGGTTGGCTGTTAGGGCATGTGGGTCTGGGCCCATTTTCACAATTGACCCGGTGACTCTCCATCAAGGTCTGGCCATCTGCTAAACAGGTTATAGTGTGGCACTTGTCAGCCAATGTCCACCTGTCCCCGGGCTGTGTGGGAAAAGAGAGCCATATTCAGACAACGGTAAAAAGAAAGGGCTGTTTTGACAGAACTGATATTTACCAGTGTTTCCCCCAACCCACATGCAAAGCTGAGTCTGCTCTTCCTTCCCTAATCCTTAGACATTATCTTTCCCTAAAAGGAGACAAAGCTGTCCCCAGGATCTGATTGGCTCATTTTCTCCAAGGCAGTTTCCTGGTCACCTACATCCACAAAAAAATCTCAACCATAGGCCACCCTGGACCACACAAGCCACCATATCCTACCCTGGCCATACTCTGTCCTGCTGACCAGATATTTTCCATATGGAGATGAGAGGGGTTGTGTCCACAGAAGTTAAGTGTGACTGCATCCATGTTACATATCTTTGCTGTATTGAGGGCCTTTTGTTAAATGTTCAATGATTTGTGAGTGCCTCACTTCATCTCAACATCAAACTTGAACTAAGAGGATGTTGGTATTAGAGCTGCCTCTGACAATTGGTGACTTGGACTCTGGCTAGCAGATCTAGCTAACCACCAGAAAACTGAGATCTGAGTACAGGACCAAACAATCCAAGGAAGTGATATCTGGGAAAGTGGGAAAGAGTCAGGGACCAAGTCACAGGATCATAGGCCTGAGGAGCAAAACATTGGTGAGAAAGAATAAGACAAAGATTTGAGTTAGGACCTACCTGAAAAGCTTCCCAGTACAAACAATGCCTCTCAATACAAAATCACAATATTTCTCTCAAAGTCAACCACAAAGCACTTACCCTCTTTTGATTCCCATCTTCATCCAAACAGACTTTGGAGAAACCTGGAAAAACAAAGGAAGATCTCAACCCACCACCAGATAATAATTCTCTATATGTGCAGAGGTTCTTAACCTTTTTTTTTACATCATGGACCCCTTTGACAGTCTAGTGAACCCTTCTAAGAATAATGTTTTAAAATAAATAAAAGAAAAGAAAGTACAGAGGATTATAAAAGAAACCAATTATATATAGAAATATAGTTTATAAAAAAATTTTAAACCAAGATCATAGAACCCAATTTAAAAACACTTGCTTTATCATATTCAGTTACCTGAGAAGATCCTCTGACCTGGACCCAATTGGGTACAACTGTGAGACTCCCTCCACCCCATGCCCATCTCTTAATTGGACTAATTAGCTGATTCTTGGGGAACAGCTTAAGGCAGTAGTTAATAACCACAAACTATTATTGTTCATTGTGTTACATTAAAATCAGGAAAATTTTAGAGGAGATTTAAAAAAGAACTCTCTAATCTTACATCTAGTAAACTTTATGAGAAAGTAAACGAGATTGAAGTTGATTCTAGAACCATTCTGTCATGAAGCTAAATGACAGAATTATTTAGGTGTAAGCAGACTGTTCTCTAGGAAAAGGTCTCAGCATCTGTTGACTGGTCATTTGCCTCCCTGTATTTCTTTTATTTCCCCTTCTCTTTTCAAGTTCCCTCTCTGAAACAGGCATGGGTTTTTTTTAGCATGAATGTTTATTATTGGTTGAGAGAAGTATTGTATACTAAAAGCCTGTTAAGAGATTCTTTGTAGAGTTTAACCTTTGCAGAGCTATTCTTCAGAGAAAAACTGAGAGTGACCAATCCCAAAAAATCACCTTAGATAAGAAAAGCAGGTCAAATACATGGGCATCTCAGGTCTCTAGAATGGATCCTCAGGATATAGAAGATTTGTGTAATATTTTGGAAAGAGCATTGCCTTCGAAGACAAGAGAACCTGGGTCAAATTCCCCCTCTCAATTTACGACCTGTGTGACCTTGTGAAATTTCCCTGGGCCTTAGCTTCCTCATCTATGATTTGAGGGAATAGGACTCAGTGGCCTCCAGGGGCCCTTCTAGCTATGATCTTATGCTTTCTCTGGGTTTCAGTTTCCAGTAAGATAATGGGAGTAGACTAAGCAATCTCTAAGGTTCTATTTAGCTCTAATTTTTATTATCTTTATGATGCTGTAAGAGTCAAAAGGGACTTACCAGAGCATAGCCTGTACATAAATGTGCTGTCCAGAGTGACCATAGTGGACAGATCTTCAAACCGCTGGAACTCCATGATGTTGGAGGAGGAAGCTGTCCCCGCCAATGCTCTCACCTGGGATTTGTCATATTGGTGGCCCACTACGATGGGGAAGACTGACACTCCTGTCATGTGTGGGACGGGAAAATATCGAAGAAAGGGAGATAAGAAAGGTCAGAAAGCAACCTGCTCTGGATGGTGAAGTCCCAAAGGGACTGTTCTGGGGTTTTTGTTCGTTCGTTTGTTTTTTAATCTGCTCTCTACAGAGACCTTCCTTTTGTTTCTCAGAGAGGGAGTAGAAAAATCTTCATTCTACAATTCTCTAATTGTAACAATTCCTATGAAGGTACTAGTATTAGAAGTTAGCTTTGGTTTTGTTCTGCCCTCCCATTAGTAACATTCTGGCCCTTAGAAATGTAAGGTCAACTGAATTTCACATGCATTTTTAATGTGAGAGGTTGCACAGTAAAGCAGAAAGAACCCTTGTCTTAAATTTAGAAAACTTGGTATCAAAGCCCAATTTTGGTAGGTTCTTACTACCTAACAAGCAAAGTGCTTCATAAACCTCCAAGTATAGAAAGGGCAGACAGTTGGTGCCAATGGATAGAGCACCAGGCCTGGAGTCAAGAAGACTTGTCCTTCCTGAGTTCAAATCTGATCTCATAAACTAACTAGCTGTGTTATCCTGGACAAGTCCCTTAACCCTGTTTGCCTCAGTTTCCTTATGTCTAAAATGAGCTGGAGAAGGAAATGGCAAACCATTCCAGTATCTTTCCCAAGAAAACCTCAAAAGGAGTCCCAGAGAGTCAGATATGACTGAAATATGACTAAAACATTACTTCATGCATGCTCATACTCATGCAACATACTCAACCAGATCTTATTGTTGGACAACTCTAGGAGCTAACGGTATCCTCTGATGCTCAAAATACAATAGTAATCCCGATCTCTAAAATTAACTGACACATTTCAAAACCTGAAATGATCTCCATCTCACTAAAGAGGTCAGGAAAACCTAAGAGGAGGATAAACAATGCTGATTCCCCAGGTTAGGGTTTGTAGTTAGATGGATAACCCAAAGAACTGGTGTGTACATGTAACAGATAGATAGATACATACATACACATATACACACATACATATATATACATACATACATAATGTATGTGTTTGTGTGTATGTATGCATAGATAGATATAAATGTATCTTGAATGGACACATTGGCTAGACATTGGCATATATGTGCATATGTGTATGCATGCATACTTGTATGTGTATGTATGTGTGTATATCTTGCATGGAAAATGGACTGGACCCAGAATTGAAGGGGAGAAAGACAGCAAACGCAGCTTCCTTGGGAAATGGCAAAGTGCTTTTAATGATTCCAAGTTTCTCTGTAAAACAAAAGTCCATATTTTTACCATCACTACTCTTCCAACAATGTTGTATAGCTATGAGTCATAGAATACCACTGTACCTAAAGAGTTAAAATTGGAGGGTCTCCTAAAGGAGCAATGGTGGATGTGAGGAGGCTACAGAATCTTAGCAATGAAGAATGACCCAGGAAAAGAAGGACGAATGAAAGTCATTGGATACACATATGATCAGAAAAGAAGTTCAGGCAACCACTTACTGAAAACAAGGTATGACACAGGTTGAGTCTGAATATTGCACTAGTGGTATCCATATGATGACAAGAGATCTATAAAAGCCCCAGTATATTGGACAGGCCCCTGTAGCAGATTTACAGGAGGACCAAAGATATCACACAGAATAAGAAACTAGGGATGGGCTGCATCACTGAAGACCCTACACCAACCAGACCAAAGATCCATCAAAGGGAGTTTCTTAGTCTCACTTTAAGGGTATTTTCATGGTTCAATACTGCATCAGAAACTGAAAAAAAAAAATGCCACTTTTCCTAGTGGGAAGGGAACAAAAGAGGAACACTTACGGCTAGCTCTGGCTGCATCAGCTGCTACATCCACAGCATCCGCAGAGACAGCTGTTACCAAAATGACTATCAACTTGGACGCATCCGGCCTCGCACCGTGGACTTCCGAAGTGGCATATCTGACAGCAAAATTCAAAGCGTTCCCTGAGAACAAAAAAGCAGGCCCTACAGGGTCAGTATTGATAGCAACATTACAAATATCATAGTCCTAACACTTTTGTACCGAGTATGAGAAATGATGTCATCTGAACTTCTTTCAACCAATTAATCAGCCAGCATTGATTAAGCACCTACTATATACCAGGAACTGATCCTGTGGATTTTAGAAATTTATGCCAATAATTTATGTGTATTTTAGGTCCAGAGGGCTACTTTACAAATGGAAATATCTAGATGATCCCATCATTTTTCTTCTCTCCAATCTCCACATCTCATTTCTTCCTTTTTCATAAATGCTTCACAGCCTCTGAATAGCTGATACAAATTCAATTAAATTTTAATTGCATTCATAAACTATTTAGTAAGCACCTGCTATGTGCTGTGTCCCCTCCTATGTTCTTGTAGGAGACCATGGCTCCAGTAAAAATCTATCTCCACTGATGGTATTTGAATTCAATTTATTTGGTTCTGGGGTGATTTAGGATTTCACAGACTCATAGAATGTCCAAGTAGAAATGGACTTCAGAAATTATCTAGTCCAAACTGTACTTGAAACATGAATCCTGGGGTTGTTTGGCACTGATAAAGTACCTCTAGTGCCAGGAAAATCACTTCCTCCTAAAGCAACCCATTCCACTTGGGAAAACTCTATTAAGAAGCTTTTCCTTATGGTAGGCTAAAATCTGCCTCCCTTTAACCTCTGTCAATTACTTCTACCTATTGCTGTACCCTCTGGGGTCAAACAAGTCTAATACCTCTTCCATGTGACAGCCCTTTAAATATGTAAAGGGCTTCCAGTATAGCATAATGTCTCCCCCTAAGTGTTCTCTTCTCCAGGGTAAAAGCCTTTCTCCAGTTTCTTTCAGATAAGTAACTGTTTTCCCTTTCAATTATTTCAGGCAAATTTAATGTTTGGGTCAGGGGGGTGTAAGAGGAGTGAGTTACTTGTCCAAAGTCTCACCTTAGTCTCAGCAGTAGGGCTTAGGTATCCCAGCCCCTAACTATAGACCCAGGGGTGGTGAACCTGCGGCCTTGAGGCCACATGTGTCCCTCTAGGTCCTCAAGTGCAGCCCTTTGACTGCATCCAAACTTCACAGAACAAATCTTTTTATTAAGGATTTATTTATTAAGTCTATTCTAGACCATTCTCTGATCTGTTAGTGAGAAAAGTAAGCAATACCTGCGGTCAGTTACGAGGGCAGCCACAGCCCCTGGGGCAGAGCTGGAGTTCTCCATGAGCATCAGTAACACAAGGAACTAAACCTGAGACTACAGTGGAAACGTGAAAGAAGTTCTCAGTGCCACCTTCTATAAGAGCACAACTTTGAGAAAAGTGAGGCAGCATCAACTCAATCTCTGTCTTCAGAGATCCAGCCTCTTTAGGGTTCTGCATTATGGCCTTTATTTGTATTATATCCAGAGCAACTCTCAAGTGGTTTTCTCTTACATACATGTATGTATGCATGTATATACACACATACACCTATACCTATATACATGGGTGTGTGCATGTACATATATACATACATGTATGCATATATGTTTATATGTCTATATATTTCAGAGAGAGAGGGAGAGAGGTAGTGATGCTGGCAGTTTGCCCATGTCTTGCATAGGTAGAAGGTCCTAGTAAAATAATTGAGAATAGTATTCAGGGATTCTAGACATATATATATATATATATGTAGATATATATATATATATATATATATATATATATATATATATATATATATATATATGTAGAGAGAGAGAGAGAGAGAATCCAGAATCCCTGAATACTATTCTCAATTATTTTATTTGTATATACACATATACACACACACATATATACCCATGTATATTATATATACACACATACATATACATATATACGCATATAAGTATACATGCATGTATATATAAATACAAGATATAAGTAGCCCCCTAGCGTCACTATCTCTCACCACCTTTCATTTCTATATCCTATCCCTATCTACCTTCCAGTCCCAGAAAAACCATAATTTCACTGTCCAGCCTGCTTGGCTCTGAGACTACCGCACATTCTGTTTCCAAGATTGTCCAAGAAATTTTCATCCCTATATTCCATGGATATATTTCATTTGACAATCAAACCCAGGTCTCCTGACTCTTTCGTTCCCACCCCCTTACCTATTAGGCTGGAGCCCCCTTCAAGCCGCATGGGATCCACAAGGCTCAGTATGTATTCTTTATCCTGGGGCACATCCCACGGGATGTCAATGGTGGTGATACTTCCATACTGGAGCACTGATACTTTAGTGGCATGAGGCCCTAGAAAACATAGAACAGACTGTATCATCCCTCAAATCAGGTGGGACCAATACATCCAAGTACTAGCATCTCCCTATTATCCTCCTTCATCTCATCCCCACTCACCCAGATTAGCCTTCTTAATAATGGCTTTGGCAAAATTCTTCATTTCTTCAAAATGAAAAGCTGGGACATTCGAGGAGCCATCCAAGAGCAGCACCATGTCCAATGGCTGAGTGCAATCTGTAAATAAGATGAATGTGATATGGGGCTTAGAATGGAGGTAGTGGTCCTCAACTACCTGACAAGCACTGGTTGCCCATATGGTCTGTATGCACTGTAGCATACATTGCATTCATAGACTTCTATTCTTTGACATTGAATCCAGGCTAGGTTTGAAAGTGAGGAAAAAAAAAGATATAATCTTGAGACTCAAGAGGGTTCCAGCCTTTAGGGCATGGAGAAGCATTCTGAGAACATATCATATTCCTACTGCCACTAGTGTTGGATAATATTTCCTTGAAGAACAAAAGACTACAATTCTCATATAGATTAAAACAGAAGTATGTAGGTAAGGGTAGAAGACAAAACGGGGGTAGGCGGACAAGGTGAAACAGATAGCTTGAGACATTCGTGGAGCAATATGTTTACAAATTCTGAGCTCTAGGTTTTTTTAGGGCCAAGTCAATAAGAAATACATTATTGTACTAATAAATGTGTGATGGTAATAAGAATATGTAGGATAACACCGAGGCGTAGAGAAGCTGCTTTTTGATAAGATGAGGGTATCGCATTACTTTCTACTAAGAAGAAATAACCCAAGAAAAGGTCATGAGATCATAGATTTAGACCAGGGGTGGTGAACCTGCGGCCTCTAGGCCACATGTGGCCCTCTAGCTCCTTAAGTGTGGCCCTTTGACTGAATCCAAACTTCACAGAAGTTCACAAACCCCACTCCTGTGTTAACCCCTTAGTTTTATAGATAAGGAAACTGAGGTGACTTGCCCCAAGCCACAAAAGTCTTAAGTGTCAGAAGCAGGATTAGAACCCAGGTCCTCTGACTTAAAAGCCAGTATTCTTTTTATTGCAACTTAGTCTGTAGATGTAGATGACTTAAAAGTCCATGAGTCTGGGGAGCAGATGCATAGAACACTGGCCCTGGAGTCAAGATGACCTGAGTTCAAATTCAGCCTTGGACACTTTACTAGTTGTGTGACCCTGGGCAAGTCACTTAACTCTGCTTCCCCAAAAAAGTCCATGAGTCTAGTATAAGCATTAAAAAAGAGTATGCCATAACGAGCAATTAATGTGAAGCCAATAATTCTGGCAACTTCAGTGACTCAACTTAAAACAAGTTTCATTATATGCAAGCACATCTACCACTTAAACAAGAAAGCTGCATTGCCACAGCAGATGATTTTAGGATGATCTCTGAAAGGCAGCAGATAAGTAACCTGATTGGTAGATTGTCACAACTAAGATATTGAAAGAATAATAAGAGGAAGGACTCCAGTGTGTTAGGTGGAGGATTTACTGGAAAGTATGGGCAAGAATCACACATGACTAGAAAGCCCTGTGTCTGACCAGCCAGAAACTGTGCATCCCTAGCAGACTTCAAGATTCCACAGTGAGAGATCAGAGTGGGACTTTGGTGGAGGAAAAAACATTACTCCATGAAATAAAAAATGAAAGGATAATCTTTTGTTTTTCTCCAGCAACTTCCCCCAAACAGGATCAAACATTTGAGGTGATCTCATGCATCTTTTAAGACACCTCTGGAAGGTTAAGAAGGCTCAGGGATGAGTCTCCCTGCTTGAGAAGTAGAAGATTTGAGTCATGGAAATTGAGCAATGAATGGGAAAAAAAGGCTTTCCCAAAGTCATAGCACTAATCAGTGATAGAATCAGGATTAGAACCCTGAACCTGCCTCCAGTTCCCCAGCCCTCTCACAATTTTAATGACGTTCCTGGCTCTAAAGCTTGGAGCATCAATTAAACCCAGCTTTTAGGTCTTCCCCTACAAAGGTGGAAAGATATTACCCAGAGCCGGCGGTAGTGTGGGTAGCCTCAGTCCCTCATCATAGCAACATCTCTGCAGAACCAAATCAGGAGCCTCCCAAGGGAGTCTGTCAAAGTCATTTATCAGGATTGGAGCATTGGGCCGGCTGATCATCTCTAGTTCATGAATGTTAGCATGGGGGCCCACACCAATGGGGATCACCTGAATATCCTGGGGTAAACGTTTGATCTCATCAGTGGCGGGATTGCCCACCACCATGTACACTAAATGAGGCACTTGTTTCCGAGTTCCTTGGCTGGAAGAGAAGGTGTTCTCAGAAAGGTATTCAAGGGCTTTCCCAGTGTTGGTCCTGTTGCCACCCCGATAGCGTATCTGCTGGACCTTGTCCAGGATGTATCTCTTGGACTGAGTCTCATTGAAGGAGAACTCCACAGTCACTGCATAGGAATACTGTATGATGGAAATGTGGATGCTGCCTTGACTCACATCCATCCTTTGAATCACCTGCTTCATGAACTCCTTACTCTTGTTGAAGTTGGCTTCACCAATCTTGTCCGAGCCTTCTAGCACAAACACCACATCCAGAATCATGTGTCTACTATGTAGAGAAGTTGGGGATACCAAGAGTTCTGGGCTGGCAGTAACCTGTGCCATCTGGGAGGGGATGGTAGCAACAGGAATATCAGGTACCAGGTCACAGAGGTAGCCCAGGATCTCATCCCTCCTTTGCTCCAGCTCATTCACACCGCTAAGCAAATAGGCTTTGTTTTCTGGTGCCTGCTTCTCAATGAGACGAATCTGCTTAAGGCTAGCATGGGGCCCTAAGCCCACTGGGATCACAATGACCTTCTTCTTCTTCAGGGCTTGGACGTAGCGGACTATGCTCCTGGACATGGGAGGGGGCTCCTCACTGGCTGTCAGAAGCAAGGCAATCCGAAATGCTTCGGGGCGGTCAGCTTTGCTAAAGATATGGAAGAGGGTATACTTCAGGACTTCACTGGTAGAAGCCACCTTGCTGCCGGCATACTTCACAGAACTGGTGATCCGACGAAGCTCTGAGGGCCGCTTCCGGTCTTTCAATGAAATGTAGGAGTGGGTGCCATCATGGTATTCCACGACAGCCACCCGGATGTACCTCTGAGAGATGTGTAAACGCTCCATCACGCCTACTACAAAAGCCTTCAGCGCCTCAAACTCGGCCTCTGACAGCTTGGAGGAGCCATCCAGCAGGAAAGCCAAGTCCAACATCTTGCTGCAGTAGAAACTGTGCAGGGGAGGCTCGGGGGTATCCTCCTGGTATGCTGTGGTCGGGGCAGCAGTTGTAAATGATGAGGGCAACTGCACATCTCCTGGCTTCTGGCAGGCTTCACAGGTCAAGTTCACACCATCACAGTGGCTGTGGGGGAGAGCCAGAAATGGTTGGAAATGCTAGAGAATCTATGAATAATCTAGCTCGATTTGTCATAATTGTAAGCCTATTCCATGTGTGAACATACTTTTAGTAATATGCACCCCTTAAATTAGAGGCAGTTAACTGGTGAAATGGAAACAGCATTGGACCTAGAATCAGGAAGATCCAAGTTGGAATCCTGTCTCAGACACTTATTAGCTGTGTGACCCAGGACATACCACCTTACCTCTCTCATCCTCACTTTCTATATGGTAAACTGAGGCACTTGCATTCAATGGCTCCCAAGGTCCCTTTCAATTCCAAATCTCTGATCCCATGTTCCTATCATTGCATACCCTTATCTGCCCTGAACTTCCACATCATGTATACCATGCCTCACCACCCCCATTAATACATACCAATTACCTAACTGATACAAGCACCTAGGTGGCACAGTGGATAAAATACTGGGTCTGGAGTCAGGAACACCTAAATTCAAATCTATCCTCAGACATTTAGTAGCTGTGTAACCTTAGGCAAATCATTTAGCCACTGCCTGCCTCAGTTTTCTCATTTATAAATGTGGATAATAATATCACCTACCTCCCAGAGTTGTTATGAGAATCAAACAAGATAATGCTTGTACATTGCTTAGTCAAGTGTCTGGCACATAGTAGGTGTTTGTTTCCTTCTTTCCTTCCTTCCTAATTAAGCCAGATGGCTTCAGAGGAGAAAGTGAGGCTGGTGACTTTGAACAGCCCTCCCTCACTTAAATCCAATGCATTTGCAAGTCAGGGCATCATCTTCCCAATGTGGTGGTCCTCTTTGAGAATGAAGGACAAACCACAACCTGTGAGTAGTCTGAGCTGGCCCCTGAGGACCCAACTGGCCAGTTTCAGTTCTGCAACTCAGCTCCTCTCCTCTCCTCTGCTTTTCTCTCTCCACATGGGGTATCAAGACTTTACCTGAGGGTGATCTGCCCAAAGGAAGGTAAATTTTGAAGGCTGAAACCTACCTAGATATCTCGGGGTTTACTGGCTAGACTTCTTTCTCAAAGACCATGCCTTAAACCCAATTCACTGTGGTTATCATGGATTGGCCAATAATAGGTCCCTACCCAAGCACCACTTAGCGGTTATTATTTGGGCCCTGGTGGGTCAGGGTGAAAGGAGTAGTAATTGTTTCTCTTTTTGTCAGAAACCCTGAGTGTCTTCACCTCTCTGTCTGATTTTTTTTTTTTTAGATTGAAGGAGCCATCACTTGACTCACTTCTTAAACAGCCCTAATCACTGAATGGGCATTGCCTCAGTCAAAGTGAGAAGTTGGAAAGACCTTACCTTAAAAAGGCTGATGTCTCCCACTATGTTGTGGGCCATCTCCAATTGTCCTGATCCATATCTGGCCACTGACCCCAAATGGCTCCAGAGGACAGAGTAAGGCTGGTGACCTTGCACAGCCCTCCTTCACTTAAATCCATTTATTTGCAAGTCATGGCATCATCTTCCTGATGTCATGGTCCTCTTTAAGAATGAAGGACAAACTACACACAATTATTCACCCTTATATAACTTTTGAGACAGCTAGGTGGCTCAGCAGATAGACCTGAGTTCAAATCTGACCTCAGATACTTAATAGCTATGTGATCCTGGGCAAGTCACTTAACCTCTGTTTGCCTTAACCTACTGGAGAAGGAAATGGCAAACCATTCCAGTATCTTTGCCAAGTAAACCCCATGGATGGTATTGGCATGCTGTGGTCCACAGGGTCACACAGAGTCAGACACAACTGAACAACTGAACACCATACAACTTGTATCCTTACAGTAAAGAAAATTCTTCAATTATAGGAGGGAAAGCCTTAATCCATTCCATGTATAAAGAAAGAAATTTTTATGTTTGGTGTATGGACTCAATAATACATGGTGACTCAAAGTTAACTTATTTTCCTCATGTGTCATCTTAAATAAAAGCATGCAGTTATAAACCAAACCCCATTACTGCCATTTCCAAAGAATTACCTAAATCATTTTGTTATACTGGAACTTGGTTTTCATCAAATAACACACACACACACACACACACACACACACACACACACACATATTGGCTAAAGCTTGGAAATCTTCCTTATAGAGAAAATTAATGTGGTATTTGTTGTAATAGGATTTCATAAGTATAATTTTATAATTATAATAATAAAAATAATAATTCTTATCTACATAGAATTTTAAGGTTTACAAAGTATTGTTTTTTTTTGTTTTCCATAACAACCCTGCATGATTGGCAGCACAGGTATTAGTCCCATTTCACAGACAAATTCCTCTGTTGGATTAGTATCTATCTAGCCCCCAGCAATTGCATTCTAGACCCTTCTCATAGATGCAAGACACTTCAATATAGGAAGCACAGGGGGAAAAAATCTGGATGAATATCAATAGAAAGGGAGACAAAAATCCTGGTTCTGCTGCTTACTACCCAGAAGGCCTGAGTCAATTTACATAACCTGCCTGAGCCTCAGTTTCTCCTTCTATAAAATAAGGATAACTGTACCCAGAGCATGCTTTAGCTCCTAGAGTCTGGCTCAAGAAAGTAAAGAGTCAAACCAGAAGTTAGGGCCATGAACAAATTTAATAGCATCTTTGTTCTATGTACTACCATGAGGCCTTTTGTGAGCCGATGGCCAGCCACCTGTAATAAGGATGGCTTCCCAAGCTCTGGGAAAGTTTCCCAGAGTTAAAGCCAAAGAATAATAGTAAGCCCTTTCTCTATAACAACAGGTCCAAAGTCAGCAATGGGGAAGGAGCAGTCAGACTCACTTACCTTTTCTCCCTCCTTTCCTCCATCAACCAATTACAATTCTCAAAGATCTCAAATCATAGATCTGGGAGCTGAGTTAACTATTCTTTCCCCATGAGTCATTATCCTGCCCTGGAACTCCTTGGAAATCAAAGAAAACTAAAACTTATATTAAAATGGGACTTTTCCTGTACAAAAGGGGAAAGCTAGGAAGCCATCTTTGGAGTTGCTATGCACCCTGGACCTTTTGGAGATTTTGGAACATTCTGCCATTTTGTACCAGTCTTCCTGAAGTCTAAACTGCCTGTAAAGAATGCCTTCAATAAATCTTAGGTGCATAGGTTAGTTTTGTGGGGATGTCCTTTCCCTTACCTTTCCCTCTTTCTAGCTGAGTGTTGATTTACCACCAAAGTGGTGCTTCCAAGTATAGGAATTAAAAGGAGTAGGAAAACTAGATCAATTCTTCTCATTTTAAAGCAAAACCCTACAAACTCAGAGAAAGAGCCTTAACTCATCAGGGTTTGCAGCACAGAGGCAAAGTAACAGAAAGAGCATCTGAGGGGAAGACAGAAGTCCAGGCTCTAAGCTTACTATCCAGATGGCCCCAGACAATTCACAAAAACTTCCTGAGCCTCAGTTTCTTCATCTATAAAATAAGGATAATAAAAATTGTCTTGCCCACCTGGTTCCTCTCATGAGGAGCAAATGCATAAGAAAGTATTTTACAGATGTACAATATTGAATGTGTGTTTACTCTGTTAGGTAGCAAAGAGAAAATAAGTCTAAAGGAAAATACATTCTTGATCTTTAGTAATATAAGTGGGCATCAGATATCTGGATTTGTTTCTTTTTTACCAAATTCTCATGTTATAAAATTTTTAATTTGACAAAGTTTGTCGTGAAAAATAGATTCTTCCCGGAAACAGAATTCAAGAAGAAAATGAACTGATTAAGACCTTGGGAAAACATAATACCCACTAAATTTTTCAAGGCTTCCATATATACATCAAAGTATTTATGGCAAATGTGGTAAAAAAAAAAAAAGATGGCACAAAGCAGATGATCATTGACTGGGGAATGGCTAAACACACTGAATGTTATGAAATATCACCGGGCACTGCAGAAGCAGTGAATATGATAAATACGGAGAAGCATGGAAAGATATGAGCTGAAGCAAAGTGAGGAAAGCAGAGGCAAGAAAATAAAAGACGCAGTGACTACAACAACCTAAACGGGAAAAAATAACCTCCCAAACAACTTAAAATGAACAGAAGGAGCATGGCCTCAAAGAAGAAATATAACAAGACACGTCCTCCACCCACTCCTTTGCAGAGGTGGGGAGGGGAGGAGTGGAACATGGGTATGGCACACTGCCTATATTATCAGATTTTTTCCTTCTTTTTCTTTTACAAAAAAAAAAATTTATATGGAATGGTTTTCTGGAAAGCGATGTGTGTGGAAAGACAAGGATATGCACACACTTTTGCATTTATTGAAGTAGTTAAACTTGAAAATAGTGTACTATGGGTTGGGCTAAACGTCCTCGGAAGTTCTGTTCAGCTGGACAATTCTGTAATCCTGTAAACAGGATGAGATGAAAGCAGAATGGCCAGTTTCAAGGCTATAGGTCCAACTCCATCTGGTCATACACAGCCATCGCTCCACCTGTTCACACATGAAAACAACCCAAAGGTAAGGTGAGATCTGCCCCAACTGGAGAGAAGGCATGGCTGCTTGCTTCCAGATATTAAAGAATAACTTCAACATGTAACCCTTCGGACTGTTACTAACATTTTCAGAAATCCTGCTGCTACTCTGCTCAACGAAATAAAGATCAAAAGCTCCATGTTTGATGAGCACGTCAACCCCTTGCAATGAATCCATGGCCACTCAGGAGTGCCTACAGGCTAGGAACTGCTGGACTAAATGATTAAAGTCTTGATGCTACTATTCTATGCGTTATCACCTTTGGTCACCTTAGATGCCCATATGCTGCATAGGATCGTCCCAAATACCAATCAAGACGTTACCCAGTGGGCTGAGAAATAAGGGGACCTGTACTTTTCAAATGATCAGAGAGAAAACATTAACTTCCTAAGCCCCTGGAAACACAACCCAGAGGACAGACTAGCATCATGAATGATTTCCCCAGTCTGCTTTGGAGAGGCCATCCAAATCCTTATTAGAAGTAAAATTAAAATCTCTATTAGCAATCCTCTCCTCCCCCTGCCCTTTGCAGGGGAGGTGAAGGATATGTCTATGTTCTTCAGCCTTTATTTCTTGAGATCTTTAATCCAGTCTCTGTTCTGCATTTTCCATCAGTTTCAATTTAATCATGGGAAGGAAAGCGGGGCAGAGCTTCATTAGGAAGTTAGTTCCTACTTTCTGCGAGCTCAGAATCCATAGGATTTATTGCTTTAATCCTTGAGTTAACATTACGTGAGTGACATACTTTCTAGTTTCCTGTTTCCTCTGGGTCTTTGCTTTAAAAAATCACCCTGGGCAACATTTGCTCTTGTTTATACAGATGGTGGGTCAGGATCTGACTCTGGTAGCTGTGGCCAGAGCACACCCCCCCACCCCACCCCAGTGGGTTAAGTTCTCATAAGGGCCGATCAGTATTAGGGAGTGGTGTTGAATGTATTGACAGCTTAATATATGTTAGGTTACTATGAAAATGACTTCAGAAAACTCAGATCTCACCACTAGGAAACTGCACTCTACTCTGGGATGTGAACCCAGGGGAGGTAGATATTGGCAGAGGGGTTATGGTCAGGGGTCACTATACATAAGAATTAATCTGTGAATTTTCAGTGACATGAGTCACTTCCTGCTGATCCCTGTACCCAAGGTAACAGGAGTTCCTCCCTCCTTCTCTATATGTTCATTCCCAGAAAAAGTCTGATATTCATAAAATCCTTCCTGTGGTCCAGAAATGACATACTTTGGACATAAGAGCTCACATTATTATAGCATTTAAGATTGATAAAGCATTCTGTGTGGGACAATCTTGATCAGTAGTACTAATACTATTATTTCCATTTTACAGTTAAGAAAACTGACACTCAAAGATATGAAGTTACTGACACATGATCATCCAGCTAGTAAGACTCATAACCAGGATCCAGACCTAGTGTTCCCGACTCCAAATTCAGGATTCTTTCCCTTCCACCATTAAGTCAACCCCCTGTATTCAGTCAAAACTATATCTAAACCTTTCTAGACCCACAGAAGATGGAGAAGGGATAGAAGGTTTTTAAAGATTTATTGGGAAGCAACATTCAGAAACTTCCCCTACTGATAACATCTAGCATCTCTCAGTCTACCCAGTTGCAAAGGCTTATCTTATATAATAATAGCAACTGACATTTGTATAGGACCTACAATGTGCCAGGAACTGTGCCTGGGTGCTTTACAATTATTATCTCATTTGATCCACAAAACAACCCTGGGAAGTAGGTACTATTATTATCCCCATTTAACAGGAAACTGAGGCAAACATGGATTAAGTGACTTGCCCAGGGTCAAGTCACTTGTAAGAGTCTGAGGTCAGAGTTGAACTCAGTTCTTCCTGATTACATGCCCAGCACTCCATCTACTATGCCACCTAGGTGCCTGATTATACTGGAATATGTATAATCAAAACACTGTATTCCTTCCAGCTACAAATGAAAGTCAATTATTAGCACTTCAGATAAAATGTCACTTTCCATGATGAAAATTTTTCACCTCTTATGATGAAAAAGGACCTCCATAGAGAGAACTGGTAAACTCTGCATATAGATCAAAGCATACTTTTGTCACTTTGTTTTTCTTGCCTTTTCTATGTTTTTTTGCAACATGACTAATATGAAAATATGTTTTGCCTGACTTCACATGTATAATTGACATCATATTGCTTGCCTTCTCAGTGGGGTAGGGAAGGGGCAAGAGGGAGGGAGAAAATTTGGACCTCAAAATGTTTAAAAATAAACATTAAAATTTTTTAATGTAATTGGGAAATATTTAACAAAATTGTGTGTGTGTGTGTGTGTGTGTGTGTGTGTGTGTGACTTTGTCAAACTAATATGCATCTACTTTACCAAAGTTTGCAGAGGTTGGGATCATCCCGGTTCAAGAAGATTCTCTTTCCTTGTGAAAAGCGTCGACCCTCCAACTCACATACAGGACAGTCCGCAGGGTCAATACAGGTCTCTGACAGTTCATCCAGGATCTTTCCTGCCAACAAACCAGTCATTTCAGTAGGAGCTGTGGCTACCATTGTGCCCCATGTAAATGACCCCAGACTAAGAGGACGAACCCCAAACTCAAACTCTGGGGGTCTCTTCTTGTCTCTTCCATTCATTATTTGAGAATACTGGTACCTGTCTGCCTTACTTCTTCGTGCTTTTGTTTCCCCTTCTGCAAAACAGGAAGAACCCAATCCAGCCTAACCCACTCTGTACCTTAAAACAAATAACACTCTTTCTACAAGTCCCTATAACTCTTCAGAAGAAGGATGCTACATAATCTAAGAAGAGAATAAAAGACAAGGTATTAGCAAGTGAACCATAGAACCTCTAATCTACTCTAAGGTCTTACTGAAATGACGAGTTAGATCTGGTTTTAACTCTACAGAACTAGATTTCTATGAAACAGAGCCTGGGATAATAGATTTGGAGCTAGAAGAGAACTTAAAGACCATCTACTGAACTCTCCCCCATTCGATATATGAAGATT
This sequence comes from Phascolarctos cinereus, assembly GCF_003287225.1. NCBI lineage: Eukaryota > Metazoa > Chordata > Mammalia > Diprotodontia > Phascolarctidae > Phascolarctos > Phascolarctos cinereus. Next base: position 185,258,330 of record NW_027555514.1, read on the forward strand.
TTTAAGTGGCTTGCTCAAGGTCACAAGGCAGTAGGTGACAGCAATAGAGCTTGACCCTGGGTTCTCTGACTCTAACTCTAGTGCCTGATGTTCAAGAACAGCTGAGAAAACTTAATGTATGGTCATGGGTCCAGCCTGCCATGTTGACATGCCTTGGCACAGGATGGTCCCAGGGAAACCAGGCTAGGGGAGGTTAGCCCACATGCAAGCCTGTCCTACTCTTCTAGTCTATGACTCATTCAGGGATTGAATCCTCCAGGGATTTCTATGATACAATTGGGAGTAGTTACCTGGAGGGCAGTGTGCATGGCACCCTTCCACACACTGCACTGGACATGAAAGTGACTCGGGGTGCTGGCATGTGATGGGGCAGGCAGAAGCACAGCTATTATAGCGCCACTCACACTCATACCCACTTTCTCGTTGATTCTTCTCCTCACAACTTTGTGCTGTTTAAAAGAGAAGACATCCACAACAGAGTAAAGATATTAAAAGAAAAATCTTAAAGAAACCAAAGGGTTATGGGGATAATAGTTATAGGGGGAAGCAGGTAGAGAAGGTGATGGAGGTGGTTCAGGAATACTGGTGTTGATTAGAGCAAAACCATGATAGGGGAGATGATAGTAACAACATCCTAATGTTGGAAAATGATGGCACTCTGGGTATTACAGCTGAGAACTTCTCTGGGTCTTTTATTTTTGTTGTTGTTCAGTCGTTTTTCAGTCATCTTACTCTTCATGACCCCATTTGGGGTTTTTCTTGGCAAAGATACTGGAATGGTTTGCTATTTCCTTCTCCAGCTCATTTTACAGATGAAGAAACTGAGGCAAACAGGGCTAAGGGACTTACCCAGGATCATACAGCTAATAAGTGTCTGAGGCCAAATTTGAACTTAGGAAGACGAGTCTCCTTGACTCCAGACCCAGAACCCTATTCACTGAACCACCTAGCTGCCCTGGGTCTTTTACAGAGAACTGGAAATCACTAATGCTAGTGGAATAGATGTTTTGCAGTGACATTTCACCTCTATGGGTCCCCAAAGGCATTAGAAGTTGTCCAAAAAGTGAACCAAAATTTCATCTCAGTTACCACCAGAAAGAGACTGCTCTTTCCCTCCCTCCTGGTTTTCCTTCTTCCTATATGACCATTCCTTCTCTGTCTCCTTTCCTGGATCCTCTCCCACATCACACCCTCTAACTGTAGGTGTCCCTAATGGATCTGTCCTGGATCCTTGTCTCTTCTCCCTCTACACCACTTCACTGGTGATCACATCAGCTCCTACGGATTTAATTACTATCTGTGCGCTGATGATTCTCAAACCTGCTTTTCCTGCCCTAATCTCTCTCCTGACCTCCAATCTCACATCTCCAACTCAATATGTTCAAAACAGAACTCATTGTCTTTCCCTCCAAAGCTCCTGGCCTTTTACCCTTCCTCTTACTGTAGAGGGCAACACCATCCTCCAAGTCCCTCATGCTCCCAACCTAGAAGTCATCCTCAATGCCTCACTCTCTCTCACTCCCCATATCTAAGCTGTTGCCAAAGTCTTTCACTTTAACCTTTGCAATGTCTCTTTCTGTCCTCTGACACCATGGTACTCTCTAGTGCAGGCCTTCATCACCTCATACCTAGATTACTGCTGTAGCCTGCTGGTGGGATCACCCACTCAAGTCTCTCCATCCTCCATTCACTAGTCACTAAAATGATTTTCCTAAAATGCAGGTCTAATCATGTCACACACTCCCACCCTGCTTTCCACTCAGCAAACTCCAGGGACTCCCAAATGCCTCCAGAAGCAAATACAAAATGCTCTCTTCGGCATTCAAAGGCCTTCTTCACTTCGGCTCCTCCTACTTCTCCTGCTTTGTTACACCTTACTCCCCAACACGCACACTTCTATCCAGTGACACTGGCCTCCTCAGATGCTTTATCTTTCAGCTCTGAGCTTTTCTTCTGGCTGTCCCCCATACTTACAATGTTCTCCTTCCTTGGCTCCACCTACTGATTTCCTTTAAGTCCAAATTAAAATCCCATCTTTTACCAGAAGCCTTCTGTAACCCCTCTTAATTTCAATGCCTTCCTGTTTATCTTTCACTATGTGAAAGCAAGTTATACTTGCTTCATATACATTTGTTTGTATCTTGTTGCTTCCATTAGATTGTAAGCTCCTTGAGGGCAGAGACTTTTGCCTCCTTTTGTATCCCTAGCAACTAGCACAGTATTTGCCACATAGAAGGCACTTCATAAATGTTTATTGATTGATTCTGAGCCTCTCTAAAACAGAAAAGACAGAGAGAGAAAAACAGCACTGCCCTGAGCACTCTTTGGGGGCAGACAGCTCCGTGATGGGATATAGGAGACAATGACCCTTTGGCATCCAGGACTGGATGCCTCTTCTCTTCTTCCACTGCCTGTGAATTTCAGTCTTGTTGGTCCCAAAATGAGGTTCAGAATCAATAAGCTGCTGCTGTCAAAAATTGGACTCGCTAACCACCACGTGAGTGAGCAGCAGTGACCCCTCAGCATGAGAGCATTGGGCTTCCATGAGATGAGAGGAATACTTCTCCTAGATATTCTCCCCTCTCTAAATGTTCATCATACTCCTCTCTCCTGCTTCTCCTCCTGTCTATCTGACCACTTCTTCTCAGTCTCCCTTGCTGGATCTTCATCCAGATCAAATCCACCAATAATGGATATTCCCTGAGTCTTTTGAACATCTGAAACTGGATGTCCCATAGCCATCTTCAAATTTAACATGGCCAAAACAGTACTCATTATCTTTCTCCTCTAATTCCTCCCCTCTTCTCAACTTTTCTATTACTGCTGAAGGCACCACCTTCTTCCCTGTCATCTAGTTTCACAACCTCAATTTTATCATCAACTGCTCACTCTAATTCACCCCACAAATCCAATCCATTACCAATCCCAGTTATTCCCAATTTTACAATATCTCTCATAATCATCCCTTTCCTTCTACTCACACTGCCACAATCCTTATTCAAGTTCTTATCGTTTCTTGTCTGGACTACTCCAATAGCCTAATTGTCCTCCCTGTCTCCTGTCTCTCTCCACTGTAATCCATCCCCCACTCAGTCGCCAAGGTGATTTTTCTGACTGTATCACGTACATACACACACACACACATACACACACACACACACGCATGCGCGCACACACATACACACATACACGCACACTCAATAAGTTCTAGTAGCTTCCTATTACCTCCAAGATCAAACACAAAATCCTCTGTTTGGCACTTAAAGCCCTTCATGCTTTGGTTCCTACCTTTCCATTCTCACAGTTTACTTCCTTCCCTGCACTCTATGATTCAGTTAGACTGGTTTATCACTGTTTCTCCCACACAACACTCCACCTCCTGATTCTGTTTCTACACTGGAATGTTCTCTGTCCTCACTTCTGCATCCTAGATTTCTTTAGCTGCCTTCAAAACTCACACAAATCTTGCCTTCTACAGAAGGTCTCTCCTTGGCCCCCTCATCTCCACTAGTGCCTTTCCTATGAGATGACCTTACATTACATCATATATATCTTGTGTATACACAGTTGTTTCCATGTAGTTCCCCTCTCCCACCATTATAATGTGAGATCCTTGAGGACAGGACTCATGATTTTGCCTTTCTTTGTATTTCCTATGCACAGCACAATGCCTGACACATAGTAATCACTTGGCAAATGTTATTGACTGACTAACTGATACGGGTGCCAGGATCCCTTCTACAACTAATGTGACCAGACGCTCAGGCATCCAACTGAGACTTGTGCTTCAGAGGTGAGCTAGGTCACTGGCAAAGCCCAAGACTGGCAGCTCCTGTGACTTCCTCTAAGCTACTGAGCTGAAAGAGAAGACCGATTCTCACACCACACTTCCCTTGATTTCCCCCAGCATAATCCATGATCTGGAACTAAAATCCTATACACACACTTCTCCTCTCCCTCATATTTTAATACCAGGTATATGGTAATAAGTAATTCTGAGAAGTCAGTTTCAACCCGGATCACACCATGAACTGTGGGTGCCACAATGGACTTCATGACTTACGGCACAATGTGTCAGTCCTCCAGTTCACCACTATACCATGCTGGGCACACACGTGGGCATAGGCAGCAATGGCATCACAGAAGCAGGCACAGTCCCCAATGGATTCACAGGAACAGGTGTCATATATGCAAATATCCAGGTACGGCTCTGGGTCCACCTATGGAAGATGTCAAATGACTGCACTGAGAAGTATGAGAAATTGGATAGAGAACAGTGGAGAAACATGGTCCATGGCCTTGGTGGGAACAAAGACTAGTGATAAGGGCAGCAAAACAAGAGGTCTAGGACTAGAGGGGAAATGTTATCTAGTGGTTAGATCCAGTGGAAACATGAGAAGAATTCCTGGGTCATTTCTGATTCTGGGGGGGTATTGATTCAAGCAGAATTTCTCATATGTTCTGGCCCTGAAAAACCAGGAGAACATTTCCCTTATACATCTATCTATCCATCCATCCGTACTGTTCATACTCAAGCACACTTTATCCATGTTTACATACACATATCCACACTAACAATCCTCTTTCCCCTCTCCCCCAAAGTTCCTCTTTTCCTTTGCCTTCCTGATTTTAAAACTGACAAAGGTATCAAAGAAACACAGGACATCAAAATCCACCAAGAATGTCTTCATGATCAAGAATTATAGGTCTAGAAATTACCATAAGGTTAGGGCTTGAATGTTATTGTTAATACTGAAAGCTCATATTTATATCTCTTTGTGGTTTACAAAATGCTTTCCTCACAACAAATTTTATTATCCCCATTATAAAGATGAGGAAACTGAGATTCTGGGAGGTCAAGAAACTTGCCCAAAGTCACATAGCTAGCAATCATTGGAACTTGAACCTAAACCTAGGTCTTTTGACTTCACATCCAGTATTCATTCATTCCATTCTATCACAGGATGGATATATAGTCCACTTCCAGTCCACATGAAGTCATGAAAGTCCTTTGGTACGTTAGAAAGACCATTGGATTTCAAGTTAGACACCATGGGTTATATTGAATGATGTGAGATGTAATTGATGTGAAGTTATATTGAGTGATACTGAGCTTGTACAGAATGATGCCAATTGTTACATTTTCAGTGTGAATACCTAGAAAATCAGACAACACTACAAGTCAAAAATTGATTTTATTGTTTTGTTGATTGTCTAGACTTAAGAAAGTAATGAAGAAAATGTTAATTATGCAGATTAAACTTAAATGTGTGTCCATTTATACAGGGGGCCATTTGTTAAACATTTACCAGCACACTTCTGGTTTTATTCCAGGCTGATCTATCTGCCTGCTACCACAAATGAAATAGTCTGTGTAAAAGTACTTCACAAACCCTAAAGCACTATAGAAATATTAGCAGTTGGTATCTTTATCTGTGTGACCTTAGACAAGTCACTGTACTTCTTTATGTCTCATTTTCCTTACCTGTAAAATAAGGGGGATTGACTTAAACAGCCCTAAGGTCCCTTCCTAAAGACAATATCATGTAGCTGTACTTAACTTATCAGTGCTCTGAGCAGTTCTCTCAGACATGGGTTCCTGAGTCCATGAACTAGCTTTAGGGAAAATATTTTGATAATTGTATTTGATATAATTGGTTTCCTTTGTAATTTTATGTATTTTGTTTTATGCATTTAAAAACATTCTGAGACAGGGTCCATCTAGTCTTCTCTAGATTGTCAAAAGGGTCCATGATACACAAAAACCTTAAAAATCCCTGCTGTAAGCCTATAAATTTCAGAGCAGATGCCAACTTACATTGATAAAGGGAATTTCCTCACCAGGAATTCCCTTTGCCAGTGAAACCATTGTTCCAGACACCTTCATCCCCACCTCCCCCCCAAAAAAGGTCCCCTCAGGCTCTATGATACCATCTATGATGGTATGAGCCTTTCCAAAGAAGAGCCACTGGGCCATGAGACAACCCAGATGTTTCAAGCAGATGGTATAGATGGATTGATATAGCAGCTAGGTCCCTAGAAGAAAGAATTTTGATTTCCCTTGGCCTCTTTTCATACCCTTCCATCTACTCCCACCTCAAATCCTAATCAAGAAGCCAGAGCTTTTTGTAAACCTGAAGACCATTTGGAATCTTATAGTTCATAAGACTTCTCCAGGGACAAAGAAGAATGATGGGGATAAAGAAACTGGGGATTGGATTAATATCATAATTATAACTAGATAGCATTTTAAAGTTAGCAAAACACTTTACATATGTTAATTAATTTGATCCTCACAAGAACCTTGGGAGGTAGGTGCTATTACAGATTAGTAAACTGAGGTAAGTTGAGGTTAAGTAACAGCCCAGTGTCACACAGCTATTAAGCGTTTGAGCCACGTTCAAACTCGGGTCTTCTTAACTCCATGCTCAGAACTCTAGTCACTGGGACACTCACTCTTATCCAGCCCTCCACACTATAAAAGGAACAGTACTGAAAAGGAAAATCAAGTTATTATATTAACATTGTTTTGAGAATTCTACGGCACTTCTTGAAATAAGTGGAAATATTCTAAATCTTGGCAAATCTGGTTCAGAATAGACTAGAAGGGACTTAGTTAGGAGGAGATAATTAGAAACTGAAGAGATTTGGGAAGGGAAAGAGCAGAAGACTAGAGACGGTGAAGGGAAAGACATTCTTCTTCTAAGATTTGAAGGAAAATTTAAATCCTGAAATGTTAGTCTGAATCCAAAGGGAAAGCCTAGATTCAGCTAAGAAAATGAGAACTAAGCAATTGTTATACAACAAAAACTTCTGGTTAATTATACCTCTCTTTCTTCACGAATGGGTTGGCTTATTTCAGAAAAAATATGTCTACTATTCTCTTCATTCCCATGTGGAGAAACCCAAGATACGGACTGAGGATGAGACTTGGCTCAGGGCATACAGGATATTCCAGGGGCAGAAGTCAAGATCTACACTCCCCACCTTGAAGTACTCAGGTCATTGTTGCATCCTTATAGCTCCTCTCCTCTGCCTTAAGTTACCTCCCCCAGGTACTTACCAACTTGTTGCACTCTCGGAAGGTGTCACTAGTTAGGATCCTACATGAGGAGTCTACCATCGTCTGCTTCATGACATTGTTTTGACAGGTGGCAGGGGCCCCATCCAGCAATACCTGGGGGACATCAAGGAAGATGACATAAAGAAAATTGGTTGAGCTCAGCCCAGACTGGAGTGATAGGTCTGTTTCTGCCCCTTCTGCCACCACATCAATCCCCTCCTATCAGCATCCCACCTTCTACCCCTAAGATGAAAATGAGGGGGGAAGAAAAAGTCAAAGAACCAGGCTTCCCTGAGCTCAGCCAACAAAAACAAGTATTACTCACTTCGGTGGTGTCGGCACACTGTGGGTTCACTTTCCAAGAATTCCCAAAGTCCACTGGGCCCATCTCCAGCTGCAGGCTGCTGCTGGTGAACTCATTGTTCTGGTTGCCATCAAAATTCCCACACAGACCACACACTCTCTCCTAGCAAAACAAGAGTTAACAAGATAAGGACACTGAATCTGAGAGAGAGGGCTTTCTAGAGATGCTGGGTAGGTTTGTGAAACAAAAGTAAGGCATGGCTGGGAAGAGAGGAAGCAGAGATCCGGAAACCAATGAGTTGAGTCTTACACTCCCCTAGAGTTCTCTCAGGGACAGCTAAATGGTACAGTGGGTATAGCACTAGGCCTGGAATCAGGAAGACTCATCTTCCTAGGTTCGAATCTGGCCTCATTTACTAGCTGTGTGACCCTGAGCAAGTCACTCAACCCTGTGTGCCTCAGTTTCCTCATCTGCAAAATGAGCTGGAAAAGGTAATGGCAAACCACTCCAGTATCTTTACCAAGAAAACCCCAAGTAGGGTCACAAAGAACTGGACATGACTGAAACAACTCAACAGCTAGAGTTCTCTCTCTTAAGTGAGCCTTATTATAAAGTTAGGAAAAGTAAGAGGATTTACTCACAGAATGTTACAGCTGGGAAAGCCACAGACAACCTGGTGAAACACATTCATTTTGCATCTTCTTGGTACTCACATCTCATCAGTATCTCCAATTGGATTCTCTGACTGAAGGACAGGGCCATGGGTTCTAAGGGATTCTATTAAAAGAAGGGGCTTAGCATAGTCTTCTTCCCATTTACCACCAACTGTACTGCTCTTGGACTTCTCAATCACATCCCCATGGCGGGTACCTTCCTCCAAATCCCCCTCCTCATCCCCTGCTTTTCAGCCGTCATTTATGTGTTGTCTCCCCCTACTAAACTGTAAGCTCCTTGAGGGCAGGGATTCTCTCTGTTTTATTTGCATTTGTATCTCCAGAGTTTAGCAGAATGCCTAGCACATAGTAGGTACTTAATAAATGTTTGTTGACTGCCTGACTGTAGATGAAGAAGCCAAGGTTTAGAAGTGATGCGTCTAAAGTCCTGCAACTTAACAGACAGGGCAGGGTCTTAAACATAGGTCTCCTGGCTTGACATCCAGTTCATTTTCCACTACTCCACACTGCCTGCCTTACTAAAGAGATATGACTTATGGGGGTTCATGCCACATATCAGAAGCAGAGCTAAGCCTGGGCCAACCTTGACCATGAAGTCTCTAGTCTGACAGTTCACCCTGTGTACTGAAGGGGTAGATAGAGGCATAAGGAGCATAAGGAGGAGAGTAGGAAGGGGACTTGTTTAATAGCAATAATATTATATACTTATGTTTTCATTTGGCCAAAAGCTGACTTAATAGCAGTATCTTGAACTAGGCTCTGTGGACTGGCCTGTCCACACTCCATTCACTTCTGAGTTCCATATCTTAGAAGGAACACTGACAAACTATAGCACATCCAAAGAGGCTTGAAGCCATGTCATAGGAGATAGAGTCAGAAGAAAAGAGCATCTTTAGCCTAAAAAAAAAAGAATATTCTATAACTCTAAGATACTCTAAGGCTATCAAGTAGATAATGTTGGTGTTCAATTGTTTTTCAATCACGTTCAACTCTTCATGACCCCATCTGGGTTTGTCTTGGCAAAGATACTGGAGTGGCTTGCCATTTCCTTCTCCAGCTCATTTTAGCAGATGAGGAAACTGAGGCAAACAGAGCTATGACTTGCCTAGGGTCAGACAGCTAGTACGTGTCTGAGGCCAGATTTGAACTCATAAAGATGAATCTTCATGACTCCAGGCCCAGCACTCTATCCAATGCATGACCTCGCTGCCCCAGTAGATAATGGAGTAGATTTATTTCTGTAAAATGCAGAGATATGCCAATTATTAGAAGTTACAAGGAAACCGATTTTACTTGAATTTTAAGGAAGAGCTGCATCACATTTGGAACCATCCCAAAATGGAATGGGTTGTCCAACAAAATAGTAAGTTTCCCCTTCACCGGAAGGGTTCAAGCACCTGCCAGAAATGTTGTAGAAGAGATATTTTTATTGGGTGAGATATTGGACTAGGTGACCCTGTACTCCTTTCCAACTCCAATTCAGTGATTCTATGAATGTGGGTGGACCACATACCTACAATCAAAGAAGAACCATATGAATGATGGAAAAGGAAAATAGGAAATAAAACAATGACAGAAAAGAAAAGGCCACTTACCTGATATGTTTGTTTCAGAATAACAGAGATTCCCATGTTCCTATCCCAGATAAGGGAGATCCCTTTCCCTAGTAACAGGATGTAATAGCGGCCTGACTGCACCACCTCAAAATGAGTCTCATCTTTCAAATGCTTTTTCACATTCACCTGAAGGGGGAAACAGATAAGATAATGAAAGTGAGATGACAATATCATGCTCTTTTCCAAAGCCCAACCAAAGTTTCAGAAAACCAATCATCTCTTCCTCAAAGTTGTTAATCCTTTGCCCTCAGAGCGATGACTGTCCATCCTATATGCACCACATGGTCATTTAGGAAACAAGAGTGGAAATGGCAATAACCTTAATAATTAATCTTAATAACATCAAAGATACAGGAAAAACAGTTGAGGGGGCAGCCATACCACCACGAAAAGGGACCTTCATAAACAAGTGCTGTTTGAAAGCATATAGCCCCTTAAACAGGTTCTGATGGAATGATGATGCCATTAACACAGCCTGGTAAGTAAGTAGAAAACCTATCAACCTACAATATAATCGTGTTAGTCTACTAACTTTCCCCAATTTTCCCAAATCTCGCAACTGTTGTGCTGCTAATGTATCTGATGGCAAGTGGCAATAGCCTGGACAAACACATGATAATCTGTGAATAATGTTTTAACAAAGAATATGCCCTAAGGGAACTTTTACCCTGGGACCCTGCTCTTCTAACTAGTGGCTGCCTCTCCCTAAACACTATTTCAGGAAAGCCCCATCCATACTTCACTTCACCTCCTCCTGTCTGCCACCCACCCAAGACTGTGCATATACCCTTTCCTCCTTATTCCCCTCTAGTGCTTAAACCAAGAACCATAATAAAATCAACTCTGCCATTGTCTCTAGGTGAGGTGTACCATCTACCCACTAAGGATCCACTCCTCATTATAGTAACTTTCTAAAATGCCTCTCTCTGATGCAGGTGTTGTCCCCCCCTTCTCCACCCCATTAGAATGTAAGCTCCTTGAGGGCTATAATTGTCTTTGCTTTCATATTTCCATCTCTAGTGCTCAGCACAACGCATGATGAATGCTAATCCTGATCCAGAGCATTGCTTAATATTTTTTTCACTCACTATCCTAGCATCCAAAATAGACATTTTCCCTCCAGTTTGTCAATATTTAATTTTTTTACTTAACTTTCTCGCCTTATTGCATTAGCCTGAAATCCTAGCACTCTATAAAATTATAAGGGTGACAATGATAATTCTTGTGCAACACCAGATCATATTGGGAAAGCTTCTAAGCATAGGGATGAATTACTACTAGTCATAATCACTCCTTCATCCTGTTTGAGAAGAATACACCATGAGTGGTTGTTTGAATGATTATTTGGGTCTATCTACAGCAGAGCTCCTCAGCCTTATTTTGTGTCATGGACCCCCTTAGCAGTTAGGTGAAGCTTATTGTCTCCTCAGAATAATGTTGTGTTGCCTACATTCCTAATTAAAGGAAATTCTAAATATTAGAGGTCAATGTAAATAAAGACTTTTTTTCCATCCAAGCATACAAATCTCCTGTATTCTATCAACAGACCCACCCATCTTTGGATTCACAGTTAAGATCCCTTAATCTACTGTGTAGACTATATATCTGTAGCTTATGAATATGAGTCACCTACACTCCCTGCCCACACCTCCACTGCCTTTAAAACTCCATGTAATATGGCTTCTGAATTTACTTTAAATGATTTCTCCAAAACTAACAATAATTTCTTAACTGTTCAGTCCAATGGCCTTTTCTCAGCCTTCATTCTTCTTGACTTCTCCATGGCTATTGCCACTGCTGACTACCTTTCCTTCTAGATAGTCTCTTCTCTTCGGCTTCTGTGATACTGCTCTCTTATAGTTCTCCTTTCTTTTCTCTTGCCATGTGGAACAGTGTCTAGAGCGCTGGACCTGGAATCCAGAAGACCTGAATTCAAATCTGCCTCAGACACTCAATATATGACCCTGGGTCTCATTTAACTTCTACTTGCCTCAGTTTCTTCATCTGTAAAATGAGGATAATAATGGCAGCTACCTCTCAGGATCGTTGTTAGAATAAAATGAGATAATGTGTGTAAAGTGCTCTACAAACTTTAAAGCATTATGTAATGTCTAGCTATTATTTCCCATCCTTTAGCTTGGTTGCCCCCAGTGGCTCTGTGCTAATCCCTATTCACCTCTGTCTTGGTGATCTTTCCCTTAGTGTCCTCATCAGCTCCCATAGATTCAACTATTATCTCTATGCAGATCAGTACCAGAACTGTATAATGAGTCCTAATTTCTCTCTTAGCTCTCATATTCAATCACTTGCCAAGTCTCATCAATTCTACCTCCACAATCCTTTGAGTATCCCTGATAATGGGATAGTAATCACTAGCAGTTGATATTAGAGGAAATGCACTCATTATTACAGTAACTTTCCAAAATGCCTCTCCCTGGCTGGAATGGGACTCTCTGGCCTCTACTTTCCAATTTCTCATTAGAGTTTAACAGTAGATACTGTTTTATCTTCTTGTCTTTGTGTCCCTAGAGAATATAACAGTACTTGGCACATCCATCAGTCAGTTCAGTCATATCCAACTCTTTATGACCCCATTTGGGGGTTTCTTGGCAAAGATACTGCAGTAGTTTGCCATTTCCTTCTCCAGATCATTTTACAGATGAGGAAACTGAGGCAAGCAGGGTACATTGACTTACTCAGGGTCACACAGCTAGTAAGTGTCTGAGGCCAGATTTGAACTCAGGAAGATGAGTCTTCCTGACTCCAGGCCTGGCACTTTATCCACCGTGCCACCTAGGTGTCCCATCTATCTATCCATTTATTCAACAACCACAACAACGTATAAGAAAATAACACTGAAAGATCTCAGTGAAGTTTCCAATCACAACTTCAAAGAACTTCCTGGTAGTGAAGCATACTTCGCAGAAAGGTAGTATACTGTTGTCATTTGTCCTTCATATTCTTTTTTTGTTTGTTTGTTTTGGGTTTTTTAGGATTTTTTTAGGCAATTGGGGTTAAGTGATTTCCCCAGGGTCACACAGCTAGTGTCAAGTGTCTGGTCTGAGGCTGGATTTGAACTTAGTTCCTCCTGTCTCCAGGACCGGTACTCTATCCACTGTGCCACCTAGCTGCCCTGTCCTTCATTTTTAAAGAGGCCCAGTGTCATCACAGGGGATGTCTTAACTCATGAGTGAATTGAATTTAAGTGAAGCAGAGTTGCACAAAGCTATCAGCCTTATTCTTTCTTCCAGAGTCATGGAAGTGCAGTGGCAGGACAAAAGTCAAGATGATGGGCAATGGCCAGGAGGCAGTGGATAACCTTGACATCTTAGATGTCCGACCAAGCTCTAAGAACTCCACAGCGCCTGCTTCAGCCACCTTCATGGCCGTTGGAACAAACTGTCCTCATCCACCCATTCTGCCAGGGAAGTATTCACATGCTTGGTGTAGGCATTCCCCTAACTTACTGACCTGTTTGAGGTTCCTCGGTTGCCTTCAACCTGGTTTAGCCTGTCTGCTGAGAGTTTTACCAGGGTGTGGCCACTGTGCACGCTACGGCTTCTTGGAGCTACAGGTTAGAGTGGGTGACAGGTGGATGCCAAAGGTGGATGAGCAGCCCTGAAAAGGTCTCAGCAAGCCCCAGAAATGCTAGCTCTCCTAAATACCCCAGACACCCTCGAGGTCTCCTTCAGAAGACTTAACACTTCATCCTTGTTCTATTAGCAACACTATACTCTAACCAAGTTCATTAGCCCAAATCTAATAAGACAATAATCTTGCAGTAAATAGGGGTCTGGGACTGAGTTTATCAAATTCCCTTTGTTTGGTGTTTAGTAGAAAACTATAGACAGTCTAGTCTTAGGATCATAGATCTTGAGCTTAAGGGACCTCAGAGTCCATTTGGATTAATTCCCTTGTTTTACAGATAATTCTAAGTGACTTGCCCAAGGTCACACAGGTAGAAAGTAAGTAATTAAGGTCTTCTGACTCCAAAACCACTTTCCTCCAAAATAAAAGAGCAAAAGATTATATATACATATATATATATATATATATATGTATATACACACACATACGTATGTATGTACATATGTGTGCATACATACATACACACATACATACATATATACATGTATGTGTATGTGTATGTATGTGTGTATGTATCAGAGGAGAAAGGGATGAGGATGGTACCTACCTCCCCATCAAAGAGTTCGATCTCTCCCTCCTCAAATAGAATGATGACCCGCTTACTACACTTCACTGAGGAAAACCTGCAGTCTTCATTCTCCACCAGGATCCGAAAGGTTCCAGGGTTGTTGCCACAGTGGTCCTAAAAAGTGGGGGAAACAATGAGAGTTCAAGTTCATGGAGCCCTTTACGGTTTACAAAGCACTTCCCTCACAATGATGCTATGAGGTAGGTGTGAGTATACCCCCATACTATAGATAAGGAAACTGAGAGGAAGAAAAGTTGATTGACTTACCCAGGCATGTAGTAAATATTGGAATGAGAATTTGAAATGAGGTTTGCTAACTTGAGCACTAGTACCACTTCCACCATGTTGGTTTGGAGAAAGTGCCCATCTCCCTCTTAGGTCCCACCACTATCCTTCCTTCTTCTGACCACAAATCAGAAGATTCACATGCACAATACTCAGAGGTCTTTATCAATGGTAACAGGTGTGTATGTAGGTGTGTGTGTGAGAGCACGTGCCTATGTGTGTGTGTTTGGAGAGGCAGTGAAGACATTATGAGTTTAATATGGTATGGCTACTAGAGATATTAACACAAGCTTGGGCAATAAAGGAGTGGAGTGTATTGTTTGAATGATGCATCTGTCTTTTTTTTTCTTTTTTAACAGTGCCTAGCACAAGAGTAGCTAGGTGGCACAGTGGATAGAGCAACAAGTCTGGAGTCAGAAAGATTCATCTTCATGAGTTCAAATCTGGCCTCAGACACTTACTAACTGCATGACCCTGGGCAAGTCATTTAACCCTCTTTGCCTCAGTTTCCTTATCTGTAAAATGAGCTGGAGAAGGCAAATGACAAACCACCAAAGTATCTTTGCCAAGAAAAGCCCAAATGGGGTCACCAACAGTCAGATAAGACTGAAAAGAAACTGAACGACTGAACCAAAAGGTACCTTTGATTATAAGTACCTATTAACACACCACCTAAAATAATCCGACTACCTCTTAGCTATGAATTATTTCAGTCTTTGGGTCTGAGGCCGATTTGCGGTGCTTTCTTTGGACCATCTCAATATTACTTCTGCTCCCAAAGACGAAAGCAGGAAGACCAAATTTGTTTACAGCTTCTCAAGGGAAAATTATCTCACCCTGTTATAGTGAAGCCTTCTATACCTCCATGGTTACCGAAGATTCATAGGAACTTATGTCAAAGTCAAAGGAAAAGGAGAGGGGATCAGCCCTCCACTCACTAGATAAGGTTTCTAGGGCCTTCTCACCTCAGTGGGCAAGATTAGCCTCTGTTCCCCAGCTGCCACCTCTCCCTCTCCATAATGCCCCCCCAATTATGATCTGTTGAAAAGGAAATTTTTGGAAGGACCAAAGGAACCTTGTAATGGAAACAACTTCCTTAAGTCAACTTATTTGTCCCCCTGCCTTCAGGGTGGACTATGTCAAATCATTTGCAGAAAAAGAAAGCATCTTCAAGTCATACACAGTCCCAGGAAAATATGTCAATAGGCTCCCATGTACCTTCCTTGCAATGTTGTTTTTGTTCAGTCATTTCACAGTCATATCCAACTCTTTGAAAACCCACTTGGGGTTTGCTTGGCAAAGATGCTGGAGTCGTTTGCCATTTCCTTCTCCATCTCATTTTACAGATGAGGAAACTGAGGCAAACAGGGTTAAGTGACTTGCCCAGCATCACACAGCTAGTAAGGGACTGAGTTCGGATTTGAACTCAGGTCTCCCTAACTCCAGGCCTGGTGTTCTATCCACCGCACCACCTAATTGCCCTTCCTTGCGATAGAAAGCTTTATTATCCATATTTTGCAGATGAGCAAACAGAAACTCATTAAGATTAAGCAGCTTGCCTACGTTTATACAGGTGATATCAGAGCTGAAATTCAAACCCATGTCTCCTGAAAGTTAAGTGCTCTTTCCCACACACTGCACTGCCTCTCAAGGTTCCCTTCTCAATAGATGGAAAATGGACCTGTACACAGCAGGCTGTCAAATCTTTCTCTGCAGAAAGCAGCTCATGAGCCTACTTGAAAAGCCCTCAAATTACAGGACGTGCCCACCTCTCAATCTGTTCCCTGCAAACAAACATTCCTTTGTCACCCCTCGTTCCTACCTGCACCAGAACATACTGACAGTGGCCAGGGAAAGTGTATTTGAGGCCATCAAAGGTCAGGTAGTGGGCTGTGCCAATCACCGAGCAGGTGGCATCACACACTGTGTCCGTACAGTCCCATCTTCTATTACGGCACACACTTGAGAAAAGAGAGAACAGAGCAACACGGTGTAGTGAGAAGCAACGTGACAGAGTGGAGAGACTGCCAGATCTGGAATTAAGAGGTCTCTGTTCAAATCACATCTCTGCCATTTACCTGCTACATGACCAGAGGTTAGTAGTCAATTCACCTTTTTTTAACCTTCATTTTCCTCATCTGTAAAATGGGGCTGACAATTCTTTGTATAGGCTACCTCGTAGGGTTATTGTGAGGAACATGCTATGTGAACCTTCACGGGCACCTAGGCCTAGAGCTGGAATCAGAAGTCATATTGTTCAAACTTCCCCCCATTTTACAGATGGGGAGACTGAGTTCCAGAGTGGTTGTGACTTGTCCAATATTATTCTTGTAGTAAACACCAGAGTTAAGATTTCAACCTAGGTCTTTTGCCATCAGAGCTAGTACTTTTTCTACTCCATCTTAAAGTGCTACGTAAATTATTATTTCAGCAGAGTATAAGTTTTTTTAATATGGGAATAGTCATTTTTCCTATTTGCATTCATAGCCCTAACACGATGCTTCATACCGGGTGGCACAGCATGTAGAGTATTGGGCTTGGTATCAGGAAGATCTGGGTTCAGATCCAGCCTCAGATACTTAACAGCTAGCTGTGTGACCCTGGGCAAGTCATTTAACCTCTTTCAGCCTCAGTTTCCTCATCAGTAAAGTGGGGATAATAACAGCACTTACCTCCCAGGGTTAGTGTGAGGATAAAATAATACTTGTAAAGCATTTTGCGAGCAAAAGTGCAATATAAATGCTAGTTATTATTAAAGATACTTATTTGTTTGAATTGGTTGGCAAAGAAAGTGATTATTTACTTTCTTTGAGTACTCCCCAGACACTTCTCTGACTTCTTCTCTGCTCTCTCAGGCAGCCTTCAGGAAAATAAGGATTCTAATCTGTGGTTTATAACGTGTATGGTGCTCCAAAAAACACTTTACATATACGATTTCATCTGTCTTCATAGCATGGCACACAGCCAAGAAAGAGGCAGAAGCCAAGGGACTGCTGAAGGAGAAACTGAGGTATTCAGTAGGGAAGACTTGTCCAAGATCACTTAGTCAAGAAGGTGAGAAAATGGTAACAGTCTGGAGTCAGGACTTTTATTAAGGGGATTTATTCTGTGAAGTTTGGATTCAGCCACACTTGAGAACCTAGAGGGCCACATGTGGCCTTGAGGCCACCAATGCCCCACTAGAGTGGCTCACAGTGAAAGGTGGCATACATCCACCATAATCAGAGGCTGTCTCAGGTAGAGGGGTTTTGAGTGATAAACCATCATTTTGGTGACAATATAAATACTTGCCTTGTATTGCACCCTCTCATATTTCGAACCACTATGTATCCTACTTAGCCCCTACATTTGAGTCATCATGTTATCCCAGCTGCTTTCTCAAATCACAATCTGGAGGATATCCTCACATCTTTTGTTCAAGTCCTAGAAATTGTTCCTAATAATCAGTGCCTGGGAGCCCTCTCACCCATCAGGGAACAGGGATTCACCACATATACTGACACTTATAAGGTTCAGCCATAGCCTTGACGGAGCAGATTCCACAAGTCACTCTGGGCCTAAAATTTTAAAAAACTGAGGCAAAGCAGAAATATTCTTAGCAACATAAACAACCACAGAAGGACTGAAAAACTGTGATCCCAGCGTCACAAAATATTAGACCTGAACATTAGACATCTAGTCTAACACCTTTATTTTATGGAACAAAGAAAAGAAATGACTTGCCCAGAGATGTTCAGCTAGTACATAGTACAGCCTGCTAGGGTCAAGTCCTCAGACTGCCTTCCCCCAAATCACAGATTTTTCCATCACAAAGTTAAGTGTGAAAGTTCTGGGGGAGGTGGAGATATCTAAGTAGCAGAGTGGTTAGAGTGCTAGATTTGTCATCTGAAGGATGGGGCTTTGCATCCTGCTTCAGACACTTACTAGCTGTGTGACACTGGGCAAGTCAATTAACCTCTCCAGACCTCAGTTTCCTCATCTGTACAATGAGAAGGTTGAACATGATAGTCTGTGGGGTCCCTTGCAGCTCTAAATCTATGGTCCTATGTCATGCAGGCCATGAGTGTGGTATCAAAAGCTTGAAACCCAAAGGGATTTGTCTTCTGCCATAAAACTTTCCCAAGGAAATTTCTCCCAGCCCACTCCAGCCCCTATAAAATCTAATGAATATCAGAAAGGCCTCAGACCTAGAAAAAAGCAACACTACAATCCTACTCCAAATTGTAGTCACAGCCCTCTCTGGGACACCTCCCCATTGATGTTTAACACACTCCAGAAGCTGACAGTGAAATCTATACAACTGGAGATGAGAGAAGATTCAGAGAGGAAAGACCTATAGCTCTCCAAAGGAATTATTCAATGTCCCTTTCTCGAGCCTAAAGCTCTCCAGAGGGAATGCCTTTCATCATGTACTTATGGGGTGGAAGGTCAAGGAGAACAGGGAAAGGGACACAGGACTGGAAGTCGGAACACCTGGCTTCTTTCTATTCCCAGTTTGGTCATAAACTTGACAGTTCATTGTTGAGCAAATCGTTTAACTTGCCTTGACCTCTTTATCCCTATAGATATCATAATTCCTAGGACAATGCTCACAAGATCAGGCACGCAAAAACACTGATGACAATGACTCTTCAATACTTCAAGGATATATGACTTCTTCATCATCTATCATTTCTGCATCAATGATACAAAGAGTAGCCCTTGCGCACACTTTAGCAGAGAATCCTGTCACCAAAAATCTTCATCTTCCAGAGTCTCTCCCTCAGGAGATGAGCCTCTCTGAACTCATGTGGGTCTTTGGACAAGAATCACATCAGGTCAGACATACCTGAGGCCTTTCTAGATTGGGAAGACCTGTCAGAGTTTGCGCTTCTCCAGCACAGATTTAGAGAGCCTGGGATTAAAACTCTGCATCACAATAAGGCATTGGAATAGCTATTTAGGCTAGGTGCCTTTTGAGGTCCTTCCAAACCTGGGATAATAGAGGTCCTTCCAAACCTGGGATAATAGAGCCCCTGAACATGAACAGACCCCGAACATGCACAGACCCCACTGTTTGCTTGGCTGATGCAACTTCTTAACATGGAAGATGCTAGGGAGCTTTCATCTGGGAGAATCATGATCATGTGTAAGGAATGTACACTGGAGAGACTGTGGAGCATATGTAGATGTTCTGTAACTGGTTCTGGCTGACTAAATATATGGAAAAGAGGAAGCTCATTGGTCCGCTGTGGATGTATTCAAAAGCCGGCCTGCCATCTTCAGCTACTTCCTTTTTGGACTCATTTGCTCTTGGAAGATCTGGGAATACTTCCACACATGATGCCCATTGAAGATTAGGGAGTCTCTGACCTTGACCTCAGGAATTTAAATAGATCAGAGAACAGATCAAGGGCTGTGGTCAACCCAGCTATCAATACTCCCATGGAGCAATAATTTTTGGGTTGACCTTTGAGAATCTAGCACAGCAGTAGCTAAGACAAGAACTCCTCCAGTAGAGATGCTACCTGTGGATGGGTACTTGAATAGATCAATGTTACATATGAATTGAGCTAAGTTTTAAGCTGATTCCCCCAAAGATGGAGGAGAAAAGGGTTTAGGGAAGAGTGTGTCCTTGAGTTCTTAGGGGAAATATTTTTAAATTATTACAATTCCTTTGAAATAAATATCCTTTGTAAAAGTTAATTTATAGTTAAATTACCTTAAGTGTTTGGACGGAATTGGGGTACTAGTCATCGCCCTTGAAATAATGGGGCTATGGGGCAGGTAGGTGGCACAGCGGATAGAGCACAAGCCCTGAAGTCAGGAGGACCTGAGTTCAAATCTGGCCTCAGACCAAACACTTGACACTTACCAGCTGTGTGACCCTGGGCAAATCACTTAGCCCCAATTGCCAAAAAAAAAAAAAGAAGAGAAATAATGGGACTGAACACAGATGACGAGGTCTCAAGGCAATAGCAGTAGAAAAGAGACAGCCCAATTCTTCAGTGTACCCTCACCTGTGGAATGCTGAGCAGTGGTCTAACAGGACTGGCTCTAAAAGAGAGAGCCAGAGCACATGTGATGCTCTAGCTTTCTATGACATTTAGAGGTGATGCAGGTATTCCTTAAGAGTCTTTCTCTCTCCATTTTACAGATGATGAATCTGAGTCATAGGGAGGGGAAAGATATGCCTAAATTCCCACAAAATGAAGGTGGGAAGTCCCTGATTGTCCTGACTATCCTTCTTTTCAGTTGTCATCATGATGCCTCACATTTCTCACACCCTTCTGCCTCCATTATCCCCATACTACACCTTACCAAGTGTTACAGTCTATCTTCACCATTTCTCCTGGGGCATATTCTTTGCCCTTGTGGAAGCAAGGACATCTTTCTAGGGCAACACATCTGTTTCCATGCCGGACCTAAAAGAGACAGAACCCAAAGACTTTGTGGGTGACAATGACTTACCTGGAACTTCACTGTGGTAGCATATGCCATTAACCAGCACTAAGGCTGTGAGGAGGGTGGAGCCCTGGTTGAGGGCTCCCATCCTGGGGCCATATTGATTGGTGGACCTCCAGCTCCCACCCTGGGGCCACAGTGATTTGTGGGAGCTCACTGTATCAAGCCATCCCTAGTGACCCATCTCACTGCTATATCCTCATACTCATGTTATTCATCTCAGCCTTATGACCCCCTACACATACACACACACACACACACACACACACACACACACACACACACACACACACACACACACACACCCCTACCTCTATTGCTTGTGGAAAGGAAACTTCATTCAATTGTTTTAAGGCTCCACTGACCATGCCTGTGACTTCCTCCTTCCCTGCCCATCACTCACCTGTATTTTTGGTTTCCCCATTAGAATAAACTCCTTGAGGACAGGAATTGTCTCTCTTTTTCATTAGTATCCCCAGGGCTTTGTACATGCCTAGCACATAGTAAGCTTTTAATAATTGCTGTGTCATTCATTAATTCAAGTTTAAAAGAGAAGTGAACTTTTGGAGAAAGATGATGAGTTTTGTTCAGGGCACACTGAGTTTTAGATGGCTCCAGAACATCTATTTGTAAATGTCTAAGATGCAATTAGTGATACATGATTGGTGCTCAAGAGAAAGAGTAAGATTAAACTATGAATTACAGATGATTCCACTTTATTCTCTCAGAGGTATCTGCCTTTTTTTTTTGAAGTTCACAATGTACTTTATTTTCTTTTTAATTTTTTTTCCATATGCTTTTGAGTTGAAAATTTTTTCTCCCTTTTTCTCCCCCCCCAAGACAGCGCACAATTTGACATAGGCTTTACATTTACATACCCATTAAACATATTTTCACATTAGTGAAGTTGTAAGTAAAAATTAAAACCAAAAGGAGGAACCATCAGAAAGATGAAACAAAACTCAACAAAAGGTAAAAATAAGTGATAGCGATTCAACTTCCATAGTTCTTTCTTTGGATATGGATAGCATTTTCCATCCTGAGGCCTCTGGAGATGTCTTAGATCCTCGTAATGCTGAGAAGGGTTCAGTTTAACATTCCTAGTCATTGCATAACATGGCTGCTATTGTGTACAAAGTCCTCTTGGTTCTGCTCACTTCACTCAGCATCAGACCATGTAAGTCTTCCCAGGTTTTTCTAAAGTTAGCCTGTTCATCATTTCTTATAGCACAATAGTATTCCATTACATTCATATGAGGTATCTGCCTTTTAAAACAGCATGGTTATTAACCTAAATGAGTCTCCTATTGGCATGATTTCTGTCAGTTTGATGAAATAGGAGCTTCAGAAGGTGTGGGAAATTTTCCAAGTATAATGGGGTCTTGGTCAATATGAGTCCCATTCTCAAAGCATGTGCAGCTCTGCCTGCTGCCTGCTGCCAACTCATTTGGCAGGATTTAGAAAGGCATGACCACTTGAAATAGAAGTGTCCATTCCCTGATTGAAAGTATGCACAAGTGTTCTGTTTCCTGTCCCATCACCATATCAAGAAGAGGAACTTTTCAATTGGCCGCTGAGTCAAAAGGCACCAATAGGCCAAGGTATTATCTCTTTACTGCCTATAGCTGCATTTGATAGCTAGAAGACCTGAATAATCAACGTGAATGTGAGCTGAGCTAAAGATCCCCAGAGCTTTATAAAGGCTACTTTAGTATTCCTTAAATCTTAGGGTACTACATAATCTACATAATCTAAACTGTATGCAAGGCAAGGTCTAACTGGGCCCCCAATATTTACTCTCTGGATGAAAAGTAATCCCACAGCCACATCACTCTTCAGATAACTGGGCACAGAGGAGGAAGAGAAAGAACAGAAGAAGAGAAGAAAAGAGAAGGTGATCGGGAAAAGGAAGTCTAAGAGAAAAGGAGAAAGGTTCCAGAAATACAAAAAATATATATATTAACAGCACTCGTAGCGAAGAACTAGAAGGAAAGTGAGTACCCATTGATTGAAGAATGAAGAAAGAAGCTGTGATATACGAATGCAATGAAATATTATTGCACAATTTTTAAAAAAGAAATAAGAATTAAGAGAAATTTGGGAATATTTAAATGAACTGATGTAGAAATGAACAAATAATGTAAAAGAAAACAATACTGAAAGTCTTCTAAACAATGAAATGACCAATATGGACTTCAAAAGATTGACAGTGAAGCAGGCCCTCTGCTACCTGGTAGGGAGGAGGTAGACTATGTAGGCATATATTTTTCAGATGTGACCAGTGTGTTGATTTGTTTTGCTTACCTGTACCTTTCATCACAAAGAAAGGCTTCTGTTAGGGAGGAAGGATTTGCTAGGTGGTTGTAGAGATGCAAAAAAGAATGTTAATAAGATATTATAAAAGAAAAAATAAAATAATACTCTCATCTATTAAAACAAATAGTAGAAAAGAAGGAGTGGAAAGGAAACGAGGATGATATAGTAATAAGATCCAAGAGGTTTTTGTTTTCTTTTTGGAAAGGGGAAAGATAGTGTTGAGTTTGAGATGCCTATGAAACATCCAATCTGAGATATCCAAGAGGCTATTGGTGATTCAGGCCTGGAGCTCAGGAGAGAGACTGATAGAAATAAGGAAGTTAGAAAGACAGATGTATGAGGAAGAGGGGGAAGATAATGAGTTTGGAACGTGTTGAGTTTGGTGTATCTACAGGACCTCCAGTTCAAGATGTCAAATAAGTAGCTGGGAGACTACAAGTCAGGGGAAAAGTTAAGGCTGGATAAATAGACCTGAGAATCATCTGCACAGATATGATCATTGAAGCCATGGGAATTAGTGAGATTTACCAAGTGAAACAATATCATTGGAGAAGAGATAAGATGCAGCAAAGGAGATTGATTTAGACAGTAGGAGAAGCAGGAGAGAAGAGAATATCAAGAAGAGAGTGATTAACGTCTCAAAGGCTTCAGAAAGGTCAAGAAGGATGAGGATTGAGAAAAGGCCATTAAATCTGGCAATTAAGAGATAATTGGTGATGTTGGAGAGGGTGGTTTCAGTTGAATAATGAGGTTGAAAGCCAAATCGCGAAGGTTTAAAAATGAGTAAAAGGAGAATAAGTATAAGTATCTAATTTTGCTAGCTTTATCAAAGATTTAATCAAGAAGAAGAAGCAGGTACTCTGATCAAGACAATAACCCAAGCCTATTCCCAAGGATTCATGATGAAAAATGCCATCCCCCTTCAGAGAAAAAAAATTGATAAACTCTGAGTGCAGATTGAAGCATATTTTTCTCACTTTCCTTATTTTTCTTGCTTTTTTTCCAACATGGCTAATAAGAAAATATGTTTTACATGACTTCACATGTATAATCTATATCATATTGCTTGTTTTCTCAATGGGTGGGCAGGGGTCAGGAAGGAAGGAGAAAATTTGGAACTCAAAATTTTAAAAATGAATGTTAAAAAGAAGAGGTATCAGGAATGGCTGGAGCAAGTGAAAATACTGAGGATGAGGGAGACATGTGTGTTGGCAGGCAACAGGGAAGGAGCCAGCAAATAGGAAGAAATTAAAGATTAGTGGGGATGATAGAGGAGGTAATCTGGAACCAGTTGGGGCTAACTTGAGCTATTGAAATAATTTTTTTAATAGCTATAACAAAGACATCGGTAACAAGCACTCATCTTCAATCAAAAACTCCTGGCCAAATTGTCCAAATATCATGTATTTAACAATTGGAATTGGAATTAAGTCCTTAGTTTTAGTGATGGCTTTGTGAGCTCTCCTGTATAATCCACATAAGTCACTTAAGCTCTCTAGGTCTCAGTTTCCCCAAAGGCAAAGTGAAGGGAGCTGGACTAAGGGATCTCCAAAGTCCCTTGTCGAGTCAAATATCCTGCTAGCAATAACTAACTTAGCCAGCTGTACTCTGTCACCATCCTGTGGCTGAAACAGGTAATGCTGGGATGCAAAGGAACAAAAGATTAGCTTGGGAGTTTGCATTCTCTGTGCTGAATACTGGGGATACAAAAACAAAAAAGAAAACAGTCCTTTTCCTCAAGTAGCTTATATTCTACTGGAGAAAAATAGCATATGCACAGAAAATATAAAAGAAACACAGTGACATTACAAAGGAACTTGTTGTTCAGTCATTTTCAGTCATGTCTGATTCTTTATCACCCCATTTTGGGGTTTTCTTGGCAAAGATACTGGAGTGGCTTGCCATTTCCTTCTCTGGCTCATTGACAGAGGAAGAAACTGAGGCAAATAAGCTGAAGTGATTTGCCCAGGGTCACCCAGCTAGTAAGTGTCTGAGGATAAATTTGAACTCAGGAAGAGTTCGGGAAGTGCGCTGGAGAACAAAATTCTGATAACACAAAAGATCCTGGTGAAATATAAAATGGAAAGCTGTCTACAGAGATCATTTTGTATGTACAGGGAACACAGTAAACATCTTTTGTAAAGGCAAATGAATAGGAGACAAAAGCAAGGGCATGTGACCAAGCAGAAACACAAAAGATTATCCCAGATACAATAAGATAATGTCAGGTATTGCAAATCTCACTTGGAACCAAAGCTGGTACTGAGTGTTATAAAAAGCAGTTTTTGCTGTTGTTTTGGTTTGGGGGTTTGCTATAGTGAAGGAGTGCAGGACAATAATAGATGATACAATGAAGGTGGAACTATTCCCCTCACTAACTTCTATTTTCTTCACCAAGGAAAGCAGTCCTTAGAAGATAAGATAGAAATGGTTAACAGGGAAATGGAAGCCAAGATAGGTAAAGACATAACAAGAGAGTATCTAGCTGCCCTTAATGAGACTGATTAATTCACCAGGCCTGAGGAAACTACACCCTCGGGTGCAAACAGTATCGATGGATGTGTTCACTGAACCACTATAGGTGATCATGGAAAAATCATGAAGGTTAAGAGAAATGCCACAAGACAAGGGACTGGTAGGTGTCCCAATTTTTCAAAAAGAGAAACAAGATATATTCTTAAAACTGTAGGACAAGGTACTTGGAGTAGTGAAAGCAAGGCTCAAGAAAGTCCAAGTGATGGTGTGGGACTGGATGCTGATACAATTGAGAAGAAGTGATTCAGATCAGAGTCCAAAGCTAAGGAATCCAATTAAACTTTGGGGAGCCAAAAATGTGAGAAGTACTCCAGCATAGACTATTTGCCTAAATTCCCCCAGGTCTTCTTTTTATCCTAGAGGTATTAGTTTCCCATTCCTGGCTGGCATTAACGTTCAGAGAGAACCAAGAAATAGTCTCAAACAGAATATCAGCTGGGCCCAAATTGGAGATTTCCATTGCAGTCACAATTTTGGCTGAGAGCACATGACCTGTACTATAGCCAGAATATCATTTGTGCTTAAAGAATTACTTTGCCTTTATTATTCTGATTAATTCAATCAAAGTAAATTGTATATTAGCCTTGCTTTCTAATGATATGAACCAAACGATAATCCAATCTGTAACAACATGGACACCAGCTAAGTACATTATAACTACCTGTTGCTGGGGTACAAATCTCCCAGTTATCTGACAAGTATTCAGCTCTTTCCTCTGAATCCATGCCTGAATCCATAAGGCATCCCCACCATGTCTTCATTTTATTCTTTCAGACTGGCCATCCACTCAGGATTTGGGATAATAAAATCATCATTGTGCTTATTAATATTTAATTATCTTTATTCTTATTTGTCCCCACCAAAAAACATAAATCCAACAACAACTTCATTGAGATTCATTCTGAAGAAACCAAGAATCTTGGTTCCTATTCCTGGAATTAATCCAATATCCTAAATGATGCTTAAAAACCTCTTTCCTCTCTCCAAGCCTCATTTTCTTCTCATATGGAAAGAACTGGATCTTCTATGGATTATGTAAGAAGGAATAAAGCGATATTTATTAAGGATTCTGAGCCTTCAAGGCAAGATGCTAAAGGTGTCAGGAAGCTTCTTGCCATCCCAGCCCGGATTTCATTTTTCTGGTTCTTTCACAGCCTGAGGTCTTCACTTTGGATTGTAGACTATAAACACCTTGAGCACAGGGAATGTTTTGAATCCTTCGTCTTTGTACTAGACAGCATCTAGCACAATGCCTCACACATAGCGTCCAATAAAAACCTGTCAGCTTTAATTTAATTGAAGTGCTAAATAATTGCCTTATACTAAGGCATCAAAAACAAGGCTTCCTTTGGACACCATAGGTAGTGGGTAAGTTCTATAAACACCAATATGGCATCAATATGAACTATTTCCACTAAGTTTTCAGTCTTTTCAGAGGCCTGGCAGGAGACTATAACTCAGAGGAGAATTGGCAAGAAGTATTCCCTAGTGGCTTTCCTAGCAAGTTCAAAAGGGTTTAGAGATGGGAGGCATGGAATATATAACTCTTTGTAAGCCTGGAATTTCATCCTTCCTATCAAAACTTACTTTGCAAAATTCTAGTGGCAGATAACTGAGTACCCAGGAATTATTAATAGCCCAACTTAGTTAGCCAGGGCTCTCCATTTCAAATCCCCAGTCATGTAGCCCCTATTTCTATACTATAAATACATGGTATCAATGACATCATGTAGGAGAGAAAAATCATAAGCTCTTTGAGAACAGGAATCATTTCCAATTTATTTTTTTTAATATTCTCAGCACCTACTGATCACGCTTTCTACATAACCAGTGTCAACAGTGTGCTTGGTGTTGAGGGAGATAAAAGTTTAGATTAGATAAGACATAGCCCTTATCTTATCAAAGCTTATCTAAGAAAGAGATAAAACACAAACAGAGATAACCATGACAAGCAATCTTACATAAGTGCATTAGAGAGGTGCAAAGAAAGATGTGGCCTAAGGGGGAAAGTCATTACTGATACGACAGGGGTACAATGAGGGAAGGAAGATTTCAAGGAGGAGGTAGACTCCAGAGTTAGACTAAAAACTAGGAAGGAATCCAAGAAGTGAAGAGAGAAAGAGTGAGAACGTTCAAGCATAAAAATAGTGTTAACAAAAGCATAGAGACCAGAAGAGTCAGGCCATGTTATTAAACAAAACAAAATTCCACTTTAGAGAATGGAGCTAAAAGAATGTAAGGAGCCGATAAACATAAGATAAGGCTGGAAAGAGTGCTGTCAGATTGTGGAGGGCCTCGAATGCCCAATAAGAAAGCATTATAGTAAGTAATAGAAAGACACCCAAGATTTTTGAGCAGAGAAGTGACATGAGTCAATCTACAAATAAGAAAGATTACTTTAGCAGTGGCGTGAAGGATGGAAGAGCAGCCAAGTGGTATGGTGGATAGAGCACTAGACTTGGAATCAGGAAAACTCAACTTCCTCCGTTCAAATCTGGCTTCAGACACTTAGTAGCTGTGTGTCATTTAATATTGTTTGCCTCAGTTTCTTCATTTGTAAAATGAGCCGGTAAAGGAAATGGCAAACCACCCCAGTATCTTTGCCAAGAAAATCCCAAATGGGATCATGAAGAGTCAGACGTGACTGGAAAACAACTGAACGACATGAAGGATGGAGTGGAGGGGATAGAGAGTGGAGACAAGGAGACCTGTTAGGATGCTTTGTCATTAATTCAGGGAAGTGGAATTTTGGGCTTGTGTTAGGGGAGAAGCCAAGAGAAGAGAGGAGATAAGAGAGGGGTGGAGGTGAGAAGGAAATTTTTACAGGACTCCATAATTGAGTAAATATAAGAGGTGAAGAAAAGGTTAAGATGGCATCAGTTTTCCAACTTGGTATAAAAGGTGAATGGTTGTCACTGACAAACATTGTGAAGTCAAGACAGGGAACAAGTTTAGAGGGGAAGATAATAAGCTCAACTTTGCAAATCTTGAGGTATTCTGAAGTTTAAGGTGCTGATGGTACATTATTGGCAGCTGGCAATATGATTCTGGAGTTCAGAAGAGAGTTCAAGAGCTATAAATAGAGAATAGGGAGTGATCTGCATAGAGGTATAAAACCAAAGGAGTGAACGAGATTTCTAAGGGAGAGAATAGAGAGAGGGAGGAAAGGGCTAAGGATGTAATCTTAAGAAATGTCCCTATTTAGTATTTAAGAAGAAAATGTAGAAATAAAGAAAAGATGGGGAAAGACTGGCTAAAGAAATAGGAGGAGAATCAAGAGAGTAGGTGTTCTCTTAATTCTAAGTATCTAGTAGGAAGAAGCAGTCAACTATCTCAAATGCTTTTTTTTTTAATTTGCTTCTCATTACTTATCTCACAAATCTTGGAATGGCAGTGTTAGAAGGAACCAGCATGATAATCCCACTTCACCAAATCCTCAAACTCCAGCTGTTAGTCCTTATCAGGATGATAAGGTAGAAAGAATAAGAGAGATATATCAAATCCACTCCTTTCCCTAGTCACAAATGAAACCCCACCTTACCATTCCTGAAGGACAGAGGCAGCCAGAGACACATGCATGGCTAACGCACTCCAAATCATAGTTCTGACAGGTCTTGGCACATTCAATCCCTTCAGCTTGGGGGTTGTCAGCAGGACAGACAAACTTGACCATGGGGGGCCGGCAACTTAAGCTCCTTTTGACTTGGAAACAAAAAAATCAGAATTGCAATTAGATGGGTTTTTCTGCAACTACTGACCCCATCCAGCCTGGAGCAACCAAATGAAGGGACAAGACTGGATGGTCTGAGGTCTCCTCCAATGTTCTGTGATTTCTCATAGATGGGCTGGCTATGGAACAACATTAGGCCTTATCCCCAGTAGAGACTATATAAGAAGGCTCTGGCTAGGGTAGAACTTTGCCTCAGTATCAGGTTAATCTTATTTCAGTAAAGTCAATCAGGGCCACCTTGACCAAGAGCAACTCAGATTATCTTCTTTTGTGTCTGGGCTTTCTCAGTGTCCTCTCCGGGCACTGCAGTTAGGGAGTGTCCACATTTCCATAGCTTCCACTTTAGGTTTTATATCCTCGTGTTTGTGAAATAGCTTCCTTTATTCAGCTGTCCAAGTTACCATGTTCCTTGCTCTTAACTAGAAAGGACATATTTAATCTGGAGAATTTAGGTTTAGCAACACATAGTCAGCAATGAACTACCACCATCCACTTATCCTTTTGTATGCTACTCCCAAAAGGTTTCTCTGAGACTCTGATCATTGATTCCATGTACCAATGCTCCTTTCTTCCTGCACCGGGTTCCTAATATACTACCTATTCTTCCCCCTTTTCACTTCCTTATTTTCCTGACTCTAATATCAATCTGGGGGAGATTGTTCTACTACCACCCTCAACTCCAGTATGACAGCAAGTAGGACCTACTTATCAGCATGCCTTTCAGACAACATTCAACCTGAAAAGGGGCTGGGTCTTGGGGTTAATTAAGGTTCCTCTTCTATATGTTTATCTCTGTTTTTTGTCTCAGTCTCTGTATCTCTGTCTGCATGTCTGCCCTCACCCCCTTTCTGTCCCCCTTTTTGTTTTTCTCTCTGTCCTTCCCTTCCTCCCTCTATCCTCATTTCTTTTCCATGGGTTCAATTAACACATCTATGCAGGTGACTCCCAGTTTATATAAAGGATCATAAAATCATCAATTTAGAGGTGGAAAGCACCCTGGTGGTCATCTAGTCCAATCCCCTCATTTTATAGACAGGGAAACTAAGGCTCAGGGGCATTAAATGATTTACCTACAATTACATGAGGAGAAGGAGTAGAGCCATAATTTGAACTAAGGTCCACAGTCTCCAAATCCATCATTATTTCTACTGCCCCACAATGCTGTGCATCTCTAGACCTCCCTAATTTCAGTCCCATATTTCTTGGTGGTGGTTATTGGGTTATTTCAGTGACATCCAACTCCTTGTACTCCATTTGGGCTTTTCTTGGCAAAGGTGCTAGAGTGGTTTGCCATTTCCTTCTCCAGCTCATTTTACAGATAAGGAAACTGAGGCAAATAGGGTTAAGTGATTTGCCTAGGATCACACAGCTACTAAGTGTCTGAGGCCAGATTTAAACTCAGAAAGATGAGTTTTCCTGACTGTCCACTCTATTCACTGCACCACATAACTGCCTACTGATTGATTGCCTGTTGGATATTTACAAATAGATTTCCTGTTGTCATCTCTAATTCAGCATATCTAAAACAGAGCTCATTATCTTTCTCCAAAATTCACTTCTCCCCTAAACTTCCCATTTCTACTAAGGATACCACCACCTTTCCAATCACTCAGGTCCTCAACCTCAATCACAGAGGCATCTTCAATTCTTCCCTCTCCCTTACCCCATCATATCCAATCAATTGCCAGATTTTCTGAGTTCCATACTCACATTATCCCCAGTATCCAATCAATCAATCAAAAAGTACTTAAGTGCTACTATATGCCAGATACACAATCTGCTATTTTAAATTTTTTGTGTATCACAGTGTTCTAGAATTTGCAACTAGACTGTATCACCATGAGAAAATTATCATCATCACCATCATCATCATCATCATCATCATTATTTTAAAGATGGGCTTTTGTGTCTGAGAATAACTTGGAAATGTTGAAAATGCTGTCCGATTTCCCAGCTGCAGCCTATTTCACTCTCGTTCTCCTTTCTAGTTCTGGACCCTAGTCGAATGTCTATTTGTTATGTCTGTTCAAGATGGACTAACTCAGTGTACTGGCCATTATGACAGACTCAATTATAACTACAATCCTCCTTAGTAGATTGTAAACTCCTTGAGGGCAGAAGCCCTCAAGGCTCTTTAATGTCTTTTGCCTCTTTTTGTAATTCTAATGCTTAGCACAGTGCCTGCCACATAGTAGACACTTAATAAATGTTTATTGATTAACTGATTGATTGAACTCAATGTAATGTCCATAATGGGCATTCTTCATCAATTTGGTTTTTCCCAAGTAGATTATTAAATGTCTGATCTCTTTTGAATGATAGTATATCTCACTGAGGATGTTCTGTAGTATTCAGGAGATTGCTACAATCAATACCATGTCATTTAGAAACCATAGCATTGGGGCAGCTAGGTGGTACAGTGTATAGAGCACCGGCCCTAAAGTCAAGAGGACCTGAGTTCAAATCTGGAGTCAGACCAAACACTTGACACTTACTAGCTATGTGACCCTGGACAAGTCACTTAACCCCAATTGCCATTAAAAAAAAAAAAAGAAAGAAAGAAAGAAACCATAGCATTTAGAGGCCTTCACCATCTATAGGAAATAACTCTTCCATTTGGGCTCTGAATGGTTGATTATATGTCTGTCTGTTTTATCTCACTTAATACTGATAATTAGAGGGTAAGAATGATTGAGGAAAATCATAAATACTATTATTGCCAAAAAGGGGGGAAGGATAGAATGTCAGTAATTACTGATCGATATGCCTATTTTCTCATCTCCTTAATTAAAATATGAGAAGAAAAAGGTTTTGCGAATTATTTTCTGTATCAGACCACATTCACAGTCATACAGATTGACTAAAAGGTATAGAGATTACAGGATACAAAATCTCACCATGTTTATTGTTTTGGTTTTTTTAAGGACTGGCAGCAATGTAAATGCAGCCATTATCTCTCAAACACAGGTTAAGAATACACAAGATTGTTTGACCGATCCATTCACAAGGGAAATTCTGTTTGATCTTGTTTTTTTCCCAGTTTTATTGCTGAGGTCTCAGGAGTTGAGTTCTAGGTCTCCTCTACTCTAGGATCAGATGGAGCTAAGAATGTTTCCTTGCCCTGGGCCTATTTCTTTTGCTGTGGACTACTCCTTTCTTTAGAGGCAGCCAGGTGGCTCAGTAGATAGAGTGCTGGGCCTGGAGTCAGAAAGACTTAATTCAAATGTGGTCTCAGATACTTACTAGCTCTGTGACCCTGGGCAAGACAGTTAACCTCTATTTGACCTACTCCACTGGAGGAAAAAATGGCAAACCACTCCAGTTTGCCAAGGAAACCCCATGGACTGTATGGTCCAAGGGGTCATGAAGAGTCAGACACGACTGACTTGTGACACCTCCTTTCTCAGGGTCAGACTAAGTCGGAGCAGCTTTCCCTTCACCAAAGACACTGAGGTTCCTCCCTTCCCTCTGTGACTGATCTTAGTTAAAGCCATTTTCTTGGAAAGAATGGAGGCCTTTTCTTCAATCTTCAAGTAAGTCAAAAGTTAAACTTCTCTAGTTGAATAGACCTATTTGAAACCTTTTCCTGATTTGGTGGAGGGGCAGGAATTGGAGAGAAGGAACTTTTTATTTATCTCACTAAATTGCAGTCCTTTTCTTCTGTAACCAGCTAAGGCCCACCTGCTCATCCTCCTTTTTTTTTTCCTGTAAAAGCAACAGGCAGCCAGGCAGCCAGACAGCCAGACAGCCCAGCAGACAGGTAGCCAGGGCTAAATTTTGTTTGTTTGTTTGTTTAGGGGGTTGTTTGGTTTTTTGCCTCATCCAGATGAGGTTATTCTCTTAGCCTTGAGAAATTCTTTCACCTTAACTTTCATCTCTCAAGGGACCTGGATGTAAGCTGTATGGTAATCAGGTTTTTATTTCATGCAGTACTAGGACTGAGCCATACCATTTCCTTCTATCCTGCCATCTTGGCCTCCTCTATGGCCAAGTTTATATTTATTACCCTGAATGCTTGTGGGTACACTAGAGTCAATGTTACCTACCTTCAGAGAAACCTAGGTATGAGCTAAACCAAAAGTATATTAGATTTTCCTAGAGCAACACTAGTTCCAGGAACCAAAGAGAGAAAATTACCTTCTTGGGGTCAGCCCCCCGTATTTAATCCGGTACACATGAGTTCGGAGTCCTTGAGGGACCCTGGGCCACAGATTACATTATGATTTCACTAACAAGCACTAAAGCAATTACACAGAAAATGCAGTCTCCATCTTTCCCCTGACTACCCAAAAGAAATCTTGCTTTTGTCTCAGTTTTCTGAATACACCTATAGGCATAGAGCACGCGCAAATTAGTACAATGAGGGGTCTGGCCATTGATTACTCAGGGCTCAGAGCATGGGAAGTGTCCTCTGCTTACCAACTTTACTTCTTACATTTCTGCAAGTCGGTTTGCCAAGTCTCCTTGTGAAATCTCCTTGTGAATCAGGGAGCAGGAGGAACCTGCCCTGCCTGCTCTGAGTACTGGGCCCTCATTGGCCAGTCCCTCTATTACATGCAGATAACACAGTAAAAGAGGACAAACAAAGACACACTCACTCATCACAGTCTAGCTGTACTCACTTCGAGAAGATGGGTGACTGTCAAAAATAACATCTGGCAACAGGCCACCAGGAAGTCCATTGGTACTACAATGCATAAAACCATCTTCACAGTAACTGCAGGGAAAAAAAAAAGCATTTAAATCCTTCCCAAATTGCAGTAAGTAGACAGGTCACATGTACTCTGATTTTTAACCAAGAGGCTATAAAAACCTCTCCCCCAGAATCCACCTCCTCTCTAACAAAATAAGCACAGGGCTCAGTATTTCAAAGGAATCTCGAAGAAGACCTGGTCTGAATTCCAGTCTTAATCTTTATTAGCCAATCTGATTTTGCAAATTGTATTCAAAATACTTCTCAGGCACAAAGGTTTTTACTAGCATCCATCATATTTATTAATGCCCCACCCACTAGTTCTCCCAAGGGTTGTTTGAGAATGAAAAAGTGAATGGCTATAGACAGCAAGTTCTCTTTGCTGGGAAAAAAAAAAAAAAGAGAAGAAGAAGGTGGGGTAACAGGGACTGTAGAATTCCTGCAAGCATTCAAGGTAATAAATACAAACTTTTAGGAAGTGAAGGGAAGGCAAGGGAAGGGAAGGCAAGGAAAGGAAAGGAAAATACAGGCTTGTCTCCAAAAGACTATGTATTGAATTACAAAGCATTGGACAAAGACAAAACACAAGGGAAACACACAGAAAGCAAGGAGAAAGGACAGCAAGTTTTATAACCCTCTGGGAAGAGTTCCAAAGTGCTCTCCAGAATGGTTGAATCAGTTCACAACTCCACCAACAGTGCATTAATGTCTCATTTTTCCCACATTCCCTCCCCCATTTGTCATTTTCCTTTTCTTCCCTATTAGCCAGTCTAATAGGTATGAGGTAGTACCTCAGAATTGTTTTGATTTGCATTTCTCCAATCAATGGTGAGTCAGAGCATTTTTTTCATTTGGCTATAGATAGCCATGTGGTTGCTTCATCTGAAAACTGTTCGTATCTTTTGATCATTTATCAACTGGTCTTATTTTTTATAAATTTGACTCCATTGTCTATATACTTAAGAAATGAAACCTTTATCAGACAAACTTGCTTCGAAAAAATTTTTTTCATAGTTACCAAAGCTAACTGTGTTTCCCTCCATCATATTTCCCTCCACCTCTGTCTATTCTATTCTTTCTCTCCATTCACCCTGGCCCTCCTCAAAAATGTTTTGCTTCTGACTACTGCCTCTCCCAATCTGCCTTCCTTCTATGACAACCCCGTTCTCTTATTCCCTTTCCTTTCTACTTTCCTGTGGGTAAGATAGATTTCTATACCTAATTGTGAACTCAGGATTTCCTGACTACAAGCCTAATACTCTATCTACTGTACCAGTGAGCTGCCTCTAGAAGCTCTAGATTCCCTCCTATGATGCTGCCATTAGGCACTCACCACATGGTGTGATGGTCCGAGAAGATATCTTCAGGCTGAAAGATCTCACCATCATAATAACAGGGGCACTGGGCTTTGGGCACACAGTTCCTCTTCTCATCCGTGTACAGCCCAGGAGGACAAAAACAGCCCTCCAGGCAGACCTCACTACATTCCA
Organism: Phascolarctos cinereus; assembly: GCF_003287225.1. Lineage (NCBI taxonomy): Eukaryota > Metazoa > Chordata > Mammalia > Diprotodontia > Phascolarctidae > Phascolarctos > Phascolarctos cinereus. The sequence goes on from NW_027555514.1 coordinate 185,293,696, forward strand.
TGTCTGGATAGGAGAGGGAGCGGCAGGTCTGATTGCACAGAGTCCCACACTGCTGATATGCCTGGCCCTCTGGACAAGTTAATGCTGGAGAAGAGAAAGAAGAAAATAAGAGTGAGGGCTTTGGTCTTGGCATTTGTGATGGTGGGGGAGGAATGCTCCATATGTACCCTCCTCCATAGATTTAGTTGTATCATTACCTGCAGCCATGATGAATAAGCCCCTTCCCCAGTCTGTGTGTATTGACACTGTACCTCTTTCCACTACACACAGTTACCTTACACATGTTGGTAGGAATAGGAATTATGAAGATGCTATTTTTATGGTTAGCTAGGTGCACTTGGTACATCATCAGAACAAGGGGAAAAGAGAAAGACAGAGGTAGGGTTGCTCAAGGAAGCATGGGGAGAAACTGTGGGAGGGAGGGGGAGAATGAAAGGGTATAGTGTAGTCTTGGCCCCAGGGGTTTTCCCTGGTAACCCATCAAGAAGAAACTGAGTACCAAAGTTTATTGTTGTTTCAGACTCTTCCTAAGCAAGTATGGGATTTTCTTGGCAAAGATACTGGAGTAGTTTGCCATATCCTTCTCCAGCACATTTTACAGAGGAGGAAACTGAGGCAAACAAGGTTAAGTGACTTACCCAGACTCACACAGCTAGTAAGTGTCTGAGGCTGGATTTGAGCTCTGATTCCAAGCCCAGGGCTCTATCCACCGTGCTACCTAGCTGTCCCAAGTACAAACTTAAGAATTAACTAATTGGCCTGGTAGAGACTATAAAAGTGAGACTAGTTTATTAGGCTTTCCAGGTGAGCTAAATAACAAAGCTTTCTATCTATAATTCACCTATCTGCGGTTAACTGAAGCTCTCAAATTCCTCACTGCGGTAAAGTATTTACACCTTCGCAGGTCATGTGATAACACTACTGGTCCATGGTTCCCAGGATGGGGAGAATGAGAGGCAAAATGTTGTAAGGTATAGAGAGGTGACCTAATAATCAGGAAGACCTGGGTTCATAGCCTGCCTCCGATACATCAGTGTCGCCCACTCCAGGTAGCTCAAAAAGACCCCCAAGTTGTAGAGCAGATGCAGATATGTCTTGATAGAGAGAGTTTCCACTACCAATAAAATCACAAGTCCAGTGCCCCTCACAAAAGATCAGTTTGCAAACAAGGTCCTGACCCACAGTCTGCAGTTTCTAGTTCTGAAGGGAAGCAGCAACCTCCCAGCCACTTCTTTCCCACCTTCTAAAATCTAACGATTTAGGATGGGAGGGACTACAATGAAATACTTTTAAGGTCTCAGAGAAGTGTCCAGGGTTGGGCTCTGGCATTCTGGGAAACCACAGCACCCGTCAGACCTGCATGGCAAGGTGTATAGCAATCAGGCTTAGGGATGCCCCTTAAGCAAACACTTTGGGCAAGTATAAACAGCAAAGGTTTCTCTTAAAAGAGACAACATTGTGGGGGAGTGGAAGAAAGTCCCGGCTATAGCATTAATTAGACTTATTTGAACATGCCCCAACTTGGAAGGCTCATTTGAAGTGCACTCTAATGTACATCAAGGTCTTTTGTAAATCTAAGGTAATACATGAAGGGGAATGCTTCCTAAGGTACTGTTATTTGCAGTATAGGTTTTTTCCCTTTGCTCAGTGTGAAAGAGCTCTTTGCTTCCAAATTGGTCATTTCAGGCTGGCTGAAACCCACGAAAAAAGCAAACGCTTTCTGTAGCAAAATCAGGTTACTGCAGCAGGGAAGTGTTAACTCATTTATTCATTCATTCATTCGTTGAACAAACATTTATTAAACTCTTGCTGTGTTCAGAACCCTGTACTAGGCCTTGGGAAAAAACAAGTTTAACTAAGGCAGTTCCTGTGGAGAAAAGACAAATGTACTATTATAATATTGGGATATTGGAGGAGTCAGAATGTGTAATGGATAGAAGGCCAGCCTCAGAATCAGAAAGTTCTGGATTTAAGCCAGGAGTATGCTGGTAAATGTTCAACAACTGGGCTTGAGGGAGAGGGCAAGGGGTGGGGGGTGAGGGAGATATGCATGTACAAACACTTTTGACTTTAATCTGCATTATTAGTACTGTTTGAATTCTAGACAATTACCAAAACAACAAATCAGTGCCCATTCTTATCTAGTGCCCATTTCTGAGCTGTAAATGCTCCCACTGTAATGGGCATTCTGCAGATTCGAGCCTTGATTCTGACAAATAGAAACTGCTTAACACATCCGCCTCAACGCCCTTAGGCAATTCTTTAGGATTATAAATTGGTAAGGAACTGTAGCTCTGCCAGGATGAAGGGAATTTCCCCGAGATGAGTCCCTCCACTAATGAGGTCACAGGTCCAGACCAAATATAACCATATTACATAACATTACATAAATGCATTAGAGTGCAATGCTGTCTGAGGGAAGAGTCATCAGGAAGGGTGAGGGAAAGTAAAGGACGTTTTCATGGGGGAGGTGCCATTTAAATTGGCCTTTATAAAGGCTGGGTAGGAATTCAGCTGGCAAAGAGGAAGAGGGAGGACATTAACAACAATTCCATCCAAAGCAGAGAGAAAGATGTGTGTTTAGGGGACTAGAAATTGCTCCATTTTTTGTCTAGGGGGCAGAATGAAGGGTAGAGAATAATAATAAGACATAAGGTTAGAAAGATTGGGTAACATCAAATTATGGAGAGTTTTGAATGCTAAATAAAAGTGTCCAAAATTTTCTTAGGAGGAAATACAGGGAGATCATTGTTAATGCTCAACAAGGGATTCTCCAAGACACCTAGGGAAATTTCTGCTAGGAAGGAGAGCCCTTTGTTCTCTCCTGACTGATATGCCTTGCCTGACTTGAGGGAGCATGATGCAGTGGGGAAAGTTGCTTTGGGAGTCAGACGGCCCAGATTTAGCTCCCTGCTCTGCCATTTACAAACAGTGTGATTTGGGGCAAGTCACAACCTCTCTAAATCTCAGGATCCTCATCTATAAAATGAAGGTGTTGGCCTAGACCAGTCTAAGGTCTCTCTTCCAGTACTATGATCCTAAAATTCCTTCAGATTAAGAATGTATGGTTACTGTTATCCGTCGGGTTTCACTTAGGTTAGATGGTCTCTATGCCCTAAGGGCTGTAAAACTGGGCATACCCTTTGATCCAGCAATACCACTGTTAAGTCTATAGCTCAAAGACATCAAAAAAGGGGGTGGGGAGGGAAGGACCTATTTGTACAAAAATATTCATGGCAGCTCTTTATAATGGCTAAGAACTGGAAATCAAGGTGATGCCCATCAGTTGGGGAATGGCTGAACAAGCTGTCATATGTGATTGTGATGGAATGTTATTGTACTATAAGAAATGACAAGCAGGATTACTTCAGAAAAACCTGGAAAAACTTACATGAACTGATACAGAGTAAAGTGAGCAGAACCAGGAGAACATTGTATACGGTAACAGCATTATTGCACTATGAAGAATTCTCAGTAATACAATGATCCAAGACTTATGATGAAGCATGCTATCCACCTCTAGAGAAAGAACTAATATTGTCTAAACATAGACTGAAGCATGCTATTTTTCACTTTCTTTTTTCTTTCATTCTTTTTTTTATTCAAGTCTTCTAATACAAAAATGACTGATGTGGAAATATTTTATTATGATTGCACATGCATAACCTATATTGGATTGCTTACAATCTCAGAGAGGAGAGAGGGAAGAAGGGAGAGAGGGAGGGAGGGATAGAATTTGGAACTCAAAACCTTTTTTAAAAAATGTTTTAAAATTGTTTTAACATGCAATTTGGGAGAACATAAAATATTGCTTTTTAAAAATTAGATGGCCTCAATCAAAGGGAAGGGACTCTTCCAACTCTGAGGTCTTTTTGAATAGGGAGTAGATATGACTTTAGCCTCTCCAATTCTCCCTTCCTTTGAGTCTCAGGTTTAACAGGTCAAAGCAGGACAAGGACAAACTAAGATGCCCCTGGAGGGGTGGGAGTCAGAATTTGAGGGAAGGGAAAGAAAGGAAAGGCATTCAAGAGGGAAGGATTATCCAGGCACTATGCTTTTAAGTACACTCTAGTCACAAAGAGAAGAGATACCTTTATGCCTTCCTCAAGCAGCAAGAGAAACACAATGTGACTCAAAGCACCAATGTTTACACCTCCCCCTTTCCCAACCCAAAGCTTCTCGTCCATCTCCATTCCCCACTTAGAAAGGTTACAATGGGTGCTGCTTCTTGGTAGAGATAAAGATGAATGTGACAGAGGACACAGCAGATTCAATAGAGCAGGAAGATTCAAAGGAAAGGTTTGAAGGTGTGGAAAAAGGAAGGCTGGTACTCTTAGATTCTAACCACTGAAAGGCACCCTTGTTCAAAGATATGCTCATCGGCTTTTCTCAGGGAACCCACTAACCATTAAGGTCAGAAGAGTTCAGAGAGGGTGAGGTATTTTACTTCTTCAAACTGCTTTACCCACTTTGATCTAGCAACACTACTAGATTCCAAAGAAGAAAAGAACTCATGTGTATACAAAATTCATAGCAGCCCTTTTTAAGGGTGACAAAGACCTAGAAATTAAGAGAGTACCAAAAATTAAGAGAGAATCACTTCAGGGACTGGTTGAACAAGTTATGATATATAAACGTAATGGAACACTATTGTGCTATAAGAAATTATGAAAGGGGGAGTTTTAAAGAAACTTGGGATGACTTATATGAACTGATGCAGAGTAAAGTGAACACAATCAGGAGAATAATTTATATAACCACAATATTATAAAGACAACCAGCTTTGAAAAAATGCAATGACTAAATAAAACTGGTGATGAAGCTTGCTGAAAAGTCCATCACCTCTCCTGAAAGAGAGGTGGGACTCAGGGTGCAAAATAAGACATATTTTTTGGACATGGCCTAGGTAAGAATTTGTTTTGCTTGACTATGTGTACGTGTTTAAAAAGGGGGGGGGTTGTTTTTCTTTCCTTTCTTTTTCTTACAGCGGTGGGGAGGCATTAAGAAGAAAAAATAGATTTTTGATAATACAAAACCATCTATTTGGCATTCAAAGCCCTTTATAACCTGGCCTCCTACCTTTCCATGCTTCTTATGTGTCACACCCTTCAACATACTCTGAGATCTGCCTTAATTCTAGTGTCTACCCTTTGTCCAATTTATCCTGTGTGCATTTGTACATAGGCATTTGCATATTGTCTCCCCCATTAGACTGTAAGCTCCTTGAGAACAAGAATTGTCTTTTGCTTTTCTTTGTATCCCAAGTGCTTAGCACAGTGCCTGGCATGTACTAGACACTTAATAAATGATTATTGACCGACCCGACTGACTGACTGACTGACTGACCTAAATGTCCAACTGATACCGAATTAGAAAATAGTTTGATGCCAACCTGATACAAGAATAGCTTGTGTTTTAATGAAAATGTTTATCTTATCAGATCTTCCTAATAAATTTTAGAATAGCCGCTTCAAACTATGAAATTAAACAACATTGACAATAGCTAGATTACTCACATCAAATTCTTCCCTCATGAATATCTGAATATTCATGAAATATAGACAGTCTAAACTGTCAGCTTTCCAAATCTGAATAGACTCATCCAAGAATTGTTTCTTTGTATTTGAAACATGAATATTTTGATTCACTGAAGAATTATCACATGAAAAAAAGGTAATTTGGACTCTAAATTCTAATTTATTTAATTGATAGATTCTAAGGGGAAGCGGATCTTTTCTGTGTAATTAAACTTTTATATTTGATTAAAAAGAAATTTAGTGGAAAAACCCACTAAGCTTTGAGAAATTATGTTTTGAGCAGAAGGAAGTTAAAAAGGAGACAAAAATAAACAGGACAATTTTGTTATTACCACGTTAAATTTAACGTATATTTTAAAATCTATACCTAACGAAAGTTCATAATTTCATCTACAATACTGTTTTCTGTTAAAGCAAACAAATATCCCTATTCAAAACCCACCTCCTGCAGAAACCTCTCTTTATTTAAATCCAACTTATTCTGATCACTCCCCAGAACTTATTTACTCAATGTGTTATTCAAACCTTACATTGCTGAACAAACACTCAAAAAATTGGATATCAATTCATCTCCCATTTGCTCTTTGTGTCTGGCCTCTCTAATTAGCTTCCTAACTCCTAGGGGAAGGAACCATAGCAGGTATTTTTTAATGATCTTTCTCCTCCCTGCAACACACAAAGAGCTATTTAAACGTAAGCTACTATTGCTTAAAACTACACTAAGACTTTTGGAATAGCCTATGCAGTGTTCTGGAGCAGCTAGATGGCACAGTGGATGGAGCGGTGGGCCTACAGGCAGGAAGACCTGAGTTCAAATCCAGCCTCAGACACTTACTGGTTGTGTGACCCTAGGCAAGTCACATAACCCCATTTGTCTCAGTTTCTCATCTGTAAAATGAACTGGAGAAGGAAATGCCAAGAAAACTCCAAATGGAGTCACAAAGAATCAGATACGACTGAAACAAGTGAACAACAACATATAGTGTTCTAAACATACTAGACATTCAATTCAAATTCAGTTCAAAAGTCAAGATGCAATGGTCACTGTAACTGTTTGAAAAGTCACAGGATCATAGGATTCAGGGCTGAAAAGGACCACAAATGAGGAAACTGGGCCACCCCAAAATGAAGAGATTTGCAATGATCCCATATCTAGTAAATGGCAGAGTCAAGTTAAAATCAAGTTTGATTCTCTAATTCCAAACTCAATGCTCTATTCATTATATTAACATATGTCTGGGCAATCCCTGCTCGGTTCCCAGGAATTCTCTAAAATCTTCAATCAGGGTCCAAAAGGCATAAGAAAGATATTTTCTCTAGGCTACTGGCTGGTGACCATTCAATAAAAATGATTACTCTCTAGTTTCAAATGGTCACAATCTAGCTGTAGGAGCAAATATAATCATGGAGGTAAGTATCAACTGACAAGTGTAAGATAAAACTGTGAAAGAATAGACAGTCTCCCCCATCTTCCCCCATCTCCTTCAGTTCTAATTCACTTTCCAATTTGATTCCCACATCAGGCACAAGATGGCACTAGACGCAGGGAATTTCTGATACCCAGGAAAAGCAAAGAAGTGTCTTGCCTTTGACAAAATGGTATCAAGCAGGCCTGAGGAAGGCCTCTGGTATATGGGGCAGATCTTTTGGGGGATTTACTTAAAAATAAGAATCCCTCAGAAAGAGAAGGCATGGAGAGGTTTTGATCTTTATCAATAGAGAGAGAACCCACACTAATAAGATTGTGGGATCCTCTGAAATAAAATTCAAGTAGGAGAGGACAATACGAAGCAGGGTAATTTTACCAAAATTTCCCTGGAAGATATCCTGCCTCCACTGTTACTGTCCCACGGGCACATAGATGGAAGTGAAAATTGGCAGTGATTGAAATAATACAGCCCTCGCTCCTGAGAGGCCCCACTCTCTGATTTTGGTCAAATGAGATCAAGTCTAGGAAAATGTTTTAGAAAATATAAAATGTTATACACAAACAGAATGAAAACTAGGGATTTCTGCGCCCAGAGCAAGAGCACCAAGTATTCCTGTACTTAGAGATAGGAGGAATGTTGACCCTTGTAGCTGAGGCAGGTAGGAGCAGAAGTGAGAGAAGAGCAAACACACTCTAGCTTTCATCCTGGGCTGGCAACTTTCTATTTTATCCAATTATTTTTGTTACCTAGGTGTTAAGCTCTGTTGTTTTTAAGCAGCCAGAAGACTTTAAATACTTAAAAGCACACTCTAAATTTAGCAAACTGGAAAAAAGCTCCAGCTACTCCACCCTAGTTACACCTCTACAAATACAAGTCATTACCATTACTTGGACCAAGCTAGGAAAAGCCCCAAGTATATCACTCCCCCGGCCTCCAGAAAACCACTCAGTTGGCTCCATGCATCAGAAGGAAATGATACCCACCGCAGAAACCTGGCTCCCTCCACTCGATCATAATGCCCTTCCTGGCACAGGCTGAGGCATAGCTGGCCACTGCTGAGCACAGGCAGTCCTTCCCATCGGAGCAGGAGCAGACATCGTAATGGCAGTTTTTCAAGTAGGGAGTTGGGCTGATCACAGGGTGACATGGCTCAAACTTGGAGGACGTCAAGAGAGAACAAGACTCCTCAGCATATTTGGCTTAAAAGAAAGGAAAGAAGAGAGCCTGATGTAACACTTTTCCCTCGACAGTATTGCAGATGCTGCGCACCAATCATGCATAAACATATTCATATCCAGACCAAATAAAAATAACATCAACTCTCAATTATATATGATAATGGAGGAAACTGCAATTTAATATAGCAATTAATCTATATTTGGTAAAAACAAACAAAAACAAAAAAACTTTCAGAAGATTTTGGTTTTGAATTGCAATATATACATATATTTTATATATATACATACATATATAGGGATGTGGGTGTGAGTATATATATGTAGGGGAGGTATGTACATATATACATACATATATATGTATATATATGTATGTGTATGTATGTATATATATGTATGTGTATGTGTGTGTATGTGTGTGTATATATATATATATAAAATCCTCAGCTTAATACACCTTCTTAATAACAGCAACACAATTCAGAATTGGGAAGGAACTTCAATATCTAGTCCACATCTATTTAACACATGAGGAAACTGGGGCCCAGCAGAAGTAGTGATTTGCCCCACGTCACATGGGTAATAAGCAGCAAAATTAGAATTTGCATCTCAGTCTTCTGATTTGGTTTCTACTGCATCACACAGTCTCTCATGAGTTGCTTCAATGGAATTTGTGTTCTTGGGCCAACAAAGATTGGGATATATGGACCAGACGTTGTCGGTTGGGGTGTGATGGACAAGGATTGTATTTAGAATCAGCAGACCTGGGTTTGAGTCTCGGTCTCCTACTTAACCTGGACAAATTGCTCCTCCTTTCCAAGCCTCAGTGTTCTCATTTATAAAATGAGAGTAATGCAATCATTACACAATCTACCTCCTGGGGTGTTGAGAGGAAAACATTCAGTAAAATGAAAAGCACCTCGTAGACACGAGACATTCTCATTATTCCTCCATTTGAATCCTACTCCATTGCCCTCTGTGGTGTCCTATCTGTAGCAAGTCCTACCAATCTGGAAAGGTTCATAAGATTCCAGATTTAGAGCTGTAAGAGACTTTGAGCTCAGTTTTGAATGAAACTTATTGTGTCTAATGTCCAAGGGACATTGCTAAGTTCCAAGAAGCATGGCCACTAGACGCTAAATTTTTTCAGCCACAGCAATTCCCAAAGACTATGCACTAAGATATGCCCAGACTGGCGATCTCTGTCAATGAAAGGAGCACCCCCACTCACAGATCATTGAAGTTTTTAAGTATTATTTTCATTATCATTATCATTATTATTAGATGATAGAACAGGGATGTTTAACTGAGGGTCCATGAACTTTTTATAGACAGGTAAAGTATTTCAAAATAATAGGCTTCATTTTCAATCCCCTGTACTTTATTTTAAGTGCATTTAAAACCGTAATTCAGAGGAAGGGTCCATAAGCTTTATCAGCCTGCCAAAGGGATCCATGACATCTGAAGCCAATGGAAGATAAAAAATTTGCACAGATTTACTCAGAGAATGAGCAATATGCAGATAAGTAAGAGCTGACTCTAAAACAAGTGCCTCAACCCAATCCCCACATCCCACCAAGATGTGGATTCAATGCAACTATTACACACAATTTAAGATCATGACATTCAGTCACTGCCCAAGCTCCTGCCCTGGATACATACATAGCCGAGGGTTAAGATTACAGGGGTCGCTGTCCTGTTTCAGCAAATCTTGGCAATCTCCATTGAGTTTCCAGCAATTTCCAAAATCTTCCACCAAAGGCTCTACCAGGCCAGAAGGGGTGAGAAAGTCATCTCCTTTGTTGCCATTGTAATTCCCACACAGGCCACAAGTCTTCCCAGCGTATATTGGAGACAGCTGAGGAGAGAGAACAAAACTAGCTGGGAGTGCTTCTCTGAGCAGCAACAATTTCATTTTGCTAATGATTGTTATAATCAAATGGCTTTCAGATTCAAAAATAAATCTAGATTTAATAAAAGGCAGCTGAACCTCAGGCTGCTGGGAAAATGAGAGTTCTCTGCAATTCATTTGCTCTACCAATCTGTTATCTACCTTCAAAACCTAGGATAATGGAACTTTAGGGCTGGAAGGAACAAGACAACAAACATTTATTATAATAACAACTCCCATGTATATGGCACCTTACGGTTTACAGTGCGCTTTCATCATAACAACTTTATCAAGTAGATAGTGCAGATATTATTGTCTTCGTTTGTAAAACGAAGAAGCCAAGGTACCAAAGGGAAAATGTCTTACCCAAGGTCAGATAGTTCATAAGGTACCCTCCCTCCAAGGGGCAGCTAGATGGTTCAGTAGGTAGAGTACTGGACCTGAAGTAAGGAAGAGCTAAGTTCAAATCCAGCTTCAGGCATTTAACTAGCTAGTTGTATGAACCTACAAAAATTGTGTAACCTGGCTACCTCAGTTTCCTCAACTGTAAAACTGAGATGAGAATAATAGCACCTCTCTCCCAGAGTTGCAGTGAGGATCAAATGAAATAATACTTGCAAAGTGCTTAGCACAGTGCCTGGCACATAGTATGTTATATATACCTATTAGCTATAATAATAATAATAATTATTATTATTAATGAATGCCTATTCCCTTTCTTCCTTCCAAGTCTAGTACACTTCCTTTATACCAGTTCCACTCAGAAATGGAGGCCCTTGCTCAAAGCACGTGACTTCCATATTAACATTCCCTCATCAACACCACTAGACTGTGGTCCCTCAATACTTGGGAATTCCTCCTGTACTAAATTCATAGAATCATAAGCTCCGATGATGAGATGATCTAGTCCAATCTCTTCATTTTGTAAATAAAGTAATTACCTGGATCATAGCTCTAGAGCTGAAAGGCACTTTGTTTTGGTTTTGGTTTTTTTGGTTTTTTTTTTTTTTGGTTAGGCATTGGGGTTAAGTGACTTGCCCAGGGTCACACAGCTACTGAGTGTTATGTGTCTGAGGCCCCATTTGAACTCAGGTCCTCCTGTATCCAAGGGCCAGTGCTCTATCCACTGCACTACCTAGCTGCCCCTGAAAGGCACTTTGGAGCCAATCTAATCCAAACCCCTCATTTTACAGATGGGGAAACTGAGGCAAAGGAGGTTTAAGTGACCTGCCCAAATTCATACAGATAATAAGAGGCAAAGACAGAATGGAACCTAGGTCTTCTGACTTCAGATCTAGCATTCTTTCCATATACTACAACTTGAGTATGCATTGTGTAGCACACATTCTCAAGACTTCTTTACGTAAGCATTCTGTCCCTCCTGTGAGGTCATTAGCTCCTTAAGAACTATAGTTTTTAACCCCAATTGCCTAAAAAAAAAAACTACAGTCTCCTCCAAACTTCAGTTTTCTCATCTCTAGTAGGATAGTTTTACTACCTTCCCAACACGTGCTGCTATGAAGCTCAAATACAATGATATAAATAAAGCTTTAATAAATACGAACTCTAACTATCCATCTTATTTCTTTCACGTCTCCCCACAGCACCAAGCAGAGGGCTTGGCACACAATGGACACTGGGGACACAGTCTTGAGTGACTGAGCTTCCCTCAGGGATCTCAAAGCATCTAATAACATCCAGCTCCACTGAACAAATTGTATGGCTGGGTGGCTGCCAGCATCCTTGTAGGGAGGCTGGAGAGAAACAACGCTGCTCCTCCCTAATTCAAGGTGGAAGGTTGGGAAGGAATAAGTGAAGCAGAGGGCCGGGAAATGAGTCCCGATGACTCACTCAGGGTCAGGATAAACAATTGCTTTAAGACAAAGAATAGAAAAACAATGCAGAGATAAGAGTGCTTCTGCAGAGATACCTTTCAGCCTTCCCCAAGCCCACTAACCCCTGAATGTCAAACCAGAGAAAAAGCATCAATGAGTTCCAGAGGGCTTAGCTTTGAGGGGTGGGTGATGGAAATATATTCCACCTACTTATGGAGCTGAGACTAGAGGCAATACAGCAGGGTGGTTAGCAAGGAGTCTGAGGCATCTGCCAGGAAGACCATCTGAGCTGAAAGGGACCTTAGAGGCCATGGTATATAACTCCCTCATTTTACAGAAGAGATAATTGAAACACAGAGAGGTTAAGCATTCTGCCCAGGGTGCCACACAAGTAGGAATGTCTAAGGCAGGATTTTAATTTTAGTCTTCCAGTGCCCTATCCTGGGTGATCCATGATGCAAACTCCAATTTCAGAAACCTCTAAACTATTTCTAATTTCCCATCATCCATGCCTTTATGGGTTTATAGCCATAATAAGCACTTGTTAAATTTAAACTGAGACCCCATTCCCCACATTGTATAGATTAGGTTTTATTTGGCACCGGGACTGGGAAGATTATCCAAGAGGGCTGCCTCCTCATCTTGTGGGTCTCCCACAAAACCGAAAGACTACTCTGAGGCCCTTGGAGTCCCCAGGCCTACGCCTGATGGGATACATTCTGAGGGTCCTCTCCAATTTCTAAAAGCTATAAATCTATGCTTCTGTGAAACACGAGATTAAGTTCTCCTCGGAACATCACATAAAATAGGAAACTATCCCCAGACAAAATGCAAAGTAATTGAAGTATAACTGTGGCATTTCCTGACTTCCCTTACCATGTCCCTCTTCTCTCTCCTGGACATCCCTTTTTTCCTACCCTTTACGCCCAAGGTTGTTGACCTTTTTTTTTGCATCCTAGACCTCTGCCTGGTAAAGTCTATGGACAACTTCTCAGAATGCTTTTAGATACATAGAATAAAGTACATAGGATTATAAAGGAAACCAACTATATAGAAATATATCAACACATGTATAGTTTTTTAAACAAATCCATAGACCCCAGGTTAAGAATGTCTGCCCTGGCGTTCAATGCCTTTATTTTGGCCAAAGACCATTACATTCCTCTCCTTCCTTTCTTCTTCTTCATAATACTCTCCACCTCAAACCAGAATTCCTCTTCTGTTAGTGGAAAGGTCCTACTTAGTTGTTGACAAAAAAGCAAACTCTTCAGAAGTGAATAGTGGTATATAATGAAGAAGTGCTGGATCTAGATTCCTGTCACTAACACTATGTGACTCTGGGCAAGTCACTTAAAGTCTCTGAGTTTCATTGCCTATACACTATTTATTTTAAAAATCGGGAGAAAAAAAATAGATCAGGTAACTTTTGCAATTTTACCTAGGGGGAAAATTCTTAGCCAGATCTCTTGGGCATAGAGATGATCACAAAAGATAATTTTGATCACATGAAATTGAAAGGGGCATCTATGTTAAATAATAATAATAATAATAATAAAATTTTTGAATTTAATGTAACAAGAAAAAGAAAGGAAATTATTGAGGGAAAAATCTTCACATTGAGTATCTCTGATGCACAAATATATAAGGGAAAGAGCAATTGCTCAATGACTAAGTAGCCAAGGGAGATGAGCAAGCAATTCTTGAAAAATTGCAGCCTATTAGCAATAAAATATGAAAGATTGCTCCAACTCCCTAACAATAAGAGAAATGCAAATCAAAAATAACTGAGGTGTCACATCATATTCACCCAACTGACAAAGATGAAGAAAAATAATAAATGGGAGAGGGGCTATGGAAAGGCAGGCACATTAATACACTGTTGGTGGAGCTAGGAAATGGTCTAACCATTCAGGAAAGCTAGGAATTATGCTAAGAAATGTCTGCATTCTTTGACTCAGAATTTCTACTGTTGAGCCTGTATCTCAAGGATGTCAAAGAGAAAAGAGAAAGGTCCCACATTCAGCAAAACATTCATAAGAGCACTTTTTGTGTTAGATACCCATAGACTAGAGTATGGCAAAACAAATTGTGATTTATGGTTCTAATAGAACATTTTTTATTGTTGAATCATTTCAGTCATGTCTGACTCTTTGTGACCTCACTTTGGGATTTTCTTGGCAAAGATAGTAGAGTAGTTTGCCATTTCCTTCTCCAGATCATTTTACAGAAAGGAAAACTGAGGTAAACAGGGTTAAGTGACTTGCCCAGGGTCACACAGCTAGTAAGTGTTTGAGGCCAGATTTGAACTCAGGAAGTTGAGTCTTCCTGACTCCCAGCACTCTATCCACTGTGCCCCCTAGCTGACCCCATGATAAAAGGTCACTCTATCCTTGGGGTTTATTCCCTTGGGATCCTCTGAATCCCTAAAGCCAAAGAATCCCAGTGGTTGAGTGGCAGTAGCCAGAAACCAAAAGCCAGATTACAGGGAACAAGAGAATTCTGTTGTTGACTCTGGGTGTGTAGAGGCTGAGTGTAGGAAATGAGATTCTTTCCCCACCACACAAAGTCATTCTTGCTTCTAGCATAAGGGACTTTTGTGAGGGACCCTGGCTGTGGGACATGAAGGCGGAGGCTCACAAAGGCGACTTGCCTTCACCAGCAGCTTTCCAGTCCCATCCCAGTCTATCTGCAGGTCCTCTCCATAGGTAAGGCGCACCGAAGCCATCACGGTCCGCTGGATCCTCAGGTCACCTAAAACAGAGTAGGCACCAGGATTTAGGCAAGGCAGTAGGGAAAAAAATGCAGGTGATGGCTCTAACAATGAAAAACTGCATGGGATATAGGGGAGGTTGAGCATCCTAGGAAGGAAGCCAAAGTGAGCATGGACTTCGAGGGAACACGAGGAGGAAAATGTCTGCATTCCCACATCTTGCACTGTCTCTCTACTGCCACCAGAGGGTGACAGAGGCCACTATTAAGATGGACCTGCAGGAAGAGGGGCTTGCGATAGAATACTCATTTTACCTATAATTTGGAATAAAAATTAGACCTGTGATTTCATTGGTTAAAGGGAACACCCAGGTGAAGAATCTTCCTCTACCAGGACAGGTTCTGCATCATTTTTTTTTTCAATCTATAGTTTTTTATGTTGACCAGGGCTCTGAGAGGTCATTTATTTGCCTGGGGGTCACACAGCCAGTAAATGTTGGACTTGGACTCAGGTCTTACTGTCTCAGAGGCCAACTCTATCTAGTACACCATACTAACATTTTTATTTATTTATTTATTTGTATTTTTAGGCAATTGGGGTTAAGTGATTTACAATTTTAAAAAGTCCTTTCATATGAGCTTCAAAACAGCCGTATGAGATGGCAACTTAGTAGGTTTTATCCCATTGGGTTCTATGCCCCATTTTACAGATGACAAACTGATTAAGTGATTTGCCTAATGTCATAAGGCTAGTAAAGGACAAAATGAAGACTAGAATCAGGTCTTCGAAAAGCTAGTCTTCTTTTCTCCTAGGCAACTACAGGGCAAAGTGGCTGGAATGCTGGATCTGCAGTCTGGAAGATCTGAGTTCAAATCCAGCCTCATATACTTACTAGTAGTAGTATCCTGGATGAGTCACTCAATCTCTATCTACCTCAGTTTTCTCAACTTCAAAATGCAGATAATAACAGCACCTACTTCCCAGGGATGTTGTGAGGATCAAATGAGATGATATTTATAAAAGTGGGGGGAAAAGCCTGGAACACAGTAGGCACTTAATAAATGTGCATTTCCCTCCCCTCACCATACCACACTAACATTAAATGTAAGGGCTTTCCTAGAATGGATAGAGAGTCCATGAAGGTGGAATTAGTTTGGGAAGAGTTCATGCAGCTTTGAAGAAATAAATCTCATGTATGAGACAGAACAGGTAAGAATATGGGAAGAAGTGAGCTATTTGGGCTGGGGAAAGAGAAAGGAAAATACTAACCCCTTCCTTGAGATACAAGAGATATTTACCTTGTATGAGGGGCATCTGAATGTCCTGCCCATCCACTGAGACCATACCCCCATGTTTTAACTTCACAATGCTGTTGTGCAGATGGAGGAGCCGGAGGGTTACAGAGCGGGTACAAACAGCATCTGGGTCGTTGGCACACTGTAGAGAGCGAGACAGAGAGAGAGAGAGAGAGAGAGAGAGAGATGCATGACAAGGTTTTTATATACATACATGTGCATGTATGTATGTGTGTATATGTAAAGAGAGGCATGACAAAGTCATATATATTATATAAATATATAAATGTATTTATATTAAAATACCCACCCCATCCCACTATTCCTAAAACTGTCCCCACTCAGAACAGGAATTTCTCAACTCCTAGAGATCCTAGCCCGACTTATCACCCAATTCTCCTCCCCCTCCCCTGCCACCATTTTTTGGGTCCAACGTCCACCATTGCTAGGGATTTTTATAGATGTGATTAAACTCTCATAATCCTCTTTGACCTTAGTTTGTTATGGAAAAGAGAAGAGACTATGAATCCCAGGAAGAGGCTAGTATACAACCATTTAGAGCCTCTGATTGTGACCTAATTGATCTGCCCTGCTTAGAGATGGGACAAACTAGGGTGACTTCTTCAAGTCCCTTCCAGTAAAGATAACAGGAATGGAGTTTAGGCTAAACAAGAAGCTCAATGAAATTGTGGAGTCTCAGACCTCAAAAACACTTTGGAGATCACCTAGCTTAACCTATACCTAAGACAGGGGGTTTGATTTGATGATCTCTAAACACCGAACTTTTCTGAAAATCATGATTCATGATTGCGAAAATGATGAAAAACTCACGATTTCCTAAAGCAACCCTTTCCACTTGCAAATACTTCTAATTGCTAGAGGTTATTCTTTAAATCAAGCCAAAGTTTACATCCTTGTTATTTCCACACACTGGTCCTAGTGATTCCCTTTGGGCCAAAGTCATCCATCTTCCATGATCCTTCAATTCTTTGAAGACAGTTTTCACATTCACAGTAAGTCTTCTCTTTTATGGGCTAATCATCTCTAGTTCCTTCAACCAATCACCTTAAGGCATGGTTTTGTGTCTCTTCACCATGCCAGTCACCACCCTTTGGACTCATTATTGTTTGTCCTTGTCTTCCACAAAATGCGATCCCTAAAACTAAATATATTAACCCAGATGGAATCAGGCTGGCTACAGTCTTACTCTAGTACGATGAGACAGTAATTTCACTTGTCCTAGGTGCTAGTTGTCTAATGAATACAAAATAAAATAGGTGGAAAAGAGATGTGTTTCTGTCATATAAATAAAGTCCCTTTGTGCTCCCACCTCCCTACAGGGAGTTTCACTGGGAGCTACCTCCTCCCCCCACCATTCATCTGGCCACAAACAGCCACTCACCTGGACAGTTTCTATGATGATGGAGAAGGTGTGATCCTGGCAGTCCCGAGCCAGTAAATACTGGCAGATCCCACTGAAGGTAAAGTACTTGTTGTCAAAGCTCTTGAAATGGGATTGGCCTGTTACCAGACATTCCCCTGGAGGAACACAGAGGAAAGGAGGAAGAGGAAGAAAAGAAGAATTCTGATGGCCATGTAAAATGTGGAAAGGCACAAGGTAATGTTAGTAGCAAATCAATTTTTCCACACTCTCAAGCATATTCCTTTCCTACACAGCCTGAGAAATCATCCTCAAATCTTTAAAGAGACTGAGGTAGACTCTTCTACTCATTCACTCATTAAACCTTTACAGAATGCTGCTATAAGCAGGACAGAGTACTAAGATGAATGAAACAAAGACTTTACAGTCTGGTAGGAGAGATAATCATTAGATCATAAGGATCAGAGGCATAGACCTCAGAGCTCATACAATCCAACCCCTTTATTTTACAGATGAAGAAACTGACATCTAAGGAAGTTCAATGACTTGCCCAAGATCACATAGGCAAATACCAGAGCAGGATTTGAAGCCAGATCCTCTAAGCAGCTACATAGTGCATTGGATAGAGTAGCCAGCTTGGAGTCAGGAAGACTCATCTATTCTGACCTCAAATACTCACTAGCTGTGTGACCCTGGACAAGTCAACTAATCCTGTTTCCTTACCTATAAAATGAGAGGAAGAAGGAAATGGCAAACCACTCCAGTATCTTTGCCAGGAAAACCCAAATGGAGTCACAAAGAGTCAGACATGACTAAAATGAGTGAACAACGGAAACGAAACCTTTGACCCCAGAGGAGCTAATGCTCTATTTGATGAGCCGATTATCATACACAAAATAAGTGTAATACGAGATAGATTGTGGTAAGTACGATAAGAAAGGAGTCATGATATAAAAAGATCACGAAATCTCGATCTTGGAACTGCCAGGGACCATGCATCCTTGCTTCACCCCAGCCATTTTCTATCCTGCTGCTGCTAATGCTCCACCTCCCAACTATGCCTCTGGAGGCATCCATGCCCAGGAGGAACTAAAACACTCAACTCTGAACGTCCCGGAGCCCTACATCCTCATGTTCACTCTCACCATCTTCTACCCTGCCACCATCCCCTTTCCCTTCACTCCCATTTTCTACCTCTTGCTCTGAGAATTATAACCAAATTAACATTACCATTGCCTCTGGATTTGGAGACACAATCTGGATTTCAAGGACATCAGGGATTTCACAAGAATAAAAAGGAATTTTCTAACCCTAATTCAGATAGTTGTCTATGGCCAAACATCTTGAGTTTGTACCACGAGTAAGTTCTTTAGAAGAAGTCATAAAATTTCTGCCTGGGGCATTCTGTGGCCTTTTGTTGGCTGCCTGGCTGGGTGTGGTGGCTCACAGCTCAAAGCTGCGCACTAAAACAGATGGCTGTATCATTCACTAGAAAGAGATTTTGTTGGTGTTGTTTCTGAGACATTTCTCAGTTGTGTCCAACTCTTCATGACTCCATTTGGGGTTTTCTTGGCAAAGATACTGGAGCGGTGTGCCATTTCCTTCTCCAGCTCATTTTACAGATGAGGAAACTAAGGCAAACAGGAATAAGTGACTCACCCAGGGTCACATAGCTAGTAAGTGTCTGAGACCAGATTTGAACGCAGGAAGATGAGTCTTCCTGACGCCAGGCCTGGCGCTCTACTATGCCACCTAGCTGCCTTTTATTAGTTGTTGGGTGACAGCAAAAAGTGGCAGATTGGTATGTTATCAGAGAGCAGCTCAGAGAAAATAATGCCCAGGGGAAAAAAAGCAATAGATAGAACCACAACAACATCAGGAGCAGGTATGGACCATCCTGCAGTTGTGCATGCGAATGGGTAGCTTCTGGGGTCCCTCTGAAATCCAGACTTAAATCCTAAGATCCTTGATTCTATACGAGTTATCCCAACCATGAATACACCCTGGACACACTGATCTCTATATCTGTGTACTTCTCACATGTAACTTGACCACTGTGGTTTCCTGGCATGTGCGCCCCTTCATGAATGTTCCCTGGCCACAGATATTACCTTTGTGGGAGCCCTGTTTTCCCTAACTATGCATTTTCTATATGTGTATGCCCTCCTCCCCTAATGGTGTGGTCATCTGAGAGAACATGCACCTGCTATGTGCACAGGGGGACTTTTCTTTGTCACTTTGTTATACTATTTCATAAATGTCCATAACTTTGAGCTAACATGCCCTCTAGTTGACTGATAAAAATAAACACATTAGTGAGAGCTTGTGAGCTATGGCTTGGGTTGGATGCTGACCCATAGAATGCTTCAAACATCAGGTAGCTTTCTAGGGGGTCCAGGTGCTACATTCATAAAGAGTGTTATTTTTAAATATCCTGAATTTCCCTGGGTTGTGATTTCTGTGCTAGGTTTGCAGGACTCAACTGAACCCATATTATAATTTCTGAATAAGGCAGAAAGGTGAGTATAGCAAAGTACATCACCAATGATCTGTAGTAGTTCTTAAAACTCCAAAGGAGAGTTCAGTACCCTCTACTTTCACAAACTCCCCTATGAGATGATTCTCAGAGCAACCTCACAATTCCCTTCTTCCCGGTATCCTGTTCATATGCCCCAGCTGCCTTCCTACAGTTCCAGCCCCATGACTGCATCCTGGACCAATGAAGTACTAGGAACACCATCTGGCCATGATCTCATCACCGGTGCCTGGGAAGTACCGACATCAGCAACCCAAATCCCCAGCTCAGGCTGACACTGTCTGTGGGTTAAGAACTAAACCCTTTCCCCACCCCAAAATACTCCCCTAGGCCTACTCTCTTACCTTACTCTCTCTGCCCCAACCCTCTGGCTCCCTAGGATTAATTAGTTTGCTGCCTGCCAGACATACCATGTTCTAGGGGGCATTTGTCCAGATTGGGGTCTCTGCCAACATCTCCAATGCTCCCTACCCCTCCCTTTTGCTCAGGGCACCCCCTGCTCTAGTGTCTGAGGCAACTGCCCACAATAGATGCATTGAGGCCTAAAGAGCAGCCTGGAACTCTTCCCAATTTCCCTTTGTAGTGTTTCTTCTGTCTGTCCTTATCTTTGTCTCTATAGTCGTTCACTTTAAAGAAAAATTAAAATCTGTGTACAGATTCCTTTTTCTCTAAAATTAATAAGATACATATTTATTAGTGTATACATACACACACACACACACACACACAACATATGTGTGTATAGTAATGTGAGTAAAGTGTAAGTATATACACACACATATATATGGACTATACCATTTCCAAAAAAGAAATGCCTTGAGCACTGAGATTTAGGGATTGAAAACAACAGACTAGGTCTAAGGCCTGGGGTCCCTTTAAGAGACAGTCCTATAACCAGAAACATCCTGGCTTTTGTCCAGGGGCTAACAATAGGCTCTGTCAGACAGCCAGGGAGTCACCAAGGGCAACAGGGGAGATTCCATCTATCCTTCTGTTTAAAGCTGGACTCTCTTTAATGAATCTAGGCTGGAGCCTCTCTCTTTGGGGCTCCATAGGCCTGTTAGTTTCCCTGGTTGGAACCTTCCCATACCCAAATACAGTCAAGGTATTCATCAGGTGTAAAAGTTAAAAGCAGATGGCCCAGGAGACCTTAAGAAATGAGCAACTCTTTTGTAGGTCTAGAAACTGGCAGAACTGTCCCTCAGATAGCTAAAGAAAAGAACCTATTGTCTATACTTCCAAAGCTTCTGCCTAATATTTTTTAGGAAGGAGGGAAAGGAAAGGATACTCGAGTTTCTTCTGTGAGCAGCAGTCCCAGAAGTCCTGATAAGAGTTTAGCTACTAAGATCCATGCCACAGGGTGTATGAGAAGACACGTAGCTTCCACCCTCCTAGAGCAATACTGCCTCAGGTGCTCCCCCCTCTCCCAAAGCTACTGTTAGGAAAAGGAGGCGAGAGAAAGGAAGAAGAGGAGTGAGATGGTGAGGGAAGGCTGGGAGATCATTATCACCATGGACTCTGGTGAAGGCCTTGCTTGTAGAAATGAAGGGAATACACAAGGGCAGAGTGAAGAAATAGAAGAAGGGGGGAAAGTCTCAGGCTGGCCGAAAAGAAGGCTGGAAGTTGAATCTGGTGATGTGACTAGAAAAGCTTCCAGAAGACGGAAAGCCTTAGGAAACCAGTAATACCCTAGACATACAAACAAGCGATTCCTGTCAAATACTTTGGCCCCTTTGCAATAAAATGGGTGGGAATTCCTCCCCAGTCCTTCTCCTTCTTCTGGGTATGGTTCTTATCTCGAGAAGAAATTAGTCCTCTTTCCCCTTAATGTTGCCCAGGAAAAGAGAGGTCATTAGAAGACTTAGAAATCCCCGAAAGTAAGATGGGCCTAGAGATGCTATCTGATGACCTGAGCCAGTTTCCTTTCCAGACACTTGCAATTTAGGGATCCTAGTGCTAAGAAGAAGCAGAATCTAAATATTATGTTTAGCTTATCTCATTCAAACAATCCGTGGAAGAAGCTGGAACTGCAGGAAACCAGAGAACCCCTGACAATTGAGGTGTTGTGTCGAAATCTATCACTGACTGCCGCCCTCGGTTCCACCACAGATCAGGATCAGTTATTTTAATGGCAGAGATTCTGCCCGGCCAACTCCCATCCTCTTCCCAAACAGGCAGTTGCACAGGCACCCCTAAGGCAGCTGAGGAGCCTGGGGGAATGAAGGGAAGGGTCGTAGAGAATCATCCCCCAGTGATCCTGGGCACACCAACCAATCTGATGAATAAAAATATGCCAGGAGGGGGGAAAAGATTCTCACCTGCTGGATGAAAGCTTCTCGTTTCTACAGTATCTTAAGGTTTATGAAGTGTTTTCAGAATTATCCTTTGAGGAAGGTGGTGTTGGTATTTTTACCCCCATTTTAGAGATGATAAAACCAAGAGGTGAAGTGTTTTGCCTAAATAAATTCATAGAACTAGTACTTAGCATAACTGGGATGTAAAGACCCTCCCTCGGACTCTAAGTCCAGGACTCTCTTTATTAGGCCATGATGATAGCAAGAGCTCTCTGAGTTCAAATCCCAGCTCTGTCATTTACCAACTGTGTGGCCACAGACAAATCACTTATTCTCTCTGGGTCTTTCTCATACATAAAATTAGTAGTAGTAGTAGTAGTAGTAGTAGTAGTAGTAGTAGTAGTAGTAGTAGTAGTAGTAGTAGTAGTAGTAGTAGTAATAGTAGTAATAGTAGTAGTAGTGATAGTGATAGTAGTAGTGATAGTGATAGTAGTAGTGATAGTGATAGTAGTAGCGGCAGTAGTAGTGGCAGTAGTAGTAGTAGTAGTAGTATTGGTAGTGGCAGTGGTGGTGACAGTGGCAGTAGCAGTAGCAGTGGCAGTAGCAGTAGCAGTGGCAGTAGTAGTAGTAGTAGTAGTAGTAGTAGTAGTAGTAGTAATAGTAGTAGTAGTGATAGTGATAGTAGTAGTGATAGTGATAGTAGTAGTGATAGTGATAGTAGTAGCGGCAGTAGTAGTGGCAGTAGCAGTAGTAGTAGTAGTAGTAGTAGTAGTAGTAGTAGTAGTAGTAGTAGTAGTAGTATATACCTAACATTTATGTAGCACTTACTATGTTCCAGGCATTATGCTAAGCGCTGTACAATTATCTCATTTGATCCTAAGAACCCTGAGAGTAATTGTCCCTATGTTTTGTTGTTATTATTCAGTCATTTTCAGATGTGCCCAAATCTTCACAACCCCATTTGGGGTTTTCTCAGCAAAGATACTGGAGTGGTTTGCCATTTCCTTCTCCAGCTTATTTTACAGATGAGGAAACTGAGGCAAACAGGGGCTAAATGACTTTTCCAGGATCACAGAGCTAATAAGATCTGTGGCTGGATTTGAGCTCAGTTCTCCCTGCCTCCAGGCCCAGTTCTCTATCCATTATGCCAATAATACCACACCTTTCTAGTTCTCTTTAATTTTAATGCCTTCTCTCTGAGCTTACCCCAATTTATCCTTGTTTGTACATAACTGTTACATGTTGTTGTCTACCCCCATTAGACCATGGGGTGCTTAAGAGCAGGTGGGTCTGTTGCCTTTCTTTGTCTCCCAGTGCTTAGCACAGTGCCTGGATCATAGGACGCCCTTAATAAATGCCAGTTGGCCGACTGGCTGATTAAATTACATGACTAAATTTCATGATTAAGAGGAAAACATTTGCAAGATGTGTAGCATCATAGAAAAGTGAGGTTTTTGTTCTGAGCATACACATTTAAGGCCCCTGTTTTTTTGTTCCTAAGTCTCCAATTGAGCACTCACTTATTTGAGCTAATTTAGTTTTTGTCCAAACCATCCAATCCTATTGTTTTCCATATAATCCAACTAAGAAAATATCAGTGTCTGCTCTCACAAATTTACTTACCTCCCTATGACAGACATTATTGCAAAACAAACACAAAGAACTAAAAGATGGGAGGATTCTAAAGCACCTTATTGGGCCTTTTACCTCATTTCTTTAAGGATTACCCTGATAATATTTAGATGCCAAGAGTATATGAATATATGAAGATGTTCATAGCTGTCAGCAAGCCTACATGTATAGATGTTTTCATCAGAAAAAAACATCTGGGGTCAGCTAGGTGGTGCAGTGAATAGAGCACAAGCCCTGAAGTCAGGAGGCCCTGAGTTCAAATCTGGCCTCAAACCAAACACTTGAAACTTACTAGCTGCGTGACCCTGGGCAAGTCACTTAACCCCAACTGCCTAAAAGAGAGAGAGAGAGAGAGAGAGAGAGAGAGAGAGAGAGAGAGAGAGAGAGAAATCAATCTATTCATTTAAAAAAATAATGATGGCATTGGCTTAAGGGAACATGATCACTAAATCTGAAAAATCAGAAAGAACTAAGATGGATTTTGGGCAGCTAGATGGTACAGTGAATGGAGTGCCAAGCCTGAAGTTAGGAAGACCTGAGTTCAAATCTGACCTCAGACACTTACTAGCTGTGTAAGACCCTGGGCAAGTCACTTCACCCTGTACCTCAGTTTCCACATCTGTAAAATGAGCTGGAGAAAGAGATGGCAAACCACTCCAGTATCTTTGCCAAGAAAACCCCCAATGGGGTCATGAAGAGTCAGACACAAGTGAATAACAGCAAAGATGAATTACATATGCAGTCAGGTGATAAGAAACTACAGTCTGAAATACCTTGGAACTTAAGCTATTACATTTTGAAGAAGTCCTAAAGAAATAAATTTTGTTCTGGAATTCAGAGACATGGTTCAGAGGCAATGTAGTCAGCTAGAAGAACTGAGAGCTGGGATATGTCGATATGTTTGATATGTTTGAGTCCTGGGATGTGTTTGAGTCCTGACACCACCACTAACTTGGCAGAGTTCTACCTTTAGCCTGGCTTCTACAAGGTCCTTGATAAAGGTGACACTTCTCTGTGCCTCGGTTTACTCATTTCTAGTTCAAAATCTACAATCCTATTATCCTATGAGTGTTTCAGGTCCCTTTTATTTTAAGTGCTATAATTCTAAGTTTGGCTATCCAATTTCTGGAAATGCTGCTAGGATTAGATAGAATTTGAATCACATATAATTAAAGGGAGATGTTAGAACACATTGGAAATTGCTCTGGAAAAAAAAAAAAGGGAGTAACAACTTCGCCTAGAGGGCTCCCCTCTGTACTAGGAAAAGTGTGAGAGTTTTGAGACGAATACCCAGCATTCCCTCCCTGAATTTTACAGAGCTCTGGCTGAACCCAAACTCTGATAGTCTTTTCAGGGCTTCTCCCACCAGTTTCCACTGTCCTTGTTACATTCTCTTCCTTTCCCTTCTGCCATTGACTCCAAGCTCTTTTTCCTAATTCTAACACTTAAAGTAATAAAATAAAAAGCTTAAAAATTGATGTGACCCATCAATTTATTTCTCTGAGATAGTTTCCTTCTCTGTAAAACTGGGATGGTGTTTGCACTGCTTACCTTACTGAATTGCTGTGTGGAAAGCTATTTATAAACCTTAAAGCACAATATAAATATACACTGATATTGCTATTATCAGTCCTGTTATATCTAGGTGTATGAATTTCTCTTAGTATTGCCCACATCAAATGCAATTAAGTTAATTCAGGGACACTAGAAAGCCCCCAAGGCAGCTAGCAGGGCAGTGGATATAGTGACTAGCCTGGAGTCAGGAAGACTCATCTTTGTGAGTTCAAATCTGGCCAAGTCTAGCTGGCCAAGTCACTTAACCCTATTTGCCTCAGTTCCTCACCTATAAAAATGAGAGGGAGAAGGAAATGGCAAACCACTCCAGTATCTTTGCCAAGAAAACCCCAAATGGGGTCATGAAGAGTCAGAAAGCCCCCAACTATTCCCATATGAAAAAACTTCTTTCATCTCTAAGCTGATGCTTGAAATTCTGCAGTTAGAGTTGTATTCTTTTGGCTTATGACTGTATCCCCTGTTAAAATACAAATCTCCCTGGGAGGGAGTAACTTATTAAGTCAAATTAATCATTCAAACTTTGGTGTGAATACATTTGCTAAATCCTTTCCAGAGGATATTTTTTTGGTCTGGGGATGAAGGAAGCTGGGAAGTACAAAAGGAGGCAAGGACTACATTCAAATCTTACCTGGCACAATTTTGCCCAAGACCAGATCTATTAACTTGCCCTTGCATGAAGACACCCTTGTACACCAAGCCAATTTCCCCTAGAGCACCACCACCTCTATCCCCTGTCCTTCCTCTCTCTAACACTTACATTAGAGTTTCTTTAGTTTTATACTCCCTCTATCAATCTTTTTTGCAACATATAGTCTTAGAGAGTTGCCTAGAAGGCCAACCGACAAGGTAAATGACTTGCGTAGGGTCACACAGCCATCTCAAGCCAGAGGCAGGACTCAAATCCAGGCCTCACTGACTTTGAAGTCAGCACTCTATTCACTACATCCTGTTGCCCACAATGTAACCATCACTAAAGTTAAGCTTTCCAAGTGGGATTGCTTGGTGCCATGGTTTCCAAAAGTTTTTAGCCATGGCTAGTTTTTCTGACTGGGTATTTAGCTGATTGTCCTGTCTACTTTAAGTATAAGATCCCACAAGGTCCCTCATCCCTCCAAGTCCAGCATGTATACTTTATAAAAATGCACTTCCTGTTGGCTCCATCAGCCCTGACTGTTACAAGTCCCTACAACTCCACCCAAAGTATTCCTCTAGGCAAACAAGCAATGGAAAAGACATCTAAGGTAAAAACCCAACTGTTTTCTCTTTCTTTTAATCCCTAAAGCACCACAGCTTTCTGAAAGGAGTCTATTTGTCCAATGGGATAAAACCCAAATTGAGTCTAATTGCATTTTCTCTTTTAACCTCTACAACACCACTCCTTTCCTTCTCTCTTCCCACCTCTTTCCTAGCTCCTAGAACATAAACACTCTATTAGCCCGGATGCCTTTTGCCTTGCTGGCTTCTAAAAGCTAAGTTACTGCAGTACCTAACCAGGAAAAAGAAGAGGTGTCTGTAGCTGTAACAAGCTGCTGTTTAGTCTTTTCTTTCAGTCATGTTCAACCCTTCATGACTCTGTTTGGGATTTTCTTGGCAAAGATACTGGGGTGGTTTGCCATTTCCTTCTCCAACTCATTTTACAAATGGGGAAACTGAGGCAAACATGGTTAAGTGACTTGCCCAGGGTCACACAGCTAATAAGTGTCTGAGGCCAGATTTGAACTCACAAAGACAAGTCTTTCTGACTCCACTGTGCCACCTAGCTGCTATAATAGGAGACAACTCTTTTCTCCAATTCAGAAAGAAATAGGCTTATAGGCATGTAAGACCTACCAGGGCAATCTTCATTACTACAGATCCACAGGCTATTCCGGCAAATGCTGTCAGGGAGAGAAGAAACACACACACATTGTAAGTACAAGAGTACATGGATGAATCCCAGCCTCATAGCTAATGCTTTACTCTTAACTCAAACTGCCATGATAAAGTACTAGAACATAAAGTCAGGAGAAGTTCTCCCACATAAGACTTTTCTTGATTCCCCTTGTCACCAACACCCCACCCTCCATGCCCACCCAAAATTACCTTGCATATATTTTGTATTTATGCATATGGGTTCATGTTGTTTCCCCAATAAATGTAAGCTCCTAAAAGGCAGGGAGAGATTCAATGCTGTCTTTTTGCAAGCAACCAGCTCAGTGCCTGGCATGTAACAAGCTCCTAATATAAAATACTTGTTGACTGACTGACAAAAATTGATTCATTGAGGAGCAGACACCAGAGGAAACATTAGGAGAAAGGAGCAAAGAGAGTGTAGGGCTTTAGAAAATCAAAGGAATCTTTGAAATACAGGGTGACCCAAAAGTTTTAGTATAGTTTTAATCTACTAAAACTTAAGAAGTCTTAGTATAATTTTAAGCTTTAAGACTTTTGGGATACCCTATATCATGAAGGGGGAAAACCTTGGGTTACAG
The DNA here is from genome assembly GCF_003287225.1 of Phascolarctos cinereus. NCBI lineage: Eukaryota > Metazoa > Chordata > Mammalia > Diprotodontia > Phascolarctidae > Phascolarctos > Phascolarctos cinereus. The sequence goes on from NW_027555514.1 coordinate 185,321,458, forward strand.
GGCAGTACAAGGAAGAAAACATGGGGATGAAGGTCCCAGAAATATAGTTAAGTGCCAAACAACCCTTGGCAGGAGAAGAAGTTTAGGGATCTCTGATCTCTGATGATTCTGGAATTATCCCTATATCTTCCACCTGATTCACATGAAACAGTAATGGGGAAAGCCTCTCTTAAAGAGATTAGAGGGAGAAGCCAGGGAAATGAGGAACTCTCAGAACTATTGAGAGATGGGTGTCCCATCACAAATGCTAGGCAGCTCAGAAGAAGCTAATGGTCACCAGCTGAGGGCTACCCAGAAGCAAAAGGTAAAAATATATAGGCTTTCAAGAAGCGACGGAGTAAGGTGATGTGAGGGACTCTGCAGGGTGTGGCTAACTACAGACAGCTGTGAGTTTTCTTCCTGGATCCTGCTGTTTCCTATTTCTTTGCACAAGATTGGTCAGGAAAAGAACCATTCAGGTAAGATACTGACATGTCTCAGTTGACGCATTTTGTTTTTATTCTTTAAAGGCCTGAGATGAGAAGCCAAGCTTGCTGTTTACATATCAGCTTCCTTCCCAATTCCCCAGAGTGATGAGTTTACTCCATTTTAGCCTTAGGCTGGTCACTAGATCCCTTCTGCCTCCACATTTGTCCCCTACCCAATTCTTTCAATGCATTCTTACACCATCTAGAACCAAGTCCTCCTAACACAGTATGTTCATTCTTCCCTATCCTGTCCCCTACTCTGCCCTTTCTCTTGTCTTCCAAGTGCCATAGCACCTGTCCTGTCCTCATGCAGCTTCGACCCTCTAAAAGGCCCCATGTCCATCTTCACAGCTCATGCTCTTCCATCCACCTACCATGTGTTGCAGTCCTGGGAGATGGAGGAGCCAGGCGGATAGTGTTTCCCAGAATGCACACAGGAACATGCTGAGCTTTCCACACAAAGGCCATTGTCAAGTAGCTTCCCCTCTGGTTCAAGGACAAAACAGCAAAGTCTTACTGCTTAGATAATTACATTACACACTGTGCCATGTGTAATAATCTTCAAAAGCCTTAGAAGTTAAAGCTGTTAGGGACTCTAGATACCATCTAATCCAACCCAATCATTTTATAGGTGGGGAAACTGAGTCCCCAGGTAGGGCAAGTCAATTTTCCAAGGCAACACAGGGATTAAAGAGTAGAGTTCAGTTCTCAGTTTCCGAATCCAATGTTTTTATAGGGTCTTTCTAAGAAAGGTTCACAAAGCATACATGGTCTTGTTCATCCTTACATCATCATCTGAATCTAGAGGGAACAAGGACAATTATCCCTTCGAAGGAAAGATACTAAAGCATAAGGAGGCAAGGAGTCTTGTCCAAGGTTACACCAAAGTAGCAGTGACAAAGCTAGAGGTCCTAAGACCAAAGTCACTGACCACATACTAACAGTAGCTTAAAATGATACTTTTCCCCAAATCTAACAAAATGCTTTCTTATTGTCGACTGTCCTTATATCTGGGTCAAAGCTATTTTTCAGCTTAGTCAAAATGACTAGCTCCGGAACTATTTGGAAGAGTCTTTCCTCAAATGCCAGCCACGAGTTTCACTGCCTATTAGAAAAGACAAAAGAGTAAAACACAAACACATGCTCCCTACACAAAGTTACCTTTGGAGCCCGGACCATTCCCCCTTTGTTGTCTTAGACAGAAGCACTTTCATCTGCACCAACAACGGCAAAATTTAAAAGAAAGTACCAGCACTATCCTGATCACACTGTACAAAGGCTTTAAATAAAAAAGAAAAGGCCTCTGATTTCAGGCACAGGAGAACAAACACAAGTCGCCTTCATCTCATACCCCAGAACCCCTGCCAAGGGATCTGGTAAGTAAATAAAGTGATAAAAAAAAATGCATTACCAGGACAGCTGCAGCCATCGATGCATTGGTTCTGACATACTTCATTGATCTGTAGGCTCTGACAGGTTCTGGCACAAGGTGACACACACTCCTTATACTCCATGCCAGTGGGACATGCTGGCACTGAAAACAAAAATATTAAATTAGGATTATCGTACACAAAGCCTTTATATCAGTCTTGCCAGCCCCGGACTTTCCCCGATTATCTGTGGGACTACAAGGACAAATCAGAACTCAAGGCTCAACATTTCCCCCATGGTCACCCTGTCCTGGCTCAGCTCAGTTTTCCCATCTCTGTTGAGATATGCTTCTGGGGCTGCATGACCTTGGTTGTGTCCAAGATCATGGACCTCCCTCCCATAACCCCCTACAGAAGGTGTGAATTTCCCAAACAATTGCAAATTTTCCCTGACTGATATGGCCTTTGACCAGGCAGCAGCAGTGAGAATCATCAAGGTGTTACCACTTTGAATTCTATCATCACCAAGTTCACACACTTGAGTCAGCCTTTGGAACTGGCCCTTTAAAACGAGGTGGGAACTGGCCAGGAACAAATACAGAAGGAAATGGAGACCTGAAGAGAGTTTTAGAGAAAGATGTGATCTTTCTGAGGAAAAGAACACCATAAGCTCCAGAAGTACTCTAGAGACAGGGTATGGAGAATGAAGACACGTAGACATATAAGAAGAGATATACACACAGAAGGAGAAACTGAAAGAGAAGGGACACATAGACAGTGTTCCCTCTCTCCCCTACACATGCATTCAGCAAGAGAAGATATAGAGATGCCCAAAGGAGCTCAGCTATAGAGATTTTAGGCTGCCACTGGCCTCTAGGGAATGTACATCCATGTAGATTCTAGAGGGAAGCACATAGCAACGGTCATTGAAGGAGAGAGAGAGAGAGAGAGAGAGAGAGAGAGAGAGAGAGAGAGAGAGAGAGACAGAGACAGAGAGAGACAGAGAGAGACAGAGAGAACCATCTGCACTGAGAGGTAACTCAGACCCATCCCTTTCCCAATCACGTGGTTGAAAAAGAAGATGGACCCACCAGAAAGGAGGGTTGTTTAACATCCTGGAAAACAGACAATCCTTATACTCTTGGGATTTGAAATAACTCTTTTTAAACTTTTTCACTGTCAAGGGGACTCATGTGAGCCCATTCTATGCTGCTATTGAATAAATTAATCTATCTGATTGATGCCTTATTATCCTGACTGCTTAAAAGAGAGCTGAGGGCCCTTTTGGAGAGAGCTATAAACAAGTTTCTGATGTTCCTAGAAAAAACTTGGAGAGAGAGACCCCAAAATGAGCCAAAGTTTGATGTTCCAATGAAAGCCTTGGCTGAGGACGTGAAATATGAAGGTTTTTATTGAGAAATGCTCTCAAGGTAAACACAGCACATGATGCTAATGATTCACAGGTGACGTGTCCATTTCATTAGGTCCCCATGAAAGCTCATAAATATCTTTGACCTTTTACTGACTGGTCACTCTGTCCAATTAACCCATAAATCCTACTGCTGCTTGCTTCCTGTGCTGAACACCTTTTCCTCCATGTCTCCCATATTACATAAAATATTATGACCAAGTAATCTCTGACTAACTCCCAGTTGCAACTCTTTTGTCATAAACTGTCATTTGCTATAACTCAGTATTGCCACTAATATTTTTCTCACCTATTGGTTCCATTGAATCACTCCTTTTCCATAAAAACTCATTTTTTTTAAGAGTCTTCCCCTCCCAGATTGATTTTTTTAACTAGGTAAAAGAGGCCATTCTCAGCCTCATTTCTTACCTAGCCTTAATCACTGAATGGGTGTTGCCTCAGTCAAACTGAGACCTGTTAAAGACCCTATTAGCTTAAAAAGGCCAACATCTCACGCTGCATTGAGTCATCTCCAGTTGTCCTGATCTGCATCTGGCCACTGGACCCAGATGGCTCCAGAGGAGAAAGTGAGGCTGGTGATTTTGCACAGCCCTCACTTAAATCTAATTCACTTGCATGTCACAGCATCACCTCCCTGACGTCATTGGTCCTCTTCAAGAACAAAGGACAAACAAGAACAACCTTTTCTGTAAAAACTCATTAATGTCTCCCTAGAACCTACTATATTAGGGCTAGAAACCTACCTTTGGCTTAAAAGTTCTTAGTTTACATTGTCACTGAGCCCATTTATAAAGTATATGGTTGTGATTACATGGGCTCTACAGCCACTAAGTATATCACTTGTATAGGTCTACCCTCTCCTTCTCTATTCAGGCAAATCTCTCTTCCAATCTTTACACCTTCCCTTACACTGTTCACTTTAACCAGAATAAGCCCCAAGTATAGACCCATATGCTTGTGAGTCATGTCATGTTCAAGATTGTACTAGACCCATTGCCATTCTGGGTTGAAAAAGGCTTGATTTTAGAATGGCCCAGAAGTTCTTGGGGGGCCTTCAACCAAATCCAACCACCCCGGATTCTTTCCAAGTAAAGTGCTTATAATGTTCTCCATTATGTTTTGCCCAACCTTCAAAATTCCATCCATAATTCACCTTCTCCACAAAAACTTCTTTGATTAGAAATCCTGCCTGGTACTAATCATTCTCTGCATTCTATTTTTCTCTCCACTTTCATTTTGCCCAGCTGAAATTCATTACACTTAATGTTTATTTCTTCCAGTGGGACTATTCTCAAAGAATGTATTCTGTAAATCTGTCTCCTGTTTACCCCATTAAATTGCAAACTCCTCCCAGCTTAGGACCCTGCCTTCTTCCTCTCTATACCCACATGGCAAAAGTGCAGTGACCAAGATGACAGCTCATAGGTCAAGGGCTGGAAGATTCCAAAAAAACTGGTTAGTCTGATCTTCACATTTTACAGATGAGAAAACTGAGACCCAGAAAGGTTAAGTGAGAGAGACTTTTTTAAAGAAAGGTCTCACTAGTTATTTGGCTAATTATAGGTTAACTCCCACTGACTATAGTCAAGTAGGCAGCTCTTTCCTCATAGATATCTACTGTAGCCTGGGCCTAAGGTTAAATTTCAAGGCTGCTGAGGCTTGTGAGCTACTAGAGACATCAGTCATAGAAAAACAGAAACAGGATTTGAATCCAAGATCTCTGGCTCCAGAGTCAACGCTATTTCCAATATACTATGCTGCCTTGTGTTCCCTACTGGGAAATGTAACATATAACACTGCTTAGAACACCATTCCACCTCATCCAAATATACATTCTTTCTCCCCACTTTCAAAGAATTCCACCCACTTCAGGACTGAGGACAAGTCCAGCTCCTGAAAGTCATCATTTTCTCACCAATGGGCTATAGATTTTTAAAAAGGACCTTAATCACAAAGAGCAAAATGCATTGTATAACTATTTCTGTTCCTGTCCTCATCAGTTTACATACTAATTATGCTGCACTATATAGGTTTGTCTGCATTGATCGTGACCGTCTAAAAATATAAGCAGGTACCTTACCTGCTTTACGTTACTCTGCAAAATAGTGACCTTGGCTCCTTGTTCAAAAGGGCAGTTAACTTATTTTGCCATTTGATGGTTATGATGATTAGATTTTCAAGGAGTAAATTATAAGAACAGAAAATAGGATCTATAAGCAAAGATTAAAGGAATGGAGACTATTCCTCCCAGAGAATAAAAGCCTGTCTATAATGAAGACAGTGGACCTTAATGTGAGTCTTCAAGTCATTATGTGGACAGTTTTGACCTACTCCATCTTCCCCTCCACTAACGACAGTCAAGGCAGAAATAGAATGGAATTGCAATAAAAAGACATAGGTTAGACATGAAGAACTTCAACAAAATCCTACAACGGATTACTGAGGGAAGCTGTGAATGAATCCTAATAAGAGAAGCAATCTATGATGGAGGCAGCTGCATACATTTGGGGAGTGTGGGTGGCTTTTCACTCCTACAATTTCTACAAGTTCTGTGATTTGTGCTGCTGCCTCTGACAAATAGCAGAGCCAGGACTAGGAAGTGGGAGCAGAAGGTTGGCAGAGACCTCTTGGGAATTCTGGTTAGGAAGTTAGCAGTTTTTGTGGACTGATCTGAGATTTCATTTGTTTACATTGCTTGAGGACAGAGTGCCTCCTTAAGAGCTGGGTCTGTGTTTTTGCCTTTTTTTTAATCTCCATGACTGGCACATAGAAAGTACTTAATAATACTTGTTGACCAACTGATATGATACAAGGGAACAGATTCCCAGAGAGAATGCCAAGAGAATACTCAGAAAGAGCTATCTCACTAGAGTGGATGGCAAGTTACTACAATAGGAAGAAAGACCACAGGAAAGAAGGTATGTATCCAGGTGAGCATTTACACCTCAGAATTTGGCACTTCCAGAATGATTTCAGAAAAATCCAGAAAGACTCACATGCACTGATGCAAAGTGAAGTGAGAAGACCCAAGAGAACATTGTACACAGTAACAGAAATATTGCACAATGATCAACTGTGAATTACTTAGCTATTCTCAGCAATACAATGATCCAAGACAGTTCCAAAGGACTCATGATAAAAAATGCTCTCCACCTCCAAAGAACTGATGGAGTCTGAATGCAGATTGAAGCATACTATTTTTCACTTTTTTTTTTCATGTTTTTTTTTTGTCTGTGTCTTCCTTCACAACATGACTAATACAGAAACATGTTTTGCATGATTACACATGTATAACCTATATCAAATTGTTTACCATCTCAGGAAGGGGAAAGAGGAGAGAAAGAGGGAGAGAATTTGGAACTCAATTTTTTTAAATGAATGTTTAATAGTTTTACATGTAATTGGGAAAAATAAAATATTTTTAAAATAATTTGGCACATCTATAAATCAGAACTTGACTTATTGTTTTTTGACTTAAGAAAGTGATAGAGAAGATATTAATAATGTAAGTTAAACTTTAAAGAATGTCCTGTGAATATAATCCCTCCAAGAGAGCTGGTTGTTAAACATTTCCCAACATACCATGTAATGTATCCCACTTGACTTACAGCATTTGCTATCACGAGTCCAATCATTCAACACTATTCCCTGCTGGGCACAATTGCGGGCATATTCCAAGAAGACTGAGCAGGCACATCCTTGTTCTTGGGCACAGTGGCATATGTCTTTTTCACAAAGGGCAATAAAAGGTTCAGGATCTACCAGGGGATGGCATTGGGCAAACACAGAAGAACTTTTCAAGGTCTGGCATTGTTCTCGCAAATCCTAGAGAAACAAGATTATGGGATTAATGTTTACAGACTCCTGGTCTCTCAGAAGTGCAACTCATCCAGTGGTAGACAGACCATTACTGAACAAGCAGCCCATTACACATTTGAACAGCCCTAATTATAAGTTTTTCTGTATACTAAACCAAATTCTCCCTAATTTCTGCCTTTTTGTCTGCTGCAAAGCTGATAAACATGAGACAGTGAGTGATGAAGGGGGTTGCCAAAATGAATCCTCTCCCTCCCACCTCACATCTCCTTTTGGTTTAGCTGGTAGGTTTGTCCCTGGGATTATTTGGCTAATTATAGGTTAACTCCCATTGCATACAGTCAAGCAGGTAGCTCTTTCCTCATACACATCTACTGTGGCCTGGGTCTAAGGTTAAATTTCAAGGCTGCTGAGGCTTGTGAGCTACTAGAGATATCAGTCTTAGAAAAACAGTAGCCCTATTAATGAATTTTATTGCATTATTAAATGTTAACAGAGGTTATCACATAACAGACAACTAATTGTACGATTAGGTATTAGCTACAAGGACATTGTCTAGAAATTGCTGAAATACATAATGTTTATTCAACAAACATTAAGCTCCTGATGTATGCAGAACATTGTACTTTCTACTGGGAGAGATACCCAGTTTAAAGCAAAATCACTACTTCAGGGAGGTCATAGCCTGGGAGAGGGATAAAGTACCTGAATAAACAAATATAATATAGATTGTTACACGATACATACATCATGAATTGAAAACAAAGCTGTAGGTAAAGTCAGCTGTTTTTATAGAGAGTTCTCAAGTGAGGAAATGCCTCCTGCTAATGCACATCACTAACTGTTCTGCAAGGTATAGTCTTAAACTGTTGATGTTTAATTATCCACTCATGCATTGCTTATGCAATATTAATAATTTGCATAAGGGAAGTGGTCCATATATACTCAGCTTATTAGTCCCTGTGAATCCAGAAGAACTAAGAGTTACATAAAAATAGGCCAGGCCAGCAGCCCCAACTTGTCATTATAGAAAAAGCTCTGTATTCAAACCCTACCTCTGCCACTTACTAGCTGAGCCTTCAGTTCCCTCATCTATAAAATGAAGGGGTTGGACCAGAGGTTCTCTAAGGTGCCTTTCAATACATTGGTCATGTCCCATCCCAATCTCCCTCTTCTCAGATGCTACCTTGAGCCACAGGACAATATTTCCCAGTCATCCTCTTAGGTCACTTATGCTTTTGCTTACTATACTTAGAAATTCAGCCAAGTAGTCTGACATTGAGACTCTGTACAACCGGCTGTTTGAGGGAGTCACACCTTGGTCCCACCACCACCTCCTGAGACACTCAGCAACACTATCACCTTCTGCAGAACAGCCCCCGGAGAACCAAAACCTAACTAGAGAACAAAATATTCACCCACTAAAATCCGAGGGAGCTAGGAAAAGCAAGAGGGAAAAGTAGGTGAGGGTAAATCTATCTCCTAGGGTAGAAAAGCAGAGAGATACAAATTAATGAGGAAGACACAAAGTAGTTATTTCTCAGGGATAGAAATCTTTAATATTTTTTGGATCTAAATAAATGTTCTTTGCTTTTCAAAAAAAAGTGCCTTCCTCAATTCTCAAAAAAAAAAGTCTAATTTAAGAGTCTAATTCATTCAGGTATAGCTTTTTGATAGCCTGTTGTGGCCATTATCCCTACTGTTTGGCAAAAAGCTGTACAGATATTTTCAAATAATGCATAAGGAATCCAATGGGGAGCCCACTGTGAACCAAGATCCATGCTATTATAGGCTGAGTACCCTGGACCTCTGCTTACCTGGTGCCAAAGAGGTGAAACTGGGTATACAAGGTATACACTTACATGTCCACGTATCCATATGCTTTTGATCACCTTCTTTTGAAAGTTAATATCTCTCTAACTTATTTTAGTGTACTAGATTAAAATTAGTGGAAATACAAGGATTTTTAATACCTATGGCATCCTGAATACATAAAAATAAGATTAATATGGATTATGTTATACTGCAACGGGAAAAAAATATGTACCCAATTTAAGATTTGGTTAGCTCAGGTTTTCTAAGACCAAGGAAGACTCAAAAAAAAATTCTTTAATTGGCAAGCCATCCTGGAGGATGGAAAATCCTTGGTCTAGATGGTTTACAGGCATTCTACAAATCAGAGCTCTGTTTGTTTTAGGTTTCCAGTGGTCCCTCCCCACAAAGAAGGAACTTCTGCCCAAGTTTTTAGGTGCCGAATAGGGGAGGTAGAAAGGCAGGAGTTGAGACACGAGCAGACGAGCATGCAGACCAGATAGTGAGCGGAAAGAAGACAGGCATGTGACAGGAATCTACTGGAGCTAAGAGCAGAGTGAATGAGCAGTTGTGGCAATTGGTGAGAGTCAACTCTACTCATCAACAGCTCCTTTCTTTCCCCTGTTTTTCCCAGAGCACAAGGCTGGGAAATTTTCCACCCACACTTTAAATCTCAAGCTCTTTTTTCCAACAACTACCATCCTACCTGGTGAAAATAGGTTGGAAGAAGGGAGGAAAGTGTAGCTGTAAGCCTCACTGCAGTCTTCTATAACTTGTTTGACTGTCTGCATTTCTATGTTACTTGATACTGCTATTAAGCTAAATGGCCATTAACTGTGACTTTTCTAAGCCTGCAAATTTATAGTTTGAGATTGAGAGAAGAAAATCCCTTGGGAGAAGAGACTTCCCTGGTTTTAGTCCAAAATTGAGGTAAGCCATTTAATAAGACAGTTTGTGACTTTGGAAATTTACTGAGATGTTCTAAAGCATACCCACTAGACTGCAACCCAGAGAAAGAATTAATAAGGAATTGAGCCAGTAGTAGAGGGGTAGGGGTTGGTATGGCTGTCTTTAACCGTACTCTATATCACACACCTACACTCCACATAGCTACATTTCTTTTCAGAAAGATTGTGAAGAATGGTTCTATGATTCTGGGTTGGGGGTGGGTGGGGGATAGTGTTGTATATACCGCTTGCCTAATTAAGAAATGACTACCATAATAAGCAATGGTGCCAGATTCCAGTCTACCCCACAAAGTTGAAAATAGACTCTAGACAGGTATTAGTGGGGCTCAATTAGTTGTCCAGTGTTCAAATGTATGACATTTGAATTTGTAAGCACATATAAACACTTAGAGAACTGCCGGTCTAGTCCCTATCTCCCATTCTATATAACCTATAATATATATATATATATATGAGGTACACAGAACTTTGGGTTTGAAGACCAAAGATTTAAGTTCAAATGTTGGCTCTGCTACTTAGTACCTGTGTGACCCTGAGCAGGTCTGGTCTTCAGTTCCTTATGAAAGGAAACTTTCCAGGCAACTCCCCATTTTCCATCAGTGGCTCTGCTTGGTTTTGACTCCACAAAACAACTTCCTTCTTGGTGCCCCACCTTCCCCTTTTCAGCTTCCTTTTGTATATTGTCTTCCCCATTAGATTGCAAGCTCCTTGGGGGCAGGGACCATTTTTTCATTTTTTTCTTATTTGTATCCACAGCACTTAGCACTGTGGCTGGCACATAGCAGGCATTGAATACATATTTATTGAATTGAATTAAGAGGGTTGGATAAAATGACCCCTAAGAGCAATTCCAACTATAAATTTTATGATTCTATAATTGAATGATGCTAATAGGGAGAGTAAGGTTCTCTTTGAAATGTAGCCCAAGGACCTTCCATCCTAGAATAGAACCATTACAAAAGGTTAGTTTGATCATGCTCAAACATAGCAGGGTTTCTCTGGTCCAGAAGAGTGGATTCCCAATCCATTTAAGGAGGGTTTGCTTAACTTAAATATGAGTCAAAATAACAAGCCTGAGCAGTTTTCCATGTCACTACTTCATACCACAACCAGGAAGCTAGGAGAGGGCATGACCTCTGCCCAGATCTAGACTACATGGAGGCCATTAGTCTCTGACTAGCTAAGATTTATTTGATCTACTCTTTGTCCCACTTTCTCCAGTAGGAATTGTTCATATTCAAACTCTTGAAGCAAAAAGTAAAGCTGCAGAGTAAGAATACAAAATTTGAAGTCATGTGGCCTCAGTCTGAATCCATGCTCTGCCACTCACAACCTGTATGAGCCTGGACAAGTCTTCTGACTTCTCTGTGCCTCAATTTCCCCTTATGTAAAATGAGGGAGTTAGACTAGATGATCTCTGAGGTCTCTTCCAGCTCTAGACCCATGATCCTATAACCCTCACGTTCTATGTGCTGAGTGGAAGGGGGAGAGGACAAGGAGAGATTTTTTTGTTCCTGAGGTCATTGCTGCAAATCACTACCAACCAGATAGTTATAGCCCAACCAGGAAGTTAGCTCTGCCAACCTCCTACTTATCTCACATCATTTTCTTTACAAAGAATATTATCATGGGTTGTATTATTATCAGAATCACAAATTATTAGTGATTGCCCCCACAATTGCCTTTCTACAGATAGGAAAGCTGAAGTCCAGAATTGGGGAAGAGAGTAAAGTAGTGAGACTATGACAAATCTAGAATTAGAAGTAGCAATAGTCTACCCTATCCCCCTATCTTGGCCATCAGACCCATTCCACTCCTTCCCCACCTTTCTTCTGTAGTTCATCCCTATCCTAATGATTAGCAGGGCAGAAGGTACATTTATTCAACACCCCTCTCCAGTGGTTGGTGGTTGTCTTGGCAATTTAGCAATTTCTGCCACCATTTTTAGTAGTTTATGATGAGCATAGGGTCTAAGTAAAGCTTTACCCCAAGCACAAAAATGTTAGAGGGCATCGACAGTACTGTCCTAGGGCACACATCTATCTCCCTTTTCCTCTCCTTCTCCCCCTCGGATGCTATACTCCAGCCCTTCTGACCTCTAGCAACAGCCAGTCCTTTAACAAGGTGGAAACCTTGAGGTGTCACAGAACTAGCTTCCTTCCCTTGGTGGCCACACTATGGACCACAGTTCCCCAGTATTCCCAGAAGAAGCTGGAGAGAAACCTTTTTATGTCCATGAGTGAACTTCCCAAAACCACACCCCAGGTGAGCTTCCACTCTCTCAGGGTTACCCCATACTCAATTAAGTTCTGGAAGAATATGTGAAAGACATTGTGCTGAAAGGGGAAATACTATTCTTACCTAACTTTGACCTCACTGGTCCAGACTCCTCCAGAAGAGAGTGAGTTTTCCTCCTAAGAATCCCACTTTTTATTTTTAATAAGTTCAAATCTCTCAATCCTTGCTGGCATGGTATACCAGGGTAACAGAGGCTGAGAGGTATGATTATTTCCATCTTATCACAACACTTGGTCCTCAGAGAAGCAACTCATCACATAAGGAAATTGTGTTTTTATCATGTGGCTTAGGATGTAATTAGTCAGCATTTATAGTTCCTGGTTTGCCTATTCTACTCCCACCCCTAAATAGACCTAGAGAAAAATTCTACAAAGTGACTTCATAGACATTTTCCTCCAGAAGAGGGCAAGTTTAATTTTCCAATTAAACCCTGACATCACTATTGAAAGTGACTTGGAATGATTCCAGCACCACCACTACCAATCCCTGTAATAAAGGATTAAACTGAAGTACGAGCAGGGAAAGGGCTTATTATTAGCAGAGATAAATGAACATAATTGCAAAAGGACCCCAGTTGGCCCAGGTCTGAGGGTCCCAAAGCTCTACTTCAAATCAGGCCTTGTAAATAAGGACTTATCATTAGCAGAAGTCCCTTGGGACTATCGCTCCAATGCCTTCCCAGTTCGTAATCTGCACTGCAGTCTATGTAAACTGATGGAGTACAAAGAGATAGGTGGAATTTTTAGTCTCTAAACTACCCCACCCCCATATAAAGGACAGAAAATAAAGTCAAGCATGCCAGGGTATTAACACAGCAATGGCCAACGCTGAAGTTTGACAAAAGTAGGCTAAAGCCTTCTTGCCTTCTGAGGAATGAAGCTAGTTGTGTTCTTCCAAGGCCCCCTGAGATAAAATGGAGGCCATTTTCAAAGCTCATTTGCCAGAATAGTCTGTGAAAGAGGAGGAGTTTCCTTCAGAAACAGTAATCTCCCTTCTTAGAACAATGGCCCAGATGTACATAGCCCAACCAACTAGAACCAAATGAATGAGTTCCCCTCCTCCCCCAAACCAAAGAGAAAATGGGAATCTGTAAACATAAAGACATCCCAGAGAAAATTCACATACTGTAGACACAGCCCCTCAGAGATTAAGATTAAGAGAGGAATTCATCATAATAACTAGTGTTCATATAGCATTTGACGGGTTACAAAGCACTCCTATGGGGCTTCTTTATGTGTATAGATTTCGATTTTGTTTTTGGTTTATAGAGCCCGTATAATCACATCAGTTTACATAGACTGGAGTGCAGATTGTGAACTGGGAAGGCATTAGACCAATAATCACAAGGGACCTTTATTACAGGGACTCCCAAGTAGGGTCATGAAGAGTTGGACATGACTGAAATGACTGAACAGAAAAATCATACTAAGCACTGGGGATACAAACAAAAATAAAATAATCCCTGCCTTCAAAGAGCTTACATTTTTGTTGAGGGAGGCATAAACATAGAAAGGTATATAAAACCATATAACCAAATAAAGACAAGGTAATAGTCTTACCTAGGGATTGGTAACTAGAATCTCGGATCAGGGAGGGGTGGGGTGATCAGGAAAGATGACATATAGAGAAGGTAATACTTGAGCTGATTTTTGAAGGAAACTAAAGAGATGGAGATGAGGAGGGAGTGTATTACCAGCATAGAAAACCAGCCAGCCCAAAGACACAGATTTAGGAAATGAGATATCATCTCTTCATTGTTCAAGGAATGGCAAGAAGTCTTGTTTGACAAAATGGTAAAGTATAGGAAGGGGAGCAATACATAATAAGGCTAGAAAAGTAGTTTGGATACTACTTTTGAGTGAAAAGGATTTGAATACCACGTAGGAGAGTCCATATTGCATTTTCAAGGCAATTGTGGGACAAACGTGGTCAGGCTTGTGCTTTAGGGAAATCATTTTGTCCAGCAGGTAGAGGATGTGTTGAAACAGGAAGAGAAGGGGCAGCTAGGTGGCACAGCACTGGCACTGGATTCAGGAGGACCCGAGTTCAAATCCAGTGTCAGACTAGACACTTGACACTTACTAGCTGTGTGACCCTGGGCAAGTCATTTAACCCCAATTGCGAAAGAAAGAAAGAAAGAAAGAAAGAAAGAAAGAAAGAAAGAAAGAAAGAAAGAAAGGAAGGAAGGAAGGAAGGAAGGAAGGAAGGAAGGAAGGAAGGAAGGAAGGAAGGAAGGAAGGAAGGAAGGAAGGAAGGAAGGAAGGAAGGAAGGAAGGAAGAAAAGAGAAAGAGGAAGAGCAATTAGGAAGTATTGTTGTTGCTGTAGTTGTTTGTCTTTCATTCTCGAAGAGGACCAATGACATTAGGAGGGTGATGTCTTGACTTGCAAGTGAATTGGATTTAAGTGAGGCAGACCTGTGCGAAGTCATCAGCCTCACACTCTCCTCCAGGGTCATCTGAATCCAGTGTCAAGATGTAAGTCAGGATGACTGGAGATGACCCCAAATGCAGTGGAAGAACTTCGACTTTTTAAGCTACAGTCTTTCCCAGGTCTCAGTTTGTCTGAGGCAACACCCATTCAGTGATCTAAGGTCTAGGTAAGAAATAAGGCAAAAGAAGGCCTAGTTTGCCAACTCAAAAAGAAAAAATCAAACTGAGAGGGGAAGACACTCAGGGCTTTGCTATTTTTGCTAAAGGAGGATATTGTAGTAGTCCAGAGAAGAGATGATCAGAGCCTGAAATAGGGTGGTGACTGTGTGAGTTGAAAAAGAGGGATATGTTTGAGAGATGTTGTGGAGGTAGAAATGACAAGATTTGGGAATCGTTTGGATATGTGAGGTGAGGAAAAATAAGGAGACAAAAATAACGTTATGGTTGCAAACCTGGGTAACTAGAAAGGTACTGGGATATTTAACAGAAATAGGAAAGTACAGAAGAGGGATGGATTTAGACCAAAAGACAATGAGTTCAATTTTAGACATGTTGTGTTTGAGATACCTATGGAACATGTAGTTTGAGATGTGCCATAGGTATTTGGAGATAAAGAGTTGAATATAAACCTGGGAATGATCTGCATAGAGATAGTCATTGAACCCATGTAAGCTGATGAGGTCACCAAGTAAGTGTGTTGAGGGAAAAGGGCCCAGGTAAGAACTTTAGTGGAAACCACAGGTAGGGACATGACATGGATGATGAAGAACAATGGTGGTAGAGAAGGATTGATCAGATCAGACCAAAAGGAAGAGGACTAAGAGAATGTCTTTTTTTCCTTTGGTCTCATTTTTAGCAAGAATTTCAATACTGAAGTGGTCAGTAGTATATCATGTTGCTCATTATTAGACAAAAATATCACATGTGAAAAAATAATAGCAATTACTGTTTGTTGATCTAAAAACTGTGATTTTGGTACTCTGTATCCTTTTTTAATGCTGATATCATCACTACAAAAGTAAAAGAGAGTCCCACAAGTGACTAGGGACCATTTGGCATTTGTATTTTCTTGGATCCATTCTGGCCAAGGGATTCATTGCATAGTGGCCAACCCAGTAAACGATAGGGTTGAGCTTCTAATTTAGCTAGGTTAGTACTCACATAGCAGGAATAGCCTAATGTCAGTACTTTAAACAATCAAACCTTTAAAAAAAATTGACTAAACCATCAATTAACTCCTAAGGAAAATAAAAACAAGGACAAAATGGATTTATGAGTAAAATTTACAAAACCTTCGAAGTATAATTAACCTCTATATTATATAAGTTGTTTGAAAAAAGAAAGAAGGTCTTCTACCAAACTTTCTATAAGACAACTATAGTTCTGAATGCTAAAGAAGGGAGAGAGAAAACAGGGGAAAAAATGCTAGAGCCAATATTTCTAATGAATATTAATGGAAAAATAATTTTAATAAACTTTAGCAACATATTAAAAGGCTACATGTTAAAGCAACATATTAAAAAGATTATAAACCATTATCAGGTTGTATTTATACCAGGAATTCATGCTTGGTTCAATATTAGCAAAATTTAAACATAACCCAACCATATTAATAATTTAAAAAAACAATTAAAAGGAATTTTCCTTAATATAGCAAGCTATATTTATCTAAAGCCATGACTTAATATCTGTAATGAAGAAGAACTAGGATCTTTTCTAATAATTTCAGGAGCAAAGCAAGGGTGTCCATTGTCACCATCATAATTGGATATGATTCTAGAAATACAAACTACTACAATAAGACAAGATAAAGAAATAAATGCAGTAAGCATAGACAAGAAGAAACAAAATCATTGAATTTAGGAAATGACTTTGCTTACTTAAAGAGATTCAACTAAAAATTAACTGAAATAATTAAACTTTAGTAAAGTATCAAAATATGAAACGAACTCGTAAAAATTATCAGCCTTTCTACATGTGACCCAAAATATCCAGAAGAAAAAGAAAGAAAGATAAATTGCATTCAAAATAACTAGAAAATATATAAAATATCTTGGAGTCCAACTACCAAGACACATACAGGACTTATATGAACACAGCTATAAAAAAACTTTTTATAGAAATAAAAGAAATATAAATGAATGAGATTTAGCAGTACCAGATCTTATCAAAATTAGCTGGTATTGGCTAAGAAATAGAAAGGTGGGTCAGTGGAATGGAGTAGACATACAATGCACAATAGTAAATTGATTATAGTAACCTTGTGTTTGATAAATGTAGATAGTTAAGCTTTGGGGATAAGACTATACTATTTGGTAAAAATTGTTGGGAAAACTAGAAAGCACTCCGGCAGAAATTGTGTGTAGACCAGTATCTTACAGCATCTACCAAAATAAGGTCAAAATGGATATATGCCTTAGATATAAAGGGAAATATCATAAAAAAAAAAAAAAAGAACATGCAACACATTACCTATCAGACTTATGGACAAGAGAAGAATTTGTGAATAAACAAGAGATAAAGAGCATTGTGAGGTGTAAAATGGATAGTTTTGGTTACATTAAACTAAGAAGGGTTTGTACAAATGAAATCAATGTAGCTGAGATTAGAATGAAAGAAGAAAATTTGGTGGGAGGATTTTAGAGACAGTTTCTCAAATAAAGGTCTCATATCTCAAATATATAGAGAACTTTGTCATATAAGAATATGAGTCATTCCCCAAGTGATAAATGGTAAAAGGATATGAATGTGCAGTTTTTGGTGAAGAAATCAAAACACTATATAGTAATATGAAAAAGACTCTAAATTATTATTAATTAGATAAATGTAAATTAAAACAACTTTACTAGATTATCTCACATCTAACAGATAAAGGGGGAAATGATGAATGCTGGAAGAGATATGGAAAAATTGGAACATTAATACACCATTGGTGGAAATGTGAACTGATCTAACCATTTTGGAGAGCACTGAGGAATTATGCCCAAAGAGTAATAAAATTATGTATACCCTTTGACCCAGCAATACCACTATTAGGTCTGTTTCACAAGGTAATCAGGGGGGAAAAAAAGAACCTATGTGTTCTTTTGCAGTTCTCTTTGTGGTGGCAAAGAACTGGAAATTGAAGGGATGACCATCAATTTGGGAATGACTAAACAAGTTGTAGCATATGATTGTGATAGAATACTACTATGCTGTAAGAAATAATGGGCTAGTTGCTTTTAGAAAAACAGAAAGACTTGCATGAAATAATGAAAAGTTAAATGAGCAGAACCAATAGAACATTGTATACAGTAATATCAATATTGTTCAAAGAATAGCTGTGAATGACTAAGCTATTCTGAGTATCATAAATACTCAAATTGACTACAAAGGACCTATAAAAGAAGATGCTATTCACCTCCCAAGAAGGAGCTGATAAATAGAAGTATGCATAGTATGGTTTTACATATATCTATAAATCTGTGTCAAATGGTGGCCTTCTCTAGTACAGGATGGTGGAGAGGGGAGACAGAAAGTTTAGAACTTAAAATGTAATTAAAAATTAAATTTTTAAAAAGACATAAAAGAAAACTTAAATAATTGGAGAACTACTAATTTCTCATAATTGAGATGTGCTAATATAGCAAAAAGTGAAATACTACCTAAATTAATTTCCAGATTTAGTGCCATGTCAAATTAGCAAACTGTTACTTTACTGAACTAAATAAAATAATGACTTAATGCATCTGGAGAAACAAAAGGTCCAGAATCTCAGAGGAAATAAAAGAAAAAAAAGTACTGACCATCAAACTATTCGCTCCTAATGAAAAAATAGAAAAATTGATCAAAGAAACAAATTGGGTAAATAAGAAACAATCAAACACAGGGGCAGAACATTTAATAAAATCAAAGAGCACAAACTATGAGGACAAGAACTACCTGCTTTACAAAACTGTTAAGGAAAATGGAAGCCAGTCTGGCAGAAATTAAATTTAGAGACCAATCTTTCATACCATATATCACAGTAAGTTCCAACTGCATATCTGTCCTATATTTTAAATATCAGATTATAAACAAATCAGAGGACAAGGGAAAATAATAACTTTGGATAAAAGAAAAATTCCTAACCAAACAAGGCCACAGAAGATAGAATAGACATTTGTTTTTTTTTAAAAAATGAAAAACTTTTGCACAAACAAAATCAATAAAGTTAGAATTAGAAGAGAAACCATTAACTGGGGGAAATCTCTGCAGCATACTTCTCTTATAAAAGTCTGATATCCCAAGATACATAAAGAAATTATACAGATATATAAGAACAAGAACTATTCCCCAAAAGAAAAGTAGTCAAAAGATATGAAAAGACAGTCTTCAAAATAAGAAATGCAAGCTTTCAACAACCGTGTTAAAAAAAAAACCTTACAAATTACTAACAACAAGAGGAATACAGATTTTTTTAAAACTCTGAAGTTCCATTTCACACATATCCAATTATCAAAGAAGGGGGAAGAAAAGGAAAATGATAATTTTTGGTAGGGATGTAATGGGACAGGCACATTAATGTTCCATTATTGGGACAGTGAATTGGTCTAGTCATTCCTAAAAGTAATTTGTTAACTATACTAAAAACAACTCGAAGCTGTGCATACCCTCTGATCCACCCATACACACCAACAAAACAAACAAAGGCAAAGGACCCATGTGTGCAATATTTGTGGCAATGCTTTTTATTATATTACTTACGGAAATAAAGTGGGTTCCGATTGGCTGGAGAATAACTAAACAAATTATGGCATGTGAATGAAATGGAATATTATTGCAGCATCAGAAATGACAAAAGAAATGGGTGTAGAGAAACTGAGAGGACTTGTGTGAATCTATACAGAGTGAATTGAGCAGAACCAGGGGAATAACTTATACAATAAATATTATAATAATGTAAAGAAAAACAATTTTGAAAGTGTTAAGAACTTTGATACATGCGATGACCAGTCATGACTTCAGAGGACTCATGATAAAGCACCCTTCCCACATCTCTGAAGAAGAGTGCAGAATGAGACATTCATATCAAACACAGCTAATGTATACATTCATTTTGATTGACCATATATATTTGTCATGAGAGAGAGGCTTCTATTGAAGAGAGGTGTTGTGAAAAGGAATAGATAGTAATAACAGTGAGGAAAAGAAGATGAAAGAAAGGACCTTCAGTGAAACGTTTTTAATAACCAGAAGAGAACAAAACAAAGTCCAGAAGGTGATACAGACAAGTGGATCAGTTTTGTCACTGTCATGTTGAGTTTTGTATTTATTTTTCTTAAAAATAATCTATATATGATAGTTTTACAATTTCATATGTGATCCTTTCTCCATGCTTCTCTATTGAAATACCCACATTTGTTGATTTTTGTTAAATTCCCAATTTAAAAAGTAATTTTTTTAAAGCGTGTGAATATCTGTAGACCCACCAACAATGTTATCACAGTATTTTTTTCTCCACAACCCCTCCTATTATTAGATTTTACTGTGTTTTTATTATTGCAATTAATAGGAATGGTAGTATTGTAAGCATCTTATTTGCCTTCTCCAATTTCATGTGATTATTAATGGTTAGTAGTTCTTCCTTTGAAAATTGTCCGTAAATGTTCTTTGACTATTCCTATGGGGAGTTACATTTCATCAGTCTTGTTGATACACATCTGTTCCTAATAGATTTTAGATGTTGTGCCTTTATCTGAATACTTACTGCAAATATTTTCCCCATTTCTTTTCATTATAAAGTTAAAGCTTTTTGTTGTACCATTGATTCCTTATGATTGGATCTTCAATGATTTTTTTTTCCATTTGTCTGATTTACAAAAATGTCTCTCCTCTCTATAACTAAAAGAAGTATGTTATTCCTCGTTCTTTCATTAAAAATAAAAGGATAATCCTGGATTCTTTAATAGCTCATATAAATTTCAAGGGTCCTTTTTTAATTCAAATTTCAGTGTCCATAAATAAAATTTTGTTGGAACATAGCCACATTCATTTGTTTATGTATTGTCTGTGGTTACTTTTTCACTACAGTGGAGACTGTTGGTGACCCCTCGTCACTTCACACTGCCATTCCGAATACCATAAATTTCAGTAATACAATTATAACTTGACAGGCTGAGGCTGAAATTTTTCTGAACGAGAAGAACCACCCTCAACCACTATTATCAAACACTAATTGGCTTTCAAAATTGGCTTTTGCTGTAGACTTGATGATGCTTCTTAATGAATCCAATCTGAAATAATGTTTATATGTGAAACACACTGCAGTAAATCAGCTCAATGACAACTAACATTGTTTGAATCAAAAGTAATGTCGAGCTGCTTTATACATTTCCTATGCTATCAAAAATTAAAGCAATCAGAGAGATCTCCTTCCCCACACAAATTTGCAGCAGATATATTCTCTGAACTCTAACTCCAGTTTCAGCAGCTTTTTTCAGACCTTGATGCAAGTGCAAAAGAAATTTCCGTAGTTCAAAATCCATTTAACTGTGTAGTTGAGGAGCTTCCACCTAATCTTTAATTGGAAGTGATTAATGTGCAATGTAATGACATGCTAAAAGGCAATTATCAAGAGAAGAATCTAGCAGAATTCTATAAATGCCTTCCAAGCAAAGAATGTGCTCAATTAAAATCACATGCTCATGGTCTGATATCATTTGCATGGAAACATTTTCAAATATAAAACACAGAAAATCTCATTACAGATCAGCATTAACACATAAACATTTGAAATTAATTCTGATGTTAGGGAATACTAACTTTGAACCCCAATTAATCAAATTGTTCTCCCCCCAAAAAAAGAATTCTATCCTTCTCATTAGTAGACCTATGTTGTTTTTAAAAATTATAATTATTATTATATTTTTCATTCCATCAATAAAAATTTATAGAAATTCATTTTCTCATTCATTATATAAGTACCTACATAACATTCTCCATTTTGCTTCTTGACTCACAAATTCTAAAGCATTTACTATTTGTCCCTTTATACACACACACACACACACACACACACACACACACACACACACACACACACACACACACATATGTGTGGGGAGAGATGGGGGAAGAGAGAGGCAGAGACGGAGACAGAGAGGCACAGGTATCAAGTACAAATTGGAGATAATCAACAGAGATCAGGCACTAGCACAAAGAGCGAAAGGGAAAGGTTTCATGTAAAAAATAGAATTTTAGCTCTGACTTGAAGGAAGCAAGGGAGACAAAGAGAGAGAGTTGAGGAAGGAAAGAATTCCAGTTAAGGAGGACAGTCAGTGAAAACATTCTCACTGGCTTTGCAGATCAGGAAACCGAAACTGAGACATTAAGTGATTTGCCTAAGGTCATATCATTAAGTAGCAGGGCCAGGATTTGGCTGGGGTTTTTTTTTCTTTTTTAAGTCATGCAAAATATATTTCCATATTAGCCATGTTCTGGAAAAAAAAAAGATACGTTTCTATCAGTACTCTGAGTCCATCAGTTCTCTATCTGCAGGTAAATAGTATTTTTCATCATGAGTGATGGTGGATTGTGGTGGATCATTTTATTTTGAGCAGTTACTAAATCTTTCAGTTGATTATCTTACAATATCGCTATTAATGTGTACATTGGTCTCCTGGTTCTGCTCATTTCACTTTTCATCAGTTCATAGAAGTCTTCCTTGAAATCATCTCCATAATTTCTTATGGCACATAGTTTTCCATCACATTTATATACCATAACTTGTTCAGCCATTCCCCAAACAACAGGCACTCCCTCAGTTTCCAATTTTTTGCCAACCATAAAAAGAGCTGCTATAAATATTTTTGTACATATGGATCCTTCTCCTTTTCCTTTGATCTCTTTGGGATACAGACCTAGTAGTGGTATTGCTAGTTCAAAAGGTATGAACAGTATTATAGTTTTTGGGGTATAGTTCCAAATTGCTCTCCAGAATGACTGGACTAGTTCACAGTTAACTCTAAGGATTCTTGTTCAGCTCCAACTCACATTGATGAGTCCTAGCCCCCAAAACAAGGCTAAATCCCTCCTCTCAGAGGGTCCCCTAAGTTGTTGGGGGTTATTCTCTAATGCTATTCTCTAATGCCACGAGTCCCCATTAATGCCATTAGCTTGAGGGTGCTATCCCCCAAGATTTTCAGGTGAAAACCATTTTAGTCAATCAGACTTTAACTTTTAGGAAAGGGTGTTTAGTAAAGGGGTAGAGTAAAAGCAGTTGATTTAAACATTCCCTTAAAAATTCACGACATATTTTTCCATAAGTACGTGCTGAGTTGAGGAGAGAGTGGGCTCAAGTTTAGAGACCACACTTGATAAATAGGTTACCCACAGCTCCTAGTAACTAGAAGTCTGTTCCTCCTATCTGTGACTTACTCAAGAAATTTCCTTTTTAAGCATAATATAATTTCTTTGCTGGGCTTCTTTTAAATCTATGTCTAGTCTGTCCTCAGTTCCCAATGCAGACACTTCCATCAGCTGATCCAGAACATCACTAAGACACCAATGAAAGGCTTGAAAGCCTAACATCCTCTCTTTGAAGTTGTGGGGTCCTCCTCTGGTCAAAATGGTGGGAGGGAAGAGAAGGAGACCTGGCCAAGTCCTTCCCTTCCCTTCCCTTGCCTTCCCCATCCCCCAGGCATTTTTTCCTCAAGGGCCTTACTGGAAAGCCATCCTTGCTCCAATCTCTGAAATGACTTGCCACTCACTGAAACTCCCCAATTTTAGTTAATTTAATGCTTTTATACAGGACCCAGAGGATATGGTGAACTCCCTCAGCCAGTTGGAACAGACTTCCTGTCTGAAATCATTAACTTCATCCAATGGTTTTCAAAAACTTTTCACACTTAGTCTAAAGGCTATAATTGTAATCAATTGATTAGACATTTTATTATTTTCTAAAAATGGGGTAGGATGTCTTGATCGAGTAGCTATCAATTAATCCCCACTCTTATACTTGAAATCTATGCCAGTGGAGTACAAGCTCTGGAAAGTTCATGCAAGGGAGAAAGGCTTTGAGTCTGGCTCTGGCCTTGGGCTACCTTTAACAGATCCCTTTAATAAAAAGATTTGTTCTGTGAAGTTTGGATTCAGTCAAAGGGCTGCACTTGAGGACCTAGAGGGCCACATGTGGCCTCGAGGCCGCAGGTTCCTCACACCTAGTCTAGGCCATCCTAGACAAGTAATTATTTTGTCTAACACCCTGAGATAATCTTCTTCTTCTTCTGCCCTCTCCCTCAATGACTCATGTTTCATTCTAAGCCTTAATCCTCTGGTTCTGTCTTTAGTGGACACAGAGAACTCATATTCTTAGACAAAACCTTCCTAAATTCAAAAAAGCATGTACATTATTTGGAGCTTCTCAAGAAAAAGATTAGAGAAACAAAAGATGGCATGACTGAAACATAGTGTAACCTGGGTCCCAAATTCTATTGCCATTGGACTCTCTCCTCATTTTTGGAATTCAATGCCTTACACCTGGGTGTGGGTTAGGGTAGGGTTAGCTAGAGTGAGAGAGGAGAGCTCTGGGCTCTTCAAACTTTCTTGACCCTCTGGTGAGTGTCCAGTTTCTTTAGTCTTTTGGGGTATAGTTCCAAATTGCTCTCCAGAATGACTGGACTAGTTCACAGCTAGCTCTAAGGATCTTTGTCCAACTCCAACTCACATTGGTGAATCCTATTCCCCAAAACAAGGCTAAATCCCCTCCTCTCAGAATTATAGGTCCCCTAAGAAGTAGGGGTTTATTTTGGTCACTTTGGATGCTTCTGGCTTCTAGCTTCAAGAGAGAAGTGGATGATGCCAATCCCACTTAAGGTGGCTGAAGGGACAATAAGATTCTGGGAAGAAGCAGACATAAGAGAAGCTTGCAGGCCCCAACAAGTCCCTATCTCCAACTTGCTACACTAGAGACTTCTGGAGAAATTAGGATTCTCTCTTGCGGTTGAGCTGGGTTACCTTGCTCTAAATGACAAAGATCCTTCATTCTGTATTGTCTGGTATGTATTCATCTATATGTACTTTCTCTGATTTCAGTTTTGCATAAACAGCTTTTTTTGCCAAATGTGTGTTCATTGTCAAACTGGTATTTGGTAGAAAGTAAATCAAGCCTTGGAGGTAAAGCTTGGGTGTCCTCCTCTCCTCATTAATGACTAGCAATCAGAATTTAGCTTGAAGTTGAAAACCATATCCCCCAAATTAATAACATTTACAGGAGCAGATAGATATAATTCTAGTCCAGTACCCTGGACCCTGCTTTCTGAGGAGAACAGAGTGATCATCCTCTGTCCTCCATCTCCTGCTTTCCTTTGGAAATAATTAAAGTACCTCCTCTCAGTGGCATAGTGGATAGAGTACCAGGCCTGGAGTCAGGAAGACCTGAGTTCATATCTGGCCTCAAACATTTATTAGCTGTGTAACCCTGGGCAAGTCACTTAACCCTGTTTGCCTCAATTCTTCATCTGTGAAATGAGCTGGAGAAGGAAATGGCAAACCACTCCAGTATCTTTGCCAAGAAAACTCCAAATGGGGTCATAAAGAGTCAGACATGACTGAAAAATGACTGAACAGCAATAACCCATAGCAATGGGCTTTGGGACTCAGGTTATAATAGAAAAGAAATGGAATATTTCTAAATAGAATAGAATAGAAATTTGCCAAGTTATGGAACAGAGATTACATCCCAGGAATCCTTAGTTTCACAGCATAGACACCTGCCATCAGATCCCAACTCCTTCACCTTGCTTCCTAAAGATGAAAGCAGATGTACCAGACTACAGCCAGAGAAAGCCAAGCCCCTTGTAGAATCTTCCTAATAGGTTAAGACCTATTAAGAACTAGAGGAACCTCAGAAGTCATTTTGCCCAGCTGTTACATTTTACAGATGAGGAAACTGAGGCCCAGAGAGGTTAAATGTCTTGTTTAATGTCACAACCAGGAAGTAGAGGAGCCAGGACTTGACACTGCCAGGGCCTTTGATTCCAACCCGTGGTTTGTTTGTTTTCCTTTGCACCACTCTATCTTGAAAAAACAACCTGGGCAGGGCTCAAAATGATGGTAAACAAATCAGCTCATTCCCAACATTCTCCTTGCTTCAATTCCTGGCACGAGCTAATTTTGTCTATGGGGTGCTGGAGAGCTAATGAAAGAAAGAGCCCTAGTCCCTCCCATTCGCCCTACCCAGCTCTCTGCCAAATGACACCATTACTTCATCCTACCCACCCCCACCCCCTGCTACACAGACCCAATTGTGGTCTACTTTAATTATATTTTCAGATCATTTAAAATGACCAGACCTCTTCCCTGGAGACTCTATTCCCATCCAAGGGGATGGGAAAGAAAACAGAGTAAGTATGTCTACTCCAAGGCGGGTGAGGGGAAAGAAGGAGTGGCAGTAATTGGAGACATGAAACTGAGCTATTGTCTTTCTCTCCTAAACAGCTGACTCCATCTGAAGGGGCTGAGAGAAGGAGGAGGGAGGCATTCTTTGCAGTGAAGTTAACAAAGAAAGATGACTGTGATGAAAAGAGCAAAATTCTTCAGACTGGTCTCGCTGTAGCTACTACCATATGGGGCCAAGAGGAATGAAGCTGACCCTGACCCTGAGGGAGGTGCAGAGGCAATGTCGTAGGCTCAGGAATTCTTACCCTAGCACAAGGAACTGCCCCATTGGTGAGTCAGGGGACTGGATATGAAAAACAGAAATATCCTAGCAGGATGAAGAGGAGGGCTTCTAATTCTATTTATGGGACCTTCCCACATACAGTCAGAGTACATTTGATCAGGCTCTCAAAGTCCTCTTGATACTTTCTTAGTGACTACCATAGAGGAGGGCTTTTAAAAATAAGATCTGTGCTTACCGTCCTGGAATGATTGCTCAGTCCTACTGAGCAAGAGAAGGTTGGTCTAAACTACCTCTGCTCGAGGAATCTGGGGCTCTGGTTTCTTTTCTATGTAGCTTTTTAGGCCTTAATTAATTCAGGACACTGTAGACAAGAAACCCTCCAGAGGGGTCAGGCAGGTTCCCTGTCTTTGCTAACCTTTCCTTACTGTTTCTGAAGGGAAAAGTAAAAATTCTATTAGAGGGCCAGAGTCAGAAGGCAACCTAGGCTTAGGACCCACCAGGAAAGTCACTCTCTGTTCCAAGCCACTCGCAATGAAGTGGCTCCTGCCTTGTGATCCTTCTAGAATCGTGCTGTTGTCCCTATTGATCTTTTCATATATACATGCAGATTCTCTCTTACTAGATCCTAAACATGTTCTATATCTCTTGGTAGCTCCCATGGGGTCCAGTTCACAGCAGACATTTCTTAAATAAATGTTTGTTAATCAGTTTATCACAGTACTCATATCCACACTAATCTTCTCCCTCCTTAATGAAAATGAGAGCATGTTGGTAAGGGATGTTGAAATTCTAAAGTGAGAGAGGCAGAATTAGAAATGGCAAGAAAACCATTCTACTCACTAGCTCTGCAACTTTAAATAAATCACTTAACCTCTATGCTTTTCAATTTCTTTACCACTTTCTATACCAACTCAAGGATAAAATGGGATCATGAATCACAAATAATAGGGATCAAATTGCTTGCCTTTTCAATGGGTCAGGAAGGGGCTAGAGGGAAGAAAAGATCTGGAACTCAAAATTTAAAATGAATGTTTGAAAAAAAAGAAAGTAAGTTCTTTAAAGGCAGGGCCTATTTAATCTTTTCTATGTATCCTCAGTTCCTAGTAAAATAGAATGACATTGTAGTCATTAAGTAAATGTTTTGTTGAATTGAAAGGATATATATATGGAGAAAGAGAGAGAGAGAATATATATGAGCACTGGATAAATGTGAGCTATTATTACCTTTTAGAGATCTGGGCACCAAGGGACTTTTTAAAGTGTAAACCATATCTAGGATTTTAGGGACTTTATTTTTTAAAATTCCAGTGGTCACCTGCATAAAACTGTTTCATCTTAGGAGGAGACTCAGGGGAGCACAGTCCTAACAGATTTCTGTTCTGCATGGAACTCAAACTTACATCCTTTGAAACTAAATCCTATGCATCCAATAAACTACTTTGCCTCCAAGTTTGACAAAGTCCAGCTGGAGAGCTAAGAACCCAATGTACCATTTTTATGTTATAACGACATTAGCTTCTATCAGTGATCCCACACTAAATCACATGAGCACAGAGGAAAATGATATTTTACAGGGTCAGGTCACCAGTAGGACAAGGTTTGCTTTTGCTAGAGAACATTCAGAAATCAAGAACCAGGAACTGGATCCAGGTGCCCCAAAGCCCACAATTGAGTGCACACTTACTTGATATACCGTTGCTCCTTAGCCTACACAGAATTTGCTTAATTTATAAATTGTTGTTAAAGCAACATGTGGTACTTGTGGGGAAAGAAAACCAACAGGATTGAGAGACAAACATTCTAAGTTTTAGTCCAGGCTGACAGTTTCACAGAAACACAAAAATCTGAGATTTGGAATGGACCTGGGATATACTAGAGCCAGATCCTGCTGGCTCAGGGGAGCCTTTACAGCATGAGCATTTACACCTGAGAAATTGGCAAACCCTACTACGAATCAGGGCTTGATTTATTTTGTTTTGTTGACTGTCTGCACTTAAGAAAGTGATGAAGAAAATGTTGATAATACATTTTAAACCTGAAAGTGCATTGTGCTTTTTTGGAATGCTGTTTGTTAAATATTTATCAACACACCCCTGAACCTAACCCATACCTGAACAAACATCCCCTCTAAAACATGGCTAATAAAAGGGCCATCCACCCTCTCTTTGAATGCCATCAGTGAAAGACAACTCACTACCTCCTGGGACAGTCAATTTCACTTTTGGGGAGCTTTGATAGCTAGGAAGATTTCCTAACATCAAGCCTCCATCAGTCTCCCTGAAACTTCCACCTGTTGTCCCTAGTTCTGCCCTCTGGATGGACCAAGCAAAATAAGTGTAATGCCTCTTCCATATGGCAGCCCTTCAGACCCTTGAGGACAGGTAGCCATCTCTCCCCTAATTCCTCTCTTCTCCAGGTTAAACATTTCCAATTCTTTCAATTCAATCCATGTAAGGCATATTCTCCAGTTGTCTCACCATCCTGATGTGTCTTCCAGTCATACTTACTCTATGTCTTTTCTAAAATGTGATGCCCAGACCTGAACACAGTACTCCAAATTTGTTCTAACCAGGAAGAAGTATAATAAAGCTCCTTCATTATGGATACCATATTTCTCTTAATGAAGCCTAATGATTTCATTACCTTTTTTGATAATCACTCAGTAAACATTTATTAAGGGCATACTGTGTTCCAGGCTAAGTGCTAGGGAATATGAAAATAGATAGGTAGATAGATGATAGATAAATGGGAAATAAATTTTAAAAAGGAATATTAAAAAAGTCAAAAGACAGTCCCTGTCCTCAAGAAGCTTACAATCTAGTAGGGGGAGACAGTAAGCAAACAAATACATACAAACAGGCTATATACAGGATAAATAGACAGTAATTAAAAGAGGAAATATTTTAGATTTTTTAAAGGTTGAGATAGGCCTCCTACAGAAGATGGGATTTAAGTTGGGAATTATGGGAAGCCAAGGAAGCCAATGGGTGGAGATGAGGAAGAAGAGCATTTCAGGAATAGGCTATAACAAGAGAAAATGCCCAGAGCCAAAAAATGGAGTGTCTTGTTTGTGGAACAGCAAGGAAGCTGGTGTCCTTGGAACAAAGAGTATATGGGAGGAAATAAAATGTAAGAAGACCGAAAGGTAGGAGAGGGCTAAGTTATAAACGGCTTTGAACATCAGACAGAGGGTTTTACTTTTTATCCTAGAGGTGATAGGGAGCCACAGGAGTTTATTGAGTAGGGGGTGACATGGTAGCTGAGTGGAGGATAGATTAGAGTGGGGAAAGATGTGGCAGGCACTTAGGAATGTGGAGGGGTTAGCCTTGGTAAAGAATAAGACCATTTCTTCACAGAAACAAGGATGAAGGAGATAGTTGGAGAAGGCATTTGAGGGTTTTGAGATGGGGAAGAGGGGAAAAGAGGGAGTTCATGGCTAATGGCCTTAATTTTTTCAATGAAATCCGGAGCAAGGTTCTCGCCTGGGATGGTGGGAGAAGGGGGGAACAACAGGATGAAAAGGTTTAAAAGCTGCTGTGAAGAGTGATGAGGAGGGCAACAGATTTCTATGTTAAGGTGACTAGAGAAGAAAGGAAGGTGGAAACATAAGGTGTAGGTCAGAGTGAGAGCAGGGAGCTTCAACAGAGTTATGTACCCTTAGCTCATGGTAGCTAGATGGCACAGGAAATAGAGAGCCAGCCCTAGATTTAGGAGGAATCATCATCATGAAATCAAATCCAGCTTCAGATACTTACTAGATATGAGACCCTGGGCAAGTCACTTAACCCTGTTTGCCTTAGTTTCTTCATCTGTAAAATAAGCTGGAGAAGGAAATAGCAAGCCACTCCAGTGTCTTTGCCACGAACCCCAAAAGGGGTCACAAAGAGTCAGATACAACTGAAATGACTGAACAACAAATCCCTCAGCTCACAAATTATGGTACCATAACAAGGAACTTGCAGTCGGAGGATCTGGGGTCAGGTTCCAACTCTGCTATTTACTCCCTATATGATTTTGGACAAGTCACTTAACTTCTTCAGTAAACTAGACAACTTTCTAAGATTTTAGGTTTGCAGAGAAGGTGCTGATCTGCATTTTCAGAGGACTAGATGATCTTTGAGATTCCTGCTGGCTCTAAATCTATGAATTATAAATGCCAAATCCCCTGGGTCTTGCTAATTATAAACTATTTCATATTTTCATGTGAATCAATGAATCTATTAATTACCACCGAGTGCTAGGCTGTGTGGTACATGCTGGGGATTCAAAACCAAAAATGGAGAACCCTCCTCTCAAGGAATTTACATTCCATTGGGTGAAGCACACGTACACACAGAAGTAAATACAAAATACAAGGTCTCCCAAAAGTCCTGAAGTTTTAAGCTTTAGTTGATCAAGCTATTAAAGTACTTCATTAGCTCTACATTAGTAAGGTTAAGCTTCCACGCACTTACGATTGCACTAAGACGTTTGGGGCACCCCATATAGACAGTACAAGTAAATACTTGGAATGTTCTACCTGAATGAATCATCCTCCCCAATGTACTCACCCTCTGCTCACACATTTACAGGAATGTCATCAATGTAATCTGGGAATTCAGTGGTTAATTGTTAATGAACATATGAGGCACTTCCTTATCTCTCTTAGTAGAGATTTAAGTTTCTGGGTAGAGAGAACAATAGAGATTAAACGGAAAACGAACTTTCCTAGAAAGAAGTTAGAAACCAAGAAAAGGGAACAATATTTAGTTGGAAGCTGGGTACCAGATGAGGAAAGAATTCCACTGTATTTGGAGTAAGGTAGAAATGGAGAGAATTCATATTCTTCAGAGATCCAGACACCAGGGGCCCTGACCCCAGAAATGGAAGGCCTTAGGTTCTGGATGGAGGAACTCAAAAAGAGCTGTTTCTAGTGGCACGAATCATCAATAGAGACAAATCCTGGCTCTGCTCCTTACAGAAGTGTGACCTTAGGTAAGCTACTGCCACTCCCAGAGTCTTAGCTTCCCTCATCTGTAACATTAGGAGGTTGGACTAGATCAAGAGTCATTCACTGTGTCACAGATTCCTTTGGTAGTCTGGTGAAACCTATGGACCCCTTCTCAGAATCATGTTTTTAAATGCATGAAATAAAACATATAGTATCAAAAAAGAAACCAATTACACTGAAAAGGGTATCAAAATATTTTTTAAAACAAGTTTATCTTAAAATCTAGCCATGAAATCTATCCATGGGCCCTTTGGCCTTCCTTCCCAAGACTACAAATAGGAGACAGACACCCTAAGTTTCTGGTATTTTGCAACTAAGATATGTCCTCCTTGCCTCTGGAGCAGGAGAAGGTACTGCTGATGTCAAACCCTGAGAGAAGCTTCTCACTCCCACATAGACACTCCCAAAACCAAGATTTTTTTTTCTCTCCCAGGAATCTCAGGAGCTTAGCCAGCCTGCTCCTCAGTATGGCTTTGCCCCCACCTCCTTTATTCCTCTGGGTTTTTCTCCCCCACATTCCCTAAAGACAGAGTCTCAGGTTCTTTCTCCCATCTACTTCATCCTACTGGTAGTAAAATAAGTATTAAAAAAAAAAGGAGAAAGCTTCAAAATTACCAGAAATTTTGAAAGTCAGTGTTGTAAAAAGCCCTGGCTGTTACTGACATGGAAATAGAATGAGGCCTGAACTTCCTTCACTCCTTTCCTCTTTTTCAGTCTGGGTCTAAAAGCACAGCCCCGACCTGAATTCTCTAGCTTTCTCTTCCTTCCCAGAGCCCAAGCTCTTAGATACACCTCCTTTCCTTTTGATCAGGAAACAGAAGGAAGTCTTCCCCTTCCTTTTTCCTCATCCCCAGATCCCTGGGTAGCACATGCACAACTAACAAGTTCATTTGCATCTCTGGGAATCATCAGCAGTCAGGTTCCATGTCTTATAGGGGAGATCATTACTGTTCAGTCATTTCAATCATGTCTAACCTTTTGTGACCCCATTTGGCAAAGATCCTGGAGTGGTCTGCCATTTCCTTCTCTGGTTCATTTTACAGATGAGAAAACTAAGGCAAACAGGATTAAATGACTTGCCCAGGGTCACACAGCTAATAAATGTTTAAGGCCAGATTCAATCTTAGGTCTTCCTAACTCTAGGCCCAGCACTCTATGTACTGAGCCATCTAGCTGCCCCTTGTAGGGGGGGAGGAGGACTAAAAACCCAAAAGCCAATTCCTCACAGTGGGCATGATACAAGACCATGAAACTGATTGAGAATGGCTTCAGCTCTGTTACTAAGTGACCCTCAGCCTCCTGCTACTCCAGGGCCTCAGAGATGCCCAGTCTCATCTGATGTCCCAGAGACTGCCCTGGGCTGCTTAGAAACAGGGGCTTCTGAGGCTTTCAATGCATGAACACGGTATTTAAAATATGCCAATAAAAAGAATTGGAAATTGAAAGGATGCCCTTCAGTTGATGAATGGCTGAATAAGTTGTGATATATGAAGGTAATGGAATACTATTGTGCTATAAGAAATGATGAACAGACTGACTTCAGAAAAACCTGGGAAGACTTGTATAGTCTGATGCTGAGTGAAGTGAGCAGAACCAGGAGAATGCTGTACACAGTAATAGCCATGTTATAAGATGACTAATATTGATAGACTTAGCCCTTCTCAGCAATACAAGGATCTAAGACATCTCCAAATGCCTCCTGATGGACAATGCTATCCATATCCAAAGAAAGAACTATGGAGTTTGAATGCAGATTGAAGCATACTATTTGCTATTTTTTTCTTCTGTTGTGCTTTGTTTCCTCTTTCTCGTAGTCCCTCCTATTGGTTCTAATTCTTCCTTACAACATCACTAATGTGAAAATATGTTTAATAGGAATGTATATGTATAGCCTATATCAGATTGCCCACTGTCTTGGGGAGAGAGATAGGGAGAGAGGGGGAGAAAAATTTAAAACTCAAAAGCTTATGGAAGTGATTGTTGATAAATCAAAATAAATTAATAAAATATGCCAACAAGCACAGAATTCCGTGCAAAACAGCTCTGGCTTTTTTTTTTCTGAAAGGCTGAAACAACTGCAAAACAATTACATTTCAGGCTAATGAGCTGCTCTAGACCTTGCTGCAGAGAAACCTCAAGGCTTGTTAGCCTGACAAGGGAACATTTATTCCTAAAGGGAAAGTAGCAGGACTTCAGCTGTATTTACCTCCCAACTTGAGGTAAAAAAATATGTGGCTCATCCCCTTGTTAGCTCTTAGAAAGCTGGAAAGGGGTGAAGGAAGGTGCAAAGAAGAATTGGCTAAATGTATATTTATTTGAGCCTAACATTCCAGAATGTTATCACCTTTTGAAACTCATGACAGCCAGGTGTGGCAGATAATGCAAATACTATGATTTCATTTTTACAGATGAAGAAATTGAGATTCAGGCAGGTTAAGGGATTCGCCCAAGCTAGTAAATGTCAGAGTTGGGTCTTTTAATTCCACACTTCTTTTATTCATTACACTCAGCTCCAGGACCTGATGTATTTTCCTTTAGAAATACACTCTGTTAGGCAGACAACCTTTAAATTCTAAGAGGACCATAGCATACTGGAATATAAAATTCATAGGACAATGACCCCTTTAATAGGGTGGGCTTTTGGATCATATCCCTACGTGGAACCAAACTGCTACAAATAGTTCAGAAGATAATTATTAATCACTTCCCAGGAGATTTCATTGTCTTTCTTAACCTATTATGTATTTCCTCTTTTGGCCAAGTCCAATAGGATTGGCTTACATAGGGCAAGGCCTCCCTTCTCAGTAAACAACCCGCTGCTAAAAGTTCTGAACTGGGAGGTCTTGGCTCATTGAGAAAGATGACCGAGTGTTTGGAGGCCCTGACACAGTCTGAAGTGCCTGAGACCCAACATTCCCAGGAGAATGGTTGTTAGGGGCATTAAATGCACCCTGGGGACAAAATGAGTACAGCTGAAGTCATCTGGAGATACTGACTGAAAGAGACAAACAATGTTTTCCCTCTGATTTTGTGTCTTTTGTTGCTGCTAGGTGACAGGTAATTCAATTCAATTCAAGAAATCTTTGTTAAACTCAACTCTGGTCCCCCTAGCTGCTAATAATGCCTCTTCTACTCCCCACATATACTGGGGTGGGAAGAGGGGAGGAGTGCTGGGGGAGGGGGGGCAGAGAGAAGGGAATATACATTTATTAATGTACCAGGCTAAGCACTTTGAAAATATTATCTCATTTGATCCTTGACCCTCAGAGATAGGAACTATTTTTATCCCCATTTTACAGTTGAGGAAACTGAAGCAGACAGCAGTTAGTGATTTGCTATAGTAAATGTCTGAGGCTGGATTCAAACTTTGGTCTTCCTGACTCCAGACCCACTGGGCTATATAGTTGCCTCTTTTTATTTCGTATATTTTTATAGCTGATAATGTAGACAGACACATTGTCTCCCCTCATAGAATGTAGACTTCATGAGGGCAGGGGATGTTTATTTTTTGTCTTGTTATCCTCAGAGCCTAGCTGAATACCTGGTTTAATAAATCATCAATTAAATAATCAATCAAATAAAGAATCAATTAATTGTTAAGCACCTACTATTTAGAGTACTGTGCTAGGTATTGGAGATACAAGAAACAACAGTAACAAGAGAAAATTACACAGCCCTCCAGGAACTGATATTCTACTGGAGGATAGAATTGTAAACATCGATAAATATAATACACATTAATCTGAAGAGGGAGAGAGAGTACACTAACATCTGGGGGAATCTAGGAAGGTTCCAGGGAAGAGTGACTTCTGAGCTAATCCCTGAAGGAAGAGAAAATTCATGGAGGCAGAATTGAGGGGGGAGTATATGACAGGCAGTACAACATCCCAAGTGATACAGGGAGTTGGGAGATAAAATATTAAGATTAGGGGAGGGGCAGCTAGCTGGCGCAGTGGATAGAGCTCTGGCCTTGGAGTCAGGAGGACGGGAGTTCAAATCCAGTCTCAGACACATGATACTTACTAGTAGTGTGACCCTGGGCAAGTCACTTAACCCCAATTGCCTCCCCAAAAAGCAAAAAAGAAAAAGAAAAAAAGAAAGAAAAGAAAGGAAAAAAAAGATTAGGGGAAAACTAGTAATAGCCAAATTTGGAAAGTAATATAAAATGAGGCTAGGAAGGAAGGTTGGAGGCAGATTGTGGAAGGCTACAACGTTAATGCCAGCTTAAAGAATTTGTTTTTTAATCCTTCAGGCAACAGTGAAGGTTTTGAGAAGTTGAGTGATGGGGTCAAGCTCATACCTAAGGAAAATTATTTTGGCAGCTATGTGGAGAACAGATTGTAGAGGGAAGAGTCTGGAAGCAGGGAGATCGATCAGGAGATTATCACAATATTCCCAGCGAGAGGAGATAAAGGCCTAAATTGGAATGGTGGCCCTGTAAATGGTGAGAGGGGGACAATGATATTGACCCTAGGTGCTGGAATTCTTAACTGTGGTTCTAAGAAGATTCTTTCTTCTCCTGTCTCTTCTTCCTTTCCCTCTCCATTCTCCTATCTTCTTCCTGCCCCCCCTTCCCAGTCCTCCTGCCCCGTATGACATTCAGTACCCCAGACTCAGAAGGTAGGCTAGCACAATTAGCACCACAGCTAAGCAACATCATGAGTTAATAAGCTTTTCTAGGCTCACATGGGAACCTTACCACCATTTGCAGTATCTCAAGTTTCAAACAATTGACTTGCAAAATGAACTGCAGTACAACCTGTTCATAAAGGGAGATTTGTGTACAGCTTAGATGGTTGGTTTATAATCAAACCAGAGTATTTCAGGACCCCCTTAGTGCAGGAGGTCAGTGTGCTCCAAAGATATTGAAACGCTATCACTAACTAACTCAGAAACAGGTAGGTGGTACAGTGGATAGAGTTCCAGGCCTGAAGTCAAGAAGATTCATCTTTCTGAGTTCAAATCTGGCCTCAGACACTTACTTGCTGTGTGACCCTGGGCAAGTCACTTAACCCTGTATGCCTCAGTTTCCTCATCTGTAAAATGAGGTGGAGAAGGGAATGGGAAACTGCTCCAGTATCTTTGCCAAGAAAACCCCAAATGGGTTTTCCAACAAAGAATTGAACACGATGAAACAACTGACCAAAAAACAAAAAACTAGGAAAGAGACAAGCATTTATTAAGTGCCTATTATATGCCAGGCACTGCCCTCCATAAGACTCCTTGCTAAGGTTTGTTGGAGCATGTATATGTCTACAGAGATTAGGCAAGAATGCAGACAAGTTATAGAAGGATTCAAGGAGGGGCTATATTTTTTCTCCTCAATCTTGCTGACAAGCTTCACTCACAAGCACCAAGGAAAGGATTCTAGACTATTGGGTTGGTCAACCACTTTGGGCTGGGTAACATGGGTCAGTGAACCTCAAGGACTCCCAAGGTGATGTTTAAAAATTAGAAAATTAGAGAACGCTAGATATGGAAAAGAACTTAGAGATTACTTAGTCCACATTGCCTCATTTTGCAGATAAATAGAAGTAGAATAATGGTGTAAGAAGAGTACTCAACTGGAAATCAAGAGGCTTCCAGTTCATGATCAGGAGTGATCATGATAGGAGATGCTTAAGAACAAAATTCTGACAACATGAAGAGAAACGATTCCAACAAGGAAGGAAAATGGGGTTTGTATGAAGAGACACATGGAACTTATCAACCAAACTGGAACTGAAAAAGAAATGTACCAAAGATAGAAGCAAGGCCAAGTAAGGGAAGATTAAAAAAAAAAGAGAATGGCACAGTTCCGCAAAATTATGACAAGAACACTAAAGTTAAAAATGAACCCAGGGTAAGCTATTGACAACAAGGGATTTTTCTTAGCTATTTCAGGATGAAAAGGAGGATCAAAAAAAGGAAAGGATGTTTGCTTGTGGTGATTGAGATGAGGTTAACTGACAAAAAGCAAGAAGGGAGCGTTGCTTGATTCTTATCCTCTTTCTGTTTTCTCCACAAAAGAGAATGACCTTTGCATTGGAAATGAGAGAACAAAAATGATTAACCGGGAGTCAATGCCAAAGGTAAACATAGAGACAGTAAGAGAACACTGAGGTCCTTTGATGGACTCAAGTCACCTAGCTCAGATGAACTACATCCCTGGGTACTGAAAGAATTTGCAGATGTGATTACATTTTCAGTAATAGCTGAAAGATCACAGAAAACAAAATTGGCGCCACAAGAAAGGAAAATGTCCTGATTTTCATAAAAAGGTGGGGGGAAAGTCAAGATCTACAAACCAGAGAGCAATCAGTTTGACTTCAATTCCTAGGAAATTTTGAAAAAGGATCACCAAAGAGACAGTTGGTAAATATCTAGAAAGGGAAGCAGTGATTACAAAAAGCCATTAAGCTTTCAGCAAGGACAATAGTCATGCCAGATTACCCTTATATTTTTTATTAATGAGGCTACTAAACTAGTCAATGAGAGGAATGTTCTGGATATGTTTTGTCTAGACTTGTGCAAAACTTTTGATAAAGAATTTCCTACTATTCTCATGGAAAAGATGGAGAGAGGCGAACTAGGTGATAATACAATCAGATGAATTCATAAGAGGGTGGATGGCCTGACTCAGAGGGTAGTTGTTAATGGTTTAGTGTCAACATGTGGCAGGAGGTCTCCAGGGGAGTACCCCAGGGATCTGTGCTTGGCCTTGTACTCTTTAATATTTTTATCAATAACTCGGATAAAGCTGGGAGGGATAACCAACATAGTAGATGACTGAGACAGGATCCAAAATGATCTTGACAGGCTACAGCATTGGGCTGAACTCAGATAAAATTTAGTAGAGATGAATGTAATGTCTTGCCCTTGGAGTAAACATCAAGTCAACAAATATAAGATGGAAGAAGCATGGCCAAGCATTGGTTGTTTTGAGAAGGATCTTGGGAGTTTAGTGCACTGCACCTTCATAGGAGTCAGGCAAAAAAGCAAATTTAGTGGTGGGCTACATTAAGAGGGCCAGGACTTCCAGGAATAGGGAGGTGATAGTCACATTGTACTTTGCCTTCATCAGGCTTCATTCAGAGCATTGTGGACACCACAGTTTAAGGTCATTGATGAACTGGAGAGTGTATCTCTGGAGCAGAGAAACCAGGATAGAGAAAGTCCTTGAGTCCAGGGATGCATAAGGGTTGGTTCAAAGAATTTGGTATGTTCAATTTAGAAAAGACGCTGAGGGGTCTTCAAGTATCAGATGGGCTGTCTGAGGAGGGATTTGCCCTAGGCCACATAGCCCTAAAGGGCAGAGCCAGGAGCAATGGCTAAAATTCACAAACAGATAAGTTGATGTTTGGTCAGAAAAGACTTCCTACCAGAGCTGCCTAAAAGGGGTATGGGCTACCTTAAGAGGAGATGTCTTCCCCCTCATGAGAAGTCTCCAAATAGAGGTAGAAGGGTTTTTTTTTGATACATCCACTTGCAGGAGATGTTATAGTGAGGATTTCTCTCACGTACAGGTTGGACTCAATGGCCACTAAGGTCCCTTTCATTGCTCAAATTCCATGTCCATAAAATCATGCCAAAAAAAACCGTTAAGCAATGAGGATACAAAGACAAAAATAAAAGACAGTGCCATTGAGAAACTCCCAATCTATTGGAAAAGACAACATACAAATATATAAGTATAAACAAAATACATACAAGGTAAATACAAAGTAATTAGAGGAGAGGCACTAGAAGTTGGAGGAGGGAGGGGATCAGGAAAGGCCTCAGGTAGAAGGTGGTGCCTGCGGTGAGCTTTGAAGGAAACCAGAGACTCTAAGACAGAGATGAGGAAGGAATAGGTTCCAGCCATGGGAAAAGGCATGGGGATAGGAAAGGAGATGTTATGTGTGAGACACAGCAAGAAAGCATTGGAGGAGAGCTTTGTCCAGCATATTTACACATGTGAATTTGGGTAAAGTAAGTACTAAAAGCGCCCTTGAAGGAAAATGGAAGTCCCTACACCAGCCATATGGGGCAGGAGTGTGAAAGTACAGTTCTTCCTAGGACTTGGTGTTGGGGTTTAGGGATGGTGAAGAAGAGCTAAGAATGAGTTTGTTTTGTTGTTTAGTTATGTCCAACTCTTCATGACTCCATTTGAGGCTTTTTTGACAAAGATACTGGAGTGATTTGCCATTTCCTTCTCTAGTTCATTTTACAGATGAGAAAACTGAGGCAAACAGGGTTAAGTGACTTGCCCCAGGTCACACAGCTGGTAAGTGTCTGAGACTGGATTTGAACTCTGGTCTTCCTGACCAGGCCCTGTGCTCTGTCCACTGAGCCACCTAGCTGAGGGGGTTGGTTTAATTGATCTAATTGGATGTT
This sequence comes from Phascolarctos cinereus, assembly GCF_003287225.1. Lineage (NCBI taxonomy): Eukaryota > Metazoa > Chordata > Mammalia > Diprotodontia > Phascolarctidae > Phascolarctos > Phascolarctos cinereus. Next base: position 185,361,034 of record NW_027555514.1, read on the forward strand.
TCAGGTTCCAGGCCTTATTAGCAGGAGCTGGCCAGAGCGATGTCCTTCTCCTCATCTTGAGTCTCTGCCATGCACTAACGGCAGGCCCCTGCAAAGCTCAGGACCTGGGCTATGGTTCACTTCGAGAGTGGCAATGCTGTGCCCTAGCATCTATCAGCAATAAGGCTGGCTAGGTGGAAGTTAAGGATGAACCAGGAGTAAAGGCAGAGAGATTGGTGGACAGAGGAAATTTAATGGAAGAGACCAGGCTGACGCCAGGAAAGAAGCCAGGTGGGTAGCCTTGTCTACAGTACCCACGTTTCCATTCTGTAGAAGTACCCTGGGGCCTTGTGGTGAAGGGTGAGTTTCTTTTGTATGTTTTTTAAAATAATCAAATAAGCACAGCTCTTATCTCCCAGCACAGCCCTAACCACATCTCTGGTTGCCAGGCAGAGGAGGTTAAAGTGAGGCTTTCCCTACCTAGGCTGCCCTGTGACATTTAATTCAACTTCAGAAACCTATTTCCTTCTTTTTCCTTAACCTCATAAGATTCTAGAACAGGAATTTAAAGATCACCTGGTCCATTCCCCTCATTTAACAGATGGGAAGACTGAGGTACCGAGAGGCAGAATAATATGCCCCAAAATCAGAAGCGATAACAGTGTTAGGATTTAAAGCAACATTCTCTGATTCCAAATCAAGTCTTTCTACTGCTCCAAGCTAAAGTCCTCCCTCTTCCATTTCTCACCTCCACAGGCATAATTTCCAGACCTAAAAAGCCAAACTTTTATTCTCTACCAAGATAACTCTACCTCATTTTACAAATGAGGAAACTTAGGCAAATAGGGTTAAGTGACTTGCCTCGGGTCACACAGCTAGTAAGTGTCTGAGACTAGATTTGAACTCAGCTTTGACTCTTTCCTGGATGTAAAATACTCTAGGACCCACAAGTCTGTACTATAAACTACGAAGGGGTCACAGTGGTTAGCAGGTCAGACTTAAGAGTCAAGCTTCAGTGCCCAACAGACCTAAAGAAAATCACAAATACACAGTGCCTCAGCTTCACCCACCTCTAAATTAGAAGCCAGAAAGAGCCATCTTTACCTCCTCCATGCTTCGTAGAATTGTGATGAGCAATAGGCCTAGAAGGTGTTTTGACTTCTGAGGGGTGGGGGGAAGTCTCTAGTAAAGTTCCCAAGGAACGGGTAGCAAGGTAGGAGGTTAGTATAGGGAAAGCTTTGGAGAAGGGCCTGCTTTATAAGCAAAAAATTCTGAAATAGAGAAACATTTTCTTTGGTACCCTTCAAGATTCATTTTCCGTGATCCTTATTCTATTCCCAACCTCCATTACTCCCTTCCCCTGCCATTAGCTACCCTGTGACCTGGTGTTGCAAGACCTCATTTTCTCTTATCTTAATAAGCATCCCTATCTGGCATAAATTTGGGTTACATCTCACATATATCACAATAAGCAATAAATGGATATAGAAACATAAAAAGTCATAGCAAATACAAATTAGGGGACCAGAGAAAGAGATCCCTTTCTTTCATACCCATGGATAGGGAAAGAATTCTTGAACAAATAAGGTAGAAAGGATCAAAGGGGATTAAAATGGGCAATTTTGACTATACAAAACTGAAAAGTTTTTGCACAAAATGAAATCAATTCAATTAATACTAGAAGGGAAACAGTAAACTGGGAAAAATCATTGCAGCAGTCCTCTCCAATAAAGGTCTCATATATGAGGCACATGGGGATTGACCCAAATGAATAAGAATAATAGAGGGGCAGCTAGGTGGCATAGTCCTCCTGCAGTCAGGAGGACCCAAGTTCAAATCCAACCTCAGACACTTATTAGCTATATGACTCTGGGCAAGTCACTTAAACCCAAATGACTCAAAAAAAAAAAAACAAGAAAAATTCTTAATAACTAAAGGCTATCAACACAAAGTTTTCAAAAGAAGAAATGCAGCTATCAACATCTGTACGAAATAATCCTTCAAAATACAAGAATGTAAATTTAAACAATTCTGAGGTTCTAACTCATACCCATTATGTTGCCAAAGATAACAAAAAAATTAAAATGACAGTTGTTGGAGTAGCTATGGTAAGAATGACACACTAATGTATTCTTAGTGGGCTGCATACTGGTCCAACACTTTCGGAAAACAATTTGTAACTCTGACCCCCAAAATCACTGTATCCTTTGTCCCAGAAATATCACTACTAAGCATATGCTCCAGGGATATTGGAGAAAGAGGGAAAAAAAGACCCAAATGTCCAAAAATATTAACAGCAACATTTTTGTTGTAGCAAATTAGGAAATTAAAGGGGTTCCCATCAACAGATGAATGGCTAAATTTTGCAAAATTATACTGAAGAATTGTGCTCAAATTATTCTATGTTAATATACTAGAATGCTATTGTACCCAAAAAAATATCATGAAAGAGATGAATTCAGAGATACCTGAGATAACTTACATGATATGATGTAAAGTGAGCAAAACTTGGAAAACAATTTATACAATGACTAACATGTTGTAAAGGAAATCATCTTAAGAACTATGACCCATGTAATCACCAACCAGGACTCCAGAAGACTGATGATGACTCTCTTCCCAGCTCTTAGCAGAAAAGTGATGGACTTGAGATACAGAATGAGACATATATTTTCAGACATGATCAATGCATGAATTTGTTTTGCTTGTGTATGCTTATTTGTTATAGGGAGGGCTTTTTTTACAGGGAAGGAGGCGAGAGGGGAAGAGTGATAGTGATGCCAAAAATGATGAAAATTTAAAAAGAAAGAATCAATGGAACATTTGAAGACTATACAGAAGAGAATAAAAGGAGGTTTCAGAAGGGGACATGTACAAGCAGGGCAAAATTGGAACTACTATAACTTTTTTTTAGTTGTAACAGATTTATGATTTCATGTATAATCTCCTTTTTCTGTTGTTTATATTTGGAAATGTTCGTTTTTTATGTTTGTTAAGTTCATAATAATAAAAAAGAAAATCTAATTTAAGAAATGAAATACTTCTTTCTAAGATATTTAGCTGATGCAGTAGAGCCTCCAGTCATAGAATTATAGAAATGGACTTTGAGGGCTAGAAAAGATCTCAAAAGTCAATTAGTCCATTCTCTCACTTTTCAAAAGTTACAACAGCAATTTAGTAAAAAAAAAATCTGACTTGCCCAAGGGCACATGATTAGATGGTTATTCAACAATCAGCACAGTTTTTGAGTGCCTACCATACGTGTGTATGGTCCAGGGCTGTGCTGGTAAATGTTTAACAATCAGCTGTCTGGGAAGGAAATGTATACATGAAACATTTAAGTATAATCTTCATTATAATTAACATTTTCTCCTTCAGTTTTTTTTTTTAAGTCTAGACAATCAACAAAAAAATAATTCAAGTCCTGGTATGTAGCTTTTGCTGATTTCCAAGTTATAAATGCTCAAAATGAAAACTTAACTATCTTCTCTTGTAAGCTTGTATGAGCCAATTCTTTACACTAGTACTACTAGTACATTAGTATACCCCTATATATGTGTGTATGTGTATATGCATATACATACATAATATATATCACAACAATTTTGCTGATGGAAACACTTGCCCATGTCAGCCCCACACTGAATAGCACCTACCTTCTCCATCTCCACAGAAGAGATATTGCACGTGCCACTTGGAAGAGAGACTCGCTTACACCCATGCTCTGCACCGCGTAAGGCCCAAGAGTTGGCAAAGTCGTAGGGGTCAGAGGTCAAGGTGCCTATGGAGAAAGGTTTGGAATAGAGAGGAGTCACCAGATGTCCCTGCCCCATCACATCTCAATGCATCTCCTCTCTTTAGGTGAGTCTGCTTCTATGTCAGCCTCCCATTCAACCATAAGTACTTCAGGATGAGGTTCTGAGGACAGAAATCCCTCCTTGATTTGGGGTAACCTTTGGATTAGCAACTTGAGGAACACTTCACGATTGGATATCACTAGATGATGATGAAAGTGACAATGATGGCAAGACAATTACTCTGTGGGGGAGAGAAAGGCAGCAGCAAAAGGAGAGGGAGGGAAAAGGGGAGAAGAGGGAGGGGGGAGGTGGTAAAAAGGAGGAGGAAGAGAAAAACAAAGAAGAGAAAGAGGAGGAAGAGGAGGACAATGAGGAGGAGGAGGAGGAGGAGGACAAAGAAGGAGAAAAAAGGAGGAGGAGAAAGAAGAAGAAAGGAAATTAGTAGAGAGAGAGAAGGAAAGGGGGAATTAAAAAGGATGACAAAGGGACAGAAGGAGAGAAGAGAAAGGGGGAGAGATGAAAAGAAAGAAAGAGGGAGAGGAGACAGGATAAAAAAGAGAGGAGAAAGAGGCAGTGACAGCAATACAGTGATCCAAGACAATTCCAAAAGACTCATGATGGAAAATGCTATCCACATCCAGAGAAAGAACCATTGAGTCTGAATGCAGATTGAAGCAGACTATTTTCACTTTTTTTGTTGTTTTTTGTTTGTTCATTCTCATGGTTTTTCCCTTTTGTTCTGCTTCTTCTTCCACAACACGATTAATAAGGAAATATGTTTAACATGATTGTACATGTATACACTATATCAGATTGCTTGCTATCTTGAAATCTGACAAAAATGAATGTTGAAAACTATCTTTATATGTAATTGGGAAAAAATTAAATACTACTAAGGGGAAAAAAAAGAAAGCGTCAGTGAGAGGCAAAAAGAGAGGGGATACAGGGAGGGAGAGAAGTCTTTCACCATGTGGCAAAGGAATATGATTCTGTGACGTTTCTAGTTACCTTTCCTTTTGTGTTTCTATACATTATTGTGTCTTTGGGTAAGTCTTATATGAGGGATATGCTGCCAGCTACCAGGGTTCTTAGTCACAGTAAACACCAAAGGACTGAGAAATCATGATTCATGATTCAACATTACAAAGTTATCAACAGCTGCATGCCTGACAAAACCTTTCGAGCCCTTCCCTCTCCTCTCAGGCATCCCTATGTCAAAGGTCGTGGGACCCTGGCTGTCAAAAGTCATAGGACCGCAATAATGACAATGAGAGTTGAAACCACCCAATCAGTATTGCCCAGCAAGTTAATGGGGAAAAGTAAGGCAGAGACTGCTCTCTGCCATCATGCACATTTGGTAAATGGTGCTTTCTGAAAATGGGGCCTTGTGGTTTAGGCAATGCCTTAGGGTCAGAAAATGACTTCCAGAATGGAACAGATAGCATAGCCTCTGGGTTGGAGGGACTGACCTTTCTTTTGACAGGAGAGGTAAAACACACTGCATGTGGTAACTGAGGGGAAAGGAAAATGAGGAACAGGAGATGCGGAGAGGCAGTGGAGTGGTGTGGAAGGAATGCGGAACTAGGAGTCAGCAGTCTGATTTTCCAGTCTCAGCTCTGCCACTCATTTCTTGGATGTCCTTGGGAAAGTTATTCAATCCCTCAGGGCTTCACTTTCTCCATTTGCATTTCCCCATAAAATGAGAAGTCTGGACTGGATCTCTAAAGTCACTTCTAGCTGAAAATTCAGTGAGGTAAAACTAAGACAAGTGCTAAGAACTCTCAAAGAGAGCTGAGAGAATAATGATTACTTACCTTTGTATAGTAGTTTCAAATTTACAAAGCACTTTTTTCAATAATAACTTTGTAAAGTATACTATGTAAACATTTCAATGCCCATCTTTTTTTCGCCGTTGTTCAACTGTTTTTTAGTTGTGTCCAACTCTTCATGACTCCATTTGAGGTTTTCTTAGCAGAGATATTAAAGTGGTTTGCCATTTCCTTCTCCAATTCATTTTAGAGATGAGGAAGCTGAGGCAAACAGGATTAAGTGACACCTTACAGACATGAAAAATGATACTCATAGAAGTTAAATGACTTCAGAGAAAATCTGTAAGTAGAAAGAGATCTCAAAAGCCATTAAATCCAACCCATATCTAAGCACTTGCTGCCTTCTGAAGCAGGTCATTCTACCTTTTGATTGCTCTAAGTATTAATAAGTTTTTCCTTATGCTGAGCCTAAATCAATTTCTCTGAAGCTTGCATCTACTATTCTGTATTCTGTAGCCAGGAGACATGAAGAATAAGTCTCATCCTTACTCTTCCACATCAGCCCTTCAAAGAGCTGAAGACAAATCACGGCTTCTTTCAGGTCACCTGAATCTTTTCTTCTTCAGATTCAATATCCCAGTTCTTTCACATGATGCTTCTATAACTGGTCATTTCCAGACCCCTCACAATCCTTGTATAGTTCTTGACACTTGATTGACAGCACACTTGCCGCGGACAATGTCTGTCCTAAAAGATGGGACCCAGAGCTACGTGCAATACTCTACATGTGTTCTGATCAGGTCGGAATCTATTGAGAGTTTCCTCCCTCATTCCGGGCATTGTGAGTCATGAACATCCCATGATTACGTTTGCCTTTTTTGACTGTCAAGTTATATTGAGAGTCATGTTGAACTATTCCACATGTTGGTCCACTAAAACCATCAGATCTTTTTCAAATGAACTGTTGTCTAGATTTGCTCTTCTTAACCTGTATTTGTGAGGCTAAGTAGCTGAACTCAGAAATAGAAACTTACATTTATCCCACTTAAATTTTCATATTATTAGATTTAACCCATCCTCTCTAACTCATGGTTACCTTTTTTGGATCCTGTTTTTGGATCTGTTATCCAGCATGTTACCTATACCTCAGTCTCATATAATCTAGAATTATTTAAAAAATGCCATCTATGCCTTCTTTCAAGGCAGTGATAAAATCTTGGTACTTCAGTGGATCTGTGCTGTCATTAAGGCAGACACTCCATTCAATAGGACAGATTGCCCTATCATTCTGTGCCAACCATGCCCTATTATTCTGTGGCGTTCTTGTCTATGTGGAAGCTAGGTGGCACAATAGGTAGAGTTTGGGGTCTGGATTCAGAAAGTCTCCTCTTCATGAGTTCAAATCTAGCCTAAGACACTGACTAGCTGTGTGATCCTGGACAAGTCACTTAACCCTGTTTGCCTCAGTCTCCTCATCTGTAAAATGAGTTGAAGAAGGAAATGGCAAACCACTCGGCAGACCTTTGCCAAGAAAACCTCAAATATGGTCATGCAGAGTCAGATACAGCTGAAAAATGACTGAACAACATTCTTATCTGTATCTTCCTATAAATCCTCCACAGTAAGTGTGGGTAGCAATGAAGCACACAGGCTTTCCATCAGTTATCTTTCACTCTTGCCATATGACCAACCCAACTTCTTTTCCAGTCATGCATTATTAAGGCAGCACATTGTAGTAGATAGAATGCTGGACTTAGAGTCGAGAAGACCTGGATTCAAATCTTGCCTCTGTCACTTGCTAACTATGTGTTCCTGGGGCAAGTCACTTAACTTCTCTCAGCCTCAGTTTCCTTATCTGTAAAATGGGTATAAAATAGCACCTACCTTAAAGGGTTGTTGTGAGAATCAAATGCATATATTAATTATGTATAATATCCATATATTATTATACATAAAGTGCTTTGGAAACCTTAAAGTGAGGTATTATTATTGTTGTTATTGTTGTTCAAATATGGTGACTCCATTTCAACTGATGGAGAAAATGTTTTGTTACAAAAATATTTTGAAATCTTTTCTTTCATCTGTTTGTTGTCTTCCCAGTTTCCCCTTCATATGTCTTCAGAACCTTTTTTTGCTTAGTTGAGTCTCTCACCAAGCTTCCTGGAATCTTGTTTTTCCCTTTACTGCTTCTCTTTATTTGATGAGGTGATGCTGCTCATCATTCTCCACTATCTTTTTCCATAATGACCTTACAAACGAGCTCATACATGAACTGATGGTGTCCTCAGCTACTATTGTTTGTCAAATTGGCGAGGAGAGGAAAGTAGGCTCTTTTGGTCTCTTTGTGTAAAATCCACATTGATTAAATCTTCTTAGGAAGTAAAAACGTTCTGTCACTGTCTTTTCTTATATCCATTTCCTATTTTCAGTGCCAAAAATCATCATTTTCATACTAGATGATATTTATTTACATAACACTTGAAGATTAAATTTTTTTAAATATTGAACAGCTTAGGCACAAGTATAGATTCATAGAAAACTAATATTTCTCCAAGTTGACATTGGCTTGTTAATGATCATACTGGGATCTGATCATTCAGCCAGTTATAGATATTATTATCTACAATACATCTCTCCATCTTGTGCACAAAGATAGCATGAGAAACTTTCAAATTCTTTGGAGAAACCTAGGTATATCATGTCTACAGTATTCTTTTGATCTGCCAACATAGTTACTATTTTCCAAAAAAAGAGGTTAGCTCAACATTACCTGTTCTTAATTAAGCCATAATAGCTTCTAGGAATGGTTTCCTTCACAAAATGCTCCAGTAACGTGCTACATCCTAGAATCTTGCCAGAAATTAAAATCAAGCTCACTAGCCTATAACTTTTAGTTTCCCTCTTCCCTTGTCCATCACAATACCTGGCAAGTTTCATTCTCCACAATATCTGGAAGCTCCCTGACTGGGGATCAGCAATTATGTCTTACAGTTCTTTAAGTAGCCTGAAATAAAGTTTGTCTGAGGCTAGTGACTTAAGCTCATTAAAGTCAGGCTAAATGTTCTGTTATTGTCGTTATGATTTAAGAAGATAATATAATGATAGCTATAATCCTACTATACAATTTCCTTTTTGAAGTTATTATTACCATTTGAACAGGATAGTAATAAAAACTTCATTCCAAAAAGCCATAATAGCCACAAGAACTCAAAGGAAATTTTAAGTAGCTGTGGCAAGGTTAAATTCTGACCATAGAGATGCTTACCTATTGTCATGGTCCCATCAACCCTGAGAAATGATATTATTTCTTTTTTGAATCCTCCTCCTATCCCCAATATAACTAGAAAAGTCTTTTTTCCCCTTAAGATTCATTGCCAGTTGCATCCTGAGATTTTGAGATCCTGACAATTTTCTTTCTGTACTGTACTGGTCTTTTGTATTCATCCTTTATTATGTGTTATGTATTAACCACCTTCTATTTTTGTTATTCAGTTGTTTCCATCATGTCCAACTCTTCATGACCCCACAAAGATACCAGAGTGGTTTACCATTTCCTTCCCCAGCTCATTTTACAGATGGGGAAACTGAGGCAAACAAGGTTAAGTGACTTGCCCAGGGTTGTACAGCAAGTAAGTGTCTGAGGCTAGATTTGAGCTCAGGAAGATGAGTCTTCCTGACTCCAGGACCAGCACTCTATCCACTGCACCACCTAGTAGCCCATCTTCTATACATCTTTAAAATGTAAGATGATCACTATGAAAGACTTGGCTGCTCTAATCAATACAAGGATCCAAGACAATTCCAAAGGACTCATGATGAAAAAATGCTGTCCACCTCCAGAAAGAGAACTGATGAAATCTGAGCACAAATTGAAGCATAATTTTCTCGCTTTCTTTATTTTTCTAGCTTTTTTTTTTAAAAATGTGGCTAATATGGAAATTGTGTTTTGCATGATTTCATATGCATAATCAATATCATATTGCTTGCTTTCTCAGTGGGTGGGGAAGAGGGTGGGAAAAAGGGAAAGAATTTGGAACTCAAAATTTAAAAGGAATGTTAAAAATAAATAAATAATGATTTTTTAAAAATAAAATGTAAGTTAATCACTGAGTTCCTAGTACATTTATATCAATCTCTTTAGATACATTGTCTTTTTCTTTATCATCAAAATTATTTCTGTCGTATCTTTGGAATTTCATTTTTTGAGAACTTACTATTAGGCCATTGGACCTACCGATACTTTTTATGTTCTGTCTGAAGTCTTTTCTCCCCAAATCCAGAAGGCATTAAGACTATGGTCAGCTTTCTGCTCATTCTCTCCAACAGATTTTTCAATGGAATGGTCACTTGCTTTCAAACTCCCCACCTTCCATATCACAGCAACCATTTCCTTCCTGTTTGTGTGTCAAAATTAGATCCAAAATAGTAGCTACTCTCACTTCCTCCACATTTTGAAAGACGAAATTATCATTATGATAAGCCAAAAGTCACAAGCATCTTTGCTTTTGCAACAGAAAGAAACATTCTCATAGATGTCTCAATAACAGTTCCTAATCATTATTATATTGTGCCTCTGTGACAGGTTTATGATCTATTTCCTAAACACTGATTATTTCTGTCTTCTGTCCTATTGGTCTAGGTGTTTCTTCCTATGTTGATTCTCACTCAAATGTGCTCTCTACCATGTATGCCACCTGGACTTCCTCACTTAAGTAAATCTTCTTAATGCATATACCATTTTGAAGTGAATGCATTCTATCCCATTTAAAAATCATACCTTTCCAGAGCCTATTTGAGTCTTGAGTCCTATCCTACCAAATTTCACAGATACTTTAAAATTCAATACATCAATTGACCCATAACTTCATCAATGTGGGAATTCCTTCCAGTGGTGCAAAGTGAAATAAACCTATCGATGCTTTCTCATTCTAGGTGACTCTGTCTACATCTTCCTACATATCCTCAATAGGATTTCCATCATCTGTGCTGGAGACCTTCCTTTAGGTCTTTCAACATTTGGTGGGTACCATTGCGGTACTTAGACTTTTCCTCATTTTCACTACATTACAAGTCGACCTCCTTTTCAAATCATAGATCTAGAGGTCATTTATGCCACTAATTCCATGCAAGTAAATGATATTTATGTAGTCGAGTTTTCCTCCTTGTGTTAAGATCTATAGTTTGCTCTGTTGTGCATTTGTGTACAGACAACTGAGGCCATGAATATTTTTGCCAGCTCCCTGCTTAGATTGAACAACCCTGGGCAAATTAAAACTTCCCAGTGCCTGCAAGCATCTTTGTAAGATTCTAAGTTACAGGTGAATGCAACTGAGAGAAGTTTCCTTACCAAAGAGATCCCCAAATCTATGAAATCACAAGTATATGCCTCACCACACCCTCAGAAAAACCATTTGATGGGGTTGTCCCTCCATCCTCCCACCCCAGGACTAACTTGAGTTCTGAGTTCTAGCCTGGTACAAACTGATGGCTGTTCCTTCAGTTTGGGAGTCACTATGTGCTCTCCCTGAGGTTGAAATGCAAGGTTTAAAAAAGAATAGATATGGGGCAGCTAGGTGGCACAGTGGATAGAGCACCAGCCTCGAAGTCAGGAGGACCTGAGTTCAAGTCCAGCTTCAAATACTTACTAGCTGTGTGACCCTGGACAAGTCACTCAACCCCAATTGCCTAAAAGAAAAGAATAGATTTTACTGCCCAAGAAGAAAAGTCATCATCCTTCAGCACAGTCATGAAGACAGTGTGGAGCAGTAGAAATAGCACTGGGCAGAAAACCTTGGACCTGGAACCTTGCTCTGCTACTTGTTCACTACGCGACCTTGAGTGAAAAATACCTTTTCTGAACCTCTTTTCTCATCTGAACAATGAGGATAATAATACTTCTATTATCCACCTTAGAAGGTAACATGGCATAGTCAATAGAGGACTCCCCTTGGAGTCAGGAAGACCTGGTTCCAGGACAAGTCTCTGACATAAACTAGCTATGTAGCTTGGGGCAAATCACTTTACTTCTTAGAGCCACAGGCAATGGTCTAAGGTTTATAAATTACAAAGAAGTTGTTGATCTAGGATGGTGGAGGGAATTTCCACAATGGAAGTTCTCCACTAATGAAATAACCCTTTCCTTCCCAGCAAAAAGGTTATCTATCTCACATGTCTATTATGAGGTTCGAAAGTTATATATGTGTGTGTGTGTGTATATATATATATGTGTATATATATATATATATATATATATATATATATATATATATATATATATATAAAGTACTTTGAAATCCTAAAGAGTCATACAAATAAGGATTATTGCTATCATCCTTACATCGTAGGATTTAAGAATTATCTAATCAAATTCCCTTATTTTACTGATGAGGACAGCTGTGGCCCAAAGAGGTTGAATGATCATCATCAACACAGTGTAAGGTGTTATCAGTTCCTGATTAATCACGGATTAATTACCCAGTGTATAATTAATTATTCTTAGTTCTGGCTTCTCTTTATCTCCTCCCTTCTGTTGATACCTTTGCAGCATTATCTCTGCTTACTAGAATTTCCACTGAGTAGAGGCAGGGGGGTGGGGGAGGAAAGGGGGAAGGGAACGGGTAGGGACAAGAAGAATAAAGAAAAACTCTGATTCATCCATTTTTGCTTCCATCTGGGAAGAGCTCTGATTAAATAGGTTTGGTGATTAAAATTACCAGCCAAAATCAGATTTAGGAATTATCAGTGCTTTTCAATTATCCATGCTACACTCTGTTGCATATAAATGAATGAATGAGAAAGTATTTATTATGTACTTACAATGTGCCACGCACTGTGCTAAGCACGGGAGTTACGAATTCAAGAAATCATGACCGTCTCTGCTCTGAAGGACCTACCATGTCTAAGCAAATAATGATTTCATTGATCCTGGTTCAGGTCAATAATAATAAATTATATTTCTTATGTGTCTTAAGGTATAAAAGAGTGCTTTTCCCACAACATCTTTGTGAAGCAGGTAGTGACCAGGCCCCCATTTGACAAATGAAGAAATTGACACTTACAAAATAAAAGTATCTTAACCATGGTCACAGAGATAATAAACATCAGAAACAAAAACTGAACCCAGTTCTTCTGATTTAGTCCATCACTCTTTCTGTCGTATTCTACTGTCTCTTTATACCCTGTTTGTCCAGAGCATTGGTTCTCAAAGTGTGGTCTGGGGACCCCAAGGGACGTTTCAGGGGGTCTACAAGGTCAAAACAATTTTCATGATAACACTAAGATATTTTAATTTTAATATGGCAAATGTTGATAGACGTAAACCACATAAACAAAAGCTCTTTGGAGGTGACTTCTATAATTTTTAGGAGAATAAAGGAGTCCTGAGATAAAAGAACAAAACATTTTAAGAAATATTAGTCTAGAGTAGGGGGGTGGGAGGTGGAACAAGCATTTGGTAAGGACCTACTATGTTCCAGACACACTGTTTTACAGCCCTTTACAAATATTTCATTCAATGGGGTTGATTTCAGCTACTTCTCTGTAACCATTTCTGAGGAAAAACCTAGCTCATTAAATCCTACCTTCCTGGGTTATAAAGTCATCTTCTGCAAAGTCATTGAAGTTGCCACACAGTCCACAGGTCTTATTGAAGTGTCTTTCAGGCAGGAAAAGCTGGAAGTTCCCATCAGCATCAATCTTGGCCACAAAGCCGTAAACCTCACTGGACAACTTGTAGTAACCAGCCTCCATTTCTAAATATAGCCCTTTGGAGGCATAAGGAATGGAAATTCTGTAAAAGAATTCATCAGCTTACCAAGTGACATGTTTATGTCTCAGTCTCCACAATTGCTCCCCAATCCCATTTCTTTCTTTTTTTAATTTATTTTATTTTTAATTTATGAAATAAATTATGAAATAAAACAAGTATTTCCATAGGTAGTACAATAAAAAAAAAGATAATTTGACATAAAACTGCAAATCTGCTATGTACAACTTGCTATTCCTTTCAAATATACAACAAAGTTATCATGTAACTTTCTTTTTTTTCTTCCCTACCTCCCGTCCTAGAAATGGCTACCACTAGACACAGATAAATAGATAAATAGACAGACAGATAGATAGATAGATAGATAGATAGATAGATAGATAGATAGAGACAGATAGATAGATCTGTGTATGTATATATGAATATATGTAAAATTACTCTATACATACTTCTATTTATCAGTTCTTTCCATGGAGGCAGATAGCATCTTTCTTCATATGTCCTTTATAATTAATTTGATTATTTATAATAGTCAAAATAACATCCACTCAAAGTCATTCTTAAAACAATATTACTGTTACTGTATAAAACGTTCTCCTGGTTCTGCTCATTTCACTCTTCATTATTTCGTGTAAGTCTTTCCATGTCATTCTAAGATCATTGAGTTCATAATTTCTTATAGCATGGTAGTATTCCATCACAATCATATACCACAACTTGTTCAGCCATTCCCCAATTCCTTTCAACAAACATTTGCTAACCAAAAGCCCTCAGTTCCCTCACTTTGACATTTACAAGCTCTGGGAATACAACCAAGACATTTCTCTCCTCTAAGGTTCAGTTTCCTTCTCTATAAAATGGAAATTTTATTTTTGTTCTATATAATTCATAGGCTTGTTGTAAATAAAATATTTCATAAACCCTGAAGTGCTGTATAAATGTGAATTCTTGTTATGAGGACCTCCTTTGTACAGAGTATCTCCAGGGGAGGGACAGAGTTTGAATAAGACACAGTGCCTGTCCACATGGAATTTGCTCCCAGTTCAGCCAAGTGAGACATCATGGAATCGTTCGACCTGGTCTCAGAGGTTAGAACTAAGAGGTATAGGTGGAATTTGAAAAAAGGCAGATATGTAGGCTTAAAGTAAAAAAAAAAATTTTTTTTTAAAACCTTCCTAAGCACTAAGGTGGGTCAAGGTGGAATGGAGGAGCTCCAGAAGTAGAGGGTTTTCCTTCATGAGGCCTTTAACTGGAGGCTAGAGGACCCTTTTCAGATACACTGTGAAGGCAATCTGCTTTCCTTTATGAGCTGAACTATTTGGCTTCTAACTTCCCTTCGACTTCTGAAAATTTCTGGTGGGGGTGGGGGGAAGCATCTAATAGAAATTAGTAGATCTAAGTTCTACTCCCAGCTCTTCTTTACACTATGTGACATTAGGCAAGGCTGGGTTCTACCATTAGCACACCATGATAAGTTATTTCACCTCTCTTAGTTTCTTGTGTTTAAAATTAGGGTGTTAATGATTCTACCACTGGGCATCTAACCCAAAAACAGCAGAGACAGAAAGGTCCCATCTATACCATAATATTCATAATAGCACAGTTAATAGCAGCAAAAAAGAAAACAAACACAAACAAACAAACAAATAAAAAACAAAACCTAGAAATGAAGTAAGAGCCCTTTGAATGGGGAATGCCTAAATAAATCATGCCAGATGGGTGCACCATAAGAAATGATGAGTATGACAAATAATTGACAATAAAGGTATAAAGACTTTTATGAAAGAGATGGAGAGCTAAGAAAGCAGAACTAAGAGAGAAAATCTGCACCATGACCACAATAATGTAAGTGAAAACAGAGCTAAAAGACACCATATTTCAAGTTAAATGCAATGGTTCCAGGTATTTCATGATAAAGTACACTTCTTTCCTTCTGATAGAGAGGTGGTGGACTGCAGGTACAGAACGGTCAATACGCTCTCAGATGCAGCAGTTAAACTTTTACTTTGTTACAAAGAGGGTTGTATTGGGAAAGAAGTATTGAGAAATGAGAATGGTGTCAAAGATAAAATTCATCAATAAAACATTTAATATTAAAAATGAATAGACTAGGTTAGATTATCTCTAAGATTCTTTCTAACTCTTTAACTTTCTGTGAGTTCTTGGCTTACCTTTGGTCTCCCTGTGTCACGGTGCCATTGATAAATAAGTGGATATCAAAAAATTCCCCAAGATACACAGAGAGACTTTTCCTCTTGCCATTTTCAAAACCCCCTGCAATATTAAAAGAAATCATTGGTGGATGAAAGAAGATGTATTTTCTTATTCTTCTTAAGGTTGAAATCATTAAATAAAAAGACCTACTTATGGAATTCTTTCATCTATATGGTATGGAGCACTTTGAACTAACAGAAATCCTCCCAAGGAAGCATAGCAAACAGATACTTTGGAGTAATCTTCAACTCTTCTGTCTTCCTCACCACCTCAGCCCCTACATCTAATCAGGCCCAGCCTTCTATCCACTACACCACCTAACTGCCTCAAAGTCTAACAATTAGAGATACCCTAAGGTAGAATTGACTGAATGACCATTTGTTGCATATATTGTAGAGGGCATTCTTGTTTGGGAATGATTTATGGTAGATGGCCTCTGCAGTCCTTTCTAACCTTGAGATTCTGTGCCTCTGGCATCCTTGCTCCCTTCTCTTTCCTATAGAACCTCATATCACCCACCAAGGACATAAATAAGGTTGGGGAGAACCTATGTATCAAACAGTTGAGGTGCTGGAAGTGAACTGAACAGAGAAAGGGTCTTTAAATCTAGCAGAATTTAGTTAACAAGCCATCAGGACCACAGCACAAATGAGGGCCTGTGAATAATCATTCCAGGAGCTGAGATGATTTCAACTGAGATTCTCCCCTCTGATGGGGGGATTAAGAAAAGAGCTAGTCTGGTACAGTAGACAGAATATGGACTTGGTATCTAGGAAGACCTAGATTCCAGAGTAAAGAAACAATGGATTTGGAGTCAGAAGACATGAGTTTAAATTCTACATCCGCCATCAACTACCTGAGTAACCTTGGTCAAGTCATTTAACTTCTAGGGCCATAATACTATGGGGGTGGGGGGAAGCAGCAGGGAGGAATACTAAATGATTTCCAAGATCCCTTCCAGCTTTAAATCTATGACCCTATGACCCACCTCAAACCCCATCTCTTTCATGAAGGCTTCCCTGAGTACTCACTGGTGCTCTCCCTCTTCTCTGAATTACTAAAGTCAACACCAACCGGTTTAGCACTTCATCATTCTTTAATGAGTTCATGTACAAGGCTTATCTCTTCATCTAGACCATAACATGCTTCAGGGCAAAAATTGTCTCATCCTTCTTGGTATTCCCCATAATACTGAGCACAGGGCTGCATACTTAGCAGATACTACTTAGTATAATAACAGCTGGCATTCATATAGTCTGTTTTACCAATACTATCTCATGTCATTTTTTTCACCAACTCTGGAAGTCCCCATTTCACAAATGAGGAAACTGAGCCACCTGCCTCAGTGCCACATAGTAAATGTCTGAGGTCAGATTTAAGTTCAGGTCTTCCTAAGTCCAAATCCAACTGTCTACTGTGCCACTCACCTGCTTGATATTCAGTAAAGACTTGTTGAGTCATTCAGTCATATCCAACCCATCATGACTCCTGTGGGGTTTTCTTGGCAAAAACACTAGAGTGGTTTGCCATTTCCTTCGCCAGTTGTACCCATTTTACAGTTGAGAAAACTGAGGCAGACAGCAGTCCAATGACTTGCCAAGGATCACACTGCTATTAAGTGTCTGAGGCAGGATTTGAACTTAGGTCTTCCTGACTTCAGGCCCTGCACTCTATCCACTGTACCATCTTAGCTATCAATAATGCTTGCAATACACTTTAGAATCCTTAGCTTCCTTCAAGGCTCACCTCAAGTGCTGTCTCCTATAGGAAATCTTTCTAGATCCTCCTAGTTGTTAATACTCTCTTCTTAAATTACACATACGTGTATATGTGTATATATATATATGTGCACATGTATATGTGTGTGTGTGTGTGTGTGTGTGTATGTATCTGTTTAAGTGTATCTTGCCAATGGAATGTAACCACAGAATTAATTTTGTTCAAATCATGCCTAAAACAGGGTGATATGTACTTGCCAAAAGTATTTGCCACTGTCCTGGAAGATATCCTAGTGCAGAGTCCTGGAAGATATTCTGGTGCAGAGGGATTCCCTATGGATAATAAAGTCTCCTAGATACTCCTGTTAACACGGAATATTGTACTTGTTGCATTAAATCCAGAACACTACTGGGCTTCCTCAGCAAGATCTATGTTTACTCAGAAAGATTCAGCCTAACAATTCATACAGGAAAAGCAAGATGGATGAGGAACGCCTAGGCCACAGACACGCAGTTGAAATGTCAGTCCACTGAGTTAGTAAATCCAGACATACCAACTTGGCAATGAGTTGAACTGAGAATTGAATAGGTAGAAAGGAACAGGCTAAACTGCACTTGGGGGATTACATATTGCTTTTAATGATTCCAAGTTGTTCAGCAGCACAACAATCAATCTTTTTTGACATAGATGCTATATGGTTACAAGTCTTAGAATGCCACAATTTCCAAATAACTAAAGTTGCAGCTAACTCAAAATTCAACAAAGGTAAATGGTAGGAGCAAGAAGGTGTCAACACATTTCCAATGATGGCATCTGCTCTAGAAATGGCATAAAAACTATTATTCTTAATCTTTAATTCTATAGGGAATCTCTCTACCATTCTGGTGATGTTGCATAGGTTTAGTGGAAAGAATCGGGCTTCCCTCATGGTTCTGCTACTTACTGCCTATGTTATGTTGGGCAAATCACATCACTTCTCATTTATAAAATAAGGATGTAGGAATACGGGATTCCTATGGTCACTTCAAGATCTAAATTCTATGATCCTGTGACCTCAGTTGATGGGTTATAGAAAAATCATTCCTTTCCTCTCATAATTGCTTAGTCACTCTTATCTTAAGCCAGCTTGCCTTTGACGAGTCATTACACTAACTCTTGACTCCTCCGTTCAATGCCCACTCACCCAAAATGGAGAAAGAGTGCTTCCAGCAGTCTCCAGTGAGGAGGTAACTGCAGTCTCCACCAAAGCTGTAGAAGTGGTCATCAAAGGTTTTGATGTGGTCATCTCCAAAAAGGGTGCAGCGACTGACTGACGTCTGCCCCTTCCTGCCTTCCACGAAGAAGGATGGAAAGGAAGCTGGGAGGATAGAACACAGGTCAGTGCTACTAGGCCCACCAACCCAAGCCATATTAGACACGATGAGGCTGAAGAAAATGAGACTGAATCCACCCAAAACTGGACTTTGGAGTCAGAATTAATCAATCAAGAAGTTTTGATTGAAGTATATTATTTGCTATTTTTCTCTTCTGTTTTGTTTTGTTTCTTCTTTCTGGTGGTTCCTTCTATTGGTTCTAATTCTACCTTACAACATCACTAATGTGAAAATATGTTTAATAGGAATGTATATATATAGTTTATGTCAGATTACGCGTCATTTTGGGAAGGGAGGGGAGAGGGAGGGGGAGAAAGATTTAAAACTCAAAAGCTTATGGACATGATTGTTGATAAATCAAAATAAATTAACTTTTAGAAAAAAGGAAAAAAAATGTATTTAGCAAATGCCAATATGTGCCAGGCTCTGTGCTAAGAGACTTTGAGAATTGCTGTGACTAAAAATAAGTCATCATCCTATCGTCAGAATGATGAAGAGCCTCTCCAAAATTAACTAACCTAGTGTGCAGTAGGCACTTAATGAAAAATTCTTCAATTGTTTGTTAAATCAAGGTAATAAAGAGTCCATTGCTTAAGAAAAAGAACTGATGGAGTGTGAATGCAGATCAAAGCATACTATTTTTCACTTTATTT
The DNA here is from genome assembly GCF_003287225.1 of Phascolarctos cinereus. NCBI lineage: Eukaryota > Metazoa > Chordata > Mammalia > Diprotodontia > Phascolarctidae > Phascolarctos > Phascolarctos cinereus. The sequence continues at coordinate 185,380,303 of NW_027555514.1, forward strand.
TTTTATGGGCTTTTTTTTTTAAATCTGTATTTTCTTTTACAACATGACTAATACAGAAATATATTTTGCATGATTGCACATGTATATCCTACATCCAATAAGGAGAGGGGAGGGAAGGAGAAAATTTTGGCACTCAAAATTTTAAAATAAAAGAATTTTAAAACATGTTTTTACATGCAATTGGGAAAAAATAAAATACATATTTTTTTAAATTGCCATTTAGGCTTTGGGCCCACCAGGTATGGATGCATATAAAGTTCTTGTTTCCTCTTAACAGGAGTGGGGTAGGAGGGTGGGAATAGTGGATATGGAGCAAAGCTGGAGTAGTCTGCTGGAGCAGGCTCCTGTTACTGGAAAACTGATTGTTAAATTTTCAATGTAAGCATTTACATCTCAGAAATTGGCAAAGGCTACAAATCACGGCTTTAATTTATTAGTTTGTTGATTTTTAGACTTAAGGAAGTAATAGAGAAAATGTCAACAAGGTACATTAAACTTAAAAGTCTGTTCCACATACATTTTCCCTCACAGAGCCAGTTGTTAAACATTTACCAGCACACCACTAAGTAAGGGACCTGACAAACCACCAAAAATCTCAAGATGCCGAAGGCAGACAAAGCAAAACAACAAACATTTAAGTACTTATACTACATGTCAGGCACTGTGCTAAGCATTAAGACAGCAAGTAATGTAAATATTCCGCACCAGACGAAAATAAGAACATCTTTCCTTACCTGGTATGAGGAGGCCCAGAGCAAGAGGTATAAACATAAGCTTCAGGCACGTCATCTGTAAAGAAAATGGAGAAAGAATCCTGTCAGTAATGCTCGAGGTCCACTGTAAGACTACATAGTAGAATGTTTTATCGCTGGCAGGGTTTGGGGTAAGGAGGAACAAATGTCCTGGTTGTCTTCCTTCTTTTCTTCCTCCTTTCCTCTTTCCTTCCTAAAATGAGCCATCTGCTATTTGTCTTAAGCACAAGGCCCATCACAGCCCTAAACATAAGAGGCAGCTGTAGTTGGTGGAAGGACCATTGGACTGGGAGTTAGGAGGTCTGGTGTCAGCTCCTGGTTCCAACACAAACTAGTGGGACGGCCGTGGGTAATCCATGTAACTATTCTGAACTCACCTGTCAGATGAGGATACTAATAATTATACCACCTAGTTCATTGGCCGTTGTAAACTATAATGTGCTATAAGAATGAAGTGTTCAGCATGATAAGAGCTAGATGGTTCAGTAGATAAAGTACTGAGCCTGGAAACAGGAAGACTCATCTTCATGAGTTCAAATCCAATCTCAGACACTTACTAGCTGTGTGACTCTGGCCAAGTCACTTGTTCCTGTTTGCCTCAGTTTCCTCATCTGTAAAATAAACTGGAGAAGGAAATGGCAAACAACTCCAGTATCTTTTCCAAGAAAACCCCGAATGGGAACATGAGTTAAATGGCTCAAAAACAAGAGCTCAGAATCCCTAAATCCATAGTCCAAAGACTCAAATCAGTGAAAAATATCCTCCCTGCTTTCTTTCCCATGCTAATCACTTCTGATTTTCATTATGCTTCAGATTATAGAATCATAAACTAAGAATTAGGAGGAACCTCAGAAGTCACCTAGTCCAACCCCCTAATTTTATGGATGAGGAAACAGGCTGAGTCAGAATCAATAAACATTTATTAAGCCCCTACTATGTGTCAGGCCCTGTGCTAAGAGCTAGGAATACAAAGAAAGGCATAAGACAGTCCTTATACTCAAGAAGTTCCCAATCTAATGGGGGGGGGGGGCCAGAGATACAACACATTTTTTTAAAAGAAGCTGAAAAGGTGTAAGGTTACCCCATACAGGGACATGATGAAAGGAGGGAAATGATCTGAGGAGGTGAAAATTTCAATGTTGATTTCATCTTGCAGAACGGTGAGTTTCTGGAAATCACAAAGTCCAGAAAAGCAGTCTGGTGGGAGAGAACTGAATACCCTGAAAGGATCAGGTCGCCAATGCCAACTCATGCAAGTTAAGTGACTTGCCCAAGGTCACACAGGTTGTCCTATGATCACCAGCAGAATGAGCCTAAAAAATGTTAGAGAGGCAATCATTTTTCCCCAAGAGCCTAAAACTGTGGACCTTTAGTTTCTGGTAATGGTTGGTGGTGTTGTTCAGTTGTTTCAGTCCTTTCTGACCCTTTGTGATCTCTTTTCGGGGATTTTCTTGGCAAAGATACCAGAGTGGTTTGCCATTTCCTTCTCCAGCTCATTTTACAGGTGAGGAAACAGAGGCAAACAGGGTTAAGTGACTTGCTCAGGGTCACGCAGTTAATAAACATCTGAGGCCAATTTTGAACTCACGAAGAGCAGTCTTCCTGACATCAAGCCCAGTGTTCTATGCACTGTACCACCCAGCTGACCCCCAGTGATAGGTACTCCTTGTTAAAATGTGCTACGATGTTTTAGAATCATAGCCTTTTAAGGAAGGAAAGGAACACACCTTTATGGATACCTAACTATGCGAGGTGCTTTACAAATATTGTTTCATTTGATCCTCGCCACAATCCTTTGAGGTAGGTGCCTGAGGTCACGTAGCTAGCAAGTATGTGAAGCCAGATTTGAACTCCCATCTTCCTAACACCAGGCTGCGCTCTCCAGCTACTGTACCTCCTAGCTGACCCTACTATTCACAACTTCTCTAGTCAGTTAAGCACATACCCACATTGGCCTAATTATAGGTGCCCTCAAATATAGGTGAAACCACTAAAATGTGATATTGCTAAGAGGAAAAAAACACATAGGTATAAGCTGGGGCAAAAAATGAAACTGATTATAGTTTCGTTCCAGTTTTATACCAGCCAGGTTTACTTTGGGAGGAAGACAATGTTGACTAGGCCTTATTTTTGAACTAACAAGGTATTGATATTCATCAACTACATACAGGCCACAGGGGAAAGACCTGACTGCCCTCTAGGGATGATCCTGCCCAGGAGAGCTACGAGCAAAGGAAAAATAGAGAGTCAGAGAATCATGAGACTTAGATCCAGAAGGCACTTGAAAGATCATCTACTCAAAGTCTCTTATTTTAGACATAAGGAAACTGAGGTCTATTCTCAGCCAGCTGCCTCTCCAAAATTTTTGCTCATGAACTTCCACTTAAGGAACCACGCTAGGAAATGCTAATTCATTTTAATCTGAGTCGATGTCAAGTGGTTTGTGTCACATAATACTTTTTGAAGTACTTTCCTCACTGTGATCCAGTGACGCAAAATTCATTTTATAGAAAAAGAAACAGGACCTGGGAAGGTTAAATGATTTTCCCAGGTTCAAACCACGTTCCCTGATTTGAGCTATAACTTAAACCTGGGACCTAGGGAAGCCTGCTACAAAAACCAAAGCCACAGCATGGATGCCAAAGGTAAATGTCCAAGACTTTTGAGTCATTTGCTGGCTGGGATTGTATACTGCCAGAGGGAGACTATATGGTACAGTCAATCAGTCAGTCAACAAATATATGCTAAGCACCTACCATGGGCCAAGCACTGAACTAAGGGCTGGAAATACAAAGAAAGGTAAATTATCTCTGCTCTCAAGGAGCTCACAGTCTAATGGGGGAGACAACATTCAAGCAGCTTTGCACAAACAAGCAATCTACAGAATAAATAATCAATAGAGGGACAGCACTAGAATTAAGAGGGATTGGGAATGGCTTCCTATAGAAAGTGGGATTTAGTTGGGACTTGAAGGAAGGTAGGGAAGCAAAGAGGTGGAGAGGAGAAGTGAGAGCATTCCAGGCATAGGGGACAGCCAGTGAAAATACCCAGAATGAAGAGATGGAGGGTCTTATTCGAGGAATAGCAAGGAAGCCATCAATGGCTCTAAGAGGGTGTGGGGGGAGGGATGTAAGAATATTGGAAAGGTCGGAGGGGATTAGGTTATAAAGGGTTTGGAAAGCAAAACAGAGGATTTTATATTTGATTCTGGAGGTGACAGGAGCCACTCAAGTTTATTGAGGGAGGGAGGTGGGGGGGGTGACATAATTCTACCTGAGCTTCGGGAAAATGACTTCGGTGGCTGTAGTGGAAAGAGTGCTGGATTTTGAGTCACAGGACCTGAGTTCAAATCCTGACTCTATCATTTCTTGCCTGTGTAACCTTGGGCAAACCACTTTAAGTTCAGCAGGCCTCAATTGCCTCATGTGTAAAATGAGGAGGATGGCCCAAATGACCTCTGAAATCCTTTCCAGCTCCATGGGCCTATGACTTGAAATACTGGATTTAGACTTAGAAGACGCCAAAATCTATGCTCAGCTGTGCTAGCTGTAAGACCTTGGGCAAGTCATTCTGTTAACATAACGTTCATTAGATAGCTCATTTAATCTCCCTGAGCCTTAGTTTCTCCATTTGTAAAATGGGGACAAAACTACCTATAATAACCACCTCACAGGGATGTTGCCAGAATCAAACTAGATAATGGATGCAAAGCACATCATAAACCATAAAACGCTATATAAATGTGAGCTACCTTCTTTGCTTGGGTTATCTCCACCACCGCAGTCTATAGGCAGCCCAGTCTCCACCAGGTCACTTCTAAATCTTATCCCATCTTCCCTCCCTTATCCCTCCTCCACCTGTCAAGCCTCCTCTACTCACCCCAGCCCATACTGAGTAAAGAGATTTTCTCCAAACAAACCATACCCTTACCCTGCTGGGTCTCTGAGGCCTTCTGGAAAACAGCCTCCAACGTGGTTGACAAATGTCCTTAGGGGTCCATGCTTCCCAGTTTTGGGGGCTGGCTAGCTCAGAACTCTTTTGACTCTGAAACGTCTAGCTGTTATGCAGCCCAAGAGCCTAGGTCTTTATGCAAAGGGACATAAAATCAAAGTGTTGACGTCAGTCAGAGCATCCCCCACCCCCATCCACAATAGCCAACCTGCTTCTAGGGGGAATTGGCCTTCATTTAATTGCCAGAAGAAGAAAAAAAAAACAACAATGGAAGGAAATGGCATTAGACACCCCACAGTGCTGATAAGACTTTGAAGAATTTGGTGGGAACCCTCATTGGCAAGACTTTTAACAAGCTGAACTTGGCCTCTCCATCCTTTTTGCCTCCTGAAACAACTCGAAGGAGGAGAAAGTAAGCAATCAGGCAATGCCCAGTCAGAACCAGGTAGCAGATCCATGCCTCTACTTCATCTGGCTACTGGCCATAGTAGGGCTCTGGGTCCAGTGGGAAAGAAAACATAGAGACCAGAGCCAATTTGGCAGCTGTACTCTGGGGAAGTAGCTCCCTGACCTCTCCACTCCACCTCCTCCACCCCACAACTGCACGTCCCAATCACCAGAAATTTACATGCAATTTGTGAAGCTTTTTCAGAAATAGAACTCAGCAAAATTATGAGAAGCCATATGGCACAGTAGAAAGAGTGCTGGATTTGAAGTCGGAGACCTGCATTCAAATCTTGATTCCGCTGCTTACAAGTTGTGTTAAGTGAGGATAGTCCAGTTGGATGAAATTCGCCATTTTTCTTCAACATTGTCCATCTTCCCTCTTATCCCTATGTGTCTACTCCTTCCCTTCTGACCATCTTCTTACTTTCAAACCAATGTCACATTCCCTTAGTGGCCCAGCATCAGTGAAATAGATCCCCGACTATGAGGGGCTAGCCAATGAGGATGAGAAGTCTTCACAGAATTTGTAGCTTGAAGAGACTTTTAAAGATCATCAAGTCCAATTCTTTCATTTTATAGATAAGGAAACTTGAGGCCAAGAAAGAACAACTGATCAGCTTGAGGTTGTACAGCTAGTCAGCAGCAAATCATACCTTTTGTTGTTCGGTCGTTTTCAGTGGTTCTGTCCAACTTCTGTCCAAACCCATTCGGGGTTTTCTTGGCAAAGATACGGAAGTAGTTTGCCGTTTTCTTCTCCAGCTCATTTTACAGTTGAGGAAACTGAGGCAAACAGGGACAAGTGACTTACCCTGTGTCACACAGCTAGTAAGTGTCTGAGACCAGATTTAAACTCAGGAAAATGAGTCTTCCTCATTCCAGGCCCAGCACTCTATCCATTGCACCATTTAGCTTCCCCTAAACTGTACCTCACCAGGACTAGAATTCAAGTTTTCTAACTCCAGATTAGGTTCTTCCAAATACAACTGTCCTCATCTGTAATATGAGAAGGACAATAGCACCTACCTCCCAGGGTTATTGTGAGGATCAAATTAGATAATAATTATAAAGCACTTAGCACAGTGCCTGGCACAAAAGAAGCATTGTATCAATGTTAGCTCTTAGCATACTTCAGCTATTGTTAACGGTAGAATTTCAAACACCTTAAAAGGCTCTATGACAAAAATTTTTTGGTTGGGGAATCCAACTGGAGAACCCAGTGCTATCCAATTTCATTCAAGTCAATTTATTAAATTCGAAGTACTGTGCTAGGTGACAAGGAAAAATAGTTTGATTAAGATAAGGTCTTTGCCCTCTTGGAGCTCAGTCTAGTAGGGGAGAGAAAATATGCATAGTTAACAGATAACCCCTATTGCTGCATGTAGTTCTAAAGTCATCTCCCCCCCCCCCAAGGAGCTCAGTGACTGACTCACAGTCTTCCCTTCATGAGCCCTGTCCTTATTCTTGGGAATTTCTAGGTACATCAATGTCACTCAAACACCAAAACCTTCCAGTTCATCAGCCTCTCACGACTTGTACCTGTGCCTTCACTACAACTGAACAACACATGGGGATGATCTCACCCTTACCAATAACTATTCTATTGCCATGATAAAGAACTCTGAAATTCCTGGCCCTAATCACAACCTTCCATCTCAAATCTCCAAAGCCTACTCTTTGTCCTCCATGAAACCTCTAGCCATCACTCTCTCTGCTCCCCAACACTTGCTGCCTAGATCCACTCCAAAAAAGTTATCTTTTTTTGCAGACATGTTGTTTTCCTCCAGTAGAATTCCTTGAGGCCAGGGATAAAAACTGGACCTGTGATTTCACTGGTATAGGGAACACCCAGATTGGAAAACTTCCTCTACCAATGCAATTTAGAGAGCTGTCTAGAACATTGAGAAGTAAGTGACTTGCCCACAGACATCTTTCCAGAATATCAGAAAAGGGACTTGAACCCAGGCCTTCCTGGTCTGAGGTTAGCTATCTATAAACTATACCATACTGCTTCTCTTAATTTTTGTCTTTATAATCCCAGAGCCCAGTACAATGCCTTAGCATATGGTAGGTACTCAATATTAGTGCTTGTTAAATTGAGTTGAATTGAAATGAAAGCCTCCTAACTAGTCTCCCCACTGACAGTTTCTTCCCTCTCTAATTCATCTTCCATATCACTGTCAAAATAATCGGAAAGTACAGGTCTGCCCATGCTACTCTGCTGCTCGAGTTTCAGTGGTTTCTTACAACCTTTAGGATAAAATACCATGATAACAATAACTAACATTTATTTAGCGTTTTAAGGTTTTCAAATTACTTTATGTATAGTTCTGAGTCCGATATTTAAAGCCCTTCTCAATCTGGTTCCAGCCTCCAACATTTCATTTATGTTATTTTATTCTCTTTCACATACTCTATCTTTTAATCAGACTGGCCTATTTTCTATTTCCAAATTTGGTGCTCCATCCCGGTGGTATGCTAGCAAATGTTTAACAGCCAGCTCTTGGGGGGGGGGGGAAGTCACACACAACACATGTAGCACACTTTTGTTTAATCTGTGTTATTAACATTTTCTCCATTGCTTTCTTTTTTTAATTTTTTATTTTATTTTAAATTTATGAAATAAAACAAGCATTTCCATAACATAGTAGAATAACAAAAGGATGATTGAACATGAAACAACTTGCTATTCCTTTTAAATATATAATAAATTCATCATATGAATTTCTTTTTTTCTTTTTTCTTTCTTGCTCCCCACCCACCCTAGAGATAGCTACCATAATGCATGCATATGTAAAATCATTCTATACATACGTCTATTTATCAGTTCTCTATCACTTTCTCAAGTCTAAACCAGGGGTCAGCAAATTGTGGTCCTTGGACCAAATCTAGCCAGCTGCCCTCTGGGCTACCCCCCCCCCGCAAGAATGGATTTTAAATTTCTTAATAACATTTTATTGCATTTAAAAATATAAAATTTATTCTTAGCTCAGCAGACAAAAATAGGCTGCAGGTCTGGATTTGGTTAACAGACTCTTGACAAACCACAAAACAATAAATCAGGCCCTGATTTGTAGCTATTTGACAATTTCTGAAGTACAAATGGTCACAGAAAATTTATCAATGCCCTAATGCAGTCGGAACTGGCTCCAGCACACCCCTGTCCGCCCGTCTCTCACTTCTGATGCCTTTTTTGCACAGGCTTTTTTTTCATGCCTAAAAAGCATCCTTCCTCTCCTCCACCTCTTAGAATTCCTAACTTCTTTCGAGGATCATCCTGGGTGTCACCAGTCTTATAAAGTCTTTCCTCTTCTTCCTAGTTCTTAGTGATCTCTTCTGATTCAATTTTTTTTTAATTTACTTCTCTGTTTACATGTTAGCATTCAATGGTATGTTGAGACTGGTTTTGGTTTTGGTCTTTGTATCTCCAGCCCCATGCACAATGTCTTGCATACAGTAGTTGCCTCATAAGTGTTTGTTGAAAGGTTTGATGAATTTCGAAAAGTCCCTCCCTTACAGCACCACCCCCCTCCTCCCCATCACGTTATCTTAGCAGAATCCTCCTCTACCTACTCTTAAGGATGGTCCTGAGAAAGCCTCTTGGTATTGTGGAAAGATATATTATATAAATGTATTATATAAAAATATAATAATATATTTATATATAAATATTGTATAAATTATATAAATATGAGTTGCTATTGTTATTGATCTTGGACTTTTTTAATTTACCTGCCTAGCTACCATCAGGGGTGTTCTAGGATAATAAAGATATCAACATGGCAGAAGAGGCAGGATTAACATGGTATTACTTCACTTCTCTGGGCCTCATTTCCTTAGCTTTAAAATGCAAACAGTGGACTCCATGATGTCAGATGTCATGTCCAACTCCAACAGTGATGATTCTATGAGAAGGTCTAGAACTCTCCTATATCATTTCCTCTTCTTACTCTTCACTGGAGTGGCCAACCAGGCCCTGTTCTTATTCTTCCCCAATCATAGAACCCCACAGAACTTAGTGGGGTCATGCTTCTCTCCTTTTCCTCCTCCTTCCTTTCCCTCCTATCCCATACCTCATCTGTAGCATTGAACAAAAAGGCTTGGGTTTAAAACCAGCTTTGCTATTTGCAAGCTATTTAGACAAGCTATTTAACATCTTTCTCCAAGCCTCAGTTTTCCTCATCTATAAAATGAGGGAATTGGACTAGGGATAGCTTGGACCAGCTCTCCCATTCTATGAGTATATCAACTTCAAAGAGTGTGGCCTTGAGTACCAGGATGGTAACCCAGAGGAAGAAAGAATTACTAGGGAGTTTGAAGTAAAGATTTATAGTAAAGATTGAAGTGGGCTATTAACTAGGCAGGATGTGTTCACCCCCAGCACATTAGTGCAGCTTGCAAGGTTGTTAGGAACAGGAATAGGGGGAAGGAAACAAAGGAAACAGATGGGAGTATCCCTGTCTGGACACGTTGGTCAGTATAGTGGACGTGATGGCGCCAGGTTTATTGACAAGAAGCCCAGTTGAGTTATGAGGTCCAGCTTATGTCCCAGAGAGACAAACTATTGCCCAAATTCATTGGATTTAGAGCTGGGTAAAAAAAAAAAAAACCTTAGAAACCATGGGATCCAACTTCTTCAATTCAACCATTTAATTAAGTTCAACAAGCATCTATTAAACTCCCCCATGTGCCAGAATCTATGCTCAGTGTGAAAACATTAACAACAAAAATAAAAATTTTCTCTGCCCTCAGGGAACTTACATTCTGCAATATCACTTTTAAAATGAGGAAACAAGTTCAGTGACTTGCACAAAGCCACATAGAAATGGGATTGGAACCCAGTTCTATTGGCTTCAAGTCTAGCACTCTTTCCATTAAATCACTTTGCCTCCACAGACAAATGAGAAGGCCAAAGAAAAGGGAGGAAAGAGGAAGGACTTAGTGGCAGAGAATTATAACCAAGTCAACATTTTTCTCTCCTTGTAGATTTATCTCTACTGAGATATGTGGTTAATAAGGGCTTGCTAAACTATTTATAAAAGATTCTAAATTTTGAGATTTTATTCGGTACTCATGTGGCAATGGGTGCTGCCCTGAGACTTTTGAAAGATGCCCATCTCCTCTTTCTTTCAATCATTTTCCTGCTACAGGAAAGGAGGAGCCAGAAGAATATGGAAAGGGTAGAAACAGAAGGGACATTATGGTACCATAAATGGAGTGTTATGTATAACATTGGCCTTCCAGAGACACCACACCTTAATAAATAAAAAAGGTCAAGAAGTATGTCCATATGATTGAGAGACTGATTTTTGGCCTAGAGTCCAAAAGTGGAGATTCTTCAATTTCCATTCTATCTTCTCACAGGTCTTCTTTACCAAGGAATCTGATCTCCAAAGTAGAAAACCTCCACCAAGCATGTCAAACAATTTTCCAGGATACCAGAACATTTGACTGAAGTTTTGGGGCAGGGGGCAGGGAAAGGAAGGGCAGGATTAGAATTATGCTACAGCAAAGTTGGTACTTGACAGTACAGTCATTGCTTCCCCATCACCACTCAACCACCCACTCCTCCTCTGGAAAGTCCCAGGTGACCCCACAGGCCACTGGGCATTTGCCTTCTGGGATTGGTTTGTTGTAGGCATCTCAGACCCAAGTTCTGGGCAGAGGTGACTGAAAATATCAGAACATCAGCAATAGAGAAATTTAGCCCCAATTGTCTTTTTTCAGGAAAGCCTGGAGTTTCTCAAGAAGGAAAAGAGAGAAGGTAGAGAATCTAACCTTCCTATCAACTGCCTCCTCTCCCCACAGGCCTTATCTCAAATGGCCTGCTCCAATCTTCTAAATGGAAATCACTATATAACCCCAATGTATAAATTTAAGGTCAGTTTATTAACTTCTCTCTTGATTCTTGGCCATGAGGGGCCCTTGGGATATGGTTTCTGCCTGGTATGTTTTTCCCAGAAAGTAGATTTGAGTCCAGGACAATGCTGAGGGTGTTGCCAGTATATTATAGCTAGTCCCCAGAAAAGACTTCTAAAAATGTGTGTATAGCCATGTTCCAAGGGATCTTCAATGGCTCAAACGAAAGTTCTCAGAATGCCCTTTATAATGGAAATTTATTGGTGGCATAGAAGGGAAAAGGAAAGAAAGAACATCTTCCATTGGAATGAGCATGGATTTGGAATCAGATCTGGGTCCAGATCCAGACCCTCCTATCTAACATCATACAATGGGCAAATCATTGGATTTCTCTGAACTTCAATTTTCCCATATGTATAATAGAGATAATAATATTTGCCCTATCTACCTCACAGAGTTTTTGGTGGGAGAGTACTTTGAAAACCTTAGAACATTCTACAAATATGAAGTTGCTGTTACATGAATGAATGAATGAATGAATGAATGAATGAATGAATGAAAAGCACATATTAAGTGCCTGCTGTGGGCCAAGCATTACACTTGGGAATACAAATATTTATATCTTCTCTGGGACTCAGTTTCCTTTTTTGTCAAATGAGAGGCTTCAACTAGATGATCCTTTCCAGCTCTACCCCTAACTACCCTAACTTCAGGGGAGCTTTGGATGGTGGGCCATCGATTAAAATGCTCATATGAGGTCCCCTCTTTTATGATGCTCCCTAGGTGAGGGAGAAGGTGATGAAGACTATGTACAGTGTGTGTGTGTATAAGTTTGTGTGATGGAGGCGGGGAGAGAGAAAACCTTAACAGTTGCTAATAGCTGAAGTGGTAACAATTATAATAAAACTACCAATGATCTAAGCCTAGAAAACAAAAGCTGGACACAGCCAAGGCCAGCAGTATGAGAAACAACAAACAACATTCCCCACAGGAAACAAAGGGGTGGTGAAAAGGAAAGGATCCCCTTTGAAGATTCAAGTTCCATAATCCTTACAATCAAGTCATCATAAATGGAGGCCCTGAAATTGGAGAGCTGAACCCAAATCCCAAGTAAGGCTGAGAGTGAGAAGGGAATATAATTTATGTAGTCTTGACATGGCCTCACATAGACACTACCCAGAGGCATGGTGACCTACCTGTCATCCACATCTGGGTTTTCCCCACCGGCGTTGTGGGGTGGGAGGCAGCTACCTAGTCACAATCATACAGTTACAATCACACTGCTACTCACAACTCTTTCAGTGTGCTGGGGATAATCCTGGTGTGGTTACTCAACATGGCAATTCCTGAGCCCTACTGGTATGCTTCCCATTTGCCCAAAATCAGCCCCCATAAGACCATTAACTCTTAAATATAAAACATTTACTTAACAATGCAGAAAAAAGAATATTTATAACATTTATTCATTAGACAAAAGTAAAAATAAAGTAAAAGTTTAAAGTTTAAAAAGTTTTTTTAAAGTAAAAAGTCCTTATACTCAATAGAAGGTTAAAGCAGAAATAATCAAAACATCACAGTCCATCCCATAAAATCTTGGTCATAGTCTCCCATCAATGCATGCAGTATCCACAGGGGTTAATGACAGGTACTTATAAACATCTATCAGGGAGGAAGGTGACTGCACCATAAGCCTTGATGTCCTTGTTTATTTCAGGAACGATCTGAATCACACGAAGCCTCTTCTCTGCCAGCTACTCCTTTCCGGATTTTTACTCTTGGGAAAAACCACTGCTCTTTTGCTTTCAAAATGAAACAGCACTGACTACCTCTTTTTTGCCTCAACAGAGAGCTGAGAGGAAAAAAAAAAGTTCTGATTTGAGGGACAAGCACTTAGTTCCCTTAAGCCAAAGAACAGCCAAGTTCCTCCGATCTGCAGATACCAGGAGATTGTTGCATTGAGCCCAAATCACAATCAAGCAAAACAGATACAAAGCCTGATCTCAGCCATGTCTCTTTCTCCTTCTCAAACCGGAGAGGGCAGTAAAGAGAAAGGAGGCATTCCTGCCAGGTTTTCAGTCTCTCAGACTATAAATGGCACTAGAGAGCAATAAGCGCCAATAGCGATGTAAACCCAGATGTAGGATTCTGCTCTCCTCCAATCAGCATGCAGCTGACCCAAACTTTCTCTAGCATCTAACCAACCAGCAAAGCAAGGGTTCTCTTTCAATCAGCAGGCTCCCAGAAAGAAAAAAAGAAAATGTGCTTCAAAATCTTTCTGTCACTTCTGCTCCATTCAAGTTCTGCATTCTGTCCTCTGTAAGCAGCACTTCTTGTAGCTTCTTCTTACATCCACCAGTACCTCAAATCAGAACCTCCTGATGGTTAACGTAAAAGTGACTTACCTTTACTTTAAAAGAATAAAGCTCAAGAAATCTTCTTTTATGTAAAATTTTATCTTACGATCCTTAAAGAGCTCAAGAGCCCCCACTGATGTGTTTACTTCTTACCAGTAATCAAGACAATTTAATTCTCTAATTATAACTTACTCCCAAACCTGTTTTCACCTTAAGTGGAATCTAGGTGTGTAGTGGATAGAATTGGGATTGGAGTCAGAAAGCCCTAAGTTAAAATCCCGCTTCAGACACCATCAGTGTGACCCTGGGTGAGCCACTTAACTTCTGTTTGCCTCAGTTTCCTTATCTGTACAATGGGGATAATAATTAGCACCTACCTCCCAGGGCTGTTGTGAGGATAAAACTAGATATTTGTAAAATGCTTAGCACAGTACATGGCACATAGTGAGTGAAATATGTGCGTATGTCATTTTTATTATTATTGTTATCATCATTATTAATTTTTCTGTAACTTCTACCCCCAAACTATTACTTCTGCTCTGAATTCTCCTGTTCCTTTCCAGTCTTTAACTCTTAATGAATCACTTCAACGTGACGCTTTAACTTGACAAATCTCTCGCACTCTTGGTCTATATCACCATTCGTACTTTACCAGACCCCAACCCTTGATTTCTCCCATCATTTGCTTTCTATGCTACTACTCAAATGTTGCTGAACTGATACAGAGAAAATCACTTAATGGTGCTGACTGGGTCCATGACAAATTTCTGTGACATAGGTTCAACTCTGAAATTATGGCAGCAAGACAATCCTCTTGCTCCTCCCTAATGGACTTACTATTCCACTCTACACAATGGCTATTCCAAACCTTCTCTTGTCTTCTCAAGCCTCCCACTATATCCTATATATACCTTTGATTCCATCCCTTCTATCTTCTCCAGAGAATTGTCCTAGTTATCATCCTCTCTCTTTTTCTTTCTAATAATCTTCAGCATCTCCCTATCTTTTAGTTCCTTCCCTGATGCTTAAAAACATTCCCAAGTCTCTGCCTGCCCTGAAAAACCTTCACTAGATCATATCATTCCTAAGATCCTTGAGAGCACAGACTATCTTTTGCCTCTTTTTGTATCCCCAGAATTTAGCACAGTGTCCAGGACATAGTAAGCACTTAATATATGTTAAAAGGCATTTGTACTCAATACTGCCACTTCTCTCACTCTTATCTCAATCCCCTGACATCTGTTCTACTCAAATATCATATCACTCAATTGAAACTGCTCTCTCCAAAGTTACAAGTAATCCAGTTGCCAAATCTAATGGTCTTTCCTGATCTCTTAGCAGCCCTTGACTGCTGCTCCTGGATACACTCTCCTCTCTGGTTTTTGACACTGCTGTTGTTTGGTTCTCCCCCTACCTATCTGACTAACCCTTTTGTGGTTCATCATACACGTCATACCAACTGTGGTATGCTCCAAGGCTCTGTCCTGGGCCTTCTCCTATTTTCTCTCTACTCTCTCAGTTGATAAACTGATCAGTTGCAATGAGCTCAATAATAATCTCTATGCAAATAACTCATATATATACATATACATATATACAAATATCTATGTCTATATATCTAATCTACCCCAAATTCAAGGTACTCTGTTGGTCTTTATTCACTCAAAGCTATAGCTTAAAGAACATCCATTGATGTTTGCTTCTTACCAATCATTAAAAGGATGTAATTCTCTTTCAATAGATAGATACTATATTCTCTCTCTTGACCTCTGGTTCTATATCACCTACTGCCTATTAGACATTTCATACTGGATGTCCCACACATATCTCTAAAATTATCATGTGCAAAACTCATTATCTTTTCCTAAAACTCACCCCTTTTCTGAACTTCCCTGTTACTGCTGAATGTATCACCATTCTCCCAGTCCCCTAAGCTCATGACTGCAGTATCCTCAACTTCTCACTCTCACTCACTACTCTCTAAATCCTATCTTCTGACCTTTGCTCATGCTGGAATGTTCTCGCCATTCATTCCACCTCTTGGAGTTCTTAACTTCCTTAAGACTCCACTCACCTGTGGTTCCAAAAAGCTGTAGCAGGCACAGTGGCCACACCCTGGTAAAAACCATCTCAGCAGTTGGGCCAAACCAGATTGAGAGTAACCAACAGGCCTGAAACCAATTGGTGAGTTAAGGGGGTGGGGGGTGTCTATCTCAAGCATGTGAAGACATCACCCTGGTGGAATGGGCAGATGAGAATAATTTGTTTGAATGGCCATGAAGGTACCTGAAGCAGGCACTGTGGAGCACTTAGAGCTTGGTCAGACATTGAAGATGCCAAGATCATCGACTGCATCCCAGGCCTTGGCCAGTCATCCTGACTTTTGTCCTGCCACTAGACTGATGACTTTGGAAAAAGGAGTGAGGCTGATGACGTTGTGCAACTCTGCTTCACTCAAATCCAATTCATGTACCAGTCAAGATATCACCCCATGATGTCATTGGTCCTCTTCAAAAATGAAGGACAGGACAGGTAGGTGGCACAGTGGATAGAGCACAGCCCTGGATTCAGGAGGACCTGAGCTCAAATCTGACCTCAGACACATAACGCTTACTAGCTGCGTGACCCTGGGCAAGTCACTTAACCCCATTGCCTAGACAAAAAAAGAAAAAGGCAAAAATGAAGGACAAATAACAACAACAAATACCAACCTCTACAGCAGGCCTCTCTTCTAGTCCCCTCAGATGTTAGTACCTTACATTCTAGG
Source organism: Phascolarctos cinereus (assembly GCF_003287225.1). NCBI lineage: Eukaryota > Metazoa > Chordata > Mammalia > Diprotodontia > Phascolarctidae > Phascolarctos > Phascolarctos cinereus. The sequence continues at coordinate 185,396,430 of NW_027555514.1, forward strand.
GTCTGAATTATATTTGTTTTATGTATACTTACATATGCACATACGTTGTCTCCCCTGATAGAATATGAGTTTCATGGGGGCAAAAACTGCTTCATTTTTGTCTTTACATCTAAAACACCTAATATGGCGCCTGGTACAAAAAAATTGGTTAGTAGATGCTTATTGACTGATTAATTAAAGATATTTAATAAAATAACTGTGTAAACATAGAATTTATTAATTTACTTAATCAAGTCATCCTACTCTACTTTAAGTACTCAATTAAGCACTCTCAATCATAAGCTTTTGACTAAGTGTGAAAAGCCCTTAGAACTGTAGTGTAGTTTCTCAGGAGTTGTGACTACATAAGCGGAAGAAATATGGCCATGCCTCAAGAGTTGTCTATAAATTAATTATCCAGCTAGTTTAGAACTGGAATCATTCTAAAGGTTGGCATTCCTGTAAAACTCCTGAAAAAGAACTGCATCAAGGAAGGCTTAATTATTGCGGTGAGTGGGACAATGAATCAATTTGGGGGGAGCAAAAGGATTGTCTTGCTGCTATGAGATCACACTTAAGATTATATCATGCAAATTTGTCATGGACTCAGCCAGAATCACTATGTGATTGGCATAGCTGACTAAATGAATCTGAACTGACAATCTTATGGGGAAGCACACCAGTGGGGCTCTAGCCAATGGCACTAGAAAAATCACCTCTGCCTCCTCAGACATAGCCCTAGAACTTAAGTGGGAGATACAGCATTGTTCTGATTCTTGAGACTCATCTGTGAAAGTAAGATTTGGAATAAAGATCCTCTAAGCTTATCTAGATGACAACCATTTCTATACTATTAAACTGCACCCGTCCATAATTGGATGTGGTTTCTTCCAATTTCAGAGTTTACTCATAACACATTGTAACCCGCCCAAGGAAGTTCTCCTTGGTGCTTAATAAATGCTTGTTGACTAACTTTTTCAAATACCTTAAGAATTCTTCCCCATATATGTGTCTAGTAGACTTACCATAGACTCAGCAAATGCCAATTTGATGAACTGAGAAAAATCCAGGTGATTCAAATAGCACAGAATAGAGGCAGATATGGAAAAAGCAGGAAAGCAACTAGGGGATTAGCAAAAAACAAAGACTCCAAAGAAGACTGGGTCTAGATTTCCTATACGTGGGCTCTACTGGGATTGAGACAAGAATTTGAGCTACCATCTCTTGGTGAATGAACAGGTGAGTCATGACTATTGCAAATCTGAGAGATGTACCTATTTTTGTATGACATGCCATATTGCACCTCATAGTCATTGCACATTTTATGCCAATTTTTTTTTGCAAAAAAGTGAGATGTGTCCATTGTGTGAAGTTTGTTGTTTTTTTTTTAAATAGTGCCAGTATTACTTAAAAATCATTTATTACTAAATTGTATCTCTGGCAGGCAAACTGTAGGGTTTATAGTATGGGAAGATGCAAGTCTTATCATATCACATGAGTTACTCAAGGTTCTTTTTCTCATACTCTTCACCTTGTTACACCACTACTCCAGTGGTCTGAGGGAAAATTAAAGTTTAGGTTTTGGCTCATATCTGAGCTGTACCCAAAGTCGGGAGAAGAAAGATATATAATTTATAATGTAAAGAGGATATGGAATGGGTATGTATTTCCTACATGCAAAAGAAATGCTATACACAAAATGTTCTCACCAGGTCATATTAAAAGAAAGGCTTAACAGAATACAATAGCTAATAACTACCCTTATACTGAAAGCACAATGACAGAAAGTCAAACAAATGACAGTACTGATTTCCTCAAGTAGAAACAAAGACATCAGAACATGAAATGATTTTCAAAGATGCTAAGTGAGCATTGTTATATTTCATCTTGACTCTGTACTATACAAACAACGCTAGGTCTACATCTTCTGGCAAGCCAGACCAGGGCTTGGACCCAGTTTCATGTTAGTGTTTATCTTTTCTGATGCAGAAACTCACCTTACCACCAGTCAGCTCCAACCAATGGACTGGTTAGATCTCCAACTCTTGAATTCATGTGATTGCCTCGAAGACATATTCATCTCAATATTGCACTCCACCTATATTCTGAAGAAAAAAATACAGAAGAAACAGACAAAGAACTGGTAGAGTTACCCTGATCTAACTGCCATGTGGAAGGAGTTGCCATATGGCCAAGGTGGGGGAAGGTCCTAGCTCCCCACCCTTACCTTTCCAGTGATAAGCTTGAAGAATACTCTCTGAAAGTGAGTACCACTTTCCATTAGACTGTGAGCTTCTTGAGGCCAGGAACTGTTTTTGCTTTTCTTTGTGTCCCTAGCACAGTGTCTGGTCCATAGCAAAGTTTAATAAATAACAACAACAACAATAATAATAACAACAAAGCTTAATAAATGCTTGTTAACTTGACTTGGTTTGACTTGACAACTGAGGGTGGGTCACTCCCTTTTAAAGGTCCACAGGCTTTTTCTGCTCAGTAGCCAATAAGGGGGTCACTTTTTCACACCCAAAACATCCTTCTGCCCTGAGTCACATGCAACTGGTAGAGGAAGCCAGAAGCTCCATCACCTCTGAGGCATCCAAGTGCTAATCTAATTAATACATGTGGTCAGCTGGAATCAGGCAGGGAAGCTCTACAAATGCTCTGTGCAACCCCAAGTTATGCATGTTTTTTCCTGTAAATTCTTTATAAAGGATTTACTCAATGCAAGGGAGGCTTCCTTCTTATCCTTTCAATATTTGATGGATACTAGTTGAGATTTGCTATTCCTTCCTTCTCCTCACTACATCTGACTGACCCATCTCCTTTTCTGGCCATGCACATCCTTAATGACATTTCAGGCCGCTTTTAATGCAAAAGTCATTCTTGAGAATATATTGAAAGCTGCCTCCACCTACCATGCATCTTTCCTTGAACGTGTGTTTTTATGAATGCTTTTTCAAAACATCATGATCCATTTCTCAATATACTTACCCCTTGATAATGGAACCTACTCTTGTAACAAAGAAAAACAGCTAAGTAGACAAAGTTACCAAGTAACCAATAGCATATGCTACATTCTCCACCTATAGCCCTCAACTTTCTATCTTCCTGGTTCCCTTTTCTGACAGATGATCCACATCACGCCCCCTAACTGTGAATGTTTCCCCAAAGTTCTGTCTTGTACATGCCCCTCTACTCTCCTCCTTCTCTAGTCTCTCTCTTGGTAACCTCCTCATTTTCCATGGATTTAAAAATCGTATTTATGGAAATGACTCCTAGATCCACATTTAAAGCCCCGTCTGTCCCCAGAACTTCAGTCCTTCATCACCAATCGCCTATAGGACATTTCAAACTGGATGTCCTGGAGACATCTTAAAATCAACATGTCTAAAACTGAACTCATTAACTTTTCACCTAAATCCTCCCCTCTTTCAAACTTCCCTTTCCCTCTCAAAGGTACCACCATCCTTCCAGTGTCTCAGGTTCACAGTCTTGACAAAATCCTGGATTCCTCACTCTCCCTCATCCTACATATCCAGTCATTTGCCAAATCTTGATATTTCTTCCTCTCATCTCTCACATTTGACTTCTTCTCTCCACTCACACAGCTACCATCTTAATTCAGATACCCTAGATTATTCTGTTAGCCTCAATTGGTGTCTGCCTCAAATCTCTCTCTCTCTCTCTCTCTCTCTCTCTCTCTCTCTCTCTCTCTCTCTCTCTCTCTCTCTCTCTCTCTCTCTCTCTCTCTCTCTTTTTCACACACACATGTACGTACACGCACTTTTCCTTAAGCACAAACCTGACCATGTAACTCTTCTATTCAACCAACTCTAATCTCCAAGATTAGCCGGGCAGCTAGGTGTCACAGTGGATAGAGCACTGGCCCTGGACACAGGAAGACCTGAATTCAAATCTGGCCTCATATACTTACTAGCTATGTGACCCTGGGAAAGTCACTTAACCCTGTTTGCCTCAGTTTCCTCATCTGTAAAAATGAGCTGGAGAAGGAAATGGCAGACCACTCTATATATCTGCCAAGAAAACCCCAAGTGGGGCTCTTTCCTACAACAAAGGAGATTACCTACAAGAGTCGGACAAGACTAAACAATGACAATGTCCAAGAGGCGAGCAACCACCATCTCTACAGGCATCATTGAAAGCATCACCAGAAGAATAAAAGCTAATCTGGGGTGGGAAGGAAGTAGGGTGACCTTTCTCTATATGCCCATCCCCCCACTTCAATGAGCTCATTTTATTCCAATCCTGTGCAACTATGCCAAGTGTTCTGGGCTATATCTAACTCAGAGCAGTCTTCTGGTAGCTTGTTTGATCCTGAGATGAAATGAGACACTCATAGGTCATTCAACGGTTAATAAAAAGAGAGTGACTTAGCTGTAGCAGGAGAAGGATGTTTGACCAGGCTTGAGGGCACCCCAAGTTGATTCAGTTGAGCAAAGTTCCCTTGCTTAAGCTGCCCATTGTTGTCTACCAGCCAAGCATCAGAGTGTGCCTGGAAATCCTTGTAACATTTTTTGTACTCAGGCTACCAGGAAATGGTGTTAATAGCCTGAGCCTTTAGTCCCCTGAGTCAATCAAATCTCAAGGATGATTTCAATATCTTTTAAAGAAAACTTCTCTAACTTCTGTGGGGGCAGCGTATTGGGTTTTTGCTCCTTCCTACAACAAAGAAGATTACCTACAGGGTGGGGATCTTCCTCTCTTTCTCCCAATATCACGAGGGTACCAATGGTGTCCACCAACTATCGATCTCTCTCACCCCATGAGCAGCCCATCTTTTTGATCACACATTTCTTGGTGACATCCTTCATTCTGGCTCTTCACAGCTGCATGTTCATTATGTCTTGAAGCCACTCTCCATTGTCTTCTGATTGATCATCATTTTTAATTCTTCAGAAACAGTCATGTGCTGTGACTTGTACTGATACAGCACCTCTGGTAGGTTATTGGTATTTTTTAAATGGGCTTTTTCTTTCAGGGAGAAGTCCAGGGTCTTTAAAGGCACTTTGCAATTCTATGAAGACAATTAAGCCCACTCTTCTCCTCCTCCTCTTCTTCCTCCTTAAAATTCTCTGACATGTGCTAAATACTCTGATCTCTAGGTCCAAGATTATTCCTTGCAACTAATCAGGATTTAGCTGCTTTTTGCTTTTTTCTTCATTTACACAGTTATAGTCACTTTCCATACTGTTCTCTGGGCTCTTGAAACTAGCTATGTGACCTTAGGGAAGTTACTCCTCACCTCTCTGGGTCTCAGTTTGCTCATACATAAAATGAGGGAGTTGGCCTAGATGACCTCCAAGACCCCTTCCTTATCTAAAAATCAATTATCCTATGATGACCAGGGAAGGGGGGTTGACTTGCCTAAGGTCACACAGCTTGTTAGTGACAGAGTCAGAATTAAAACCTAAAGTTTATCTGAATGTTTAGAGAAGATGAACTTTCTAAGGAGGGAGACACTGGACATTTTGGTGCAACAGATCAAAGGCAGGATTAGCAAGATTAGCAAATTGGGTATACAGTACTACAAGCCAGTTTACTTCATTGGAACAGGGATTCTGGACAGCAACGAGAAGAAAATTTGGAGGGATTAGGGTGACGGCTTTGCAGCTCAAGTCTAGAACCAGGCAGAAACCTGAGTGATAGTGAATGAAATAATAACAGCAACAATAACAACATTTACGTAGTGTTTACTATGTGCCAGGCTAAGTGCTTTACAATTATTATATCATTTGAGCTTCACAACAACCTTGGGAGGTAGGTGTTAGTATTGCCCCTCATGTAACAGATAAGGAAACTGAGGCAAACAGTGGTTAAGTGACTTGCCCAGGGTCACATGGTTAGTAAGTATGTGAGGTCTAATTTGAAGTCAGATCTTCTTGACTCCCAGCCTAGCACTCTGTGCTCTGATGCCTCCTAGCTGCTTTGCAGCCAGAAAACTGAAACTACCGTATCCTGCAATTAAGTGTAAGAAGGACCAGATTTGGAGTCAAAACACATGGGTTTGAATTCTGGCTCTCCTACTTATGACCTATCTGACTTTAGGCAAGTCACTTTACTCCACCTTGCCTCAGCTTTCTCATCCACAATATAAATTAAAGATGTTGGATAAAATTATCTCTGAGGAATCTTACAACTCTATGATCCATAGGAAGGTCCATGGACGTCAAAGTCATCATGGATTTCTGAAACAAAATTAGAAGTGCAATAATCTTCCCATCCCCATGCCCCCTGTAGGAAAGATTCTCTGACCTCAAAATAAGAATTCTTTTTGTTTTTTTAATGTAGGCTTTAACAGAATCATATAGTCCAGTCCTTTACTTTTGTGTAATAAGCTAGGTGTGACGGCTTGTAGCCTCTATTTCTAAAAGAACTGTTAGCCTACCTTTAGAAGACAGTAGATTTCTAGGCAGCGTTCCACAGCCGGAAGAAGATGAGATAGCTGGCAATTGGACCTGAAGATATGAAACTCAAGAGTTGGTAGCAAGGAATACTAGAAACCATGAAACTAATGGAGTGATGCATCCAGTGGAGATCAGAAAAGCCCTGGAGAGAGAGAAAGAGAGAGAGACAGAGGTAGGCACCAGAAAAGAAATTGATGTTACAGATCTAGCACAGAGCAGCATGATGGCATCACCAGAAAATGGTGGCATCCCTGTAGCATCAGGAATTATCCATCCGTATGTGTAGCTTGGCGATACGTGTTCTCTCTATGTGTTTTCCATGTATGCCCTGGCCACACCTGTTGGCTATGCCCTCATGAACAATCCCTATCTATATCCATTCTTCCTCCCAACCAGAACATGTCTGTGGTAAAATATGTCCTAGGTTTCTTGGAAGACTCTTCTATTGCTGCTTTTCTTATAAGTTTCATTAAATATCTTTGTTTTGAACTGATTGTGTTTTTTGCTGACTACAGGCACATCAGTGGGGGCTCACGAGCTATGGTTTTGACTGGATGTGGACCCACAGAGCAATATAAACCTGAGGAGTTTTTCAGAGAGTCCCATATGCAAAATAGTGTGCCCCAGGTGCTACATGTAAATGAAGATAGGTAATCAAAAGTTCTTACTTTTAATCAGTCAGTCAACCATTTAAGTACTTGCTAAATGACAGGAACTATATACTAAGTTCTGGGGATTCAAATAAAGGCAAAAAAAAAATAGTCCCTACCCTCGAGAGGCCTATATTTGAATAGGCAAGACATGTTAATAACTAGGTACATACAAGATATATACAGAGTAAATGGATGTAACCTGAGAGAGAAGGGCATTAGCAGCTGGGAAGACTGGCAAAGCCTCATGCAAAAGCTGGAGCTAAGTCTCTTAGGAAGATGGGGAAATTAAGAAGCAGAGGTAAGGAGGCAAAGAATTCCAGGAATGAAAAAAGTCATTGCAAAAACATGGAGATGGGGGATGGAGAGACATGTTCAAGGAACAAGTAGACCAGTGTACAAAGGCTATATATACAAAGGCTGGAAAGGTAGGAAGAGTCTTGAATAGCCAGCAAAACAGAGGAGCAGAAAGTGATTCACATATTCAGAGTCACACAGAGCAACAACAGAAATGCAAGGCTTATGAATGTGCTAGCACTGGAGAGATACAGGGGAAATAATAATTAAGAAACCCAGACAGAAGTAAGCCAGGCATGAGGTCCATCCATTTCCAGTTTGGGCTCCTTGACTAATGAGAATCAGGTTATGGCATTAGTGGAACTCTCTCACCCTCATTTAGGAGGCAAATGTGATGGCACCTTTGTGCAACTCACTTACCAGGGCTAACTTGAACCTCTGTCCTTGGGGGCCAAGTATCCTGGGATTATAGGGGAGCTAAATCAAGGTTTAGAAGGACAGAAAAGAGAAATAGATTCTCTCTCTCTCTCTCTCTCTCTCTCTCTCTCTCTCTCTCTCTCTCTCTCTCTCTCTCTTTCCCTCTCTCTCTCTTTCTCTTTCCCTCTCTCTCTCTCTCTCACATTTCTATTTGATTTGATTTGATTTGATTTGATTTGATTTGATTTGATGGGGGAAGTTGGTGATCAAGGAAGGGTTTAACAAAAAGGCCAGGGGAAAGGAAAAATGAGATCCTCTCCCAAACTAAAGACACTTGCCAGCTTCATGTCTTCTCCTACCCTACCAATCTCCAAGAAATGAGCCAGACACTCCACTTAGGGACAAGGTCGACCTTAGATGAAAACAGAATAGGCCTATAGACGCATGGAATATCACACTGTCAGAAGCCTTCAAAAATCATCTGGCTCAGCCCCCTCATTTTACATATAAAGAAACTGAGGTCCCAAGAGTCAAATCAACTTGACTTATGATATGTTATGTTATGTTATGTTACATTAGTGGTAGAATTCATATTAATTTACTGTACAACTTTGGGTACCCACCTACCCAGTATGATTTCAAGATCTCTGAAAAAGCCACAATTCAATATAGCCTCCATTTTATGGCTAATGCCTAAAATTCCACCATTTTTATTTGGCTTAAAAGACTACTTACTATCTGTTAAAATGCAAATCTCCTAAGAGTAATAGCACATTCAGTTATTAGTAATCATTTACACTTCAGAGTAAATAACTTTATTAGGCCTCTCAAAAATTATAAAATTTCAGAGATGGAAGGGACCTTAGAAACCATCTAACACCTTTCACAAAATCAGAGAATCCCAGAATTGGTAAGAAGCCCACTGCCTATCTAGTCTAACTCACATCTGAAGCATGAATTTCCTCTATGGCATCTCCAGTAAGTGGTCATCTAGCCTTTGCTTGAATTTTACAGGTGAAGAAATTAATACCCTGTGAGTTGAAGTTATCCTGACATCAATCAAGATAGACCCAGAGTAACAGGAAAGTGGGTGCCTCAAAGTTGGAGGTAAGCGGTCAGGAAAGGGGTACAGAGTAGGAAGATTGAGGGACCCAAAGTTGAAGTTGATCACTTCCCAGTTGTGCCTGAGGCTGGCCTGGATGGGAATGAAGAGAGCAAACAGAATCCATTTTACAATCCCAGCATTTGGCTCTGGGTCACTCACCCTGGGAAGGCTCTTGTATTTGGAAGATATTCAGAGGAAGTTCCTGGGAGCTCTTATCTACCTGAGGCCTAACCCAGAGCAAAAGAGAAGGCCTCAGCACGGCTCTCATACCCCTACTCCTACATTTCCTGTGTAAGGTTGGCTTCCGGACCTAGGTATTTATTTGGTTCCTGGCAGAAGATCAGCTCTGTGAGGAAACCCTAATACATCTCCCAAGCAGCAAAGTAAACAAGTAGCCTGGGCCCAGAATACAAACAAGGAGCAGACTTGGAGACTGCAGCCGCAGCCACAAGCACCCTGCAATGTTGCGTTTGGACAGTCCCAAATAGCAAGCCCAGCCCCAAGTTAAGTCCCGTCTCCCCACCCAACCCTGTTACCACAGAAACCCTTTCTCTGAATCTTCCCTCTTCCTCAGGGCCACCCTTGGGGCCCTCGACCAGAGCCATAACTAGCAATGCTGGTACCCAGGGCTGGCACTGAGAAATACGCCCCAGAGCAAGCAGCAGGCGAGGCTACAGCCCTGAATTAGTACAAATTTAGTGGCAAGGGTCAGGGAGAAGAGGCCTCAGGCCTTAGGATGACAGACCCTGCGGTAGAGATACAAAGATGGCAGGACACTTCTGGAACGGCTATGGCAGAGGCCACAGCTAGGAGAGGGAATAGGGTCCTGCTGAGGCAGGACATAGCCCACCTAGGGCACAGCTGCTGGACAGAAAGAGCAGCAGCATCTGGCAGCTTCTTATTTTAACAAATTCCTGCTGACAAGGTGGTTAGTTCAGTTATTTCAATCAGCTAGAGAAGCATAAGGATGGTCAGTACCCCATAAATTTTGGTGCTCTGGAGCAAAGACCCTGTCACCCTATTCAAGTTAGAGCTCTGCCTGTTGTATCCTCCATGACAAAGGGCAAAGTTGGATGAAGCCCATGATAAATGTGGCAGCTTGTAAAATGCAAGAGACTGCTCCTATGGCCTTTCTCCCTAAGAAATGTGGAACTCTGATGAAAGGAAGGAAGGGGCAGGATAAAGGTTTGTTGGGGCAGTCAGCACCAGGGAGGGAGAGTGTCTATGGTGATACAACTATGCAATTCCCCAGAGGGAAGGCCGGGAATCACAGAACAAAGAACTTTAGAGCTGGAAGAGACTTTAATCTAAAACCCTTATTTAATTTATTTTTCTTATCTTTCTTATTATGAATTTAACAATCAACAAGTTCAAATATTTCCATATACAGAGCAAAGCAAAAAAGAGAATTATGTATGAAATTGTTAGTTTAGGTTACCTAATTTAGGCTTTTTAATTTTTTATTTCTCCTTGTATTTTTCACATTTTATATTTAATTTTTTTTTCATGTTTTATCTTTAACTTTATGAATCTCTGTCACTACCCAGTAGTCTCCTACGTCTCCCATCCCAAACTGACGCCCTCCCTCATAACAAAGAAGTACAGTCAAACAACACCAATAAAAATACTAACCCTTTCTGAAAAGTCTGCCTCATTCTGCATCTTGAGTTGATCATTTCTCTACCAACAGGTTACGTTGTAAGCCCCTTTATGGGCAGGGACTATCTTTTGCCTCTTTTTGTATCCCCAGCACTTAGCACAGTGCCTGGTACTTAATAAATGTTAATTGAATTGTACTGAACAAATGGAAGACATAATTCATTGTTAATCTTTTAAAGCCATGATTGCAAAAGTCTCATTTACAGGTGAGGGAGCCTGAGGCCAGGGAATTGACTTTCCCAAGGGTAGGTAGTGGCACTCCATGGATTAGGTTACAATCCAATTCTCCTTCTATCACACCATCTTGCCTCCCAGACACGCTGATGCACCCACACATAAATACATGGATGTGTGTGTATTCAGGCATACAAAGTTGTACACACGTATAGTGAGGTGTACACACACAACAAAACACAGATATGCACAAGGAATTCCTTTCAGGAACCTCCATCATGCTGAGACTCCCTAGGGAACAAAGAGGCTTCCTGTACCCCACCCATAATATAGGGCCACCCAGTGCTTACCCTGGGTCCCCCCCCTTCCTCACTCCAGCATACTCCCACCCCAGTACAAGCCACAGCATGACACACTCTGGATCGCACTTGGTGCGGGGCATTCAGGCTGCCCAAACACAAGAGCAATACAATGGGCCGATTGTCGGCCACTTCAGCCTCCCCTCATCTGACCAGCTGGGGACCCAGGGTCAGGCCCTGGCTCTACTTGGGACTTGTTCTAGTTAACGATAGGGATACAGAAATAGAGGAGTAAGATCAGGAGTGAGTGCAGAGGGGAAGGGAATAAACACCAAGGTGATAAAGAAGGGTGCTGCAGAACCCTAAGCAACTTACACTAAGCAGTCCCAAGGAAGGAATACTCTTCAGAGAGAAGAAACTGGCTTAAGGAACATCACCTACCGGAACAGGTTACCAAAGGAGGGTGCCAGATTTTTATTTTAGATTTGGCCTTGTAAAAAGGGATAGGGGTGAGGCTGGACCAGATACCTTCTTGAGATCTTTTTCAGCTCAGGAAGTCAATGTTAAATTATTCTTTCTTACGTTTTCCCTGTTCACCAATTTGGGGATGTATATTATCTTGTAGAGATTTGCATTTTTTTTTAACTTTTTTTTTTTGCATAAGTTCAACAGAGCAACAGGGGACTCAAGCCAACTGGGGGATAATATAAGGCTACTGGAAGCTTGACAAGAGAAATAAAGGGCTCTTAAGTAACTGAGATCCATTCTCAAGTTCAATAGCTAAGAATTTCTGGAATTTACCCTAGCAGCTTTGTGGGAATTGTCTCACACTGGCCAAGGATAAGGTTCCCACTGGGTCTCACCATGTCCCTGCCTGTTCAGAAACCATCAGTGGCTTCTTATTCCCTATAGGATAAATTGCAACACCTTTGTCTGGCATTTTAGACTTCCACATTCTGGTGCCAATCTATATACCTTGTCAAGTCAACAAGCCAACTTAACGAGTACTTATTAAATGTCTATTATGTGCCTGGCATTATTCTAGTCAATTTCACATGACTCCCCTTTATGAACTTTACATTTTGGACAAACTGGAGAGCTAACTGTTCCCCGATCTTGTTCTACAGTATCCTGCCACTGTGTATTCGCAGAAGCTGTCCCCCATGTCAAGAATATGCTCCTTGGTCATCTCAACCCATTGAAATTATTCTCTTTCTTTAAAGCCCAGCTAAGATACCCTCTTATCCACCAGAACTTCCCTGATCTTCTCAGGTGAAAATAATTTATTCTCCTCAAATTTTTCCCCATCATTTGACCTAAATCTCTCCTTCACCTCTATTTTCTAACATCTTGCATTCTGTTTTGAATCCTAGTGTTTGTGATATGTCATAAAGCACTTTACATAAAAGTAAAGCATTATGTAAATGTCAGGTGTTATTTTTGTTATTATTTGATCTATCAAGTAAATTTTTATAATTTTGACATAAGCATGTTTAACCTATGGCCTAGCCCTATCGCTCTCTCCACTTCAACCCCTCACCAAAGATTCTGGATGATGTTCCCTAGTTATGACCCCAAGAGGGTAATTGTCTCTCTTTAGCTCATTCATCCTCCCTTTCCCCTTCCCCTCAATTACTACAAGAAAATCTCCTAATTTCCTAGGATAAATGTGTAGATTTCCCCAAATGTGGATAAAACAGGTCCACAGATCTTATATAATAAGCAATCATAATAATGGAGATTGGGTAAAGAACAATTTTTATTTCATCACACAGAAAAGGCATTAGATGTAAAAGGACTCATCAGAGCCCTTAAACAGATACAGAAAAGTAAAGTAGTTGAATAGACCTATGGGTTGCTATGTGGGCAATCATTTTGACATTCCAGTGAGTTCTTCTTTCTCACAGAGTCGCACACAGTTTCTCCAAGATTTGTAATATTACCCTGTGGTTCAGATTCCCCAGAAGGTACATATACTTTGGAGGCTGCTAAACAAAGTATCCCCATGGTGCCCGTCAATTTGGGAATGTTTGAACAAATAAAGCTATATAAGTGTAATGAAATATGATTGTGCTATAAGAAATAATGAAGGAGATTGGCTTCATTCAGAGAAACTTGTGAAGATTTGTACAAACTGATTCAGAATAAAGTAAGCAAAACTAGGAAAACACTTTATACAATAATAACAACATTGTAAAGACAAACAACTTTGAAACATCTAAGTACTCTGATCAATGAAATGACCAACCACAATTCCAGAGGACCCATTGTGAAGATTGCTACTCACCTCCTTTCATGGAGGTGCTAGACCTAGAATAAGACACATAGTTTTTAGACATGTCTAATGCAGAAATTTATTTTGCTTGATTACACTTGATTTGCTTGATTATTTGTTACAAGATATTTATTTTTCTTTTCTCTCAACAGAAACCAGTGGAAAAGACATAAAATTGGGTTTTGTTCATCGAAAAAAATTAAGTTTAAAAAATTATTCCCTTCCCAGGAGACCTGTACTGTCCACATAAAACACCTTTTGTTCTTCAAGGAAGATATGCAGGAAGTATGTAAACTATCCTCTTCTTTTTCAAAATATTATGTTACATCAGGAAATCTTTCTCTAGAAAGGCTGATCACTCAACTCTTGAACTTGCGGCCTCTCATATCTGAGAACTGTCAATTTTAAAAATGTCAATTTTGTGATATCTGCCTCTGCCATTAAATATTGCCACAAGTTTCCAATAATTGCTCTTGGAGTGAAAAAACTGCCCATGGGTTCCCTATGCCAAGCCAAGAATATAGATCTGCTGCACTATGCACTGTTCTGTCTTCTCTAATTCTGAGAATAAGAGAATGTGCTGATCTCACAGTTTGGTGCTGACAGATTATGGGGAGGGGCAGCTCCTGCAAGACTCTGGTTCTCTGGTTCTTAGTCAAGTAATTATCTTGAGCTTTCTCTGTTGTATCAAGCAAGGTACAAGTGAGCATGCCCATACTGGAGGTGCCTCTCAGATGATCACACTTTGGAAGCTTATCAAATTGATTAAAGAACTCATCCGATCTCATGATCAGAGACTATTTTGCTCCATTCCCTTTACACTTGAGAGACTTCTTGTTCTAATAGCTTTTAAGAAAGCATTTTGCTGTGCCAAATCAAAGGATGTTTTTATAGTTGTAAGTTAGATGTGTGCCCACATATAAAAATGTATGTGTGAGCTGTCTAAGGGTATAGAGGCTGTTCATTGTGGGATGGATACATATGATCTGAGGACTGTCCTACCTCTATGGAGAGAAGAACCAAAGAATGTACCCATGCCACTAGCATACTAACTCCAGACAAGGGGAGACAGGCCCTAGGAATACCACCAAACCTGGGCACTCTTTCCTCCAGGTTCCAAGAGAAATATTGAGATAGGATTATATCTTTCTGCCTCCTTCAAATATTGGCAGTCTAGGGTTCAGAAAAAAAGGGCATTTCCCTGATCACCATTAAAGGGTGGGGTAATATTTAATCCCTTCCCACCAAATGCTGGTTATATAAAAGGACATCACGAATAGTGAATAATGAATAAAGCCATTCATCCAAGCAAAACAAAAATCAGAGAAGTTAGAGAAACCAAAGGGGCAGCTGAAAAAGCAGGTTCCTAAAACAGCTAAAATTAGAGGGAGAGAAGCACAAAGGAATGACTTCCCACCGAGAAGGTCCTTTAGTGCTAAATCTGAGATCAGGAAGTCTGGTCTCCAAGTCAAGAGTCAGAAAGTGCAGATTCAAAGAGTGGGCCAACAAAGTAAGGGCATGATTTGGGGAATCATAAATCAGGAGAATGAATCATCTCCTACTGCCTAGCTAAAATGGATGGGCAAAAAACAAAGAAGAATGGCTTTTCACCAAGAAGGTGTTTACATCCGTAATATTATCTAACCATGGCAAAGGATCATCCATTTACAGGACTATGACTGGCTCAGCGCCTGGTTTCGTATTTAGAGAGGTTAAATACACCATTGTCAAAAGTGCAGAGCGGAGAAAAAAGGTTGTAGTCCAGGATAGGTTCTCCCTTGAGTATGAAGAATTGTTGATGGGGGGTTAAGTTTCTAGTAAAAATGGCCAGAATTTCAAAGATTTTTCCAAGGTAACTATCTCTAGAGGCCCTGATCAATAGGAGAACAAAGAAGAACATATATATATACATATATATATAAATGTATATATATATATATATATATGTTACATAATATATATATATGTTACATAATATATATGGATATGTGTGTTCCATATTATATATGCTACATGTATCTATTGCATATTATTTATATCATATATGTATATAGATGTATGTGTGTGGCTGGATAGATAGATAGATAGATAGATAGATAGATAGATAGATAGATAGATAGATAGATAGACAGATAGATAGATAGAGTTGACCCAATTGATTTTGAAAGCTTTATGGAAAGATTGATCAGTGGCTATTTAGAAATCCTTCCCAGGTCACCTTTTGATGCATAAGAAGAAAGTGCAAAACACAAATTATGATAGTCCTGCCTTGTTCTGAACCCTGAAGTACAGGCTCTGTCATGGAACTACTGATATCAAATTGCTAAGATGAAGAGTGGCCAAGAGGAAAGAAGAACCATGCAGATGCTCAGAAATCTTTTAAAGGTCGAGGGTTACCTTCTTGTTCTGATAATATGGACAGCCAGAAAGAAAAGTACCAGATGTGTGACAAGGACACAGAGAAGTCAGACCTGAGGCAAGGAAGTGTGAATGATACCAAAATGTTATATCCACAGAGGACATGAATCAAGGACCAAAGAAAAGCCAAGACCAAAGAAAATAGCACAACTTACCCTTATATGGACAACCACTTGATGACATTGAGATTCATTGGTTTTTCTCTTACTCTCCTCAGGTTGGACATAGTGGGGCTCTTGCAAGCTAATTACAAAGAAAAGGTACAATTTATACTTTGGAATAAAATGTGTTCTTTGAAATGACTTCAAATTGTGACCTGTACAATATTCAATGAAATAAAGTAACATACAAAAAAAAAATAAAACAAAGCTTCATTAAACGAGATATTTGGTCATCTCATGCTGCTGTGCCCAGATGTAATGTAACAACATCTGTTATAGAGGATGGAAAGAGCAAGAAATTCTACAAACAACTTGATAAGACCTTCCATACCAAATCAGTGCATGTATATTTTTCCTGATTCTTAGGTGGGCACAAATGACAATGGGAAAAAATATGTTGAACCATGTAGTTAGGCACAAGGAATAAATGAGGTTAAATACCTATAGATTACATAATCTCAACAAAACTATAAATATTTTCTTTATTACAAAAATTGGAAGGTGATATAGATGGTGAGCACCAAATCATATTTTCCCCAAAAAAAATCAAATTTATTTTAATACACAGGAAATATGGTTATGATACAGAAGCCTTTCCTGAATCTGTGGTTTGTGCATAGCCAAGCCATTATCTTACTGTGTTAGAGCAAATATCAAAAATTACACAAAGCCAGAATCAAACTTTTTTAAAAGTATGGCATATGATTAAAATAGCTACAACCTAACCTATTTAAACAGTTACTAGCATTAAAAAAAATGGAAAATTGATAGAAAAAGGATAGTGACACAGATTTTAAGAATTTCATACAGAAATTAAATAAATATAAATTAATTTGCCACAGTGAGGAGAATAAAGAAGCCTAAAACAACCTTATTTAACAAATACTTTTCATGTGGAGAGATATGACATCTAAAGATGACACTGATGTAGAAGATAATTCTATTCGTAAATTTTATGAAGTTGGATGGTGGAAGGTTATGAGCACTACAGCCACATAAAACAGCAAGAATCAGTGGAGGGAGGGGGAAGGAGGGAAGGGAAGAGTTTAAAGAAAACTTGGTAAGAGACCCAATTAAGGGAAGCTATCCCAAGGCCATTTATGGAGAAAAGGAAAATAACCAGACAAAAGATGGAAAAAGATCTGCAAAATTTCTCATTAATAATGAAATCTTTACCATCAAGGACAATAGAGAAAATACATCTGAACTTAACATCACAGTCTCTGCTGTGCTTTTAAAAGAAGTGCAAATGCCACTAGAAAAAACAAAAATGAGAAAAGTCACTAGACTGAGCCATGTATACACAGGAGAGACAATTTTGAGTACATAAAGGATTTATTCTGAAATTATTTGAAGGTGGGGAAGACACTATTGCTATGGAAAAAATTTCAGACCTTATTATTGCTCTCAAAAAACAGCCAAGATAATATAAATAGCTACTGACCCGTATACCTACTCTCTTATCTATATAAAATGTTTATGACAATAGTCTACACATACATTGGGATCATCCTTGATGAAGGTATTAGAAGAGAACAGATAGACTTTCACACGCAATATTCTATAGGAGCTATATACCTCTTACTACCTCACAATTAACTGAAAGATGTTGAAAATACAAAATCTCACTGTGCTTATTATTTGTGGAAAATTAAAAGTATGTTATTCACTAAAGAAGAATGATGCTTTAAGAACTTCGCTCCAACTAGATGTCTTCAATGCATATGTCAAACTTATACAAGATTCCTTGAAATACATAACAAAGATAACCTTCCTCTATGACTCAATAACTCAGTAACATTAACTGAGGAGAAAGCAGTGTTTGGTATAGTGGAAAGAGTACTGGCTTTTGAGTCATAAGACTTGAGTTCAAATCCTACCTCTCAGTACTTAGTACCTATATTACTTTGGTCAAGTCATTCAACCTCCATGGTTAAGTGCCCTCATCTGTAAAATAAGGAGGCTAGACTAGATCAGGGATGTGCTGGAGCTAGCTTGAACTGGATAATTGTTAAATTATCAGTGTGAGCATTTATACCTCAGTAATTAGCAAACACTATAAATCAGGACTTGATTTATTTGTTGATTGGCCAGACTAAGAAAGTGATGGGAAAAAAAATGTTAATTACATGGATTAAACTTAAAAGTGTGTTGTGTGTCCATATTTTTTTGCAACAAAGTAGGTTGTTCATCACTAAGGTGAAAATATGTTTAATAGGAATGTATATGTATAGCCCATATCAGATTGCATACTGTTTGGGGGAGGGAGGCGGGAAGGAGGGGGAGAAAAATTTAAAACTCAAAAGCTTATAGAAGTGATTTTTGATAAATTAAAATAAACTAATAAAAAAATTTTTTTTAAAGAAAGTAGGTTGTTAGACATTTTCAATCATGCCCCTGGATGCTGTTTTATTTCTAGCTCTAAATCTATGATGCTATGAAGAATAACAGGGAGACATGCTCAGTAAAGTTCTTCAACACTGTCCTAAAGGACCCCAGCACAGAACCCAAGTCAAAGAAGAATTCCTAAACATGGTGAAATACTCTAATTGCTTCTGAGACTCCTGAGATCAGTAATTACCCAAGAGTTTGGCCTTGCTACCCGTACAGGGAAAACCAAGTGAATAAGGAATGCCCTTTGCTGAGTCTATGACATACCATTGAATGGGCAACCTATAGAGCTGCTGTGTAAATAATTATAACTTGGAGAGACTCTGCTAATGGATAATGAGTCAAACACAGGATTAAACAGGAAGAGAGTGGAATAGATTGCCTTTGGAAAATAGCAAAACTCTTTTAATGATGCTGCATTTGTCCCTGAAACTAAGGCATCTTTTAAGACAAATACTCTTCTGGTAATTGTGCAGCTGAGAGTCATAGAACACTATAGTCTTTGTAGAACTTGGATCATATATCTAAAGTTGGAAGGGACCTTAAATTTCACCCAGTCTGAACCCCATATTTTACAGTTCAAGAAACAGAAGCCAAGAGAGGCTGAGTGACTTGCCCAAGGTCACACAGGATTTGACTTCAGGGTCTATGCCTATCAGTTCAGCATTTATTCCTCTGTACCACAGAAGCTGAGTATCACCCAAGGTGAAATGGGAAAATGAGCAGTGGGTATGAGCAGGGTACACCACATTACAAACAAGGAATTACAAAGGGGAGAAACACCACAAAGAATGTCATCAAAGAATTTTATAATCAAAGAAACAAGATAGGCTAGTCACATAGTAAGAACAAGGGATAACTGATGGACAGTCCAGGTGTTCCATTGGTATTTTCATGTTATCAAGCAGTACTTGAGGAAGGAAGGCCTCCAACATGTTGAATGGACTTCCTACGGCAAAGTTTGGGAAGAGATGGACAAGAGTCTAAATAATACTCAGGAATTAATAGGTTGCAGGCTATATTGTTGGAGAGAATACTCACACCAATAAGATCATAAATCCATTATGTAATAAATGTAATAATATCTAAGATTTTTTTCTATGCCAGTAATATTTTCATTTCCCTCACATACCTTAAAAATCTATTCTTCAATAAGATATATAGGCAATGGGGTACAGAAATCTATCCTGCTCTACAGGAAAATAGAAGGGGAAGAGAATAAGAAAATGTGGGGGGGAGATAGAAGGAAGGGCAGATTGGGGGAAAGAATATTCAGAATGCATGCTATCCTAGGGTGGGGGGAGGGACAAGATGGGGAGAAAATTTGGAACTCAAATCTTGTCGAAGTGAATGTTCAAAACTGAAAATAAATAAATATAAAAAGTGAAAAAATTTTTATAAAAAAATTAAAAATTTTTAAAAAGAAAAAAAAAGAAATCTATTCCTCAATGCCATCAAAATTGTTTTGACTCCAACAGAGCCCTGTTCTATTTGGCCTAATCTAGCTGCTTTTCCTCTCTTTTCCTTCGGCCCCATTTCCAATTCCTCAAGAAGAACATCTGTAATTATGTAAGAGCACAACTGTAGTAACTCCATTATCCTTGATAGTGTTTCTCATAATAATCTTTATAGATCTTTCTCTTTTTTTCATCTGTTTTCTGTCCTCCTTCCAATTTCATCTTTAAATACCCTTCAGGATGATTTTGCTTAGTTGGGTCTCTTGCCTATCTGCTTTAAACTTATTATTCCTTCCATTGTTTCTAGCTGTTTTATGAGGTAATACTGCTCATTATCTCAATCTGATTATTAATCAGATTAACTATCTGATTATTAATCTCAATAAAACAGGGAGGTGTGTGCTCACCAAAAGTGTTTGATGAATGAATGAATGAATAGCATTAATTAAGGGCTTACAACGAGCCAGGCATTGTGCTAACCACTGGAGAAGTATATACAATTATATTCTACATTAGAGTTGCAAAAAATTAACAACATGGAATTACACAGGAGCAGTGATATAAAGTATGTCTCCAAAGAAATGTATGACCAGAAAAACACAATGACCTGGGCACTTATTGAAAGAAAGAGATAAAAAAATAAATAATTAATAAAAAATAAAATAAAAAAGAGATAACCACTAGACTGCTCATGTGCTCCATGGGTATTCACACAATGTCAGGAGAATTCAAGGAAAGTCCCAAGCATACTGGTTGGGTCCCAAACATAAGCAAACTTACAGGAGGATGTGGACAAAAGTTACACAGAATAGGAATACAGGATGGTTTACAATCTGTATTATCAGAGGAAATGTCAACCTTGATGCTATCACAGGAGCATTATTACAACCTCCTTGAGATCAAGAACTATTTTATTTTTATCTTTGCATTTCTAGTATCTAACATGGTGCCTTGATCATAAGAGGTGTTTAATAAATGTTTAGGCATTGAACTGAATTGGAAAAACTGAGACATAAAATGAAAGGAAATGACTCATCCAAAGTCACCTAGTTGTAAACAGAATGTTGTAGTTCTGCCTGTCGATCAAGTCCAGTTTTTCAATAAAACTGAGAAGTTTCAGCAAACCAGAGTTCATGTTTTGAGAAACAAGAGAGAGTAGCGTGCTAAAAACTGAGAAAAAAGAGAGAATCAGGGAAAAGAGGGTGGTCGACAATGTCAAAGGTTGAAGAAAGGTCACGAAGAATGTAAATAGAGAAAAAGCCTTTAGTTTTAGCAATTAAGAGATCATTGGTAACTTTTGGAGAGAGAATTTTTGGTTGAATAATGAGAATGAATAATGAGAATCCAGCCTGCAAAGAATTAAGAAAAGTATAAGTGGAAAGGAATGGATCAATTGTAAATGGCCTTCTCACGGAATTTAGCCAGGAAAGAGAGCAGATATACAGGATAATAGCAATTAGATAATAACTACAAAGTGTTTTTTTGTGATCTTACATTTCCTTGGAGACATAACTTTATACCACTGCTCCTGCGTAATTCCGTGTTGTTAATTTTTGTAACTTTAATGTAAAATATAATTGTATACATTTCTCCAATGGTTAGCACAATGCCTGGCTCATTGTAAGAACTTAATCAAGTGAGATCAAGTCAGGATTTTTTGAGGGTGACAGAGCCATGGGCATATTTGTAGGCAGCCAGTAGACAAAGAGAGATTGCATATTAGATAAAGAGTATAAATAAGAGAGGATATAATCCTGGAGTAGAATCAGTTGTGCATGTAGAAGGGTTTGACTTGGCAAAAAGAAATGCCACCTTTTCATGCAAAACCAGAGTAAAGGAGGAGATAGTGGGCAAAAAGGATTGCCTGGTCGTGTTGAATGCCCATGAGATTATGTAACATGAATTTGTAGTGCATTTTCTTAAGTAGAAAACCAACAAACCAATAAATCAATTTGTAGTATTTGTTGATTTCCGTGGTGTTCAGCTCGCGCTGAAAATTTAACACAGCTTTCCAGAGCCACTCCAGCAACGCTTGGGAAAGTCTCGCAGCTTTTAGCCAAAGCTACCACACCCAACTAACAAAAATCAGGTGGTGTGCCCACAGGCTAAGTTTAGGTCTTTTTTTTCCAAATGTGTGCCAGAGGATTACAGCAGTTCTCTTACAGGTCACTAATTCCCAAGAACTTCTCTAGTTTAGCATGCAAATGAACTTGATATATTAAACCTCTCAAGCTAAACCAACCCATGTGAATACAGCCCTTGAACCCTAGGTAACGCCATGAGTAAGCAAATTTAGGAGGTTTGGTGAATAAGAAATGGACACCTCAAGCAAGTTCACTGCCCCCACTGTCTTCTTTGGAAGCTGTTGTTGGGGAGAGGCAGAGTGGAGGGCAATCTCTGGAGGAGGCTGGTTTGCCCAGGATACAAACCACCCCCAATCCATGCCAATTATTCCATTACACATATCTGGCTTGTGCCTTTGGAGTTGTCATTCGGCTCTGTGTTTCCTTTCAAGATTTTATATAATAGCTAATACTACTTGCAAGCAGCACACACACACACACACACACACACACACACACACACACACACACACACTCGCCGCCATTTTTCTCCTCCCTGCCCCATTTTTTGGTTAGAATCACCCAGTTCATTTTCTTACAAAGTGAAATTTTATTACAAAGGCTCAGTTCCAAAGTAATCTGAGAATACTGTTGATCTAGGAGATCCTTAAAATTAAGCTTCTGGACAATAATTCAAGTAAGATGTGCTATACACCATTCACTTGTCTTTTATCAACTACAGCTCGCCACTGAAGGCTCCCTACCTGGGGAGGCTTGGGATCATAGGATCATAGATTTAGCCTTGGAAGGAATCACAGACATAGAATCCAACCCCCTTACTTTACAGATGTGAAAACTGAGGGCCAGAGGGGTGAAGGGAGATAGTTGCCTAGAGTCACATAGCTTATAAGAGTCTGAGGTGGGATTTGAACCTAAATCTTTCTGACTCCAAGTCCTGTGCTCTCTCCACTCTGGCAGGCTACCTCTATCTTGACCCTATCCTAAAAATCTTTATGGCCCAAGGACCTTATCCTATCCTAATAGTCTCCTTGAGGGCAAAGAGTATATTGTTTTTCCATCGGTGTATGCCCAGCATCTAATTCAGTGCCTTGTGCATGATGGACACTTAATCACTTAATAAATATTTGTGGAATTGAGTTGAATTGGAAGGTAAGATTGGAAAAAAGGAGGTTGGGGCCTGATTAGGGAGTTCAGCATGTCAGGATTTTAACCTATAGGTCATAAGGTAGTTTCTGAAGGTATGGATAGGAGAAAAGTATTTGACAAAAGTAAGTACTAGGCAAAGTACATGCCCAAAAAAACCCAACAACCACTCTGCAGTAGATCCTATACAAGTCATCTGAAAACCTGTGGCCATTTGGTTTTCTTTTCCTGGCTTGGGAACTGCCACCTGAGCCTCTGATTTTAAGCACTCCCTGGCTACCATACTTATTGGCACAGCTCGAATTGTTCCTCCCTCTCAGAACACCCAGCTAGGGAATGGGGTGGAGGGGAATGAGGTAGAGGCAAGATTCTCTGCAGAAATGTGCCTGTTCTGGGAAGTACAGGGTGTTACCGTGATTACTCCAAACATATCCTGGTCTGAGTATGCATGACCCAGGGCATGCTGGTGCATTCAATGACAGGAAGGGCTACACATTGCAGAACAAAACAGGCAACTGGAGTCCCACCCACTCCTCTGACCTCCCCCCAACCCCTTGCCCTACCAACAAAACAACATCCCGGAGGTGAAGATGGAGCAGCCGCCACTCAGGCCTGGGAGTTCCAGGTCCCAGAGTACTTGTTAGCCATGTCTTCTCTGGAATGCTATCACTTCCGGTAAGGACACCCCCACCCCCACCAACATTGTAGACTCAGGCCTCCAGCACCCCCACCTGCCAGACCAACGCAATAGCCATTTTGAAAAGAAGAATGTTAACTGATAAGACCAAAACCTTACCCAAAAGTGGCCTTCTTTGCTCCAAATTTATTCATTTGTTCATTCAACAAACATTTAAGAAGAGGCTACCACATGTGTTTCACTCTTTATTTTTCCTTCCCTTTTTTTTTGGTAACATGGCTAATATGGAAATGTGTTTTACATATGTATAATGGATATCATATGGCTTGCCTTCTCAAAGGGTGGGGGAGGTGATGGGCAGAGAGAGAATATGTAACTCAAAAAACAGTTTTAAATGAATGTTCTAAATAAATAAATAAATAAATTTGAAAAAGAGAGTCTCTTACATGCAAAAGACTTCCTTTAGTATTCTAGATAGAATTTAGTATTCCCTAGGCAAAATCTGCCTCTGGGCCTTCTATGGCAGCAGTCTACAGTTTTGTCTGTCACATTATGAACTCTTCAAAGTACTTTCACACACATTTTCTCATGGAATGCTGTGTGGGCCAATAAGGCTTTTAGGATAGGGTCAAGATAGAGGTAGCCTGGCAGAGTGGAGAAAGCATAGGACTTGGAATCAGAAAGATCTGGGTTCAAATCCCACCTCAGACACTTATAAGCCATGTGACTCTAGGCAACTGTTTTCTCAGAGGTATTATTATCCCCATTTAACAGATGGAAAAACTTAAGGTTCGAGAGATCAATCATGGCCCAAATTCATACAACAAACTAGTGTTGTCATTATGATGAGCCAGATTTCTTAACAGCTAGTCCAGTAGTCTATTCATTGCTTTGTATCTTATAGGGACAGACTTAAGTCATAGGAATCAAGACTCCAAAGTCTATTCCTGGCCCTGCTTGCTGACTTACAGAGTCAGCAAGACTTTGAGCAAATGCTTTAATTTCTGTCATCTAGAATCTGAAATCATAGAATCTTAAACCTGGAAAAGAGCTTAGAGATCATCTATTCCAAGGTCTTTACTTCACAGGAGAAGAAACTTAAGGTCCACAAAAACAAAATGAATTAGCCAAATGTCATAAAAGTTAGAGAGAATTGCCATGAAGATTACTATTACAGTTACTTGAACTGAACAAAGATGCATTGATTGATATTGATGGTATCAGCAAAATAAATTAGCATGTCACTGGGTTATATGATGAAAGACAATAAGAAAACAATAACTTCAAAAATAAAAATAGCTCCCATTTCTATAGCAACTTAAGATTGATGGTTCACATATCACCACATCCTGTAAGGTAGATAACACAAGTATTATTAAATCACAACTATGTTCCATGACCTCAATCACTCTGTGCCTCGTCTTGCTCATCTATAAAATAGGAATAATACACTACCTATTTCACATGGTTGTTTTGAGGAAAGTGCTTCATCAACGTTAATGAACTATGGAAATATCAGCTACCATTGTTATTGTTATCACTATAGCCTACAGTTGCCATGGAGACACCACTCATCATCAGTCAGGCAGTGATTTTTTATAGCTGGGATTGTGGGATTGTTTCACAGAGAATTGTAGGAGAAAGATGCTGGAAAGAGAAGACTAAAGACATAGGTCTGGAGTTCATGAAGCATCATTTGTCTTGGGAAACATGTGAATATGGAACTTAGAACACCAAGCCTGATTTTTTTTGCTGGGTTTGTACTCTCTTCTCTCTGCCCCTGAGGGACTAAAGCCAGTGGTGGTAGCTGCTGTAAGATGGGGTCATTGATGTCCTAAGAGGCTGACAAAAAATTATATTTGATTAGTTCGACTCCTCCTCTCCCATTTCTGATTTGCCCCTGTGGTCCTTTCCTCCCAGTGATTAAAGAGGGTAGATGGCAGAGAGTGGAGGGCTCCTCCCAAGTTCTCCATTTAAGGAGGTCACATAGGCTAGCCATCTTTTCATTTCCCACTGAGAGTACAGACTCCTGAAGACTTCATCACACTCTGGAACAGAGTAATTTCCTTTCATACGTTTTCATCTCTCATTAGATTAAGAGCTCCATGAGGGCAGGGTCTGTCTTTTGCCTTTCTTTGTATCACCAGTGATTATTTAGCAAAGTGCCTGGCACATAGTAGGTACTTAATAAATGTTTATTGACTGACTAACCAAACAAGGTAACTTTCTAACTGAGCAACTTTTTCAAATCGATTTCACCCTCCTTTCCACAAAGGAGAAAGAAAGTAGCAGGAAAGCCTTTTCTGTTCTGCTGGTCAAAAGCGATAGGCATTAAGCAGAGCCAAGAAACCAACATACGAAATAACTGCAACAATGCAAATGGAAGCAACAACACCCCCAAAATCAAAAGTAAATAACAAAATTATAAAGATCAAGCAGGACTCAGAGAGAGAGATAGGAGAAGTCAATCCCTGTCTACCCCTTTGTGGATGTGGGAGGTCCTTAGGTGTTACATATTGCACATGTTTTGGGATTTTTTTCAATATGTAGAGCAATTATGCTGCTCTTTTTTCCTTGCTAAAAAATACTATTTGTCATCTTGGATGGCTCTCTGAGAGGGAAAGGGATACTTGGAATAACTATGGTGACACAACAAGCAGAAAAGAAATTAACAAAAACTTTTTTTTAAATGCCTGGAGTTGGCTGCTATAGATCCAATGAACTGCCCTTCTTTTGTTCTGTCCCGAGTATTGTGTTGTCTATTCCCCTTTATATAAAAGAAATTAGAGACTACTATAGGGAGCTAATGAACAGGACTGACATGGTCAGACCTACACTTTTTAAAAAGTCATTTTGGCAGCTGAGTGGAGGATCACCAGGAAGCAGAGAGACAAGGAGGGGAAATCAATCAGAAGGCTATTGCAGTGGTCCAGGCAAGAGATGATGTAGACCTGACCAAGGGCTGTGACCATAGAAGTTGAGAGAAGGGGATCCATCTATACAAGAGATTCTGTGAAGCAGAAATGACCAGATTTGGCAATGAATTGGATATGGATTAATTGGGGTGAGTGCAAGTGAGGAATGAAGGATGACAATGATTTTAATAACAGGATCTAAAGAGAAGTCGCCACTGCTTGAGCCCTGAATAGACTTTTGAGATGTAACAAGAATGCAATGCTGGGGAGACTGCGAGCGCGCGCGCGCGCGCGCGCACACACACACACACACACACACACACACACACACATGCACATATTCATGCCCTCACCTCCTATATAAATATCACTGAAATGGCATTCTGGGGAGAATGGGGGGCGGGGGGGGGGGAAGGCAACAAATACCAAGAAGAGAAAGCAGAGAAATAAAGTAGACAAAAGAAACACACATCCTTTCATTCATGTAACAAACACTTCTATATCATGTGTCTCCCCTACAATCTATTCTAGGTAACACACCATACTAGGTACTAAAGAAGATAAAAATAAATGACCGTTTTCTTGCAAGACCAGTCCCCCTGCAACCCCAGGACTAACAGAGCTAAACAGATAAATAAAGTGGAAAAAGGAAAATATAAAGATCAAGACTAATTAAGATAAAAACAGGAAGAGTTTAAGATGCAGAAAAGTCTAAGTAAGCCCCTTTCAGCAGGGCAAAGCATGTGTGTGGTGTGTGTGTGTGTGTGTGTGTGTGTGTGTGTGTGTGTGTGTGTTGGTGAGAAACAGGAGAGAGGGTGGGTGAGGAGAGCTCCCATTTGTGGTTGATCCTTCCTCATCCCTTGTACTTCTGACCATGGCCATTTCTCAGGAATCTGTTGTTTCCCCTTCTGAGCAACTGACTCATAGGGCAGGAAGGGAAGCACAGAAATTCTGTGGCCATGAACTGAAACCTTCATTTTGACCAAGACAAATATTACCTCTACTGAGGACAATAATCAGTTTCGCCTACTACCTCCTTCCCGCACACATTTCCAAGCAACACTTCAGGCTTCCCTTTGAAAATTAGTGGGAAAGACTTTGTCTGACAGTCCCTTTCCTACCTAAGTCTGCTTTTTGAAGGAAAAAAAAAACCAGTAAACTAGATAAGCCAGTTAATTTGATTTTTTAATTTTTTAACATTCTTTTTAAAAAACTTTTTATTTTCAGTTCTCTTGCTCAACTCCCTTCCCCATCCATTAAGAAAGCAAGAAATATAATATTCATTCTACATATGAAGTCATGCAAAATGTATTTCCATATTAGTGTGGACTTTAAACTTTCTTTTACCAGCCCATTCTAAGTTTTTTTACAATCTTAACTCTTTTTCAAAATTTTTATTCAATTTTGAACTTAAATACAAAAAAACAAAGAACATTTCCATGTAGCATTCAATATAAAACCATGCATTCCCATTTCACACTATTTACCTTTTTTAAAAAACTATGTAATAAATACTACACATCATTTTCAAAGCTACGCTGCTTTTCTGTGCTTCCTTCTAAATTTTCTTTTGTTCTCTGCTGTGTACTTATTTGTTTCTCCCTCACTCCCCATCCTGCCCTAGAGAAGACTACCATTAGACACAAATATGTTTACATACACACACACACACACATACATATATATTATATATATATATATATATATATATATAATATATATATATATATATATATGTAAAACCATACTATGCATACTTCTGTTTATCAGTTCTTTCTCTGGATGTGGATAGCAACTTCCTTCATAGGCCTTTTTTCTGGTATAAATCCCACTGGATCACAATGTATAATCTTTATAATATATTGTTGTAGTCTCCTAGCTTATATTTATTTAGGATTTTTGCATCTATATTCATCAGTGAAGTTGGTCTATAATTTTCATTCTCTATTTTTGCTCTTCCTGGTTTAGATACCAGTACAATGTTTGTTTCATAAACAAGTTTGTAATTCAATGTTTTTTTAAAAGAAAGAAGAAAACCAAATTACAAGCATCAAAAATAAAAAAGCTAAATTCACAACCAATGAAAAAGAATTAAAAGTAATTATTAGATGCTCTTTAACCCAACTATATGCCAATAAAATTAACAATGGATGAATATTTACAAAAACATAAACTGTCTAGATTAACAGAACAGGAAATAGAATTAAATGACCTACCAGAGACTAGAAGGATAATAAAAAAAAAAAGATAATCCCTTTCCTTATAACAATCACTTAAGAATCCTACCAGTTGTCCTACCAGCTAAAACCTAAAATCTGGCTCAGGATGCTTTAAGCATGATTGATTAGCATTACTGTACTTAAGGCTGTGAAATGAATCATCAACCAGACAACAGAATGAATAGCACTAATTTTCTGAATCTGAAACTAAACCCAAATATTATTTTTTTTCTTTTTTGTTTTGACTGTGCCATGAGCATATTGTTCTTTTATTATCTAGAAAAACAACTATAGTGTCACTTTGAACAAGTTGCTTCCATACTCTGGGCCTCTGTTTTCCCATCTGTAAAATGATTGTCTCTAAAGAGCCTTTATGGGTCTAAAATTCTATATACTTCAATAATTTAAATGCTTGTGGGAGGGAACAGTAAAATAGATAAGCCATTAGCTAATTTGATTTTTTTTATTTTTTTAACTTTCTTTAATTTTATTTTTAGTTCCCTTGTTCTACCCCATTGCCCATCTGTTAAGAAAACAAGAAATTCTATATTCATTCTGCATATGATGTCATGTAAAATGTATTTCCATATTAGCCATGGGCTTTAAACTTTCTTTTAGTAACCCATCTGAAGTTTTTTTTTTTACAGCCTTGTTAAGGTGGACACTCTCTCCAAAGGCAGCTAGATGCAGACATCAAAAAGGATAAAAACTAAAAGTATACCATTGGCTTTCACAATAGCAATCACTGGTAACCTGGAAGTGAGTAGTTCAGATGGAATGGTGGGAATAGAAGCCAGATTATAAGATGTTTAGTAGTGAAGGAGAGGTTAAAAAGCAGAGGCAGTGAGTACAGATAGCTTTTTCTGGGAGTTTAGATGTGAAAGAAAGAATAAGACACTAAAATGAGGGGGTGGTGGAGCCAAATGAAGGAGTTTTTTAAGGTCAGAGGAAATCTGGGCATGTTTGAAGACAGTAGGAAAGAACCAGTGAATAAGAGGTTGAAAATAAGCAAGAGAAAGGGGTTGGTCAAAGGGGCAAGTTCTTCATAATAGATTTGTCAAATGCCAGAGTCTCAGCTTCCAGTGACCAACCTCTTTTGGAACCCAGAGTAATAAGCCAGTTAAGTATTTAATACATTAGGGAAACACTCACCTGTTTACCCCCATTTTTTTTATAGTCAACCTAAAATAAATTATTGAGGATTTGTATTCTCTGCACCTTATGGTCAATTAATTATGTGAATTATAAGATTTACTCAGTGAAGGCGTGTAAGTCCATTAAGATGGCGGAATAAGAGGTCATGAAAACCTATTCAAATCCCACCTCCTTGAATAAATAAGAATACCAATAAATAGAAAGAAAGAAATAAGGATAGACAGACAGATTTGATAGATAGATAGATAGATAGACTGATAGATAGATAGATAAGGACATTAAAAAAGGTAACCAAAAAACCTCAAAAGAAAATAGCCTTCCTTCCTCAATAAATTCAGTACCTGGTTCACAATTATTCTCTCCTCCCCAACTCTTGCCCTCATACTCGGGGACTTCAACATACATACTGACTATATCTCAAATATCCTAACCGCTCAGTTCCTCTACCTATTCACTTCCCATGACCTCACTCCACCTCAGCCACATACAAATATGGTCATACCCTTGATCTTGCCATCACCTAAAAATATGCCATCTCCATGTTCAAGAATTCCAAAATTCTCTAATCTGACTATAATCTATTGACTTTCCACCTCTTCCTCTGCCTTCCCTTCCCGAACCATATTCTTCACAACACCATGACCTCCAACCTTTTGACCTCTCAGTTCTCTCCCAGGCCATCACCCCTGCAACTCTGTCTTCATTTCCTCTTGACCCCTTTGTCAAGTTCAACTCTTAGCAGTCCTCTTCTCCTGAGTCCCTAACTCCATTATCATATAATTAATTGTGACTTGCTAAGCCTCAACCTCAGATCACTCCCACCATCTGCTGCCTTTGTTCTTACACATAGGTGACATTGAATGAAGGTAGAGAAAAACACACAACTGTTCTGATTGGGTCTGCTACAAATTTCCATTACAACAATCTCAACTGGACCCTCACTGCTGCTAAGTAATCCTATTGCACTTCCCTTACCAACTCAGTATTCCATATTCCACAATCCATCTTCCAAAACTATTCAACTATCCTCAAACCTCCTATGGCTCCTCCCTCCCTCCACACTCTCAGGTGAGAATCTTGCCTCATATTTCACTGAAAAAACTAAAGCCATTTGCCATGACTCCCTCTCTTCATCCACATCTCATACCACTCATGCCTTCAGCCACTAGCTCCTCCTTCACGCCTATCTCACATGAAGAAGTGGCCTTACTCCTTGCCAAGGTTAACTCCTCTGCCAGTAAAGTGATCCTATTTCATCTTGTCTCTTATAACAGATTGCCCCCTCTGTCATACCCATTCTGTCACTCATTTTTCAATTTCTCCCTGTCTACTGCCTAGAAACATGTCCACATTTCCCCCATCCTCAAAAAAAAACCTCATTTGATCCTTCCATTCCCAATAACTACTGCCCTATATCTCTTCTGCTTTTTTTTTACTAAAATCCTTGAAAAGACTGTCTGTAATAGTTATCCCCACTTTCTCTTCTTTTGCTCTCTTCTTAATCTTTTACAATTGAACTTCTGACCTCATCATTCCACTGAAATGCTCTC
Source organism: Phascolarctos cinereus (assembly GCF_003287225.1). Taxonomy (NCBI): domain Eukaryota; kingdom Metazoa; phylum Chordata; class Mammalia; order Diprotodontia; family Phascolarctidae; genus Phascolarctos; species Phascolarctos cinereus. The sequence goes on from NW_027555514.1 coordinate 185,427,840, forward strand.
TCAGAGTCACCAATGAACTCTTAATTGCCAAATCCAATGGCCTCTTCTCAATCCTCATTTTCCTCAACTTCTCTGCAGGCTGTGACACTCTTGATCACCTCCTTCTCCTAGATGTCTTCTCTCTAGGTTTTTGGGATACTACTCTTTCCTAATACTCCTCCAATCTGACCGCTCCTTCTCAGCCTCCCTTGCTTCATCCTCATCCAGATCATACCTTCTAACTGTATGTAGTATCCCACAGGCTTCTGTCCTGTGCTCCTTCTCTTCTCTCCTTCTATACTACTTCACTTAGTTATCTCATCAGCTCCCATGGATTTAGTTATCATCCCTGTGTTAATGACTCTCAAATCTACCTATCCTGCCCACACATGATATATTTGGTGAGACTGAGAAAGAGTACATTTGAGTGGACATGCTTGGGAACTAGGTTATGGATATCTGCATGCTACTGACTTTGGTCTGCTATGACTTAGAACAGTTCCCAGGGCAACTGAAGCTCAGCTACCCAGTTCCTAGAGGAGAAGACATGGGTTGTAGGGAGAAAAGATCACTTTTGTGGATTGTATTGTATATGATGTCCTTGACAAGCACCAAAGTTTGAGCCCAATGGCATGGATGAATTCCCAAACTTCAAAAATTTCTTAGACTGATTCCATGATCTGAATAATATTGCTGCCTACTTAACTTCTGACCATTTCTACCCCATCTTTGCAAAGATGGCCAACTGGAGCAATAAGTAGTCCAGTGAGGACCACAGGCCCAGGAGGAAGAACCTCACTGGCTCAGCTGACCCATCTGCAGTGGAGAGCTGGCAAACTTTTCCTGGTTCTCACCTCAGAACCTGAGTTTTCTAATAAAGGGCTTTAACATATATATGTGTATATACACATATACACACATGCATGTGCATATATACATATATACATACATATATATATTAACTATTTGGCATTTATTGAGGTCTATGGTGTGAGATTTAAATCAGTTTTTATTTTAGGGACAAACAGCTATTAAGTTTTGCCATTTTACCCAGTGTCTTGTTATCCTAAGTTTATCAAACACTAGTTCAGTTTATATATTTGGTTTTGGCCCTCTTTGGCTAACTTGTTCCAATCATCTGTATTCTTATTATTTTATCCAGGTAGTTTTGATAATTATTGATTTATAGTATAAATTTGCATAGTATAGTGGAATAATTTGAAATTTGATAATTCCATTCCCCCATTCTCATTTTCTCATAATTTCCATTGATATTAACTTATTTTTCATTGTGAATTTTGTTGTCATTTTGCCTAATTCTATAAAATATACCAATGGTATTTTGATCAGCAAAGCATTGAACCTATAAACTAATTCATGGAATGCTGTCATCTTTATTTTCAGCCTCACATAACCATGAACATTGAACATACTTTCAATTACTCTGTCCTTCCTTCATTTTCATTTTTTTAAGCTTTAAATTAGGAATTTTTTTAAACCAGAGGTCAAGAAATTATAGTATTTCTTCAATAGTCTTAACAAAATATAGTATTTATGAATTTTGTTATATGAAAATAAAAGCTTTTGCACAATAAGAAGTAATGGAGCCAAAATAAAAAAAGAAACAAACTGGGGAAAATATTTGTATAAAACAACTCCAATAAAAGTTGACATATAAAATTTTAAAATAAATACGCAATTTATAAGACTAAGAGTCATTCTTCAATTAATAAGTAGTCAGTGAATATGAACGGGAAGTTCTCAAAAAAAAAGAAATGCAAGCTATCAATAATTATATTTAAAAATTCAAAATTTTTAATATGAGAAATGCAAACTAAAACAACTCCAAGGTTCCACTACAAAATTGACAAAGATAATATACAATGACAATATTTGGGTTGAAATTATATCTTGTTCCTGTCTTCCTGACCACCAAAGCCCCAGTTAATATAGTAAATAATTATAAGTAGCCAATATAAGGTAACAATAGTAGGAAATAAGTATGTAGTCACTTGCAAAAAAAAAAGTATAAAGTCACTTGCAAAACTGTCTCATAAATTAGGGGAGAATATAAACCACATGTATACTCCCTCACAAATTAACTGAAGTCCTGAGACTATATGCTAAATTAAGAGAAGCCAGCTAGACCTCAGTATAAAGGTTCCTCAGTCCTAATAACTGCCCTCAATCTGTAAGCTTTATGTAAACTCCAGAAATGAGCAATAAAACTAACAAAATATTATGCAAATGAGAAAATCCTACAGTGATGCAAGTAACTTTGAGGTGATGCTGATATGTTCACGAACTAAGCCTAAGGTGGCATAGATAAGAGTTAGTACCTCCCCTACCACCAAAACCCTATTAAAATAAGACCCCAAACTCCCATCCCTCCAGCACTCCTCCATGCTACAGGTCCATCCTAAGGGAGGCCATTATGGGAGCCTGAGTGATTCCAACTCTGATTTTAAGTTCTGTAAGTAACTCTTTCTGCCCCTTGCCCTCTTCCATCTCTTCCCCACACAGCTTGCCTCCCTCCACCACCGCAACCCCTATGCTATCCCTGTGCTGTCTGCCTGGTAGAAAGCAAGGGCTCACAAAGAAGCCTCATGTTCCCTCCTGGGAAGGACTCCCTCATTGCTGAGTCATAATAGGTCAACATTTAATGGTAAGTGAAGTAATTATTCCAATTCCTTTTTGGAAAAAAAATATGAAATTAAGCAATGAGTTACAAAAGTGAGCATACCCTTTGACTACTGGGACTATACCTCAAGAAAATATTTTATTGGTTTCTCTTATATCTTGCTACTGTTGGCAGGAAAAAATTAAAGATCTCTCTCTACAAAAATATATCTAATACAATTTATAATAACAAAAAAAACCTAGAAACAAACCAAGTCCATTGGTCTTAGACTGAACAAGTTGTGATACATAAATATAACAGTATTATTGTACCTTAATGATGATGAATGTCAAGAATTAAACATAGAAAGATTTATATAAAATACGAAGATTAAAATAGACACAACAAATGTACACATTGACAACAAAAACAGCTACATATTCATGCTACAATACATTCAGTAAAAAAGAGCAGAATTTCAGAGTTGGAAGAGAACTCAGCAGCCATATAGCCCAACCCATAACTGAAAAATAATCTCCACTACAACAAACCTGGCAGATAATCCTCCGACATTTGCTTAAAGGCCTCCAGTGAAAGGGAACTCACTATCTAATGCAAAAACAATCCATCTTGGGGTAGTTATGATGAAGTATAATCCCAGTTTTGGAGGAACACAAAGTACTTTGGGTAACCACAACATATATAGACTAGGAAGGCTAGAATATGTGTGGGTGCACAAGAAACCCTGTAGGGCTTTCTGGTTCTGGTCACCTTGGAAGGGACTTCTATCCAAGGTAGGAGGATGAGGTTGGGGTGGTGATGTGAAGAAACTGAGAAGAGAAGAAGAAAGGGGAACTGTTTAGAGTTCTCCATGCTTGTCCTACTATGTATCAAGACATGGATTAGGAGCACAACCACTCCCCCCACGCCAATGGCCATGGACTGTGAAAAAAGTGTGGACATACCTTGGAGATATCATGAGTTCAATTCCAGACCATTGCAAAAAAGAAAATATCACAGTAAAATGAGTCACACTAATTTTTTGGTTTCCTAGTACATACAAAAGTTATGTTTACTCTATATTGCAGTCTATTAAGTTTGCAATAGTATTACGTCTTTAAAAAAAAACAATATATATACCTTAATTAAAAAATTATTTATTGCTAAAAAATGCTAACCACCATATGAGCCTTCAGGGAGTCCTAATCTTTTTGTGGTAGAGAGTCTTGCCTTGATGTTGATGGCTGCTGACTGATTAGGGTGGTGGTTGCTAAAGGCTGGGGTGGGGGCAGCAATTTCTTAAAATAAGATAACAATGAAGTTTGTTAAGTGGATTGACTTTCTTTCACTTGAATACTTAAAGGCCATTGTAGGGTTACTAATTGAGCTAATTTCAATATTGTTGTGTCTCAGGGAATAAGGAGGCCCAAGGAGTGGGAGAGAAATGGGGGACTGTCAGTAGGTGGAGCAGTCAGAACACCCATTTATTAAGTTCACCATCTTATGGGCGTGGCTTGTGGTGCCCCAAAACAATTACAATAGTAATATCAAAGATCACTAATTACAAATCACCGTAACAGATACGATAATCATAATGAAAAAGTTTGAACTATTGCAAGATTACCAAGACACAGAGGCGAAATTGCTGTTGGGAAAATGGCATCAGTAGACTTGCTAGAGGCAAGGTTGCCACAAATCTTCAATTTGTAAAAAAAAAAAAACCCACAATATCTGCAAAGCTCAATAAAGCAACTCACAATAAAATGAGGTATACCTGTAAATGACTGCCAGACAAGAAAAGGGTTGGACTGGGAGAAGACTAGAGCCAGTCAGAGGAAACAGAGGGCAGGTAAGTCCAGAAGAGACATTAGTTGCTGACCAAACAAGGCTTAAGTTGGAGACAGCTAACGGAAAAAAGAAAGTTGCCTACACCCAGAACTGGATCAGAAGGTACCACAAGGCATCTGGTGAGAATAAACCAAGTACAATGCACAGTTCCTTTTTCCCCCTACTTCCACAGAGCAATGCGGAGGAAATTTTGACCCAAAATTCGCAGCTCAATTCCATTCCTTTTGTGTATTTCCCTCAGGCTGAGAAGAGGAATCTATAAGGGAAAATTCAACCCTATTAACATCTTGATACATATTGTCCATGTCTATTTGCATTTTTATGTTATAAAATACTGCCAATAAATCACAAGACCATTAATAAGAATTTGCCTAATTATATGATTTTGGGTTTGAGATCGATGTGGGAAGCTAGCCCATATGAGATGGGGAGTTGGAATTGGGGCATGAGTCAAAGTTTTATCTTTTTTTTTTTTGGTAAATTCTGATTAATTCCAGTGTTGGGGTGCTTGGGTGCTTATGCTTGGGTACTTATGTTTGGGTGCTTGCACTTGGACCCCAGTTTCTCCCTAGCCTCAGAAACACTGTCCCTTGATAATCATTTGGGATCAATTAGTCCCCAATGAGGGCCAAAAACCTAAATTAATCTTTTTCTCTCTGAGTGAACTAAAAACACCCCTTCCTGTGTCAGCAAATTCCAGGACCAGATAGAGCTGATCAGTATTCTTCCTGTTTGTTATCATTGGGCCCAGGATGTCTGGGACCAGATATTCTCTTGAATAATGGGACTTTTCTTATCTTGAGTTTCAATTGAGAACTGACCGCTCCTTAACCACTCCCTAATCCCACCCTAAATCCCCTAGTTAGCATATTTGGCACATGTTTTATTGTATTTTATCCCATATAAACTTTAACTGTACCTCTCTATGGTTGCAGGATCCTTTAAGAATCCTTGCCCGCTGAAAAGTGTAACAATAAATCTTTGCCACCTTGGATTAAAGAATGCTTGAGTCTGTGAATTCATTCCAGATGACTGTCCTGTACTCCCATCTTTGAGGGGTCACAACCTCTCAACCTCTCAGCCCGCAACACCAGGACATGATCACTAGATTTTGAACTCAGAGAGAGAGAGAGACAGAGACAGAGACAGAGAGAGATTGTCCTTGTGTGTACTTTTTGGTACTCTTTCTAGGCTAGCATAAAATGATACCTCAGCATTCATACTAATCATTCCCTTCCATTTTTCCTATTATTACTCTCTGAGAGCAAACATAACAAGGCTAGTCTTTCTTCATGACAATCTTTCAAATGTTGCTGTTCAGTTGTTCGGTCTTGTCTGACTACTGTCCATGGAGTTTTCTTGGCAAAGATACTGGAATGGTTTGCCATTTCCTTCTCCAGCTCATTTTGCAGAAAAGGAAATTGAGGAAAACAGGGTTAAGTGACTTGCTCAGGGTCACACAGCTAGTGTCTGAGGCTGGATTTTAACTCAGAAACTTAGCTACCCATAAAAAACCCAAGTATGACTATTTTTATTCCTATCAGATTTCATTTTATAAGAAGAAGGCCAAAAGGATCAGGAAACAAGATCTATAATGAAATCAATATATACATTTTATGAGGTGGCCTTAACAATGAATTATTGGAATAACAAAATTTTAGATACAAGAAAAAATATGTGGTCTGCTACAGAAAATCATTTGTAAATTTTGTCAGCTGCCTTCCCATGTTTTTGTAAGAGCAACCTCTATACATGTGTAAATAATTCTCACAAAGATGTTATAGAGGGGCAGCTAGGTGACTCAGTGGATAGAGCACCGGCCCTGAAGTCAGGAGCGCCTGAGTCCAGATCTGGCCTCAGACCAATACTAGCTATGTGACCCTGGGCAAGTCACTTAACCCCAATTGCCTAAAAAAAAGAAAAACAAAGAAAAACAAAGATGTTATGGAGATGAAAAGTAAACATATAGGTCAATAGCTACTGATGTTTCTTATTTCATTTTTTCAGCAGTAATGCTGTCAGTAATTTTTTTCTAATCAATTGCTACCCTCTCCTTTCAGATATCTTCAGTACTGATTTTTCACACTTTAAAAAGTGGGTCACCTCAAGAAAGGATTTGTTATATGTTGGTCTGGTCCAATTGCCTCTTTCTATCTTCATTTTTTATGACATTTCTACTTTCTCGTCTGAGAGTTCAAATGTGCTGGTTGAAAATATTTTACTAAAGAAAAGTTGACAGTTCTGATTCATTTTAAATCCTTTTGTTGTTTTTCCAGTATCATCTTTAAATACTCTTGGGAAAATCTGCTTTACTTAATGTATCACAACAATCTGTGCAGACTAATTTTCCCTCCACTAACTTTTCTTGTTTTTACGAGATAAATTCTTCCTATTATCTCCCAACATCATTCCCCATAACATAATCCAAATGAGTTTATTTCTAAGTCAGCACTGCCTTTGGCTGTCATCTCTTCCCACTTAGACCAAGAGTTTGCCTGCAAACATTATTTCTGACCTCCTTTTGGTCTCCTCTTTGTGGTGATTGGTTCAAATTGGTTAAATTTCTGTAGAAAATCATCACAGCATGGATACCTTTTTTCATTATCCACCTACCATTTTTTGCATTCAGAGCTTAAAAAAACAACAAATAACAATAGGCCAGGGCAGATCTACTTTAGTTGTAGGGGATACGTGGAAGGGATATGGATTTTTCCAAGGACAAGTGCCAGAATTAGGATAGAGAACAGGGTATAGAGTTGGGGAAACACCTGTGATTGTTTGCTGCAGAAATAAAATAGATTTTGATGTTTTCTCAACCTAAAGAACAATAAGGCAGATAGGGATGATTCAGAGAACAGAGATAGAAGGGGAGTCATTAGGAAATGAGGGTAAAGCTAAATGCAAATGCTTGTAAGAATTCCTGTGGCTTTAATGATTTGGGGAAACAATTCACAGAGTTGTACAAAAGTTGTTGGCTTTGTGGTTTTGTTTTGTTTTTTTCCAGGGAGGGGGAGGGTTGATCTGGACTTATTGTTTTATTGGTATAGGGAATTTTCCCCTGAGGAAACTCCCTCTATCAGTACAAACCAGTCACTACTCTGTTATTCTTTGATTTACAGTCTTAGAAAGCTGCCTGAGGCAGAGAGGTTACTTGCCCAAGATCATGAAGGCATGTAAAAAGCTGCAAAGTCTAGAAAGGTGCAGTGTGATAGACCAGAGCCACAACTAAAAATAAGGAGGAATTTATGCACTATGCTGGCTTTTTTATAGTATGAGATATGAGTCTTTCACCAAGTTTAACTGGTCAGAGAGGAAATAGGTCTAGGGAGAGAGGAAAGATTGGCCTCCTATGGAAGCCAAGGAGAGAAAGAACATGCTTTGCTTGGAGAAAAAAAAAATAGGATACCCTGAATAACAATGTGAAAGAAGACATGAGGTTAGGAATAGGCAAGAACGAATAAGGTAGATTGTCCAAGACAAAGGAAATGAGAACCTCTGATTAGGCCATATGTAAGGAGAGACCTAGTTTCAAATCCTACTTCTGATGCTAAATGTGTTACCATAGTCAAGTCACCTAACCTCTTAGCCTCAGTTTCTTTATCTGTAAAATGGAAATAATATTTATTGTGATGACCTATTGGTCAGGTCAATAACCTATAGAGTTAATGAAAGTATCAAATGAGAAAATATATAAAAAGATCTTTACAAACCTTAGAGAGCTATAAAAATGCCAATTATCTTCATTATCATAATCACCACAATACTCATCACCCAATCCTGAGTACTAAATTATAGTGCCCTATACCAATGAAATCAAAGTTATCCACTGCCCATCAGTGCAAGGCACTTGCATTCAGTCTTAACAATCTTCACTGGTCCCTTGAGTCTTAGTAGAATGTACCTGAGAAGAGATCCTAAAGCCGAGTTTTTATTCCAGTGGTCTTGGGAAGTCCCTGGCCTTGGTCCCGTCACCATTTGCTGGCATTGATACTATAGATTTCTGCTTTTGGAACACTAGCAATGGCTTCTTCTCTTAGGTGTATCCAGCACACATTGCCTATCTTTGCACACCATTCCAAGAGCTCCAATACTCACGTGAGCTCCTTAGTTCTTGGGAACCTGAACAGCCATCCTGAAGGCTACTGCCAGAGTTTGAACTTGTTTTAGAAGATAAACTTCATGTTCGCTTCAACATTCAACTGCCATGATTGAATGGATTGCTCTAGTATCTTTTTGGTTGAAATTAGTTATGTCTGGCTACTGTCCTTATCTATTTGTCTTGCACCTTCTTCCCTGATCAGTTTTAAATCGTTGGCTCACTGCTCAGGCAACAGAAGTTGCTGCCCAGGTCTCCTGAGCACTTGGTCCAGGCTGGTGTTACTCAGTGGTGATGGCACCTTCACTCACTCTCTGCAGCATCATCTCCAAACTCTGCGCAAAGTGGGAGACCTTTTGCCTTCCTCTCTACTCTCCATATCCTCAAAGTAGCAGTACAGTACCCTCAAGCCATCAGGCAGAATATCCAAAGGACATAACAATTGTAAGATTGTAAAACAAAAGTCAAGACACAGGCATTTTGAGCTCTCGAGCAGACACCTTCATTTCTCTGCATCAGGTATCTGTCATGTTTGCAAGTTTTGCAAGTCATTATCCCATGTGGGTTCAACTGCTTCCTCCTAAGTGCTCCTGTGAATGGTCATAACTATCTGCATGGTGTTGAACCACTTGTCTCAATGGCTGGCCCATTGCTTGAGCCATGCTTTTGACGATATTGAGTGTTGATTAAAGTGAGGGTGTCTCTCTCACATTCTAATAATGCTGTCAGACATTCCATGGTCCCCTCTTCCTTTCAAGCTTGTTAAGGAATGATGTGTTTGAGATAAAGAGCTATTAACCAATCTCTAAATGTGCTATCTCTCTGTTTACTTGGCTTCACAGCCCCAGATAGCTCACACAAGGCAACAGCTGCTTGCCCACCCACTAAAACACCTTAGAGAGGCAAGATAATGTAATCAGAAGAGGACTAGACCCAAAATAATGTAATCAAAAGAGTGTTAGACTTGTGACTAGAGTGACAAGACCCAAATCCCAATCCCAGTTCTGACATTTACCAGCCATGTCACTTTGGCCAAATCATTGAACTTCTCTTATGTTCGATTTCCACATCTGTAAAATAGAGGTGTTTGCACTCCCTGCCTCATAGAGTTGTTATGAGAATAGCACTTTGTAAATCTTGCTGTTCCTGTTCAGTTGCATCCAACTCTTCCTGACCCCATTTGGGGTTTTCTTGGCAAAGATACTGGAGTGGTTTGCCTTTTCCTTCTCCAGTTCATTTTACAGATGAGGAAACTTAAACCAAGTTAAGTGACTTGCCCAAGAGTCACACAGCCATTAAGTATCTGAGGCCAGATTTGAACTCATGAAGATGAGTCTTCCTGACTCCAAGTTGAACTCACAAAAATGAGCATTCCTGATTCCTGGCCCAGCACTGTATCTGCTGTACCATCTAGCTGCCCCATTTCTAAACCTTAAGGTGGCACATAAATAGGACATGTTGTCCGTCAGTCAATTGGAAGCAGCTAGGTGGTAAAGTGGATAGAGTACTGGGCCTAGAGTCAGGAAGATCTGAGTTCAAATATAGTCTTCAAACACATGCTAGTTGTATGACCTTGGGCAAGTCAATAATCTCTGTTTGCCTCAGTTTCCTTAACTGTAAAATAAGGACAATACTACTTCCCAGAATCCTTGTAAGGATCAAATAAGAAAACATTAGCAAAGTGCTTAGTATAGTGCCTGACACATAGAAGGCAATACATATGCTATTGCTATTATTAGTCACTAGGTTTTTTCATCAGCATTCTCAATTACAGTCTATGGGTACACCCAAATCCACAGTTCTTTGTGAGGGCCTATGTTCATCTTTGTGCCCTCTAACTGAAGAGCCATTTTTTTTTTACACTTAATAGTATTTTTTTTTCCCAATTACATGTAAAGGTAATTTTCAACATACATTTTCATAGGATTTTGGGTCCTAATTTTTCTCCTCCCCTCACCCAAGACAGCAAGCAATCTGATATGGGTTATACATGTAAAATCATGTTAAACAAATTTCCACATTAGTCATGTTGTGAAAGAAGAATCAGAACAGAAAAGAAAAACCGTAGAAAAAAAAAGTGAAAATAGTATGCCTTGATCTGCATTCAGACTCCATAGTTCTTTCTCTGGGTGTGGATAGCATTTTCCATCATGAGTCTTTTGGAATTGTCTTAGATCATTGTATTGCTGAGAAGGGCTAAGTCTATCAGAGTTGGTCATCTCACAATGTGGCTGTTAATGTGTACAATGTTCTCCCAGTTCTGTTCACTTCACTCTGCATCAGTTCATGTAAGTCTTTCCTGGTTTTTCTGAAATCCTCTCACTCATCATTTCTTATCACAACTTATTCAGCCGTTGATGGGCATCCCCTCAATTTCCAATTCTTTGCCACCACAAAAAGAGCTGCTATAAATATTTTTGTACATATGGGTCCTTTTACATTTTTTATGATCTCTTTGGGATATAGACCTAGTAATGGTATTACTGGATCAAAGAATATGCACAGTTTTATAGTCCTTTGGGCATAGTTCCAAATTGTTCTCCAGAATGATTGGATCAGTTCACAACTCTACCAATAATGCGTTAGTGTTCCAGTTTTCTCACATCTTCTCCAACATCTATCATTTTCCTTTTTTTCATATTGGCCAATCTTATAGGTATAAGGTGGTACCTCAGCATTGTTTTAATTTCTGTTTATCTAATCAGTAGTGATTTAGAGCATTTTTTCATATGATTATAAATAGCTTTGATTTCTTCATCTGAAAACTGCCTGTTCATATCCTTTGACCATTTATCAATTGGGGAATGACTTGTGTTCTTATAAATCTGACTCAGTTCTCTATATATTGTAGAAATGAGGACTTTATCAGGAACACTAGCTGTAAAAATCGTTTCCCAGCTTTCTGCTTTCCTTCTAATCTTGGTTGTGTTGGTTTTGTTTGTGCAAACATTTTTTAACTTCATGTAAACAAAATTATCCATTTTGCATTTCATAAAGTTCTCTATCTTTTATTTGATCACAAATTCTTCCTTTTTCCATAGATCTGACAGGTAATTCTGTGCTCCCCTAGTTTGCTTATGGTATCACCTTCTATGTCTAAATAATATATATATATATATATATATATATATATATATATATATATATACCCATTTTGACATTTGGTAGAGGGTGTGACATGTTGGTCTATGCCTAATTTCTGCCACACAATTTTCCAATTTTCCCAGCAGTTTTTGTCAAATAGTGAGTTCTTATCCCACAAGCTGGAGTCTTTGGGTTTATCAAACAGTAGATTACTATAATCATTGACTACTGTGTCTTGTGTACCTAATCTATTCCCCTGATCCACCACTCTATTTCTTAGCCAGTGCCAAGTAGCTTTGATGATTTCTGCTTTATAACACAATTTAAGATCTGGTATGGCTAGTCTACCTTCCTTTGCATTTTTTTTCATCAATTCCCTTGATATTCTGGACTTTTTGTTCTTCTAGATGAATTTTGTTATATTTTTTCTAGTTCTATAATAATTTTTGGTAGTTTGGTATGGCACTGAATAGGTAAGTTAATTTAGGTAGAACTGTCATTTTTATTGACCTGCCCATGAGCAATTGATAATTTTTCTAATTGTTTAGATCTGACTTTATTTGTGTGAAAAGTGTTTTGTAATTGTGCTCATAGGGTTCCTGGATTTGTCTTGGCAGGTAGACTCCCAAATATTTTATATGAACAGCTATTTTAAATGGAATCTCTTTTTCTGTCTCTCACTGCTGGGTATTGTTGGTAATATATAGAAATGCTGATAATTTATGTGGGTTTATTTTATATCCTGCAACTTTGCTCAAGTTGTTCATTATTTCAAGTAGTTTTTTTAATTGATTCTCTAGTATTCTCTGAGTATACCATCATATCATCCACAAAGAGTGATAGCTTTGTTTCCTCATTGCCTATTCTAATTCCTGAAGAGCCATTATTATTGCTTAATCCCTACATAGCAATTCAAAGCTTCATGCCTACCTTGGTCCTTGCAAAGAGTGCTGTTCTAACTGGACGATTACAAATTTTAAAAGCCTTTACTTGAAAATTCCAACCCCGGGCATCCCCCAAGAATGGAAACCCTGTGTCAAAAACACCCTCCCAAGAAGAAGAGCTCAGGCATACTTTGAGAAATTACTCACTTCCCTGTGTTGTTGCCTCCATACCCATAAAATCCGGAAAATTCAGAATTTGACACCTCTGCCCCCTGGCTTCTAATCACCATTTCCCATTACAAATACCCACTTTCTCAAGGGTGAAAGTATGAACAGGTTCATTTATGTGCCAAAAGAAACAAATAGAATTCATAAGAGAGCCCACAGGAAAAAAAAATCGTACCCACAAGTCTTATGCCAACCCAGTGCTAGGCATTGTAAGGGGCATAAAAACAATAAAGGAAACAATCCCTACCCTCAGTGAATTTACAATCTAGTTATTACCAGTTTGATGAATGCCCAAATAAATGTGCAATGTTGACGAGGGCTCCATCAGCAACCTAGGTTCTTTTGGTGTGTGTCTTAATTCTTTTAGCCAGAATGAAGGAACAAGTTCATACCTGTTTGTTAACTCATCTCTTTTACTGGTAACACTTTAGTAAAAAGAAGCATGAGTCACTATTATACTAAGAATAGATATCAACTTTAATGTCTCACATACCTTCACTGCCCAAAGCACAGACTCCTCATTTTTGTCCATAGTTAAGACAAAATCCCACCCAGACCCTCTGTAGAATTGCCCTCACTCAACAATATCCCTCACCCGGGGCTTTTTGCTTCCATACTTTCCTTCTTCTCTTCTTCTTTCTTTTCTACTTCCTTCTCTTTCTTCTTCTCCTGCTTCTCCACTTCCTTCTCTTTCTCTTTCTCCTTCTCCTGCTTCTCCCTTGTCTCCTTCCTCCACTCACTCATTTTCCCTTATCCCCAAAGGACCAGGCTTGACCTGTCTTCCAAAGGTGCAATTAGCTCATCTGATAAATTTATTATATTATGTGCTAATGAGAGAAGGCTATAGGAGCTTCTCAGGACCCTAGCTTCAGTACTAGACCATACATGTACCTTATAACAAAGATCTTCTGGAGATAATAAATAAATATTAGTTGGTCTTTTTAATCATTCTGTAGTTAGATGTGGTAGTGGGAAGGGGTAAAGAAAGAACAAGTAGATCAATCTTATAATTGAGTGACCAAGCAATTAAGCTAACTCACTGTATTGTACAAGATGTAGGGAGAGATCTATGATTTCATCAGAATGAGGAACTCCCAGTGTGAGAAATCCCTCTACCTGGTAGATAGTGGATCGAAATTTCTTCATGATTTTAGTCCCAGGGAGTTGCCTGAGCAATAGAAAGGTTAATTGAATTTCTCAGGATCACTAAGTTAGTGTTATAGGTGGAAGTTGAACGCAGATCTTACCGATTTCAAACCTAGCACTGTGCCCACTATATCATGCTGCCTCTATAGTATAATAATTTCTAAAAGTTAAATTAAATAATAAAAATATATAAACTGATGCAGAGAAAATTTGCCTAGAATCTCTCTGACACAAAACTTATACATGTTTTTCTTCGAAAAAGTTACATTCTAAAATGTCAACAGTAGGCACCACTCCTATTGGGAGTAAGCACAGTTGGGACCACTAATTTAGGTAGTGGTGGCTAGATCTGAAACGCAGATTTATCATTTGCTACCTCTAAAATTCTGGTGAATGCTCTTCATGGGCAAGCTACCTCACTGGGCCAATATAGAAACCCATGAAAAGCCCACACTGACCTGCCCTTGTGAAGACACAAAAAGGAAGAAAACTTGTCTCTAATACTGGGTCCCTACCAATATCCCAGTCTTCCCTGATTCAACCAAATTCTCTGGTTCCACACTCCCCATATGTTCTGCAGGCTGCCACTTATAGGCTGCTGTGATCAATGATACACCAGCTCTGTTCCCACTGTCTCCTCTAAATACCCTGGCAATTAAAGCAACCCCAGCATGGCCAGAATGTCCCAGAAGAATATTTTACTTCTTATTCCTTTTCTATTGTTCAGGCAACTTCCTGGGACTAAAAGTCATTAAAATGTTTTGACTGCTATCTACAGGGTAGAAGGAGTTCCCACATAGGAAGTTCTGTTATTCTGAAGAAATTACAGATCTCTCAAGTGCTTTTTCTCATTTCACAATATAATGAGACACAAAGTGCCACGTGAAGCTTATTCTACCTCAGTGGGCCATATTACCCTATTCTCCCAACCATCCTGAAAATAAGAATAACTTTTAAAAATACCTCTTCTTCTTTAAAAAGCTATTGACCAATTCAATCCAATAACTATTTATTAAGTATCTTAAAATTTATTAAGTTATGTGTTAGGCTGCATGACCCTGGGCAAGTCATAAACTCTCATTATTCTAGACTCTCTAAGACTATAAATTGCAAAGCAGGCTGCAATTTGCATTGATGGAGGGATTCCCTTATTAAGTGTTTATTAAGAGGTCCCTAAACCAATGACATCATAGGTGCAGGCCCTCCCTTTTCCCCCCAAAATAATTCTAGGCACTAGGATAGACCACTGAGTTAGATATGATACCATGACAGGGAATGCAAAAAGACTGCCAGAAAGAAAGATATTTCATTATTGTCTTTGTTACCTGTGTTTGCTTGTGTCTGAATGGACAGATGTGAAATTCAAACAATATCCATATTTTTTAGAAGAGGCAGAGTTAGGCGGCCTTCTCGTTGCCCTCTCACAACATACTAATCACCCACCTACCTGTCCACATGGTAGAGCATTCTAAAGGGAAGTGCTCAACAAGCAAGCAGAATAATAATAACATTGACAGCTCATATTTACATATTACTATAATATTTGCAAAAAGCTTTCCCCACAACAACCCTGTGAAATAGGTTGCACAAGCATCACCATCTACATATGAGTTGACCAGACTAGTTCGTGTTGCAGCTGAAATAGAAACCCAAGGTTCCCTGGTTCCAAGTTCAGTGCTTTTTTTTTTCCCACTATAGCATGTTGCCTCTACAAGGAACCTGGACTTTCTGAAAACTGAAGTCCCATGCAAAAGAGCTAACAGAGACATATTTTATAGAAACCCATGAAAAGCCCACACTGACCTGCCCTTGTAAAGACACAGAAAGGAAGAAAACCCCAGTCTCTAATACTGGGCTGGGGACAATGCCAATTCTCTCTGAGATTACAGACATTCCCCTCTCTCCCTACCCCCATTTCCCAACCATGTTCATGCCATGCTGTTGACCATTGATACCTAAGCAATTTGACAGCCCACTGAGTTGTCCTCACACCCTAGATGGACTTTCAAACTTTGATGTAATCAAAGTGCTTTAAGCAACTTTTTAAATAGTGCCCTTTACATGCTGGGAAACTTCAGAATCCTGAGAACTCACTAGTCCAGTACCAGAGAGAACAGCATCCATATTCCAAGACTTAGTACCTTCAACATTCAACCAATGGAGCATGTCATGTGCACATTTTGTTTCTCTTGTTGATAAACCACCGTGTGGATTTAACCTCCCAAGTCAGAGATATCCTGGACTTTCCACATTTTATTCATGAAGGTTGGGAAGAGTATTTTCTTTGGAAAACAGGTATTGAGAATGCCCTTGTTTATTTCCATTTCCTTATTTCTCTTATATTCCTATTTTAAGTAAATATCCTTTTGTATCACTCAGCCCTCATGTGTATGGAACTCCTGCCAATTGTGATTCAGAAGGCAAATGAGGATCCTGTGAGTACTTTGAATGTTGTCTCTTCTATTATATTGTAAGCTCATTGAAGGCAGGGACTGTCTCTTTTTGTATCCCCAAGAGCTTTGCACAGTACCTGACACATAGTAGATGCTTAATAAATGTTGATTGATTGATTGAATATGGACTTGAACAGGGCTTTGGATACCTGAAGTTAGCATTTAGGAGCTACAATAAGTATTAAAAGCAAGTATTAGAATAGATGTTCTCTAAGGTGTCTTCCAAGCCTAAAGGGTAGCTAGGTGGTACAGCGGATAGCGTGCTGGGCCTGGAGTCAGGAAGACCTGCATTCAAATCTGGTCTTAGACACTTACTAGCTATGTGACTCTTGGCAAGTCATTGGACCTCTGTCTACCTCAACTGTAAAATGGGGATAATAATACCACCATGTTGTTGTGAGGATCAAGTGAAATAATATTTGTGAAGTGGTAAGCACAGTTTGGATTTATGTAAATGCTTGTTCCTCTCCCTCCCTAAGAGGCTATGATTAGGCTACCTAAAAAAAAAACCAAAGCACATTTAGCGAGGAACACCCATCACTGGCATACCTGAAATTTAAGGTTTACAGTTTTAGGCCCTTGAAACAAAAAGTCTGCCCTTCCAACCTTTCCTAGGCTCCTTTCACTGGAGATCACAGGACAAGGTACAGAAGTGCCCCCAAAAATCAAAAGTTCAGCATCTCCTCTACCAGATCTTAAGTGACTGTCATATTCAGATTACTTTATGAGCAAATTTTAGGCATATAACTTCAAAGCTTCTGTGGCTTTTATGAAAAAAACTACCCAAAACAGGTTGCAAAGCTGTAGTTCTGAAGAGGGAAGGAGTTGGCAAATAAAAATATAGTATTTCCAAAGCATAGTGGCTATGTTTCCCAAAATGCCAGATAACATATGCATGCATTTTAGCAAATATTTCCCTGGACCTCTTTTTACTTTTTTTTAAATTATCTTTGAATTTTTTTATTTTTTCCTAATTAATTAAAACAATTTCCCTATTAATTAAATTAAAACAATTTTTAATATTTGGTTTTTTTTATTTTAAGTTCTTAATTCTTTCCTTCCCTCTATTCTTTTCCCCCACCTTGAGAAAGCAAGCAGTTAGATATAGATTACACACGTCTGCACCTCTTTTTAAAATTCCATGTTCTTTGATTTTTTTTTTAAGGCTAAAGACTGATTGAGGAGTTTAGTCCCCCCACTGCCTGTCTCTGACAATTGTTCTTCCTCAAAGGATCCATTTCAAGTCCATCAAACTAGACAGATGAGAAAAGGAAAATACACAGAGAAGCAAAAATCTAAAATACAACCATATGTTTATGAAATGTATTTGTATATAAGTTGCATATGTAATAAGTTGCACATGTAATAAGGCCTCAACTACTAGCAGATGGGGTACATTTATACATGTGGGTGTGCACGCACGTGTGCACAAATAGTAGATGTTCAATTCAAAAAGTAATAACACCTTTCACTTTTCAATTGTTTCAACAGCCTTATCGTGCTTGTAATTTATTAGAATTAATATTATAGCCTAATAATTAGACATTTCACTACAAAGCAAAATTTTATATAAAATATCCATCTTAGACCTTACCCAAGGAAATGTTTAGTTTCCAATTTAATTCAAAAGACATTCCTGTTTCTCAAAAAGTTTAAAGTTCACTACAAACCTGTAGTTTCCAAGGAAGGCTGTGGGTATACATGGTCTTGATGTGTCCATGCCCATGCAATCTTTCCAGAATTATTACATTGATTTTTTCTACCCTCTTTACAATATTCATTAAGTACTCAGATATAAGAAGCTCAGCACCTAAACAATGTGACCATCCCTGCCCCTTGTTCAGAATATAGAAGGATATTTTGTTCTGTTTCTTCTTTCACAGCATGACTAACGTGGAAATATGTCTACATGATTGTATTTATATCTAATTGCTTGCTATCTCAGAAAGGAGGAATGGGAAGGAGGAAAGGAGAAAAAAATTTGAAACCCAAAATCTTATTAAAAATGAATCTTGAAAACTATCTTTACATATAAATGGAAAAAATAAAATGCTATTTACCAAAAAAAAATTTAGTTTTAATTTAAAAAAATAATAGAGAAGAATAGAAGGAAAGACTGGAAAAACACACAGAGGTTTTCTGAAATCCAACCCTGTCGAGTTAGTCCCTGAACTGTCAACTTTGAAGACAGATCCTGGGAGATTTTATTTTGGAGACTCCCCAGTGCCTGAAAAAATGAAAGAATTATTTGAAGAAATAAACTCAACACTAGGTCTAGAATGTAGACCTACATTCTAGAATATAAGATGTGTCCAGAGAATAACACATATTTCACCTCTGCTATCCCCAACTATAAGTTGCTGTATCTGAAACAATCTTAGAGTCTTCATGCATCATCTCTACTACTGGTACATAAGAAGACTAGTAAAATTAGAATGTGTGTGAATGAGGAATCTATAAATAAAGAACAAATGTGGAGCAGGCCACCAATTCAAGATGTCCTCAATTGTCAACTGAGCAGTCAGGATTCTCTACATTCATCCTCCAGAGTGGGTGCTGTCATACAGAAGACTGCCTTCATTTGTTCAATTTAAGCATAAATCACAAGAGATTTCTAGAGCACCACTAACTTTTTAGCAGCTCATAGAAAAAATCATAAGCAAAATGAACTCCTTAAAGACACTTGTCAAGAAGGATTACCTCATTGTGCTTGAAGAGATATTGGAAAAATATAAGGAGAGACTGCCAGAGGTGTAAATTAAGTTGCAGACTACTCACCTAAAGCTATCTATTACCGTGTCAGTTTTGCCTAACATCCATCAAATATATGGGGTACACAGAACTCAGCGAGAAGTGAGTACCAATGATGAGAAGAAGGAAGTTCTCATTAACTTGCCACCTTTCAAGAATTATTTTGAACTGACATTTCTGGGGGCTGGCAATTATTATCAGAGATTTGTGCCAAACTATGTCATCACTGCAAACTTCCTCCAATGACCTCACCTGTGGATATCTTGTTGGAAGCAATTGCAATCGTGATGGCAAAATGACCATAGCATCACAGAATCTGAGCATTGGAGGACATCCCAAAAGCCATCTAGTCCCACTCAAACTTTAGTCCACCATGAAAGTATTAGAAAATGCTAACAGGACCAGGGTCAGGAGACACTTGGGGCCCCTAAAAAAATTCCCTCTGCCCCTGTAATCTGACCAAGAATCATTTCATTTACATTCCCAGTAAGTTGTCAATGTCTATTTGAATATTTCCAATGAGAAGAAACTCAATGTCCCCTGATGCAAATCATTGTACATCTTTATATAACCTTAATTGTTAGGAAGTTTGTTGTTATTCAATAGTTTTTCAGTCAATTTCAACTCTTCTTGACCCCATTTGGGGTTTTCTTGGCAAAGATACAGGAGTGGTTTGCCATTTCCTTCTCCAGCTCATTTTACAGATGAGGAAATTGAGGCAAACAGGATTAAGTGACTTGCCCAGAGTCACACAGCTAGTAAGTGTCTGAGGCCAGATATGAACTCATAAAAATGAGTCTTCCTGAAGTTTGTATATCAGATTTAAGACTACCTCTACGAACTAACTTTTTCCTAGCCCTTTCCTTAGCTTTTCTCTGTGAGAACAATTCTAATCATTCTTCTACATGACTGCCTTCAAGTTGCTGAAGGTAGTTATCAAATCCTGCTCCAATTGTCATGCCCATCTTATCATTTCTAGGCTATCCATAGTTTTTAAGAGGTTTTTTTTTGGGGGGGGCATGTTTTCCAGTCTTTTCACCATCCTGGGTTACCCTCTCATGAACATGCTCCAGCTTGACCATTTCTTTCCTAAAATATAGTAGTCATAACTGAACTCCAGATAATGGCCTGAGTGTATATAACTTTTGTTTTATTGGTTGCCAAGATACACATGAAAAATATTGAGTAAGATTCACAAGGACCTTTACACTGATAAGAAGCTTAATAAGAGAAATAAAATGTAACTTGAGTCACAACCTGGTCACAACTATATTTATGTCCAAATTCACAGTGATTCTGTACTTAGCAAGGTGGTTATGAAATGTTCATGCTTATGCCCCCACTTAAAAGCAAAAATCTCTAACAAGGGGGTGGGGGGTTGAGATGCCAGGTCTGCACTAGGAAAGATCCCTCTCTCCTGTGTGGCTCCCATTATACCATCATGTCACAAACAAAAGAACAGTAGGCATCATAAGGACAGGATTGACCATGGGTTTTCATGAGAAATAATAAAAATCTGCCAAATATAATCTTTGACAGAATAAATTTAAGAAAAACAGAAATGGAAGAAAGACTAGGGTAGGGAAGAATCTGTTCATTGTTCCTCTCTCCATAGACTTGTTTCTCTCAGTGCTTTTATTCCTGGGCCAGCAAGTATCCACAATAAAACACATAGTCACATGGACCTCTCAGCTTGTCCACTCAAATGGAAGTCATGTCTCATGATCTTACCAAAGGGAATTGCAGATGTGGTCACTCCAGTCTCCTGAGATGACTGTCGCATCTCCCTTTTTCTCTCCTTATTCTTCTTGAGAATGCCACATGACTGAAAAATCTCCACCTCCCCTACATTTGAGGGTACATCTCATGTCAGTTTCCTCTCTAAGTCCCAGAAGCCTTTGTGGCCAGCCACAGAGCTTTGCCAGAGATTGGTACAAAAAAGAAGATCCGATATCTGTGGAGACAGAAATAAAATCAGTGAAAGAACAGAAAAAGATTATTTCAGTAGGAAATCTTCATGATAAATTAGTGGATTATCTGATGAGTAAAATGGTGCAAATAAATGTAACAACACCAAGGTGATAGAAAAAAATAGCAAAACAAAATTTTAAAACTGTAAGATTTAAAATTCCTACAAATGAAGATAATAGAGCTAAAGGAAAGAACTCAGTGAGGAAAAATTGAAAAATGTATGAAGAAACAGAGTCTGAGTATTATATTTTAGGAAATCATACAAGAAAAATTTTAATATTGAAAACAGAAGGCAAAATACAAATTGAAAGAATCCATAAGTTACCTTCAAAGAGAAGCCCCAGATTTATTCATCCAGAAATGTTATCGTCAAACTTAAAAGCCTCAGCAGTGAAAAGAGAATTTTATAAGCAGTCAGGAAAAAGCAAACCACATGTCAAAAAGCACCAATTTGAATCTTGCAGAATTTCTTAACAAAGTTGAGAAATAATTGCAAAGACTAAAAAGTGAAATGCCAAAAGAAACTTGGCCTTTACCCCAAAAATTTCCCATCCTGGAAGATTGAGCTTATCCCTTCATAATAAAAGATGTATTTTTAATACAATCAAACACTTCAAAACTTTCCTACAAAAGAATCCATTTCTAGGTAGGGCTTTTGATGGGCAAATAGGCCACAAAGCAGAACCACAACAGAGTAGCCAATAATTTTTTTTTCTATTTAGGGTTGGGTTGTTTTGGGGGCTTGTTTTGTTTTTTTAGGCAATCAGGGTTGGGTGAATCATCCAGGCTTACATAGCTAGTAAGTGTATGAGGCTGGATTTGAACTCAGGTGCTCCTGACTCTAGGACCAGTACTCCATCCACTGTGTCACCTAGATGCCTCCAGGAAGAAAGTAGCTTATAATATAAAACAAGGAATAAAGTGATGATTCACAGTGTTTGCTTATTATAGGGAGCATAAGCCTCTGTCCTTATAAGAAGGACACTGAGAAATTGAAAGAAAAACAGAGAGACAAGCAGAAACAGATGACTTTATGTAGGAAAGGGAAAAGAAAGGGAGAATTTTTACCTCTCAATTTGAGTTCTTCAGACAAAGAATAAGCAAACAAGAAAAAGAGGAAGGGTGGAAGAAAGTTTTTCCCTAAACCATATGGAAGGAGAACAAAGGCAGTGAAGCTTAGAAATGACAGTAAAAGTAGAATTCCTGAATCTATGGATTTGTTTACTTATTTGTTTATATCTTTAGGAGGAAAAGGAAAAGGGGATGGAGTCTTGTATATTTAGAAGCTAGGACTGGTGTAATACTGGTGAAACAAACTTATTGTACCTTATACCAATAAAAAACAATGTATCATGATACGGCAGAGAGAAAATCAAACCATTCAAACAAAAATCAAATCAAAATAACCATGAATATAAGGGAGTGGCAGATTTCTTTAGAAAAAATATGCCTCATGACCCAATAACACTTCTAGGGCTGTATCCCAAAGAGATCACAAAAATGGGAAAAGGACCCAAATGTACAAAAATATTTATAGCATCTTTCTGTGGTGGTAAAGAATTGTAGGGGATGCCCATCGTGGGAATGGCTGAACAAGTTGTGATATATGAATGTAATGGAATACTGTTGTGCTATAAGAAATGATGAATGGGCCAACTTCAGAAAAACCTGGGAAGACTTGTGTGGACTGATGCTGAGTGAAGTGAGCAGAACCAGGAGAACATTGTATACTGTAACAGCCACTTTGTATGATGACTAACTTTGATACACTTAGCTTTTTAAAATTTTTTAAAACAATAAATCTCAAAAAAGTATGAAAGAGGGCATTTTGAAAATTAAAAGAAAATCAATTTAAATTTTAAACTAATCAGCTAAACAAAAAGACTATTTTAAAGACCCACAAAATTGATATGCTGTTAGCTATTTTAATGAGAGCAATTTATCAAAAGAAGGAAATTACAAAGAATGTAGCAAAAATTAAGAAAATTTAACAAACTATTATAACTGGGGTGACAGAAGAACCCTTGATCTACTGGCCTAGAGAAACTTCTTTGGAGCTGGGCATGTGTTTGAGCTCCTAGCTAAGGGATATGAACCTTGCTGGAATTACATAAGGAATTCGAGATTGCTTCCCACTTACTTGGGAGTGGGGGGTAATGAAAATGATTGGTTACTGAATGTGAGAAATGACAAATTTTTGTTGGAGGAACCTCTTTATTCTGCAATCTAGAAGAGCTAGGAAATATCTCTACCTCTTTTTTTTTTGGTTCTTCTTTCTTTGGGATTCTTTTCCAAGGTTTTCTCTCCCTCAGACTTCCAGAAAGGAGAGAGGCACTGGAAGACAACCCCCATCAATGATGGCTTGCCACACAAAACAAAGACATGCTCTTGCTTTCGCAGACCTGAAACTAGACCTCAAGTACCTGACTGCTTTCTGACTTTCTGTTCCCTTCCCTTGAAGACAAAACAGCAAGTAGCATTGTTGAGAAATGAATGTTTCCAGTCTTAATTGTTACCTTTTGAATTCAAGAGCTCTTCCATAAGCTATTTGGGCATCAGGCAACCAAAGTGACATTTCTAAAAGAACATGCCTCCTGGAAGAGATGACCACCACTAGGATCATTCTGTAACCAAAGTACTAAAGAAATCCTAACCTTGGATGCAACATATTAAATAAAACGCAGGCAAAGCAATTACAGCACTATAGCCAAAAATTATTCATTTTGACTGAATGGGATTTATACCAAGAATATAGCTAGCTGTATTTCTGAATGGCAGCTAGATGGTGCAAGTGGATCTCTATCCATAGCTGGGCCTGCAGTCAAGAAGACCTGAGTTCAAATTCAGCCTCAGACATTTATTAGCTATGTGACCCTGAACAAGTCACTCAACCTCCATCTGCCTTAGTTTCCTCTACTGTAAAATGGGGATAATAACCACACCTATCTCACAGGGCTGTTGTGAGGATAAAATGAAATAATATTTATAAAGTGTTTAGCACAGTGCCTGGCACAGAGTAGGTGCTGTATAAATGCATATTCCTTTCCCTTCCCCATAGGATAGTTCAAAATTAGATAAATAATTAACATGATAAATTACACTGAAATCAAAAAAATTTTTAAATAATACCTAATGGAGTTGTTAACTGATCCAACTATCCTGGAGAGCAATTCGGAGCTATGCCCAAAGGGCTATAAAACTATGCATACCCTTTGATCCAGCAATACCATTGCTAGGTCTATATCCCAAAGAGATTTTTTAAAAGGGGGTGGGAGTGGGGAAGAACCTATTTGCACAAAAATATTTGTAGCAGTTCTTTTCGTGGTGGCTAAGAATTGGAAATTGAAGGGATATCCATCAATTGGGGAATGGCTGAACAAGTTGTGGTTTATGACTGTGATGGAATTTTTTTTTTTTGGTGAGGCAATTGGGGTTAAGCGATTTGCCCAGAGTCACACAGCTAGTGAGTGTTATGTATCTGAGGCTGAATTTGAACTCAGACCCAGTGCTCTATCCACTGCGCCACCTAGTGATGGAATATTATTGTGCTGTAAGAAATAATAAGCAGGATGACTTCAGAAAAACCTGTAAAGACTTACATGACATGATACAAAGTGAAGTGATCAGAACCAGGAGAACATTACACACACTAACAGCAATACTATACAATGAAGAACTGTGAATGACTTAGCTATTCTAGTTTTCTCAACAGTTTTTGTCCCAAAAGCTTGAGGCGTTGGGTTTATCAAATGTTAGGTTACTATAGTCGTTTACTACCATACCTAATCTATTCTACTAACCTACCACTCTATTTCTTCGCCAGTACCAGATAATTAGAGATGAACCCTGTACCTTGTTAGAGGGTAAGAGGAATCAGTTATATAATTGTTTTTAAATAGTTCTGATTCTCTTTTGACTTATTAGCTTACGTGTTCAAGTGAGTTGATGTTACAAGTTTGCTACCAGTATTTTAAAATTCTCTATCTAGGGTATTCTATAATTGAGGTTTTCAACAAGAAAGGCAATTTCTCTTGAGTTCAGCCCTACCCACTTGTCTGACCAGGGGCTCTCCTCAGTCCTGGGTAAAATTATTGGGTTTCTTAAATGCAGTGTCTACTGTACTCCAAGCAATAGCTTTCTCAGCAGTTTTCTTTGCTGACTAGGAAGCAAGTTGGACTTCAACCTTCTTGACTTGATGCTTCAATGTAATAGGGGTTGTTTCAGTACATTTTAATAGATCTTTTGCATCAAGTGTATGCCTTGTTTCTTTTCTTTTAAAGGCACTTTGTTTTACCTCTCTTTCCAATTCAGCTAAGACAGCTCATTTTCAAGATTTTCTATCTCAAGTTCAAATCTCTAATTTCTATTTCAGATCTCTTCAATGTTCTCTGAACACCAACGATTTCTGCAGAATTTTGTCATTTTTCTTTAATTATTGATAAACTCGGGCTTTCTACCATCAACTGTTTCATAATACAGATTCTTTGGGCATCAGCTTCCTCTGAACCAAGTAGAAGTTCACTAATAATGGCTAACATTCACATAGGACTTACTGTGTGCCAGACATTGTGATATGCACTTTACAGTTATTGTCTGATTTCATCCTCACAACAATCCTGTGGGGTAAGTGTTATCAAGAAACTGAGGCAGAGGGTATGTGATTTGCCCAGGATCACACAGTTAGTAAATATCTGAGGTCACATTTGAACTCAGGTCTTCCTGACTCCAGGCCTGGTGCTCTATCTCCTGCCCATCTAGTCTACGTTTGTAACAGAAAAAATTCTGCTTCTCAAATTATATCTTTTTAATGGTTTTTAATTAAGAAAAAATTAATTCTTTCTCCATCCTGCCTTCCCCTCCCCATAAAAAAGAAAAAAGGGGGGGAAATGCCCTTTTAACAAATATACATAATCAAGCAAAACAAATCCCTACATTGGCCATGTCCAAAAAATCTACTTCTCAATCTGTACCTGAATCTATCACCTACCTCTCTGTCAGGAAGTTTGATCACAAGTCTTTTATCACAAGTCTTTTAGAATTGTGGTTGGTCATTTCATTAATGCCTTTCAAAGTTTCTTATCTCTAAAGTATTGTTGTTGTCATATCAATCGTTCTGCTCACTTCCTTCTACATCAGTTCATACAAATCTTCCCAGATTTCTCAGAAACCATCTGATTCATCATTTCTCAAGCACAACAACATTCTGTTACATTCACATATGATAACTTCTTCGGTATTTCCTTAGTTGATGGGCTCCCCTTGGTTTCCATTTCTCTGACACCACAAAAAAAGAGCTGCTGTAAGTATTTTTGTAAACATTGGATATTTTTCCCTTTCTTTGGTCACTCCTGAAATGTATTTCTCCTCTTGGAGAAATATCCTAGAATATCATTCTCTTGGAATACCTAGCTTTCCTCAAGGCTCAGATCTGGTGCCACTTCCTATTCAAAGCCTCTCCTGAGTCTTTCAATTATAGTGGGTTTTTTTCCTCTCAAATTATTTACTTATTTATGAATGTGATATGACCCAATAGAATGTAAACTCCTTGAGGGCAGGGACCAAAAACCTAGTGGAGACATGATAGCTGTCCTCAAGTATCTGAAGGATCTTCATATGGAAGAAGAATTGGACTTACTCTAGCCACAGAGGGAAGAAATGAGAACTAATAAGTTTTAGAGAGGTATATTAAATCTTAATGTTAAATGTCACAGTGGCCCACTCATGGAATGTGTGTGGGGATAGGCCTGCAGTAAAGTCCTTAGAACCCTCCAGAAAACGCTAATACATTGTTGGTGGAGTTGTGAAATGATCCAACTATTTTGGAGAACAATTTGGAACTACGCCCAAAGGGGTACAAAAATGTGCATACCCTTTGATCCAGCAATAGCACTTCTAGGGCTATATCCCAAAGAGATCAAACAAATGGGAAAAGGACCCATATGTACAAAAATATACATAGCAGCTCTTTTTGTGGTGGCAAAGAATTGGAAATTGAGAGGATGCCCATCAATTGGGGAATGGCTGAGCAAGTTGTGGTATATGAATGTAATGGAATACTATTGTGCTATAAGAAATGATGAACAGGCTGACTTCAGAAAAACCTGGAAAGACTTATATGGTCTGATGCTGAGTGAAGTGAGCAGAACCAAGAGGACTTTGTACACAATAACAGCCATGTTATGCAATGACTAAGATTGTTAAACTGAACCTTTCTCAGCATTATGAGGATCTAAGACATCTCCAGAGGCCTCGGGATGGAAAATGCTGTTCACATCCAAAGAAAGAACTATGGAAGTCAAATCGCTATCACTTATTTTTACCTTCTGTTGAGTTTTGTTTCCTCTTTCTGATGGATCCTCTTATTGGTTTTAATTTTTACTTACAACTTCACTAATGTGAAAATATGTTTAATGGGTATGTAAACGTAAAGCCTATATCAGATTGTGCGCAGTCTTGGGGAGGGTGGGGGGAGGAAAAGGGAGAAAAGTTTTCAACTCAAAAGCATATGGAAAAAAATTAAAAAATTTAAATTAAAAAAAAAAGAACCCTTCAGAAGTTCTATGTGCAACACTTGTTATGGAGCACTAAATCTGTACCCTGGACATTTCGATCAAGCCATGTACTTTGGCTTCTTTATAAAGGGCATGTAAAGTCAAGACTTCTAATCGGCCCCTGTGTCACATCCCTCCACCTCCATCATGATGTGACTATGTCAAAAAGAGTTGATTACTTAGCAACAAGAGCTATGTATCCTGGCTTGCCAGAAGATACAGCCCTTGAGTGAGTTGCATAAAGTCAAGGTAAAGATTGTGATGTATAAAAAGTTCAAGGGACATAATTTATGAGTAACTCATCATGTTGTTAATTATGGCTAGCAAATAATTAATAAAAGGATTGGTCATTTGGCCATGTCTCATGAGCCAAAGATGGATCATGTGCCCATGGAAGAGCGGGTGGTCCTGATACAGTAAAGTCTGATTGAGTAACAATTAAGAGAAAAAAGAATATTATAATAAGAGAGCATGTGACTTTGATTATGTTACTTACTCCTAGACTACCCCCAGTCTTGGACAATGTAGACAAAGGATCTACCCCCTATCCTCAAGCCTGAGTAGAATACAATGGGCCAGAATTCACCTAGATTAAATTCTTTGTACTTTTTAATCAGAACTAATCTTCCCTAGTTGGGGACTGAAAAAGGTTGAGGAGAATGTCAAAATCCAATCTCATTATTAGTCTTATTCTTCAGGGGCTGATTTGACCTAGTACAGAATGAGAAAATAGGAAGGAAAAAAATCCTAGCCTCTTTCAATATTAACAATTGGTTATTAATATAAGAGAGAAACAATCATTTCTCTCAATATGTTATGAGTATTAGCAGTCCCATAAAGTATTTCATGTTTAATGTTAAGTATCAACCTTCTGAGAGTATAACGTATAATAGGTTACGGTATCATAATTATTTGTCAATGAACACCTATTTCTTTTGTGGTAGAGGAAATTAATAACTATAGTGATCAACTTTGTACATTGAATACCTTTTTGAAAGGTACTCTGTTAATCCCTTGTAGTAGAGGGGACAATGCAAACCAACTCCATAAAGCAATATACCCTTCCTAGTACCAATCTGCATGAAGGCTTGGTGAGCCTGCTTCTAGAAATGCAGGATGGGGGACCCTTTCCCTCCCTGATTCAGGGCATGCACAGGTATCTTCTGCTTTTTTCTTTTTTTTTTTTTGGCTTAAAGCATGGTTATAAAAAGCCTTATAATTGGATGCTGAGTCAGAACTGAGTTTGCATATAAAAGGTCTGAATGAATGAATTTTCCCTCTCTTCCCTGCAATGACTGCTGTGGAGCTAACTTCAGGTGAGAGAGAGGGGCTTGAGGCTCTCAGGCTCTCTCTCCTACTTGGCCACCATATGGCCATAAGCACAAGACACCTCTGTTTCTTCTGTCTTCATGTTTATTCTGTTATGATCTTAGGTGAAAAAGTGTCAGAAATGAGATGGATCAGCCTATAATTTTATGAGGTTTGAAAGGTCAGAAGAAGCATCAAAGGTCCCCTCAGCAACTGGAGCTGGTAGCAGCAGTAGCCAATACTGAAGGGTGAGCTGCTTGACCCAGCACAGCCAAAATATTGTGTACTAAAGCAAAAGAATGACTCTTCCAGGGGCAGCTAGATGGCACAGTGAATAAAGCACTGGCCTGGATTCAGGAAGACCTGAGTTCAAATCTGACCTCAGATACACAGACACTAGCTGTGTGACCCTGGGCAAGTCACTTCACCCCATTGCCTCACAAAAAAAAAGTGACTGTTCCACCAGCAATGCAACCCTGAGAAATGAATTTGACGGGGGGTGCAGAGGGGAATGTCTTGTAAAAACCTTGATTCCACTCTCCTTAGGGGAAATAAAGTTATAACCTGGTCTATTCTGTCTCTGATACTCATTTATCTTAGGTCTATAAAGAATAAACACAAAGAAATAAAACGGGGAGAGAGAGAAGTGGTATGAGTTCAGAGGCAAATGGTTTCCCATTGTTCTTGCTTCATTTGCCCCCAGGGTGGCAATTTTTTTAATATGCACACTCAACTTTGAGCCAGTAGCCAATTAATAGGCTTTTTATCTCCGTCATTAAGGTGACAAGAAACAAAGGTTACTTGTGCCTGTTCTGAAGTGATCTTGCACTTCCCAAAGCAAATTTTACAAGCCTCCATATGGATTGTTACCAAGTAAAGTATATTTCACATGCTGCAAGGAATGAGCCCTCATTGGACAGTTCTCCCCCTTTATAATCTTTTGAGGAGACCCTGCACATAAGCCAAACTTAAGTATTGTTCAAGAGATTGTCCCCAGAGTTCTACTCTGAAATCAAGATACATGGAGCCAGCGACAATGATTAAAAACAGAAGATTGGGTTGGGGGTGGGGGCGGTCTCCCAAAGAGTAAACCCAGTCTGCATGATCCCAGTATCAGGACGTTTTGGGGAGATACACCATTGCTCCTAGGTGTAAGGGGTCTTTACGTAAGGAAAATCTTCCTAACAATTAGAGCTATCCAAGAGTGGAATAGGACAAACAACAACAAGAGTTCTGCATGAAGTCTCTACATCGAGAGGAAAACTTCCCAAGAAAATGCTTGGAGTTGGGGGCAGCTAGGTGGCACAGTGGATAGAGCACCAGCCCTGAAGTTAGGAGGACCTGAGTTCAAATCTGGCCTCAGACCAAACACTTGACACTTACGTAGCTGTGTGACCCTGGGCAAGTCACTTAACCCCAATTGCCTAAAAAAAATGCTCAGAGTTGAAGATTTAAAGCTGCCAATTTGAGCAGAGTTGGGGACTACTATTTCTTCTTCATTTATTTATTTACATCAGGTTTTTTCTTTTCAAGAAGCTGCACCTATTTACTTTTGTCATGTATGGTTTTTATTTTTGATTTCTTGAAATACAAAAGACAGGTTTTTTAAAAGTCCATTGTGTTTTAAATGGAGCTACTGGACTGCACCTTAAAACCCAAATCACTCTGGCTTTCATTGAATAGCCAATAATAGCCCCAAGCCCAAGTTTTGGTAGCTCATTGTTTAGGTTTTTAATGGATTAGATAGAATGGATGTTAAATAGCAATTGTTTTCTGTTCAATCTCCCTCCCAGATTGATATCTTCATAGGGATAAATTAAACTACCTTTTGTCTCTACTCTTACCCCAACCTCAGTTATTGAATGGGTGGGGCCTCAGATAAGCTGAGATCCAGGAAAGACCTTAATTTAGAAAGGCTAAGGTCACCCACTGCATCCTGGGCCATTGCCAGTCGTCTTGACCTTTGTCTTGCCACTGGACTTAGATGACTTCAGAAGAAAGAGTGAAGTTGACAACTCTGTACACCTCTGTGCCACTCACAATCCAATTCACAGCAAGTCAAGATATCACCCTCGTGAGGTCATTTGTCTTCTTCAAAAATGAAGGAAAAACAACAATAGGACTATGTGACACTCAATATTCAAATGAATCTGTTATTTCATCAATTTAGGAATGTTTTCCAGTAATATAGATGGCAACCCATCTACGCCTGCCCATCCTGGGCCCCTCTTCCAAAAGTTCAGCACAGGGACTCCACCCAACACGCTAGAACCCTTCCCAGTTTTCTCCTGATATCACAAGGGTACCAATGGAGCCCTCTGGCAGTCCACTTGTCATCCTTCACGTTTGTCATGTGACCAATTCATCTTCTCTTTCCATCACATAATTTCTTGATGATATCCTTTACTCCCGTTCTTCAGAGTTCCACAATTACAGTTGCAGCCTGCTAATTCACACCATCCCCTTCCCTCGCCCCCATCATCCTCTGTGTGTTTCTCAACTTTAGTTCTATGGAGAGAATGGTGATCCAAATTGCAGTTCTACACAGCAGTGCCAGTTAAATGCTAACATTGGAAAGATATGTCATGAACGCAATGGAATACTATTGTGCTATAAGAAATGATGAGCAGGCAGACTTCAGAAAAACCTGGAAAGACTTGTATGGACTGATGCTGAGTGAAGTGAGCAGAACCAGGAGAACATTGTACACAGTAACAGCCACACTGTACAATGACTAACTTTGATACCCTTAACTCTTCTCAGCAATGCAAGGATCTAAGACATCTCCAAAAGTCTCATGCTGGAAAATGCTATCCACATCCAGACAAAGAACTATGGAGTTTGAATGCAGATTGAAGCATACTATTTGCTCTTTTTTTTCTTCTGTTTTGTTTCGTTTCTTCTTTCTTATGGTTCCTTCTATTGGTTCTAATTCTTCTTTACAACATGACTAATGTGAAAATATGTTTAATAGGAATGTGTATGTAGAGCCTATATCATATTATACTCTCTCTTGGAGAGGGAGGTGGGAAGGGAGGGGGAGAAAATTTAAGACACAAAACCTTATAAAAGTGAATGTTAAAAACTAAAAATTAATTAATTAATTAAAAAAAGAAAAGAAAAGAAAAAATATGTCTTTGCTTCCTTGGGAAGTTTGGCTTCCTAAGCCAAAGCAGTAAAAGAACTTTTCAATTTCCCTAAAGCAATCCAGCCCACTCTCCTCCTGCTGTTCTACTCTGGGTCCAGATCATTGTCCACTTGCAATGCACCTCAAATGTGCAACACATACTGTTAGACAAACTCTATTGAGCATGCATCCAAATGCATGTTGAAATCTGGGCAATAGACATTCTTCATCCACTCGGTCTTTCCCATGTGGAGAGATAGACCAGCACCTCTGGTATGATGGCTTGCTGAGCCCTTTTCAGGTCTTCTCATCCACCTTTGGTGTCCACCTGTCATCCAAGTCTGACCTGTGTCTTCAAGAAGCTATAGTATATGCAGGGGCCACACCCCAGGAAAATCTACTCAGCGGACAGGTTAAACCAGGTTGAGGTTATCTGTCAGGCCTCAAACCCATAGGTGAGTTAGGGAATGTCTACCAGGTAGACTCCATCCTAATAGGCACTTAACAAATGTTGACTGAATGCCTGGAAGACCTCACCAACCATAGAGAATTTCTGTAGACCTTGACTCTGGGTAGGTCTCTCCTCTTCACAATGATTAATCTCTTTAGCAAACATTTATCTTCTTGTTTCACATCTCACTTCTTGTTTGTTATCAACAATGTTTGATCTTCAAACAATATTATTTCTATTATTATAACTTCCAAAGAATGTTGAATAATCTTGATGTATGGAAGGGAGATATTCTGTTGTGAAATAGCCTGTAAGTCATCATTTTGCTCTACCAAATCAAATGCCTTTTATTTTTTGTAATCCACAAATAATTATACAATTGGATCTTAAATTCTTATATCTTTCAGTTTAATTATAAAATGGTAAAGATTTGGTTGATTGTTGAATATTATTTCTAGAATCCCTGTTTTTTTCTGTACTAAAACTGTCAAAGAAGATGCCTTCAATTCATGTATAGAGGATTTTTAAATATTTTATAGAAATAGGAGAGAAGACATGTGTGTGTGTGTGTGTGTGTGTATAGTTATCAATATTTTCTCACCCTTTTTGGTATTAATGATGTCCAAGATTTTTTCCACATCTTTGATATCTTCTCTTCCAGATACTTTATATGTATATTGCTTTCTCAACATCCATACAGTAGTATTACCGTGGTTTGAATCTCTTCTACAAATATCTCAGTCAAATCCAACTGCTTTCCTTTGTTCTCTTTAGTATCATTTCTGAAATTTTTGTTTTGGGTTTTTTTTTTCTCTTAAAGACCAGACCTTAACCCCAAATCTAGTCCCAGGCCAATCCCTACTTGATCACTGTTTGGGCCCTGATTAGCTCAGAATGAATGTATATAACAATTGTTTCTATTTTGGCCAGAAACCCTGAGAGTCGTCCCCTCCCAGATCTTTTTTTTTTTAAGAGATCATTCTTTGCCTCATTTTTTTGAGCCTTAATCATTGAATGGGTCCTCAGTCAAACTAAGACCTGTTAAAGACCATAGCTTGAAAAGGCCAAGGATCCCCACTGCATCCTGGGCCATTTCCAGTTGTCCTGGTCCATATCTGGCCACTGGATGCAGATGGCTCTGGAGGAGAAAGTAAGCGTGGTGACTTTGCACAGCCCTTCCTCACTTGAATCCAAATTCATTTGCATGTCATGGCGTCACCTTCCTGACGTTATGGTCCCCTTCAAGAATGAAGGACCAACAGCAAGCAATGCAGTGTCATTCCTGCCTCCACTCTAAGCACATCTGGGGCTATGAGGTTCGGGTTCAAGCATGGTGCTACTACAATCCTTAATCAGGAAAACAGTTTGTTTCAATGGTTTTTCTAAATCTTTTACATTTTTCCTGTGTTAGAAGTCCTTCCATTTTCATCCTGGTATGTCCTCAGATTGACTTTGCTTAGTTGGATAGCTTGCCAAGCTTCATTTAAACTGGTTTTACCCTTCACTATTCCTTTCTGCTTTATGAGATAATAGTGCTTACAACCTTCAATCATCCTTTTTTAAAACCGGGTTTCTATTTTAACCCTATGTTGCTTTTGGCAGCTGTCTCTCTCCTCTGGGCAAGCAAGTCAGTTGTTTATTTCTGAGCTCTTTCTGGGCTTTCTAGATTCTTTTTGTCTCCTTGTAGCAGCAATTAATTCATATTGGTTAAACTTCTGGATGCCATTACTACAGACAGTGACTACAATCCTTTGTAACAAAAAATATTTAAGGAAAAAAAGCAGTTCAGCAACACAACCAACCGACTCTGACAGCATGTGCACTATTCCATACCCATATTCTGCTGCCACTGCAAAGGGAGAATGGTTCATTTTCTAAGTTCTTCTCCTCTGACAAGCTTGGTCATTTTGCTAAATGAATGGATCACTTGATTGGATGCAAGGTAAGGGGAATGAGATAAGTAGGAAATTTCTCTTAAAATGAAGCCTTAAAAAGTCCATGTCTAGGGATGAAGGAAAACTGGAAAGAGTTGGTATCTCGGCTGTGCTCCTCACTGTGTGTGAGATCTTGAGTAAGTCACTTTCCCATCTTAAGTCACTTCTTTTCTTGAGGCTTCAATTTCCCGATCTGTAAAAATGAGGCGATTAAACTTGGATTAGAAGAGTTCTGTGTTTTAAGGTTTTAGGAAGGAAAAAGGATCTCCAAATGCTCTTAGTGAGAAAAACTTAGTGGGAAGAATCCGGAGTCAATAAGTAGAGGATTCAGTGGACGTGCCCACAGCATCCCGGGAAAGGTGTGGGGTGTTCGATGTAGCCGTCTGCAAAGACCTCTTTGCACTTGCTGAGGCAGGGTGGAAGGTGTCAGTTCGCCGTGTCGCTCTCTTGAGGATGACGGGAAGAGTCTCCTGGACGTGCAGCTGCACCTTGACAGTGGCGGTGTCAATAAAGCCTGCGGTAGAAGCCACAAGCATATCGGCCACCTCTTAGACTGGACACCACCCCCAGAGCTTGGGTGGGGCGAGTCAGTAGGGCGGAGGCGGGGCAGGTGCTGGAAAAAGGGGGAGGGGTCTGCGGGGGCGGGGGCACGGAATTTCTTCGCACATGCGCACAGAACCCAGGAGAAGAGCGTTAAGGAGTGGCACTTTTTAAAAGTGCAGCCCTAAGGCCACCCAGTATCCGCTCCTACCTTAGTTTAGTTACTTTTTGGTCCGATCCGGTCCCTGTGTGCGCCCAGCTCTCCTCACTGAGAACCCAAACCCAGCCCAACCTAGTCTCCACCATGCCGGTCAAAGGAGGTACTAAGTGCATTAAATATCTGCTGTTTGGATTTAACTTCATCTTCTGGGTGAGTGAGCAGAGGCAAACGCCTCGCACCCCCTGTACCCTGCACCCTATCCTCCACTCCCCACCCCACTCTTCACCTGTTCCCTCATCCTATGTGGAGCAGAGAGAGCTTTCAGCCGGGGCTGCTTAGTGCAGGGTCGGATGCTAGGGAACATGGCAGTGACGGGATGGGGAAGACTGGTAGGACTCGGGAAAGAGTGCCTGTCCTTGTCGCCAGCTGGCATCTCCTCCGGGTGGCGTGCCACTGCACGGGTCAGAACAAGCCAGTACAGGACCAGAAGGCAGTGGGAGGAGGAGGTTCTTTCCACCGTGGACTTAGGAGACTGAGTGGGAGGTGGAGGCAAGGGTCGCCGAGGATTCCTCTGGGCACTGGCCGGGGCATGGGACGGGCGGGACCTCTTATTGGATGTGGGTCTAGGGATCTCCCTATACATCTTTCCTCTCCCTCCTCTTGCACCCCTTGCATGAGGACCGGCCGGGGCTTGTTTTTCCGCCACCCCGGAGTCTCCTCCCCGGCCCCACCTAGTCCCCACCCTGTCCCGAGTCTTCTAGCTCTGGAGGAGGTTGTTGGGCTTTTCTAGGTGGTGCGGGGTCGGTCTAGAGGACAGTATTTAAGGGTGGAGTTGACGTTCTGAGGTGATGCAACCTGAAGGAGAGTTCTTGGGAAAGGGGTGAAGCTGCTAAGAAATGTTTTTTTTTTAATTTTTCCCCTCACAGAAGACTAGGAAAGAGGTGCGGACACTATGCTCCTTTGTCCTACCTGATTTAAAAGTGTTTCTAGTGCTTGACCCCCTTTGCCGGGCCCTCGTAGGAGCCGACGTGAAGAACCTTTGCCCTTCCCGGTCCTACGCCTCACCTTTACCGGGGCTTTGGCTCTAATATCCGTGAGAAAGGCAGAGTTTCTGTCAAACCTTACCTGAAAGTCTAGCCTGTTTTACTTTTTCTTTTCCTTTTTTTTTTTCTTAAAGGTTGATAAGTATCTAACTGGGAAAACGCTGGGGGCAAGGGGAGGAGGAGCTGTGAGATCTCTATCAGTTCTGGTTTCCCAATTGAGTACATGGCTAGCAGTATGCGTGACTATGAGGGATCAGGTGCCCTCATGCCTAAGGAGAGAAATGCCTCACCTCCTCCTCGAGGCCTACGTGGCACCAAGGATCTGCAACCCCATTTACCCAGACCTTTAACGAGCTACCACCTGTCTGAGCCCAACCAAGGGCTAGGGCCCTCCCCATTCCTGTGACCCCACCTTTTCAGAGTAGAAAAACTGAGCTCAGAGAGAAGAGTAACTGACCCCCATTCTGTTCTCCCCACCTCTGTTTAAGGTGGGTCAGAAACAAAGACTAATGCTATTTCAGAAAGAGACTTGGGAAAAATTCAGTTCCTTTTTAGATAAAAACGTGGATGAAGGCTACTGTACTTGTTAAGTGGGGGGGGGGGAGAGAGAATGAGAAATGGTGAAAGGTATCGCCTCTCTACCCATTCGCTGGAATTAGGAATTTGAGAAAATTTGAGGAAAATCTCTCTTTTCTACCTTCAGAATCCCTTTTTTCATCTAGAGGATCATAGCCTGGAAAGAACCTTAGAGGTCATCTAATCCTACCCCTTCATTTTAGAGATGAGGAATATGAGACCCAAAAAGGTAAAAAAAATTTTCCCAAGGTCACACAGTAAGTGGCAGACCCAGGATTCCAACCCAAGCCCTCTGATTCCAAAGCCACTTTCAGATTGGGGGATTACTGCCCTTGTGTCTAGCCCAAGGCTAGGGGAAGGCATGGATGGAGGGACATGGTGCAGGGTCTCTCATCATCCTTGCGGAGCCTTCCCAGTCAGACACAGAGCACTAAGCTGCTGCAGAGAAAGCCACCCATCGGGATCTGTAGCTTTCTCCTTTCTTCTCACTCTTCTGAGGATGCCTGGTGAACCCTTTTTGCTGATCAGCTCTTTCCTCCTGTATGCTGCCACCTGTTATTCTACATATCTCCCTCCTTTTTAATACTTAAGAAGTGGGTGGCTTCTGTTATGGAATAGTATCAAGAAAGTATCTTGGAAGAGTCAATCTGTCCCCACCCCACTCAGCCTTCCAAGGGAAGAAAATATGACTTAACGTTTTCCTAAATGTTATGCTTCCTCCATACCACACCCCAGTCATCGGTAAACCATAAACTGGTATCTCGACACAGTCACCCCTTCTGCCTCTTGCTCCTCAGGGAAGGGCCACTGCTGGGCATGTTCACATCCTAATGGGTACTCTTCCCAGCAGCTCAGAGCCCCTTGCACTGCTGGTTCTTCTTGCTATTGCCTCTTATTTTCTTCTTCTGGGAAGGTACTTTCAGGATTAGGACAGACCCTCAGTCTCTGTGCCCCTACTCAGTTACTAGAAGGTGAGAAAGTAATAAGATATTAACCTTTTAAAGATCATTTAACTAAACTCCGTTTTATAAAAAGTGAGGAAACCAAGGCTTGGCAGTAAATTATGTGACCAAGGATGTGGAGAAATTTCTAATACAGGCTCTGCAACTAATGAGTAGTCATTTCATATTGGACGGATTACTACCCTTCTGTCTAGACCAAGGCTAGGGGAAGGCATGGGTGGAGGGACAAGGTGCAGGGTCTCTGAAGTTCACTTGTCTTTTTAGTCAGGAGGCAGGAGAGGTAATTGGAGGGGGAGGACAACTAAGGAGCAGTATTTGTGTCAACCCTCCAAATACTGAAATATTAGTGGGACACTTGTATTGATGTAAACATATATGTGGTGCTTTACAACTACCAAGTATCTTTCCATCCACTATGTCATTCGATCCCCACAACAACCTGATTAGGTAGGTGGTGAGTGGTATCCCTGATTCACAGAGGAAGAAAATGACTTGTCCAAGGTTATGCACTAGTTAGTGGCAGACCCAGGTCTCTAATTCAGGTTTTTCTCATTCAGCATTTTCTGTTCCACCATGACATTATAGCCCTATTTTCTGAGAGGTGCTGATCTGAGGGAGCTTGGAAAACCATCAAATAGCCATGTTTATAGGCTGCTTGGTGGAGGTGAAGGGGAGAGAAAGTGTTGGGAAAGGAAGGGAACCAGGAACCATAGTAGCTTCTTGAAACATCATGCTGTCACTTCTCTATCTCTGTATTAAGAATTTAGGCCTACTTGTATTTTGGAGCAGATGTTGGAATAAAGAGTTTATTGGGGATTTAGGGGAAAAGGCTAGATGAACTAAAAAACTTCCGGTCCCCTAGTCCATCTTTCCTTTTTTTTTTTTTTTAGTTTGCATCCAACCTGTATCTTCATTTGCTTTTGAAAATCCCAGTGCAGAAACTCTCCCATTTTGTCAGGAGCCAGCTGCTCTGCAATTTTTAATCTTGCCTGAGACCCAGACGGGTTAAGTGACTTTCCCAGGTTCATACAGCTGCTATGTGTTAGAATCAGAACCAGGTCTTTTCAAGCTCTGAAGCGAGCTCTATCTTCCAGGCTTCCTTTTATTTCCCATTTAAACTATTGTATGCTCAATTATCTTAAAACAGTTTTGTGTCAGATGCATCCTGTTTTGCTGAGTAGACTAGAAAGTGCCTCAAAAACCATTTTTTTAGTTTTTAATCTATGTATTCCTGCAATACCTTCCACGTAGTAGGTGCTTAATAAATGTGATTGGTTTGAATTGGTCAGCTTTGGGCTAAGGGATACCCAACTAAAACATATCCTTGCCCTTGGCCTTCTGACATCTAATCTAGGCTGGCACTCACGGGCAGAGTAGCTTCTTGGGAAGCCAGCAACCACACCAACAATCTGCTCTCTTGGTCTTTAAATCATTCAAACCACCCAGTTTTATGATAATTTTTCCTTTTCCTTTAGACTTTCCCCTCCCATGCACCCTTTCCAAAATAAGTGTTGGCTGGCACAATGCAGGATAAAGTATGAGCTATGGTGTTTCATTCTTATGGGGAATGTGTACCATCTTCATCTATATGTGCTATTCGACCCTCTTTGTGCATATTTGGTGGGGATGTAGAAGAGATTCCTAGCTCCCTGGTAGTTACAGTTGAGAAGAATCAACCTCTGCTACCTACCCTGTTCTTCTCCACTTCCCCAAGTGTCTCACCTGTGATACTGCTCTGAATGAGCCCTTTGGAGGAGGGAGGATAGAGAAAATGGCAAAATGGCATCCCTTTACCAGGAAGCACTATGTAATAAATGGAAAGAGTTCAGTGCCATGCAGACCAAGGGCTTAATATATGCCTCTTGCCTGGTATCAGGGTTCTCATAACTGGCACCAGATGTGTGACCACATACAAGTCGTTAATCTTCTATGGGCCTCAGTTTTCCCCTTTATAAAATGAAGGGTTTAGACTAACTAATCTCCAGGGTCCCTTACAGAGCTAGGGTTCTGTGAAACTTCCCTACCTCACTGTTCTCCTGTAGCAGGGCTGATCTAACCCCTCTGCCAGCTTGAAGCAGAAACCTAAAGGTAGAAGTAAGCACAAATTGTGCAATAAATAAGCCAACAGCTTATTGGGAAGCTGAGAAGATTATAAAGATTATTGCCAGTTTTCACAGGTCTTGATTTCATTTTTATATGATATGATTTAAAAAAAAAAAAGCACTGTATTTCGGGTTCAGTGATGTAGCCCCCCCGAAGAGCTGTTGGGCACTAGCTCTATCACTTCACTGCCCTGGCCTTTAGTTCCTCGTAAGATAAGGAGGTTGAACTGTATATTCTCTTTAAGGCCCTCTTCCAACTCTGAATCCAATGGACCTATTTGTGGCCCCTTCAGTTTCGCCTCTAGAATGTAATTCTTAATTTCGAACTCTGTAATGAGCTTTGCCCACTGCTTCAAACTTGTCTCTGCTAGGGTTGACTCGGGGTGGGGGCAGAAGGAGGCTGTCTGCTGGCTCTGAGCTTAGGGCTATTCTGTTTGGAGATTCCTCTTCCTCACCCACACACAGAAGCCTCTTATGCTTTTAAAACTGAACTTCACTTTAAAAAAAGGGAGTGGGGTTAGAAGTAGGAGGAGCAGGCAGAGCCTGTAATGGGATGGGAACAGTTCCTTGTGGAGTTGTGAAAGTTCAAACCATAAACACAGCTCTTTCCATAAAGTACATAAAACATTTGTTCTGTCTCTCCTTTACTTCCTCTCCCTCCTTCCTCAGTGCCAGGCCACCCTATACCTTCACTGTCTCTGTAATTACTGAATCATTTAGCCACACTTCATGTGTTAGAACTTGTGGGGCTGTGGGGCAGTGCCCTGCCTTTTTAAAAAGAACAACTTTCCAGTGCCAGCATGTATAGCAGGGGTTCAGGGAAAATAGAAAAGAATCTGATGCCCCTTCACCAAATTCC
Source organism: Phascolarctos cinereus (assembly GCF_003287225.1). NCBI lineage: Eukaryota > Metazoa > Chordata > Mammalia > Diprotodontia > Phascolarctidae > Phascolarctos > Phascolarctos cinereus. Next base: position 185,468,513 of record NW_027555514.1, read on the forward strand.
CTGATTTATCCAGGGTTCCAAGAAGCTCTAATTCTTGATATGGGCATTTGGGCCAAGAAAACCATCTCTGAAGAGGGAGCATTGTACTGAAATGGCTTCCCACCTCTGGCAACTGTGCAAAATGGATGGATGAGGCTGTTGTCACCAAAGCTCTGGGTGGTTAGGGAAGGGAGAGGGTAGGGCACCTGAAACTAGAGGGAAAAGGACATCTCTTCTCTATCCTCCTCCCCATTCCCATATTAAGGAACAACTCTTTGGGGAGGCAGGTTGCATGGGAATTTTCCATTCTTTAAAAAAAAAAAAACTAGTGAGTTCCATTTGACTTCATTTCAGTTCATTTGTAAATGGGTGTGGCCATTTTTAGTGATACCTGGATCTACATGGTGCCTTTCTTCCAATGAACTCAAAGCCTGACAAATCATTACATGGTTCAGTCTGGTAGTCAAGTGAAAAGTAACTGGAAAAATCTAGTTTATTACAGTCTTAAATCTAGAGCTAAAAATAGTTAGAGATCACTTCATCTAAACTCCTTTTTACAAATAAAGAAATCAGGGCCCGATGGGGTTATATTCTTGACTTACCCAAGGACACAGCTAATGGCTTAGCAAGGACTTGAACCCAACTCATCTAAATCCCAATTCTCTGATCACAAGTGGTACAACTAATTTTGCTAGCAGCAAGTTGTCAAGCTCTGTTGAGTTGGGAGAAAGGGGAAGGGAAGAGGAGAGGAATGAAGTTAAAATTTTTTTTTCCCTCCTCCATATTCATGCTTTGTATTCTGAGCTCCCCTTTCTCATCTTCCACCCTTTGCTCCAGTTAGTGCTACTATACACTTTATTTGAATGAAGCATTGACAATTCTATTTTCTGTGCCTTTGGCTGGCAATAGGAGCAGGCACTGCTGTGAACAGTGTGACCTTAAATGCATAACAGCCTTCCAGGTGCACGGCACAAGGTTCCTGGTCATGCATCAGTCTTGGCAGCCATATACAGTCACCACTGTCAGCAATATCATTTTTGAAAATAGAAGATAGGCTCTTAGAAGCTTTCTCTCATGGTCAGCCACAAAGATAGATCCCTGCCCTCACTAAGTTTTACTTCTTATCAAAAGAGGGTCTAAAAGTCAAATGTGGTACCTTCTCAGATTTGGGGGTTTGTAATATTTGAGATTTGACAACAAACAGCTCATATATTTCATTCCTTCAGAAAATTCACTTTCATTTTCTGTCTAGTAAGAACCTGCAACTATAGAAGGCCCGTCTCTGTCCCAGATGGGATACCTTGATAATCAGTATATCTAGTAGTTTTTATGTTCTTTCTACAGACTCATTGACATATGGATTGCCACTCTGAATACAGTCCTCTCCTACCATTCTAGTGATTATCAATCAATAAATATTTATTAAGCACCTACTATGTGCCAGGCAGGGCATCTAGGTGGTGCCAGGCCTGGAGTCAGGAAGACCCGAGTTCAAATCCAGCCTCAGATATTTGCTAGCTGTGTGACCCTGGGTAAGTTATTTAATCCTGTTTGCCTCAGTTTCCTCATCTATAAAATGAGCTGGAGAAGGAAATGTCAAACCACTCCAGTATCTTTGCCAAGAAAACCCTAAATGGGGTCACAAAGAGTCTGAAACGACAGAGCAACAACAATAAAAGTGCCAGGCACTGTGCTAAATTCTGGGAACTCAAAAAGAGGCAAAAAAAACAAAAACAAAAACAAAAAACAATCCCTGCTCTTAAGGACCTTATACTCTGAGGGAGACAACATTCAAAAAATTTACAAAGCAAACTATATACAGGAAATAGGGGCAGCTAGGTGGCACAGTGGATAGAGCACCGGCCCTGAAGTCATTCCTGACTTCAAATTCAGAAATGAGTTAAAATCCAGCCTCAGACACGTAACACTCACTAGCTGTGTGATTCTGGGCAAATCACTTAACCTCAGTTGCCTCACCAAAAAAAAATAAAATAAAAAAAAAACAGGGAATAATGAGAAGAGGGAAAGCCCTGGAATTAAGAGAGAGGTTGAGGAAAGCTTTCTGTAGAGGATGAGATTTAAAGGAAGCCAGGGAGGTCAGTAGTTGGAGCAGAGGAGGGAAAGCCTCCCAGGCGTGGGGGACAGCCAAAGAAAAGGCCCAAAGCCAAGAGATGCAGTGTCTTGTTGGCGGCTCATCCCAGAGTCAGTTGAGCATGTGTCAGGGAGTAAAGTGTAAGACTAGAAAGTTGGGAAGGGTCTGGGTTATAAAGGACTCTGAATGGCAAACCCAGCATTTTATATTTGATCCTAGAGGTAGTAAGAAGCCATTGGAATTTGGGTGAGGGGAGGGGAGAGGATGACACAATGGGACCTGCATTTTAGGAAAATCATTTTAGTGACTGAATGGAGAATGGATTGGAGTGGGGAGAGACTTGAGAACGGCAGACCCACCTGCAGGCTATAGCAAAAGTCCAGGTGTGAAGTGATGAGGGCTGGCTCGAGAGCGGGTGCAGTGTCAGAGGAGAGAAGGGGGTGGATTCAATAGCAATTGCAAAGGTGAAACCAGCAGGCTTTGGCAACAGCTTGGATATGGGAGGGTTGAAATATAGTGAGGAATCCAGGATGACTCCTAGGTTGTGAGCCTGAAGGACTAGGAAGACAATGTTGCCCTGTATAGTAACAGGGAAAGTTGGAGGTGAGGACCACACACACACACACACACACACACACACACACACACATGTATGTGGGAGGTGGGGAGGGATATATACATATACATATACAGAGAGAGGAGAGGAGATTATATAGGTAATGAGTTCTATTTTGGACATATTGAGCTTAAGATGTTTATTGGACATCCAGTTTAAGATGTCTGAAAGGCAGATGGAGATGTGAGATTGGGGGTCAGCAGAGAGATTGGGGCAGAAAAAATAGATTTGAGAATCATCAACATTTTGTTGTTCAGTCATTTCAGTTGTATGTGACTCTTTGTGACCTCTTTTGTGGGATTTTCTTGGCAAAGATACTGGAGTGGTTTGTCATTTCCTTATCCACCTCATTTTACAGATGAGGAAACTGAGGCAAACAGGGTTCAATAGTGACTTGCCCAAGGTCACATAGCTAATAAGTGTCTGAAGCTAGATTTGAACTCAGGAAGATGAGTCTTCCTAACTCTAGACCCAGCACTCCTATCCGCTGTGCCACTTAGCTGCCGGTCATCAGCATAGAAATAGTTTAAATACATGGGAGCTGATGAGATTACCAAATAAAGGTAATATAGAGGGAGAAAAGAAGGGGACCCTGGATAGAATCCTGAGGAACACCTACACTTACCATCTCCCTTTATCTCAAGAAGCATCTTCCCCAGGGTGGCTCCTCCCACTCTATCTTGTGTCCTATAACTTTCCCATTGTGCAGTAGAGGTATAACCCTCAGAAATTTACTCCTTTTTCCTACTCCTGTCCTCGGGGTTGCATAAGAAGAAGAAAGTGTAAATTACTCTCACCATTCTGGAAATTTATTTAAGACGATGGAGAGGAGGGGAAGGGGAGAAAATCAACCAACTGTTCTGTACCCTTTGGCCCAACAATGTGGCAACTAGCCATATGCCCCAAAGAAGTAAAAGATAGAAAGAAAATATGCCAAAATTTCCATTGTACTCTCTCTGCTAGCTAAAGACAAGAAACAAAGGTGATCATCAATTGAGGAATAGCTGTGTAAATTACAGTTTATTAATGTAGTGAATTACAATTGAACTATAAGAAATGAAGGTTCAGAAATACGTGGGAAGATTGTCATGAAGTGTTGAAGAGCAAGGAAATCAGAACCGGGAGAATATAATTACAGTGAATTACAACAACACTAAAAATTGGTAATGACCAGTCTTGGTCCAGGAAAACAGATGATTGAAACATACCTCCCTTTTCTCCATAGAAAGGTGTGGAATTCCTCTCTGGAGACTGTGAGGGTGGAATGTTGCATGTGATGTCACATGTAGTGCCTGTATTGGTTTTGCTTGAACTTTCCTTTTAAAAGAGAGGGTTTAGTGAAAGGGAAGAGGAAATAAGGAAACTATGTTGTATTTAAAAAAAAAAGACTTCAATAATACTTTTTTTAAAGTGGATGGAGAAAGAACTCCATGTATTCTTATGTTCAGAGAGAGCCTAGGCAAGCTTCCCCACCCATCCTGGCTCTGACATTTGACCTAATCAGAGCCCCAAGAATAACTTTGAACCCTTTTTCCTTTTTCTTTTCTAAATTTAATGAGTGATGACTTACATTTATAGTTCAGACAAGTGTGACTTTATTAGCTTCTTGCTGAGCTTCACCTCTCAGGTTCAGTTTTCCCATAGTTTGACACTATTTCAGAACAAAGGGAAGGTTACCTGGGAAGGTCATTTCCTCTTTTACTTCTCCCCAAAAAAAGGGGATGTAGAAAGCCCTACCTGACTTTTCTTTGAGTGATTTCTGAGGAAAAGGGAGATATTCAGCTCCAGAAGAACTTTCCATTACATGAAGGCTAAAAAATAGAAAGTATGGAATCAATGGAACAGAGTAGACATAGAATTTACAGCAGCAAATAAACATAATAAACCTTGTATTTGACAAGTGTAAAGACTTAAGATTTTGGGATAAGAATTCATTATTTGGTAAAAAGTGTTGGGAAGACTGGAAAGCAGTATGGCAGAAACTGGGCATAGGCCAATATCCTACCCTGTTTATCAAGATATGGTCCATATGTATACATGACCTAGATATAAAAAGAGATATTCCAAGAAAATTAGAAGAACATGGACTACATATATATGTGTATATGTATATATATATATATATGTATATATATATGTGTATATATATATGTATATATATATGTGTATATATATATATATATGTATATATATATATACACACACACACACACACACACACACACTTATTAGACTTATGGATAGGTGAACAGTTTATGAATAAACAAGAGATAAAGAGAAAAGTAAAAAATGGATAATTTCAATTACATTAAATGAAAAAGGTTTTGTACAAATAAACAAATGTAGCCAAGATCAGAAGGAAAACAAAAAATTGGGGGGAGCAGAATTTATAGACACTTTCTCAGACAAAGGTTTCATATCTCAAATATATAAAGGACTTTGTCAACTCTATAAGACTACGAGTCATTCCCCAATTGAAGGATAAACATGAAATTTCAACAGTTGGAAGGGACTTGGAAGGCTACCCAATCCTAGCAGCACCTGATCAAGAATCTCCAACTAAGGGGCAGCTAGGTGGGGCAGTGGAGAGAGCTCTAGCCTTGGAGGCAAGAGTACCTGAGTTCAAACCCAGCCTCAGACACTTGACAACTTACTAGCTGTGTGACCTTGGGCAAGTCACTTAATCCCAACTGCCTCACCAAAAAGCAAAAAAAAAAAAAAGGAATTCCCAACTACAGCATCTTCAACAACTGGTGATCCAACTAGGGTAGAGTAACTTCTTCAAACAACCAATTTTTTAAAAAATTCCTCTAATTCTTAAAAAAAAGTCTTCCCTTACTTTGAACCCAAAATCTTCATCTTTGAAGCTGCTACTTAGTGCTTAGAGAGGATACTCTGGAACCAACCAGAACAAGCCTAATTCCTTTTCCATGTGATAGCTGTTTAAATATTTAGAGGCTGCTGTCATGTTCTCCCCCTCTGTCTTTTGTCTTCTCCAGTTCAGTCATCCATAATTCTTTCTGCTCACCTCCCTATGTAGCTTGGTCTAGAGGATTCTTCCTTGGTTGTCCTCCTCTGGATATTTTAGATTATCGTTGTTCTTCCCAAAACATGATGCCTAGAATTGACCTCAGTTATCCAGATGTAGTTTGATTTGAGGGAGAGTGCAGAAGGACTGTCCTTTCCAAGTCCTAGATTCTCTGCTTCTCTTAATGTAGCCTAATGTCACATTAGGTTTGTTGTTTGTTATTTTTGTTTTTGGCTGTTGTTATACTGTGAACAGCATTTTTCACTTGTATTTGCAATCTAGTGAGTCCCCTCTGATCCTTTTAATACAAATTGTTGGCTAGTTGCATCCTCTTCTGTCCCATACTTGTGAAATTCATCGCTTTTGAAACCACGTGTAAGATTTATCTTGTCAGATTTGGTCCATTGTCCATTGATAGGTCAAGAGCTTTTTGGATCCTGACTCTAAAATACAATACGCTATCCTTCCTTACTTGGTGTCAGCCTCAGGCATGAGTAGTCCTGCTTTATGACCCATTATCCAAGCCACTCATTTTTACTAATATCTACTATAGCACAGAGTCAAGGACTGATATTTAGGGCATTCAGCTAGAGACCCAGGGATCTGGGGAGGAAAGGTCAAGATTAATGGCAGGCCTGGACACATTAGGGAGAGTGGTTGTTTTTTGTCTTGTGTGTGTTTGTGTTTCCCACTCACTGAAGCTCTTCGAGCTGTCTGTGAGTTATTTTATGGCAGGAAGGGGACTTTTTGGGGGGCGTATGAGTTCTACAGTATGGCCAGTGAGGTCCCTTCCAACTTAGGGAAAAAATGTTATTCTGTTAAGAGGACATCTAATGCACAGATTCTAGAGAGGACTGGACACAGATGATTTGGAATCATTCACATATTTAAAGTATCTCCCTAGTCCATAACCATTACCAGCTGATAGGTTTTGATCACTCATTAAAGGGGCTTCCTTTTTCTGTTCTCTACAGAGTCTTTGCTAGCCCATGACTTCCATCCACAAGGTCCCTGCTCAGACTTCAATCATTTAGCTTTGGTATTGGATAAGGATAAGAATAAGTGCTAGCATTTTTATAGCCCTTTAAGGTTTGCAAAGCGCTATACAAGTGTCTGGAGCAGCTAGCTAGGTGGCGCAGTGAATAGAATGCTAGGCCTGGAGTGAGGAAGACTCATCTTTCTGAGTTCAAATCCCACCTTGGACACTTACTAACTACATGACTCTAGACAAGTCACTTACCCTTATTTGCCTCAGTTTCCTCATCCATAAAATCAGCTGAAGAAAGAAAGGGCAAAAGATCTTTGCCAAGAAAACCCCAAACAGGGTCACAAAGAGTTGGACACAACTGAAACCTGAAACAACTGTACAAATGTTACCTCATTTGATCCTCATAACAACCTGTGAGGTAGGTGCTAGTGTTATTCCCATTTTACAGATGAAGAAACTAAGACAGAGAGGTTAAATAACTGGCACACAACCAGTAAATGTCTGAGACAGAATTTAAACCCAATGGCCAATCCACCACTCTGACCCACTGTACCACTTAGCCATGATACCTTGCGTATAGTAGATGATTAATAAATATTTTAGTCAAATTAATATATAATGCTGAAGCCTCAGGCAGAAATATGATGATGGGCTTGGTAAACTGGCAGATGAGACCAAAATTCCTGATCAAGATTTTTCCTGCACTTAGTGAAAACATACACGCTGTGCACGTGTACAGAGGAGCCCCTCCGTACGTCAGTATAGCAGAGAAGAACGGGCTAAGAATAGACACAACCCTAGAACCAGAGGCGGCGGCAGCAGCAGCAGCAGCAGACAACATTTCCCATCATAAGGCTGAGGGGCAGAGGTCCTAGAGAGGCCTTCACCAAAAGCCCCTGCCTCCACATGGCATTCTATTTAGCAAGACCGGAGAGAAGCTGGGGTCTGTCATGAAGCCATTATATTGCCAGGACATAGCTGTTGGAAGAGGGAGGGCAGTATTAAGCACATTCTGAGAGTGGGGCCAGTGGTTGATAAACTGCTTTCTGTCCACAAGCACAATGCCCTATTTATTGATAGATGCACAGTAGCGATCCTTGCCAAATTTCCAAATGCAGCCAAGCTAAGATGACTCCCCCCACATGCACTTTTTTTTTTTTTACAGACTGAAGGACAGATGTGCCAAATTACTGCAAACAACCTGCTCCAGAGAGCAGGACCGAAGAAGCTGCTTTTGGCTGGCACAGGCCCTCCTTATCTGGAGAACAGCCATGCAGTTTCAGGCATACCCCTTCTATTGGCACTAACTGGTTTCTCAAACACCACTTTAGGCAAAACAGTGTTGCAAGGGAGCACTTAGTTTGAGATAATAGAAACAGAGTAGCAACAGAACAATTTTAGAGCTGGTTTTTAATTGGGAGATTTGAGTTTTATTCCGTTGGGAACATTATATAGCGTATACCTGTACTTCTATTTCTAACCTTGTACCACTGATGTGTTCTGCTTTTACATCACATTTTCTGACTTACACCTTGAACTCTCCCCTTTAACTACGGAAAAAGTCAAGCCAAATAACATTAACAACGAGTGCTTTAGTAGCAACACCCTTTACAGATATCTAATGCTGTCCTTACAACATCCCTGGGAATTTGGATACTATTATTATCCTAATTGTACTGATGAGGGAGCTGACACAGGGGTTCAGTGACTTGCCCAGGGTCACACATACTAATTAGCTGTTAGTATCTGAAAATGAATTTGAACTCAGATGGTTACATATCTAGTGATTGCCCAATTCGCTGTGCCTCGTAGGCTTCCAGCATGGCAACTACATTTCCCGTCATGTGTAACATTCCATGCCCATAGTCTCCCACCTTTTTATGGAGATGAGAAGTATGTTTTATCATCTGTTTTCCTGGACCAAGATTGCTCATTATATTTAACCAGAGTTTGGCTCCCCCCCCCCATTAGTGTTGTTGGAAATGTAAAAGGTGTCTTCAAGTCAATGAAATGTCTTAGGGGGTTTTTTCCCCCTTCCATTCCTAGTCAGTGATTTTTGTGGTTTCTGTGGGACCTTCAGAGACCAGAAGTTTACCTTTTTGAGTCAGGATTGCATGTTGCAGGGAAGGAAGGATTTTTCTTTTAAATAGGTATTGGAAAGGATATGTATACAGTAAAGAAGAAGAGAGAGGATCATTAAGGAGGTAAAAGTGGAAGGAACAGAGACATATGGATTCTGAGAAAATAAGCCATGTGACAAAAGGGCCAGAAGGAGGAGGAGGAGGGGAATGGGGAATGGTGACCTGGCTAAACTAATAATTCTATTTCCCTTGCCTGACTCAATGTTCCCAATGACCCAGCCTCCCTATGAGTCATGCTTGGGAAATAGAGGGATATCTTTGTGAAATGCCGAAGAGCTCCATTTGCTTGTGATGCTAATTTACTCATAACTTGGGTTTGTTCATCGGAGTGCCTTGCTCTGTGATAGGAGCAGCATCACAGGCCACTTAGTAGAGGAAATATCTCTGAAACTACTGATCTGCATATAACACAGGAACTTGTTGACCATGGTGGCATGACTTTGAATCTTTAGACTCACAGAGACCCAGACACAAATGTATCTTGTTCGGAGGTTTTTTTTTAAATTCCTTGATCAGATGAGTTTTCCGGACTTGATTTAGTTTACTATTAAACAATGTATAGTACACATCATGTTGATTTGAATGTGGAATTGATAAATACCTGCTGTGTACAAGGTACCGTGCTAAGTGACAGTGAAGATGGAGAAAGGGGATCACAGTCTCTGACCCCAAGGTTGCAGACTATTGGAGGAAAGGGGTTGACATGTACACAGATACACATGGTATAATTTAAAGAATTATAATTAAAGAAAGAGAAGGGAGAGCCAAGTGTTGTTTTGAAAAATATTAAGAGCAGGATAGTCATTGGACAGGGCTTCACCAAGGTGCTGACTTGTGAATTGTGTCTGAAATGAAGGAAGGAATTTCAATGGAGATGAGATTGATGGGAGTAGGCATTCTGTTCCAAGTGCTGTATTTTGGCCTGAACAAAGTCAAAGATACGGGAGGACAGTATGTGACCAGACTAGTTTGTTTAGCAAGACTTAAAAACAATGGGTGAAAGCATTGAACACAGTCTAAGACTGTGTTTTCTAAAAAAGCAGACCATGCTAAAAAGCTATTTAGTCCCTAGAATGATGGTTCCAGTTTTGAAGTCATGCCTAGCCCAAGAAAGATTTCTCAGATCTGCTGTTTTTCAAGGTCTTGCAGCTGCCTGATTTCCCCCCCACCAACTGAAGGACTGAAGGGAGACTACTGATGCTGCCCTTAGGCCCCAACTGGTGGGGGAAGGGAGGGAGGTTGAGTCCTGAATAGATGTGTTAGAATAACATATGCTGAATCTGCATTGCTTATGTAGTAAGTCTCCCTTGGCTTGTGTTCATCCCCTGAATAGAATCATATGATCAGCAGCCCAGGGAGACCTCAGTAATATCTCTCCCTACTTTACCTCTTTTACTGTTTAGTAAACAGTGGTTTCAGAATTTGTTCCCTCGCCTGCCTCCACACAGGAGGCATGTCCTAACATTTAGGTAACTTTTGAACAATCATATTCTGCTGAACCCAGGACTTCTCTCCCCATCCACTTTGCCTCTGCCCCTCTAGCCTTTGAAGCATCCCAGTTCTGTGACCTTGGACAAGTCATTTAACTTCTTAGGGTTCTAGAAGCCTCCAAGATAGTGCTGGCCTGAATGAGTATAGGGAATTTTCACATCCAGGATTCACAACCAGCAAAATAACAGATCAAGTGACTACACCTCCTATTCTAGTGGTGTTCTATGGAACATCACAGTTTCCAAAGAATTAAAATTGAGGGTCATGGTGGGCATGTGCAACCCTTCACAAAAAATTACACAAGAGAAATGGCATAAAGTACGTGCTCAGGGAGACAGGTAACTGGAAAAGAAGGTGGACTGGTTATGTGGGGAAACTCCAGGCTAAGTACTGTGTGCTCCACTGGTGTGCCAATGATGGCCAGGGACCTGGAAGAAGGAGGCTCCCAGCTGAAGTGGGGAGGCCCATGTGGGAATTCCCAGGAAGACACTGAGCAGTCCCACAGAATGAGAAGGCATGCATGGGTGAGCCATTCCAGGAAGTGCCCCTACCAGTGAGGTCACGGGTACCCGTTGAAGTATTTGCTTGGAAGGAACAATAATCTTAACTACATCTAGGTCTGCTACTTGCCTGACTGAGTGACCTTGGGCAATTTATTTGATTTCTCAGGGATTCCAGTTCATCCTCTGTAAAGGGATAGATTTTCTACTGGATGTTATCTAAAGCCCTTTCCAACCAGAATGATTTCTACCTGAGGATTATTCTGGTTCTTTGGTTTTGGAGCAAAACATTATCAGAAACTGAGACTAAGGATAGCTAGCATTTACTTAACTAAGGTTTGCAATGTGCTTTATATAGGTTACCTCATTTGACCCTCTCTACCAGCCTGGGAGGTAGATGCTATTATCATCCCCATTTTCTAGATGAGGAAACTGAAGCTGAGAGAAGTTAAGTGATTTGCTCGAGGTCAAAGAGCTAATAAATGAATAATCCTGCCTCTTGTGTGAGCCAGGATTCCAACTCAAATCTTGCTGACTCCTAAGTTCACCGCTATCTGCTGGTCTCTCTTGGACCCTCTGTTTTTTCTCTTGTCCCACTCCTCAGACCTTTTGCTCATGATTATTTGGCTTCTCTCACCTGGCACCTTGCCAGTTCACATTAAGGTTCTGGGAAAGGGTGAGCAACTAAAGTATTCCCTGATGTTCTGGGATGGAGCAGACTTTACCAGCCAGAAGGGTAGCCGAGAGAGTCAGGGAGAGCAAGTGGTATACCCACTGTTGTGCTGTGGGTTGTTCCATCTCAGGTTGTCTTTGGACCGCCATCTTCCCTAACCTACTCCTACCAAATGAACATGGATCACCTCTTCTACTGCATCAGCTCCACTTCCCTACTTTTATTGTCAGTCATGTCTGACTCTTCATGACCCCATTTGGGGTTTTCTTGGCAAAGATACTGAAATGGTTTGCCATTTCCTTCTCTAGCTCATTTTACAGATGAGGAAACTGAGGCAAACAAGGTTAAGAGATTTGCCCAGGGTCACACGGCTAGTGTCTGATGGCCAGATTTGAACTCAGGAAGACGAGTCTTCCTCACTCCAGGCCCTGGTGCTCTATCCACTGCACCACCCAGCTGCCTTCCACTTTCCTCCTGGAGCTTTGAAAATAGCCAGTCCTAGAGCCTGAGTTCACAAGTCTGCCACACAATAAGAATCTTCTCCACATCCTCTAGCCCCTGCTTGTCAGACTCCAGTGAGGAAGAGCCCACTGCCTCTCAAAGGAGTCCCTGGCACTTGAGGATAGCTTGTGTTGTTAGGTAGATTCTCCCTGCATAAAACTTAAGTCTACCTCTACAATTTTAACCGCCGCAGGACAAATTCAACTCGTCTTCCTCCTAACAGCCTTTTGAATGCTTGAGGATCATTATCATGTTCCCCTCTAGTTTTCTCATGGCTAATTAGAATGAGGTTAGTAGGGATTTTTTAAGATTTGTTTTTGTTTGAATGAGGCCTGTTTTCATTAATGGAACTCCCAGTACAGAAACTCCCTCTACCAAGGCAGATCAGCAACTGCTCTTTGACTTGGTTTTAGAAAGTTGCATGAGGGCCCTAAGAAGTTAAATGACCTGTCTAGGATCACACGGCTAATATGCATCAGATATGGGATTTGAACCTGGGTCTTTCTAATTCTTTCTCCATTAGGCCATACTGACTCTCTCTTCTTAGCCACTCTCTTCCACTAAAATCCTCCTCTGATTGCCTCATCTTTCCATCTCACATGAATAAAGTAGGAGCCAAAACAAACCAAAACCAAAAAGTAATTGAGAACCTAAGTCAATCAACCATCATTTGAATGATGAGGTCAGAAGCTAGATTGTAGAGGGTTTAGAACAGAGGGGAAGGGAAAGTCCCTGACTTTCTCAAGGAGTTTAGCAGAAAAGAGGGATTAGGATGGATTAGGAAGAGATTAGCAGGGACAGTTGGAGCAAGAAAGAAGGTTTTTGTTGTTGGGTTTTTCTTTTTGTTTTTGTTTTTTTAATGGATATAGGGGAGACAAAATGTTTGTAGGCAGCAGGAAAGTCCAGGGGTTGGAGCCCAGAAGACCTGAATTCAAAACTGGATTCACTTAACCCTGTGACACTGGGCAAGCCACTTAATCCAGTTTGCCTCAGTTTCCTCATCTGTAAAAACTGGAGAAGGAAAATGGCAAACCATTACAGTATCCTTGCCAAGAAAACCCTAAGCGGGATCAGACTGGGGCATGACTGAAACAACTGAACAGCAGGTACAATAAAATGAGAGAGGAGAGAGGTAGAGCTGTGGAAGATTTACAGGGAGACAAGATTTGGGACAGCTATTGTGAAAATTGAAGTAAAATTAATTAGAAAGGAGTAAAAAAAAAATTCCTTTGTGGTGAGGGCCCGGCTGGTATTAGGTAACTAATTCATAATGGACCCATTTGGCACATTTTAGTGGTTTTTTTTTCTCTAACAGCACAAACATTAAGACTGAAGAGGATGGGTGGTGGGAATAATCCAGGATTGGGGTTGGCAGGGTATGATCAGTGATAAAAGACAAGGGGGTAAGGGATTCAAGAGAAGAGGGTAGTGTAGAGTTGACTGGTTCACCAAGGTGTCAAGGTAGGGAAGGCAAGAGAGTATAGCCAGATGATGGCTAGGAAAGAGCTGAAGATAATTTGTACTATAAGAAATGATGAGCTTGTGGATAGACTTGCACGAAATAATGAAGAGCAAAATGGGCAGAACCAAGAGAATGTTGTATTCAGTAATAGCAATATTGTTTTAAGAACAACTTTGAGTACCTAAGTCATTTTGACTATTATAAATACCTAAATTAATTACAAAGGACTTATGAAGGAAGATGCTATCTGCATCCGGAGAAAGAACTGATAAATAAAGTATATATAGAATGATTTTACACACACACACACACACACACACACACACACACACATATAATTGTGTGTATGTGTGTGTGCATATGTACATATATATGTATATATATATGTATAAAATAATCTAATAGTAGCCATTGGGAGGAGGGGAGACCAAAGGAAGGAAGAAAAAAGAAATTTACATAACTTTATTATATATTTTTAAAAAATAGCAAATTATAGCAGTTTCATGTCAGTCTTTTTTTTATTCTACTATATGATGGAAATGCTTGTTTTATTTCATAAATTAAAAATAAAACAAAAATTTTAAAAAGAACTGAGGGGGTTCCAGTGAGGATAAAAAACAGGATTAAGAATCCTAAGGCAGGCAAGAAATGGAATGGTCTAAAATTATGATCAGATAAAGGAATTTTGGAGTTGATGAGCATGTAAGGTAAAATACTTATGGGTGAGGGCAAGATCGAAGGTACAACCAACTCTAGGTAGACCTGACAAGTAGGTCTTGAGAAGTGAGTGGATTGAGGAGTGGGATGTTAGTTTATTTGAGGATCATCAAAATGTTTGTTGAATTTCCCTAGTATAAGGGCAGGATCTGAAGTGAAGACAGACTGTGAGCTAGGCACTGGAAGCTCATTCCTCCCTGAGGAAGGAAGAAGACTGTCCTAAGGGTCAGTAGATAACTGCCACCAGAATCTGCGTCACTTGGATAGTGTGAACCTCAGAGGAGGAGAGGTTGCTGCCTGATGGTAGTAGAGGGAAACCCTGGAAGTGGCAATGGAGAACAAGGAGTATTCTGGGACCAGAGTGGGAAGAAACAGTGGAAAGATGAGAGAAAGTGCAGCCATTGCTGAAAAGAGTGCCTAGGGAAGTTGGCCCTGGCTAGAGAAAACCCTGAGGAGGAAGAGACCCAAGAAAGCTTGGAGGTAGATGACAGGGTTGAATTCCAAGGTGGGAGCTAGGAAGAAGGTGACTGAGTTGGCATCCTCTTCTAAGGTCCAGCTACCTGGTCTGGCTCTGGGGGATGACTTGGGGTTAACTCTGAGAGTAGAGGTAAGAAGATCCTTGTTAATCAACTGCTGACCCTGGTAGTCATGCCCTGGTTCATATTTGCTACTGGAAGAAGTATTCATATCCATGATCCTTGGAAGATAATAACATGTAATAATAACAACAACAACAAGTTATATGTATATCAGTGACTTTTCCCTCTTCAGACGTTCTCCAAGAATCTTTGGATGGCTCTCTGTTTTATCCTTACCATGTTCTACTTTGTGCCATGTTTATTTGGGTCCCTCCTCTCCCTCCATTAGTTTTCAGCAGCCCCTAGAGTTGTTGGCTGCTAATTTATTTCCCTTTTTCTGTCCGCACCTGAGCTATGCCTTGAACAGAAATCAAAAGATTTGTGTTTTCCTTGGGTATAGGATCTCCCTCCACTTAAAAAATGTCCCACTTTAACTTAGGTGACTGATAAAAGAGCTGCCTGAGGTTCAGAAAGCTGAAATGACTTGTCTGTGGTCACAGGGTTGATAAGTGTCAGCATCTGAAGATGAATCCAAGTCCAATACCTTCTGTGGTTCCAAATGCCATGCACATAGTGGGTACTTCATAAATATTTCTTGAATTATATAGGGATTTCGAAGTGCTTTGCATGCAGTTTCTTAATTGAGCCTCACTACCTGTGAAGATAGAGGGAACAAGGAATGGCATCCCTTGTTTTACTGAGGACAAATGAGGACTAATGAGAGCTTGGTATTTGTTTAAGGGGCAGTGTTGATATAAGCAGATGGAGGACTTCCCTACCAGTCAGGAAGATGGGAGTCTGAAATCTGTTTCAGACTGTTATTACTATCATGACTTTGGACAGGTCATTTTACATGTCTCTGCCTCCGTTTCCTCACTCATAAAATGGGGTTGATAATGCCTACCACAGAGTTATGAGATTCTAGTGAGTTAACTGCTGTAAAAGCGCTTTGCAAATGTTTGAAAGCTATACAGCCGGGGCAGCTAAGTGGCGCAGTGGATGGAGTACCAGCCCTGGAGTCAGGAGGACCTGAGTTCAAATCCAGCCTCAGACATATAACACTTACTAGCTGTGTGACCCTGGGCAAGTCACTTAACCCCATTGCCTAACAAAAACAACAACAACAACAACAACAACAAAAAGCTGTGCATCTTGTTTAGAGGGTTACATGGCTAGTGGGAATTCACCTGTATTATTGCTGGGTTTGATGAGGTTAGATCCTTCCTGCCTTGAGGTACTGAATTCCTGGTACTGGGGTAACTAGGAAGTTTTTCCTGTTACCTACTTCTTCCATCTTTCTTCCTACCTACCTCTAGCCTTGGAGGCTGGTGTCCTCAACTTCCCAGGATTCTTAACTGCCTTCCATAATGGAAGAGGAAAATCTACTCAGCTTGTAAGTGTATCACTGCTGTCTTTTCCCATTTTCTCAAAGTACTTTACCCAACTATGTTGCAGCATCTTTCTCCTTCCTCCCTTCTCCCTATCGTGTGTCCCTGTTCCCATTCTTTAAGGTAAGATTAGTAAAAGAAATAATGCCTTCAGTAAGGTTTAGGCAGTATATAGGAGAAAGCTTCCTGCAAAAAATATGCTGATTCTGACTCTACTCTCTATTTTTTTTCTTTCTTTTTTTTTTTCAGGCAATCAGGGTGAAACAACTTGCCCAGGGTTACACAGCTAGTTAAGTGCCAAGTGTCTGAGGCCAGATTTGAACTCAGGTCCTCTTGACTCCAGGGCTGGTGCTCTATCCACTGTGCCACCTAGCTGCCCCTCTACTTTCTATTTTTTAAGAAGCAATCTTTTACCCTAACTCTAGGGCGGCTGATGAACTCAAAATAAGCACCTATGTAGACTGCTTTCTATATTTATATTCAATACACATTCCAAGCTGCAAGGCCACATGTGGCCTTCTAGGTCCTTGGGTACAGCTTTTGACTGAGTTCGAGTTTACAGAACAAATCCTTTTATTAAGGAGATTTGTTCTGTGACGTTTGGATTCAGTCTAAGGGCCACACTAGAGGACCTAGAGGGCCACATGTAGCCTCAAGGCCATAGGTTCCCCTCCGCTGCTCTAGACTGATCCCAGGACAAAGTGGTACAAATTGCTTCTATTCTGAAGGATGGATGTGGATTTTTGTGTACTACAGAGGCTTTGGTGTGGAAACAGCCCATTAAAATGAACACGTTAATATACATTAACACATTAAAAATTTTTTAAATTAACACTGAAAAATTAAGAAATAACACTTGACTCAGTAGAGGAAATTCAGGGTATAGATATGGAAGAGAGCTAAGGAAACATAGCTAACTAGGAAGGGTTTAGGAATTTTTTGCTTGTAAGGAGGTAGTTAATTTCAACTGGATTTGCCTTGGAGAACAGATTTCAAAGGGTTCAGAGAGAGGAGAGGTAAGATCCCATGGAATAGATTCAACAGGAGAAGTCACCCCTAATGTAACCTTAAGCCTCATTAAGAGAGGCATAGGGTCCAGAACTAGGCAGGTCACAGTTCCAATGGAGATTGCCCAGGTCAAATGACATCTGAAGTAAGTTAAGTTCCGAAACACCATATTTTAGGAAGAAATCCAATAAGATGGAGCATGTCCTAAAGATATGGACAGGCCTGGAATCCATACCATACAAGAATCAAAGAGGGATTAATCTGGTTCTGCTTGAGGCCAGACAGCAAAACAAGATGGAAAGGGGGGACTTCTCAGAGAGGCAGACCTAGATCTGATGGGAGAGAAAACTTCCTAATAATTAACTTCCCTAAATAATTAAAGTAGACTGTGCTACCTCAAGAGGTTTTCCTTCACTATAGGGCGAGTGAAAACTGGATGATCACATAAGAATAGGTAACATTTATATAGTGCTTAATATATAAAATCACACTTGATCCTCACAACAACTTGTTGGTGCCATTGCCAGGGTCCCACATGTACTAGTAAGTGCTGAGGCAGGCTAGGAATTTGTCTTCCTGATTCCAGGTCCCAGCACCCTCTTCATAACACCACTGAACTGCCTCAGTGTGATGGCCATATGTTCTAGGGTCGATTTTGTTCAGGTGTGGGTTGGACTTCATGGCTTCTGGTATCCCTTCTGATATTTTGTGGTTCTGTGACATATCTGAACCTGTTTCTTACTGACTTGTATAATTTTTCCTCCTAGATTCCTAATCTTCTCTTGCCCCCTCAATCCACACCTACTTCTAGTATTTCTTTTGAACTGGTTGACTGAATAGAAATAGTTATTCACATTCTAAATAGAAACCAGTTTTGCAACTTTTGTACTGCCAAAAGACCCAAATCTCCATAATACTTAAAAAAAAATTAAGCCTCATTTTGAGTTGGAAACTTGTTTTTAATTTCAACTCTGGGCCCTTTTGTTGCATTTTGATTTCTGGTCTTATTCTTATAAAGATCTGATTCATAAAAAACCATGGGGAAAATCTTTTAAATATAATATTTTATGTAATTGGGAGGAAAATAAAATATTATATTTAGAAGATTTACCCCATGGTTTTGTATATATGTTGCTCTTGGCACAGCTTAATGTATAATTATAGAGGATGGAGCAAGAGAAATAACTAAGAAATAGGCTGGTTCTTAATTTGGAGTTGGTTTTTTTTTTTATGTTAAAGCTGAGGTAACTCCTGAATGTAAGTTTGATATGGCTTGACCACTCTCAACCTATGTAACTTGTTGAGTAGAAAGTTTCCTGGCCTAAAAATCAGGAGATCCAAGGTCTATAAGCAGTGGGTGAATGACTGCTTTCTAGGAGGGGATTTTTGCCTCAAGTATAGATTGAACTAGAGGTCCATTTGAGATTCTGTGACCTACGTTCGGCAGCTCTGCAGGCTATGTGATTTTAGTCAAGTCCTTTTACCTTTCTGAGTTTATTTCCTCATCTGCAAAAGACCCTGCTTCACCAAACCACCCAAGGAAAGCAAAAAACACTCTGCCTTCTAAAATAATCTAGCACCCAGAATAAGACTTCTTGCCATCTTGAACCAGCCTTGCCCAGAGCCTGAGACACTTGGAGCTTCTTGGTGCCACGAGCTCGGGCATTAGACTCAACTCAGAGCCAAGTGCCCATTCCACATTCAAATAGTCTTCTGGCTGTCCATTATTCCTGTCACTGGGGTGAGAAAGGAAGTGAGCTCTAAGTGCAAAGAGAGAGAATATCACATAGCTAGCTAGTGGAAGAACTTGAGGCAGAGCCCAGCAATCCTTTTCCCCTTACATCTTCTATTTCAGTGATTTCTTCAGTTCCCAATCCATCCCCAATCTTTCTGCTGAACCCCAGTTCTACTTCACCAGCTCCCTGCTGGGCAGCAGGGTTGTCCTGGTTGTCCCACCTCATCTAAAAACTCAAAATGAAACTCATCTCCCTCGTCACCCCACACTTACTTACCTTTTCTTCAAACTTCCCTATCACTGTTGAGTCACCCAGGAGTTATCTTTAACTCTACCTTCTTCATCACCTCCCATTTCCAATCAGTTGCCAAGTCTTTTTAATTCTACTTTCCCACCACCTCTTGTATCCATCCTTTCTTGTCTGTCTAGATGCAGCCATCCCAATTCAGAGCCTTATCACTTCTTGCTTGGGCTATTACATAGGCTGCTGGTTAATCTCCATTCTTTCCCTTCCCATAGGATCATAGATCTATAGTTGAAAGGGTCTTTAGAAGTCATCTAGTCTAGCCCCCCTCATTTTACAAAGAAGGAGACTGAAGCTCAAGGAGTGACTTGCTCAAGATCCCACAGCAAGTGGCAGAGCTGGGTTTTGAATGTGGGTCATGACTCCAAGTTCGTGCTCTTTCCACTATACTCTACTGCCTATTTTGTATGCTCCACACAACTATCCAAAAAATCTTCCTAAAACACAGTTCCAACCATAGCATTCTTCAGTGGCTCCCTAGTATCTCTGGGCTAAAATGCAAACTCCTTAGTATGGCCTTTTAAAGTCATTTACAAACTGGCTCCATTCTACCTTTACAGATTTCATCTTCCCTCCTAAATTTAAGCCTATCTAATCTACTTCCTGTTTCCAGTTCTTGTGCTGGCTCCTGCCTTCTTCCTTTTCACCTCTAGAATCCCTAGCTTCCTTCAAGATTTAGGGGAGATACATCATGTAACCATATAAGCACAATCAAAATAATTTTTTTTTATTTCAGTCTTTTTTTCAGCTGTGTCCAATTCTTCACGACCCCATTTGATGTTTTCTTGGCAATGATACTGGAGTGGTTTGCCATTCCCTTCTCCAGCTCATTTTACAGATGAGGAAACTGAGGTAAACAGGGTGAAGTGACTTGCTTGCCCAGAGTCACACAGTCTGAGGCCAGATTTGAACTCGGGAAGATGAGTCTTCCTGACTCCAGGCTCAGCACTCCTTGCACTTCCTCTATCTAGCTGCCCTATATACAAAATAAATGAAAGATAATTTAGAGAGAAGGCACTAGCATCTGGGGAAATGTGCATCAGGAAAGGCATCATGTTTATAAAAAAAAAAAAAAAGCTGTAGTTTGAAGTAAATGAGGCAGTCTGAGAGGCTGAGTTGAGGAGGGAATATATCCCAGTCATGGGAGATGGTCAGTGCCTAGGCATGGAGACAGAAGTTGGGGGCTCTTAGGTGAGATGTAATTAAGGCTAGTTTGGCAGAACTACAGAGTGCACAAAGGGAAATAAGAGGTAACAAGGCTGGAAAGGTAGGGCGGAGCCAGGTTGTAACATCCTTTAAATGCCAACCAGAGGTGTTTCTATGAGTCTAGGGGTAATAGAGGGCCAGTGGAGTTTGAGCAGGGGAGTGACATGTTCAGACCTGCGTTTTAGGAAAATGACTTTAGCAGTTTGGTGGAGGAACCAACTTGAGGCAAAGAGACCAATTATTGTAATTATTAATAACAACAAGCATTATACAGCGCTTTGTTGTTCAGTTGGTTTCAGTCTGATTCTCCGAGACCCCATTTGGGGTTTTCATGGCAAAGATACTGGAGTGGTTTGCTGTTTCCTTCTCCAGTTCATTTTACAGATGAGGAAACTGAATGTCCAAGGCCAGATTTGAATTCAGGAAAATGAGTCTTCTGGCTTCCAGGCCCTGGTGCTCTATCCACTACACCACCTAGCTGCCATATATGGCACTTTAAGGTTTACAAATTACTTTTAAAAGTATCTCATTTTATTCCTCATGATGACCCTGAGACTTAGGTGCTGTTACTATCACCACTTTACAGAGGAGAAAACAGAAGCAGACAGAAATTGAGGGACTTGCCCAGAGTCACAGAGCTTAATAAGTGTATGAGGCTGGATTTGAACTGAGGTCTTCCTGACTCCATGTCCAGTGCTCTATCTACTGCATCACCCAGATGCCAATTAGAAAGCTACTGAATTATACAGGCAAGAGAATGATGAGGGCTTGAACTAGGGTGGTAGCCATGTGAGTAGAGAGGGGGTCAAATTCCGGCAGTATTATGGAGATAGAGTCATCAAAACTTAGCAAATCTAATCGATCAGTGGGGTGAGGAATAACCATTTGGGAACCTGGGTGACCAGAAGGGCAGTGGTACCCTTGAGGATAATAGGGAAGTTTGGAGATTCAGTAGAAATAAGGGATGAAAGACAGGACCAAGGTCAGGCTAGAAGAAGTGGGAGAGGGCAGAATACCCAAGGCCCCTTACTTATTCCACAGACACAGAACTGAAAGAAGATGGTGAAAATATAGTGCAGTCACCCAGAACAACATGAGAAGCTCTCTCCCTTCCATTTTTTTCCCTGAGGCCAAATAAACAAGCCTATTGTTGGTATCTACCCAGTGCTTTTCTTAGCAAAGACAAAATATTTCCATTCTGCTATAGTTAGGAAATAAAATGAAGTAGAGTGAGCTAGTTCTATCCTGAACTGTGAGTACAGGCTCGGTTTCCTACTTGTCACATGATATAAATATGACCTTAGAGCAAAAGCAGCCTTTTTCTTTCTGGGGCCCCAGTAAAATATTGCTTAAGAAGGTACTGTAGGTCAGACAGATGGCAATGCTATGATGGTAGACGATAATGGAACGATAATGGAGAGGAAGGATGGGGTATTAAATTCTGGATTTGGAACCTGACTTTGAATTCTGTCTTCCTTCTTTATCAGCTATGTGGCCATAGCTAAGTCGTCTAATCTTTGAGTTTCATTTTCTCCCTCAGTAAAATGAGAATAATAGCATTGTAGCTACTTCATTAGATCATTGTGAAGATCAAATGAGACAATCCGTGTAAATAGTCCTCTAAAAACTAAAAACATGAGCAATTAAGGTGCATGGCAAGTGTGTGCTGCCGTTTTCATGATTGAGTTTCATGTCACCATCATTGAAGGACATCCAGGCAATTTTTTAACCCCCCAAAGTTCCATTTGTTTATTTTCTGAAGTATTTTTAATTTGTCTTGAGTCCTTTGTTTAAGGACAAAATCTTCTTTAGGGGAATACAGGTTCTTTCCTGGGCTCTAAATAAAATGGCAGCTTGAGACAGAAGGTATCAGTCTGACCCTTTCAGAGTTTAAATATGGCATTTCTCATGTCTATCTAAAGTCAAGAAGGACCTCTATTATAAACTAAATATAGTGGGTTGGACTACAGATGAAGAAACTGAGACCCAGGGAAAGGACATGGCCACTCACCATTTCGCCTAGTCTCACAAGCTAGTCCCCCTGTGCTTAGAATGCTCCTCCTCTTGAATTTTGCCTCTGAATCCTTATCTTAGACCCATCTCAATGCTCTCTCCTCTTCGTTTGTCTTCCTTTTAGACTTTTTTTTTTTGCTTCGTGGTGAGGCTATGGGGGTTAAGTGACTTGCCCAGGGTCACACAGCTAGTAAGTGTTAAGTGTCTGAGGCTGGATTTGAACTTGGGTCCTCCTGACTCCAGAGCCAGAGCTCTATTCACTCTACCACCTAGCTGCCCCCTTTTAGACTCTTCTTCCTCAAACTACCTTGCTTTTACTTCTTTGTTTACATGTATCTCTCTCCCTTGTTTTTTATTGCTGTTCTTGGCTTGTTTTGACTTTTGTCTTGTCTTCTTATCCCTATCTCCTAGTAGGGCTCTTTATACATGACTTGGACGTGACTAGGCCAAAGTTACATAGCTAAGAATTGTCAGTGCTGGGACCTGAACCTGTGTTGTCTGACTCCTGGTCCACTGTTACATCTTCTGCTACATCATCCAGGGTGCTGACAAAATCCCTGTTCCTGACTGCTGGCCACTTCTGCCTTCTGGGCCTCCAGCTCCCTTTCTCCTACGGCAATATCTTTCATGTATTGGCCATGCAAAGTGATCTTTCCTTTACCTCTATTACCTTCAATCCTGTATTTCTTATTGGAATATGTCCTATACTAGTTCCTTCCCGAAGTAAAATGTGAACCCGTTAAGGACAGTCTGGCATTCTTCATCTTTATATCACCAGCATCCAGCACAAGGCCTTGTGTGTATACTTCTTTTTTTTTTTTTGACTGGGTCTATGATTTCATTGCTATAGAGAACATCTTAGTGAAGAAACTCATTATGTCCATGCAGATTACCTCTTGCTTTGAAATTTAATCTTTTTTTTGGGGGGGGGTTGGCTAGGCAATGAGGTTAAGTGACTTGCCCAGGGTCACACAGCTAGTAAGTGTCAAATGTCTGGGCCGGATTTGAACTCAGGTTCTCCTGACTCCAGGGCCGGTGCTCTATGTACTGTGCCACCTAGCTGCCCCCTTTGAAATTTAATCTTAGAGTTGTCTGTGGGGTATTCGAGAAGGACTGGCACCTGTGGTATGAGGGCTTGCAGAGCCCTTTTCAGGGCTACTCATTCACCTTTGTGTCCACCTGTCACCTAACTCCCACCTGTCGCTCCAAGAAGCTGGCGCAGGTGCAGCAGCCACACCCTGGTACCATTGTCTCAGCAGATGGGCTAAACCAGGTTGAGGGTAACCAACAGACCTCAAACCTGTCGGTGAGTTAGGGGAATGTCCAATCTAGGCTTGTGAAGGCTTCCCCTGGTGGAATGGGCAGGTGAGAACTATTTGTTCTGATGGCCATGGAGGTGGCTGAAGCAGGCACTGTGGACCACTTACAGCTTGGCCAGGCACTGAAGATACTGCACCCCATGCCATCAACAGTTGCCTTGACTTTTGTCTTGCCACTGGACTTGGATGACTCTGGAGGAGACAGTGAGGCTGATGACTTTGTGTAGCTCTGCCTCACTTAAATCCAATTCATGGGCAAGTCAAGACACCACCCTCAGGGATGTCACTGGTCCTCTTCAAAAACAAAGGATAACCAACTACAACAACTTGCCCTGGGTTACACGATGAATATGTGTCAAAGGCAAGGCTTCCTATCACAAAACCAGTTCTCTGTCCACAGTTCCATGCTGCCTCTTGCTGTGTATACAGTAAGCACTTAATAAATGTTGGATTCTTTAGTATACTTATAGTATACCGTAAGTGTATCTTGATCTGTTAGGGCCGTGTTACAATTGTTATTTTTGGTAATATCACCTTCCATTGGCCCTCCTTGCATGGCCTGGAAGGCAATTTCTTCAGTAGACTTAGAGTAAAGTGATATCTTCAGTGGCATACATGGAATCTTCTCCTTTGGCTAGTTAGATCTCTAATTCAATCAGAAAAGGAAGCAAAGGTCATCCATCCATCAGTGGTTATGAGTTTTCTGACTCAGAACACCCAGTGCTGTCTCACTTCCCTTTCTTTTCAACTTCCTTTTAAGTCTAATTACTCAGAGAGCCTGAGACATTACAATTCTTTGTGCCTCTCCAGAGCCAATTGTAACAAAGTACTTTGTCATTAATATAAACAGGCAATGGCACTATTAGTTCTGGGAATAGTATCCAAGAAAATGGGCCTCCTAGACTCCTCGTGTGGCTTGGTCTACAGTGGGATTTGCAGCTTCTCAGCATTTCTCGGAGCCCAGTGTGGCACAATAGAAAAGACGCTCGGACTCGGAGTCTGAGGATGTTGCTTTGAACCTTAGCCTCGTCCTTTGCTACCTAAAGTGACTTTGGATAAGTCACTTAACCTGTTTCCACCTCAGTTTGCTGCCCATAAAAAGCTTAATATTCTTCACTCAAAGTTACAAAAGCTGAAGAGATCTCACCTCAAACTCCTTATAGAGAACAAAACTGAGAGAGAGATGTAGCGGTTTATCTAAATTCACAAAGCTAAAGTTGCTGAGCTGAAACTGGAACTTGATCTCCTCCTGACACCTTCTAGGTCCACAGTTCTGTCCACATCACCTTTATGCTTTGAGATGAGAGCATGAACTACATAAAATCTTCTGTTTGTTTGGATTACCTGTCTGCTTTTCATGGTGTTTTTTTTTATAGGGTTTTTCATGGACACTCAACAACTTGCTAATTAGTAAAATGACTTGAGATGACCCAAGCCAGAGCTACCCCTTTAGTGGAGGTTCAAAGCAAGAAACGAAATCAGACTGTCACACAGCCCTAGGACAGTCTTCTTCCAGGCCCACCACTGCTCCTGGCTATCAGCTGTGTTCCATCACAAGAACCCTACTGACTGAGGAAAAATATTTGTGGGCTGAAGTCTGTCCAAAACCCAGAGCCCTCTGCCAGGGCCCATAACTGTGTGTAGGTCTGTATCCTATTTGCTTTAGATGCTAACCCTTTCAAGTAAGGAAGGTAGCTGGGAGGCTGAAAGGAGGAAACTGGGGAGACTTGTTGTTACTTTTCCTACCCTCCTTGGAAGCCAATGTGAATTTGTTCACTCTCCATTTTTCTGCTGTTTTTAATTCTTAATTAATACTGGGAAGGAACTGCTTTGTTTAAAGAGGTGAATCAACTCTCTCAGAACCCCAGGTGAGGTCCCCTTGTTGCAGAATCAGAGTCTATTTTTAGTGTTTCCCTAAAATCTAATTCAGGGGCCCATCAAAGCATCTAAGAATCTTCACACAGTTTTACTAGCCAGACCTCTAGATGATCAGGTCCTGGGGCTGATGTGACAGAGTGAGTAGAATACCAGACTTGGAGTTAGAAAGATCTGAGTTCAGATCTTGCTGCTATGTAATCCTAGGCTTTGTACTTTACCTCTCAACCTTAACTTCCTCATCTGTGAAATGAGGATGTTGAACCAGATAGTTCCCTTCAAACCCACATCTGTAATCTTTTTCCTGCACAATGTCATCAGAGTAAGAAGGTGGAGGGAGAGCTAAGAGAAGAATACATTTTTACTTTTTTAAAAGAAACGATGCTTTATTTTTCTTTATAAACAATGTATCTTTGCATGGCCCTTTGTAATTAAACTAAAAATTTAGCCTGTCTGAACTCAGATCGTCTTCTTTGAATCTCATTTTTTTTCTTCCAAAGCTGACCTACCGTCAGATCTGGTTACATAGGTCAATAGACTGGGAGCGTTATTGAGCAATGAACCATTTAGTCTGCTGATCCACAGGAGCATTGGTTAGTCAGTGTTCAAAAGACAGTCCTGAGTGACCTTACCACTGTGATTCACCACGGGGAACTTAAATGACGTGGGAGAGGGCTTCCTATGTGTCGTCAGTGCCAAATGAGTTCAAAATGCTTTCTTTCCAAATCACTTCCTACCCACCGCGTCTTCTCTGATCCCCTTGAAAGGCATATCTCACTTTGGTAATTCTTTACCATATACATATGCAGTATTCTGTCTTAACCATATAAATAGTAAACTCAAATTCTTTGAAAGCTTGAACTTTTTCTTTTTTCAAGTTCATGTCTCTTTCAGCTTCTAGCACACAGTGTTTAGCATAAAATGTTTGTAAAAAATGTTTGTTTGATGCTATCTACCTCCAGATAAAGAACTAATATTGTCTGAATATAGACAGAAGCATTCTATTTTTCACTTTCTTTTTCTTACTTTATTTCTTTCATTCATTCTGTCCTTTTATTTTGTTTGAGTCTTCCTGTACAAAATGACTAATATGGAAATATTCTACATGATTACACATGTATAACCTATTTCAGATTGCTTGTCCTCTCAGGAAGGGAGAAGGGGAAGGGAGGGAGGGATAGAATTTGGAACTCAAAACTTTAAAAACAAATGTTAAAAATTGTTTTAACATGTAATTGGGGGGGAAATAAAATTTTTTTAAATGTTTCTTGGAAATACACGAACAAATGTTTTAGTGTTGACGCTGTGTTCCTTCTTCCATATTGCCCTATTTCTGGCAAAGGCATCTCTGTCCTTCCAGTCTTCCAGGTTCATAATCCTTATTATCCTTCTTTCCTCATTTTCCCTCCACATGAGGAAGCCGTCCCACATCTGAGCAGTGGCCAAATCTTGTCATTTTTTCCTTCACAAAATCTTTCAGCCAGTGCTCATATCGACAAGCATTTATTAAGTGCCAGGCAGTTTGCAAAGTTTTTTTCCCATCAGGTTACATTGCTCAGCACTTATCCATCATGGCTCAGAAACCTCTTCCTCCTTTAACCTTGGAAATCATCCCTGGGAAATTCCCTAAGCCCTGGGCCCCTAGCCCCTCCCTCTGATTAGAGGACTCCTCCTAAAACCTCCATTTAAGGAGGGCACCTATGCCAGCTATGTCTTCATTCCCACCAGGCTGCATTCCTCTGTACTCTACCCTTTTCAGCTTCCTTTTACCTGTTGTCTTCCCCATAGAATGCAATCTTTTTGAGGGTTGGGACTGTCTTTTTGTTTATATTTATGTTCCTAGTATGTAGCATAGTGCCTGGCACGCAGTAGGTTCTTAAGTATTGATTGACTGATACAAAGAAAATCAAAAACAGCCCCTACTCTTTTCCTTGAGCCATTTCAGTCATGATCCCACTTGGGGTTTTCTTGGCAGAGAGACTTGGAGTGGTTTGCCATTTCCTTCTCCAGCTCATTTTACAAATGAGGAAACTGAGGCAAACAGGATTAAGTGACTTGTTAAGGATCACTCAGCTAGGAAGTGTCTAGGGTCAAATTTGAACTCAAGTCCTTCTGACTCCAGGGCTGGCACTCTATCCACTGTGCCATTAAGCTGGTTCAGTTCTAGACCACTGCAGTATAGTAAATGTCACATTAAAGTGAGTCACATAAAATGTTTTGTTTCCCAGTGCATAAAAAAATATTGTTTATTGTATAGTGTAGTATAATGTACTGTAAGTCTATTAAGTGTGCAATAGTATCATGTCTAAAAAAAATCAATGTGCATACCTTAATTTTAAAAACTTTGTTGCTAAAAAAAAATGCTGTCATCTGCACCTTCAGCAAGTCATGATCTTTTTGTTGGTGGAGGATCTTGCCTCTGTGTTAATGGCTTCTAACTGATCAGGGTGGTGGTTGCTGAAGGTTGGAGTGGCTGTGGCAATTTCTTAAAATAAAAAACAACAATGAAGTTTGCCCTACCAAATGGCTCTTCCTTTCACTTGAACACTTAGAGGCCACTGTGGGGTTATTAATTGGCCTAATTTCAACATTGTTGTGTCTCAGGGAATAGGAAGGCCTTAAGGGAGGGAAGGGAGGGAACTGCTGGTAAGTGAAACAGTCAGAATATGCACAACATTTATAGATTAAGTTCACTGACTTATGGGTGCAGTTCATGGTACCCCAAAACAATTTCAGTAGTAACATCAAAGGTCACAGATCACCATAACAGATATAATAATGATGGAAAAGTCTGAAATATTACAAGAATCACCAAAATGTGACACAGAGACATGATGGGAGCACATGTTGTTGGAAAAGCAGTGATGATAGACTTGCTTGGCATAGGATTGCACAAACCTTCCATTTGTACAATTTTTATTAAAAACATACAGTATTTGCAAAGTGCAATAAAGCAATGCTTAATAAAACAAGGTATTTCCCTCCTTCCTTACCACTGATGCATGCAGTCCCAGGTACCATCTTTTTCATGAAACCTTTTCTGATTTCCCTGCCCCAAAATTGCCAGTGCCCCCCTCCAAAAAACACTTATCTTGTATTTAACTACTTTGCATTTATTTGTATTTATTCTCTTTGTGTTCACATGTGTTTGTGGTCATTCTTTTTGGAATGTAAGCTCCTTGCAAGTTGAGCATCTTTCATTCTTTGGACTTGAAAGTCCACATCCTGACATAGAGCCTAGCACAGAGTAGGTACTTAATAAAGACTTGTTGATTGATTGACCTTCAGGCCCTTTAACCATACTTACGCAGACAATGGTGCCTTATTGTTTTTGCTGAGAGTAGAAAAACTGAGACAAGCAAACTAAGATCCAAAAATCCATGTCTGTTCTTCTCTAAGCCTGGGGAAATGCTTACATAAAACTCCCAAATAAAACTAAGTCAACTTGGAATGTCCCCCATGGAGAAAATATACCTAACTTGGGAGTGATGTGCAGATACTGAAAAGGGACACCTTCTCCCTTGGTGCTAGACACGTTAGATTTAAAGTGAATATGTCTGTAACAAAGATGACTTTTGAAAGTTCCTTCCTCACACGAGCCTTGTGAGGTAGGTAGTACAAATATTATTCCCATTTTATAGACTGGGGAAACAGACTCTAAGAGGCTGTGACTTAAGAGTGCCCCACTTCAGTTGTGTCTGATTCTTCATGACCCCATTTGGGGTTTTCTCGACAAAGATACCAGAGTGGTTTGCCATTTCCTTCTCCAGCTTATTTTACAGATGAAGAACGGAGGCAAAGGGGGAGTAAGTAACTTGGCCAGGGTCACACAGCTATTAAGCATCTGAGACTAGATTTGAGCTCAAGATGAGTCTTTCTGACTCTAGGCCCTGTACTCTATCCACTGAGCTGCCTAGCTGTTGAGATTTTAGGTAAAGATCTCTAATGTACCAGCACCCAGGATGGAGCAGAACAGGGGTAATATAGAGCACATAGCACTAGAAAATCTGATGCAGTCTTTGCCCTTTTGACCTAAAGAAACTCAGGTTGCCACACACAGGGCAAACTAGCTATCCTCCATTTTCCTGTGGCTCAATTTCTCCATCTTTAAAATAAGATGATTTCTTTCTTTCTTTCTTTCTTTCTTTCTTTTTTTAGGCAATTGGGGCTAAGTGATTTGGCCAGGGTC
Source organism: Phascolarctos cinereus (assembly GCF_003287225.1). Taxonomy (NCBI): domain Eukaryota; kingdom Metazoa; phylum Chordata; class Mammalia; order Diprotodontia; family Phascolarctidae; genus Phascolarctos; species Phascolarctos cinereus. The sequence goes on from NW_027555514.1 coordinate 185,498,316, forward strand.
ACACAGCTAGTAAGTGTAAAGTGTTTGGTCTGAAGCTGGATTTGAACTCAGGTCCTCCCGACTTCAGGGCCGGTGCTCTATCCACTGTGCCACCTAGCTGCCCCAGATGATTTTTTCCAGCTGAGTAAACATCATCTCATTGGTTAATACTTACTGGGCCCTTAGCTGGGAAAAAATATTTTCATTTAGCACTCATGGGTTTGGTGATTACTGGTGGAAAGTAAGGTTAACAAGAGAGAGACAAGGAGGGACCAAACTAATTCTTTGATATTCATTCTTTCATACAATGAGGAGTTAGGATCGCCTCATTTTCATGGTTGAGCATGGTAGATACCATCTTATGTGTAAAATTTGCCGGCTGATAATCTTTCCTGGCAAGTAGCAAGGCACTCTGAAAGTATAACAGTTTGGGGTGCAGGAGGATTATTCTCAATAACAGCTATTAATGTGGGTGTGTCTTCTTTCTCACAGCTTGCAGGAATTGCGGTCCTTGCCATTGGCCTATGGCTCAGATTTGACTCCCAGACGAAGAGTATCTTTGAGCAGGAAGAGAACAATTCCAGTTTCTACACAGGTAAGGCCAGAAAGAGGATGGGAACTTCCCAGCTGTGGAGAAGTAATCTCTCGGGGAATTAGAAGAGTGTCTTTTTCTCCAGCTGACTATGCTTACTAGCAAGTGATATAAACTGGATTTCTTCCTTTCACTACTGTGGAATCACGGAACTTAGCTAAAGGTAGAACTTGGGAACAGAAGGATTATTTTTCCAATTAAGCTTGAGTAGGGGGGCAGTTGGAGCCAAAAGTATTAAGTTGGTTATAGGGAAGGTAGCTTGGGCCTTAAAAGCTGAAAAAAATCCTTCCTTAATGAACATCTCCTCATGACTCTGCTTCCCCTTTTACTCAAAGAACTCAGTTTACTTGATTCACGCATACTGACTAAAACCCAAAGAAAGAGGGAACTGCATAGGCTTTGTTCCCTTTTTTTTTTTTTTCAAATAAAGGAACCTGAGATCCAGGTAAGACTTTTTTCCCAAGCCATTCAGTAGTAGTAAATTGGAACCCAAGAATGTAGACTTCAGATTCAGAGGAGAACCTAGGGGTTTGTTTTCCAAGTTGCTTGTATTCCATGGTAAAAATGTTCAATTTAAATATACATGGGAAGAAAGGAAGGAAAGAAATAAGTAGTGATTAAATACCTACTATGTACCAGACACTATGCTAAGCACTTTTACCAATATCATCTCCTTTAATCCTCATGATAGCCCTGGGAGATAGGTACTGTTATTATTTCCATTTTATGGTTAAGGAAACAGGGAGATAGAGGTTAAGTGACTTGCCCAGGGTCACACTGTTAGTAAATGTCTAAGGCTGAATTGAATTCAGTTCTCTATCCATTCTGACATCTAACTTCATGGGGACATTTGAAGAAATAAAAACCCAAGTTTTTGGATGTGTGTGTCTGTATGTATCTGTGTGTGCACGTTCGTGTGTATGTATACCTCCTCTCCCCTCAAATCTATCCCAAAGCTTTCCATTTTTTTAAATCTTATTTTTATTGCTATTTCATCACCAAGCCTATCACCCCTTTTAACAAAGATTCTGAAATAAGATATTATGGATGGAGCAGAAAGCCATGCAGCAAAACCAATATCCATCTCTGTGGAGAAGGGAAGAAGGTGCATTTTCTCAACTTTTTTTCTGGAGCCAAACCTCACCATTATTTTAATTCATTTCCTCTTACATTTAAGCTTTTCGAAATACTTTGAAAAAGCATCATGTGATGGAGTGCCTCACACAAACAGAAGGTGTAAGGCAGAGTTAAGTGTTGGCTGAGGGCCATCAAACTGGATTTCCAGGCTGTTTTCTATTGTGTGTTTTGAATGGGTGGCTTCATTTATGAGTAACAAAAGAAACTTGTTAATTTTCACATGAAGCTATCATAGAGCTCAAGCCTTCCCACCCAGCAAAGAAGTCATTTAAAGGAGTGGGGAATATATTGGTGGACAGAGGTTCTTTTCCCCCTCACCCCAGGACAGGATGAGTTTTGACTTTGACTTTCTACTTCGCCTGGTTGGAGCAGGAAGGAGTCTGTTCACACAGCCTGTTTGGTTGCATTCCAAACAAGACTCATTGCTGGGGCTTAACTGCTTTGTCTTTTGTTTTAGGGTGCACCACCCACTATCAAAAGAAAGTGAAATAGAGGAGTGAACACAGTGTCAAAAAACCAGTTTTAAGAGAACAGGTTTCCATAGTGTCCCAGCTTGTTTTTAGCAACAGAGAGAGAAGGAGAGGCCACAGGAGGGTTGTCGTGCCATCCTGTACCGTTGGCTTCAAGAGAAGTGTTTACAAAGAGGTAACTTAGAAGGAAATAGGGGAAGGCAGATTGGAGGATTTTGGAGGTAGGGGGTGGGGTTGGGAGGCAAATAATCTCCTTTTGCTGTAGAACAGCACTTTTGCCCTTAAAAAAAAAATCCCTCATTCTTTCTGGCCAAAAAGAATGTCCGATTCTTTAAAGGGATGTCATGTGGAATCAGGATTCAATTTGTCCTGATTAGCCCCAGAGGGCAGCAGCAAGAACAGTGAGTAGAAGACATGGAGACAGATTTCCTAACAATTAGAGGTAGGTAGCAGGTTCCTAGGACAGCCTAGGTGGCTCAGCACCAGGCCTGGAGTCAGGAAAACTACTTTGTGGGTTTGAATCCAGCCTAAGACACTCACTGGCAGTGTGATACTGGGCAAGTCACTTAACCCTGCTTGCCTCAGTTTCCTCATCTGTAAAATGAGTTGGAGAAGGAAATGGCCAACCACTCCAATATCTTTGCCAAGAAAACCCCAAAATGGGAATGTGAAGAGTCAGACACAGCTGAAACAACTAAACAACAAAAATGAGTTTCTGCTAACTTGAGGTCTTCAGGCAGTTTGTTAGATGTTGGAAGCAGTCGGGTACAGTAGAAAGGCCAACAGCTCTAGAGCAAAGGTTCCCAAACTTATTTGGCCTACCACTCCCTTTAAAAAAAAAAATTACTCAGCACCCCCCCCCCGGAAATCTACTTTCTTTAACCCTTTAATGGTTTTTTTTAAAATTTGCATCATTTCAAAAATATATACAATCTTTTTTAAATGATACATCTTAAATTTAATAATTTTTTGTAAATTTGTGAGTTTTTTCCTGCATTAGAATTTTGACAGTGCAATATTGCATCATACAACTGTGTAGTTTGGTATTGTAAACAAGTCATTATGCACACATATTCCTGCCAATGCATGTTAGAGTTTCCAACAATGCACGACATGCTCGCCTGCCAACACTTGCTTGTTAAGACCTGTCGATGGACTTCACCACTAATTGGTTATAACTTGCATTTTGTGTGTTTAGTTGGAAAATAATGTAATCACTATGACTTTTAACTCTGTTAGGCAATAGATGAAACATACAAACAGTTTTTCAAAATTTTCTTCTCTTCTTTCCTTATGCTTCTACTGCCCCCTTATTTTTATTCAACGCCCTCCAATTGTACCCAAGGCTATTACCTCCCCCCTGGATCGTTCCAGTGCCCCCCAGGGGTGGTGTTGTCCACTTTGGGAACGCTTGGCAAGAGATCTAGGTTCAAATCCTGCTTCTGATGCCTCCTTTACTATCTGTGTGATCTTGGGCAAAGTCACTTAGTCTCCTGTATATTTCACATCATTCAAATGAGAGAATGAGACTAGAAGACCTTTGACACCCTCCCATGTCCTAGAAGGGACATCTGTACAATTATAGGCTGGCCCAAGATGGCGTCTTGGGTTCTTTAGAGTCAGGAAAGCATTGGGCATGGAGTCGGGAAGTCCTGCCACTTAGTAGCTGTGTGACCCTGGGCATGTTACTTAACCTCTGTTTCCTTAACTGTAGAATTGGGATAATCATAGCACCTACCTCACAAGGTGGTTGTGAAGATCAGTTGGTTATATTTATAAATATAAAATTTAGGAAGCACTTAGCACAGTGCCTGGCACATACTATAGTTAGTGCTTAAGAAATACTTCTTTCCAACTCTGAGATTCTCCTTTAGGGAAAGCAGAATTGCTGATAAAGATCAGGAACCATTTCAGGGCTCCTTTCCTGACATCAACCAAAAGTTATCAATATTCCACCCCCACCCCCCAAAGAAGCCCTTAATTCTTTCATTGTACTCCCTGCAGGGTGAATAACCTCCCCGGTCTGATCGCTGCTGACAACCAGATGTTTATTTTGTTAACCGTGGCCTGAATGCTGTCTAAATTTGTTGACTCAGGCAGATTTAGAACGTACCTTGGCTACTTAATGTTTTATAAAATGGAATGAATAGACGGAGACTTATGGAAACATGAGAATATTATCTATCAAATGAGATAATATTTGTATAAAGCACTCAGCACAGTGCCTGGCACACAGTAGGCACTATATAAATGCTTATTCACTTCCCATGAAACCTTGCCTCTATGGTTTGGAAGATAATCACATATGTCAAGTTGAGTGGAGGGCCCTTTTTTCCCCTTGTACTTGGAGACATCAGGTTGATGCAGGGAATATCTCCAGATGGCCAGTGGCCCAGAATGCCTGGAAGTGTAAGAAAGAGTACAAACTCTGAGCCAGTCAAGAGTCTGCTCCTTGTGGCCACTCATGGAGAGGGAACTATGACCCTCCAGCAGCCCAAACTAGCCCCTAGGAAGGCCAGATCAACTGCCTAGGGCTGTGTGCATGCAGAAGGTATGTGATGGTGAGCTATACCTAGAAAGCTTTTGAGGAATGCAGATTTGTTTCTCTCAAGCTCACACCACTCTTGGCACATGGGTCCAAAACCCTAGCTAGACCAGCCACTATAAAATTGGTGGTTCTGCCTGATGTTGAGGAACAAGCCAGGAAATCTTACAGATTCCTGGGATTTAGAGTAGGGAAGGACCTTCAAGATCATCTTTTTCTTTCAGAAAGGCAAATTGTTTAAGAATTATTTATTAAGAAATACAGAATCAGAAGCTTCTTTCCCACACCAAAAAAAAAAAAGGATAGCAATTGGTGATGTTGAAAAATCTCCCTGCATCACCAGTGTCACCACCGTCACCATCATTTCCTAGGCTAATCACAGGTACCATTTTTCAGGCACCACCTTCTTCTCTGGATTGACTGAAGTTTTTTGTAAGGCAACCACTTCCTAGAATATAAAGAGGGAGACTGGATCTGTGAATTCATTGGTATAGGGAATTCCCTCCACTGATACAGGTCAACACCTTCTCTTCACCTTATAATCTTTAGAGAGTTGTCTAGAGAATTGAGAGGTAAAAGTGACTTGCCCAGAGTCACTCAGCCAGTAAGGGTCATAGGCAGACCTTGAATCTGAAGCTAGTGCCCTATCAACTATGCCACAATCTCCACTCATGTGAATGAAGGTATTGGGAAATAATATTGGGTGGGACATGGCCATAGGCTAGCCTAGGTAGTTAGTCACTTGATTTTGTGCCTGTATCTTCTCTACCAGCCGTTTGGTAGTGTCTACCACCTGTGCCAGCTGCCAGTCTTCACCTGGGCATGACTGAAGTAGGCAATTTGTGACCAGGATAACAGTAAATTGTCTCAGTCTCGGCCAATTGTCTTGGGTTGAATAATAACTACATTTCATATAACAGGCGTGTTGCATGACTGTGGTTTGAAATATTTTGGCAGTTAAGTAAAGGCTAAAAAATTAAACTGTAGAGTAGAATGGCCAGAGAGACTTTGCTGTTTTTATAACCTCACCCCCATCATTGTTTTAGGGAGTAAATAATTTGCAGAAATTTCTTATAGGTCCTCTCCCATGGAAATAAACCCAGAGGCTCCCGGACTGGCCACAGCACCCTTGGTTCTAGTTAGCAGCTGCCCTCTCTTCCTCCACAAAGGTTCTTGATAAATTGGGACCCCAGCAGGAAGGAGCCCCAACTTGTGCTTCCATTTCAGATGTTCGAAGTGGCCATCCACTTCAAGTGGGACAGTTACCTGTTTAGGTGACCAGACCAGAACAAGTCACTCAGAGAAGCACAGATAATAACATATCAGAACATCTATTTGATGCTTTCTATGCATGCTGAGACAGAATGAGAATTTCATAAATTGGGCTGGGGACAGGAGGGGACCTGAGAGTTGATTCAGGAAACGGTGTAGCTATCCATCCAGGCACAAGTATATTAATACCATCATCCCCCAGAACGTAGCCCAGACCCTTCAGCTGGTAGTAGTATCCCAAGGCTCAACTGAGTAGACAGCCCATCACTGTCACTGACAGCCAGAGTACTTACAGTGGGGAGCAGGCCCACCAGGAAGTCTAGCAGGATGTCTGTGGTCAGAGAGCCTTCATATGCAATTGGTGAAGCTCTTGGTATTAGAGTTTGGATACTGATAATGCTAATGGCTGGGTACCTTGTGGTTAGCTGATACAAGCTATTAATTCTATGCTTTCTCTATCTTGCAAGAAAGCAACAATTGCTCTTACCTAGAGACCTTTGAGGGTAAAGGAATTCTCAGTATTGGTGGGTTTTAACAGGCAGTAGATGCTTGGGATAAATATATTGACATCAAGGAAGAGTTTGCTGTCATTGAAAAAAAAATTGTGTTTTGACCTGAACAGGTAACCAGATATTTGGGGCATCTGAAAGAGACATTAAATATTTTCATCCCCCTGAGCCCCCTGAGAATACTGGTTTTCAAAGAAAGAACTTGCCTGTTGTGATAAAAATTGGTATCAAGAGAATCTGATATATAAAGTAGTTTCCCAAATTCAGTCCCAATATGTACTTCTCCGATAAGAAAGAAATGAGAAATATAATTATTCAAACAAGTAGAGCACAAAGGCTTCCCTAGATTTTATTTATGTACAAAAATCCCTAGGTGATCTGGGAACTCTGTTGCACAGCTAAATAACTACCATTTCAATGGAGGGAAGCAAGGAGGGGGTGAGTGTCAGGAGGAGCAAGTAGGAAATTTTCTTTTCCTTTTGCTGAGTCTCAGAAAACTAGTCAGAGATCCTAGTGTGATGGTCATCCCTGCAATTCATAACTGTCACACCCAAAGTTTTAATTTTCCTAATCGAATGCCTGATAACGTGTGTGTGAGGCCTGAAGCGCCTGCTTGAACGAATGGGATAAACACTGTGGTTGTTTGAGAAGTTAATACTATAATCCTAGAGGAGAGAATGCTCAGCTACAGATGACTTTTTCCATGAGTCAGACCCAAAAAACTAACATGCATTTGTTTTGTAAAACCGTAGCAGCTTGTCATTGGCTGCAGATCCTAAAGGTTATTGGTTGAAAATAAGAGTGGAATTTCTCATGGAGACAAAATAAGCTTGTCCATTTTAAAACCCAGCTGAACTCTGATGGCTTTAAGTGGGAGCCTGTTTCCCGCTGGGCCACTATGTAGTTTGGTATCTCCAGCTAAAAACCTCTGGCCCTCTGGCTCATATTTGAGAAAGCACCTTCAAACCCCGGAACTCTCTTCCGCCTCATCTCTACCTCCAAGCTTCCTCGGCTTCCTTCAGGTCTCTGCTAAGGTCCTACCTTCTGTAAGAAGCTTTCCCACCTAATCTCAGTGCCTTCCTTCCAAGGATTAGCACAGTACCTGGCACACAGCGGGTGTTTAATGAGTACTTGACTGACCCAAAAAAAGCCACCATCCTCACCATCAACCTGTTCCATAGCTGTCTAAGTAAAAAAATCAAGAGAACTATTAAGACAGCTGCATCTATGGTTAGAAAATACTCTTTCAGGGGCAGCTAGGTGGTACAATGGATAGAGCACCGGCCCTGGAGTCAGGAGGACCTGAGTTCAAATCTGGCCTCAGACACTTGATACTTACTGGCTGTGTGACCCTGGGCAGGTCACTTAACCCCCAATTGCGTAAAAAAACCAATTTTTTTGAAAATTGAAAAAAAAAGAGATGTTGCAAAGCACTTTACAAATTTCTCATTTTCTCCTTGAAACAACCGTGGGGAGATTGGTGCTGTTGTTATCCCCATTGTATAGACAAGGAAATTGAGGCACAGGGAGAAGTCAAGTGACTGACTCCACACTCTGCACCACCTTTCATCTAATTCAACAAATAATGTTTAAGTGCCTATTTTTGTGCAAGCCATGGTGCTAGGCTCCAGGGATCCATGGACAAAAAGATTTCCAATATTCTTGGTCCTCTAGAAGCTTGCCTTGTGCTGGAGGCTGCGGCAAATCCATAAATAAGTAAATGGAAGTTGATTGAGGAAGGAAAGCACCCAGAAATAGGGCCCAGAGCTAGAAAGACCAAAACAAGATAAGGAATCTGCACCTTCTGAGCGTGAGAGTGAGGAAGGGCATCATTTAAATGCTCAGAGGCAGACAATCACATAATGTCAAGTTCAGGAAGTAGTGACTTGTCCAGTCTGGCCGGAAATGGAGAGTTCATCAAGGAGATTATGGTGAAACAGAGCTGGAGAAGTAGATGGGAGCCAGATTGTGGAATGCCCTGACTCAACTCATCCTTTCCATGCCCCAGGTAGAAGCAGGAAAAGGCACCAACCACACTGAGCCGGGGGATGGCCGAGTGGACAAGGACCTTGGCCTGCTAACTCCCAACCAAGAGGCATTGTTAGTAGTAGTTAAAAGAGCACTGGACTTGAAGTCAAGAGTCATCCTGCCTTCTAAAAAATAAAAATTTTTTAAAATTGAAAAAAAAAACTGGGCCACCATTAAAATCTAATCTCCATGTTAGGAATAACTTAGTTCAAAAAAGGGGGGAGGGGGGCCAGCTAGGTGGCACAGTGGATAAAGCACTAGCCCTGAGATCAGAAGGACCTGAGTTCAAATATGGCCTCAGACACTTGATACTTACCAGCTGTGTGACCCTGGGCAAGTCACTTAACCCCATTGCCTAGCCAAAAAAAAGAAAAATCCTGCCTTTTAACACTTCCTAGCTCTGTGGCTGTGATCATCAATTAAACTCACTGAACCCCAGTTTCATCCTCTTTAAAATGGAAATAATACTTGTACTCTCTGTGTTGTGTAATTGTTTTGAGGAAAACATTTTTTTCTGAGCCACAAAATGTTAGCAGATATGATCTCTTGTGGTTGTATTGGCTCCCCATGGTGCGGTTTATACCTATTGCATTCATCATCGTATGGTAATGCAGCTTGGTTCTAAGAGACCCAACATTTAGATGTAATCTGGGTTTGTACTCCTCCCCTGTGTAAGTCATTCAACCCTGGAATTGTCCAGAAATTATAACCATAATTACAAGGATTTTACAGGAAACCCAAGTGACTTGACATCACTCTAGATAGGTGGTGGTCAGTGAAGGCAGAGGAAGTGTGAATTCTTGGCTACAGGCCCTCAGCTTCAGAATTGCCCATCTTGCAAATGCATGCAAAGCTGTGGCTCAGTACTGACTTGGGCCTGGGGCTTTCTGGCCTGGGTATGTACAATGGGGATGAGAACCATTACTGCTGATCTTGAATAAGTCCATTCTCAAGCCTATGTTTTTCCTGTCCCTAAATTGGATGTGGATATCAAGCATCATGAATGGGAATGAACGAAATGCCCATAAATGCTTGAAGCCCCTGAAAGAAGCAACTGAAGAAGAGTAGCCCTGGACTAGAAGGCAGAGGGCTTGGCTTTGAATGCCACTGGGCTTTTTATCTTTGTGATCAGGCATATCACACCTCTGGAACTCGGCTTCCTCATCTGAAAAATGAGGGAGTCAGTTTAGAAGAACTCTGAGGTACCCTTCAGGTCTTATCTTTATGACTATATAGGCCTAGCATCATAATCTCAACACTACCCATATTAGTAGTTATCATTTTAACTATAATTCTGTGTATTCATGAGAGGCAGTACACCATGTTCACAAGGTCTTGAAGACCCCAGTTTTAGTCCTGCTACTGTGCGGCTAAGCACTAAGTGAGGTTAAGTTCTTTGCCCAAGGTCACACAGCCAACACTTCCAGAGCCATCTACTCTGTATATATCTTTTTTTACCTGTTTATATAGCTGTTTCTCCTTCGTTAGAATGTAAGCTCCTTAAAGGCAGGGAATTTTTGCTTTTTTTCTTTGTATCCTCTGACTTTTAGCGGATCTAAGAAATTGGAACTGTGATCCCATGTGCAAAGGGAGCTCCTGGTGAGAAGCTTCTTCTACCAATGTCAACTTGGCATCTTCTCTTTAACTAGAGTCTTGAAAAGTTGACTGCACAAATAAAACCAATGCGACCAAAATAAGAAGGAAAGCAGAAAACCAGGGAAAGAATTTTACAGCAAGTATCTCTGATAAAGGCCTCTTTTCTCAGATAGGTAGAGAACTGTATCAAATTTATGAGAATACATGTCATTCCTGAGTTGATAAATGGCCAAAGGGTATGAACAGGCAATCTTCAGATGAAGAAATCAAAGCTATCTATAGTCATAGGAGAAAATGCTTTAAATCAACTATTCATTAGAGAAATGCAAATTAAAAAAGCTCTGAGGTACCACTGTTACTCCTATCAGATTGGCTAATATGACAGGAAAGAAAAATAATAAATGGTAGAGGGGGATGTGGAAAAACCAGGACACTGATGCACTTTTGGTGGAGTTGTGAATTGATCCAACCATTCTGGAGAGTGACTTGGAACTCTGTCCGAAGGGCTATAAAACTGTGCATACCCTTTGATCCAGCAATACCATTACTAGGTCTGTATCCCAAAGAGATCAAAAAAGGGAAAAGGACCTATTTGTACAAATAGTAGCTCTTTTTTGTGGTGGAAAAGAACTGGAAATTGAGGGGATGCCCTCCATTTGGGGAATGGCTGAACAATTTGTGGTATATGATTGTGGTGGAATATTATTGTGCTATAAGAAATGACGAAACAGGCAGATTTCAGAAAAACCTGGAAAGACGTATATGAACTGATGCAGAGTGAAGTGAACAGAACCAGAAGGAGAACGTTGTACACAGTAACAGCAATATTGTATGATGAACAACTGTGAATGATTTAGCTATTCTCAGCAATGCAGTGATCCAAGACAATCCCAAAAAATTCATGATGAAAAATGCTATCTGCCTCCATAGAAAGAACTAATGGCATCTGAGTACAGATTGAAGCATCCTCTTTTTCTTTGTTTCTCTCTCCCTTTCTTTTTTTTTTGTTCAAGTTTTCTTCCACAAAATGATTAATACGGAAATACATTTTACATGATTGCGTATGTATAACCTATATTAGATTGCTTGCCCTCTCAGGGAGAAGAGGGGGAGGAATAGAATATTGAACTCAAAACTTTTCTGTAATGAATGTTAAAAGTTGTTTTTACATGTAATTGGGGGTAAATAAAATATTTTTAAAATTTAAAAATTCATCCACAAAAACATTAATGATAATCATTTCTATTAGCACTTTAAAGTGCTTTACAAATATCTCATTTGATCCTCACAACAATCCTGTGAGGTGGGTGTGATTATTATCCCCATTTTACGGATGACTTGTCCAGGGTCACACAGCCAGTTACTGTCTTCCTGACTCCAGGTCTGGCCCTCTATCTACTAGCTGCATTGATAAGCATCTCCTCAACTGTGATCCTATGTGAAGTACTTTATAAAGAACATCACATACAAAGCTGTTCTTATTTTCTAGGAATTCACATTATTAAGAAGCTGGCAGCTCTTCACTTTGTAAGACATACCACTTAAGTCCGGTTAGACTGTAATACTACCAGAGGACATCTTCTGTGAAATTTAGTACACCATCCACTTCCCTGAATCCTTAAACATTTTCTTAGCAAATTGGAGACATGTATTCTCCATAACATCCCAAGCAATCTTGTTTAAAAAAAAAAATAAGTGGTTGATATCACTCTCGTTTCTCATTACAATAGAGAAATGGAGAGCTAGAGAAGCCCACTGATTTAGCCAGAGTGATCTAGTTATGTCTTCTGCCTCTAAATTCTCGCTATTTCACTATGCATTTTTCTTGGGCCTAATGTACAAAATCAGCCAGGCCAGTAGATGTTGGTTTTTTTGGTGTTTGTTTTTTTAAACTATCTGCAGACCTGTGCTAAGGAGTAACTGAGTGTTTTTTCTTCTCTCCCTTCTGTCCTCTTAGGTGTTTATATCTTGATTGGGGCTGGTGCCCTCATGATGCTGGTAGGTTTCCTGGGCTGCTGCGGTGCCGTGCAGGAGTCACAATGCATGTTGGGCTTGGTGAGTGTCGCTTTTGAAACTGTCTCATCACTCCCCTCTGATCCTGTGTCCCAGCCAGGCACAGATGGCACAGAATCCCTCTTTGGCTTGGAATAGGGTTCTCCAAGGAAATGAACTATCCCGCTATCTCCCTAACACTCTCTTCCTTTATGGTAGACCTCCGTATCTATTAGCAAGAGATGGGGGGGGGGGGTGGCGGGTGGTCACCCTGGTTATATCTAGTTCCCCTTGGTGGTGACTGGTTTTCTTTTCTTTCCTCCTGAAATCTATCCCATGGCTACCCCTAGGCAACTAAGTGCCAGAACTTTGCTTTTTCTTTTTTTGAAGACCACGTTTGCTTTTTTTCCCTGAATCCACAGGTATCTTTTTTCCTCTCTCCACTGAAAATAACTCTAGTTCCATTAACTCTTCCTGGTGTCTATCACCTCCTTTCCCTTTTCCCAATATTTAGGATCTTTGCAAGTAAAATGTGGCCATGCTTTTGTAAATTTATCGACGATTTAGGAGCGGCTTCCTACTCTCTGTATTTTATCTCTTCCAAGTCTTTGGCCTTTTTTTTTATGACTTTTAATCCTACTGCTACTGTAATGTTTTCCCTTTTTCTCCCTGACATGTGACTTAATTATTTGTGCTCCCAGAGACCCCTTCCCTAGGGTTTCCATTCTCCTTTGTTTCAGGATGCATTGAGAACTCTACTAAGGATAAACTTAAAATTGTATAGAACACATCCTGAAATCCCATGCTCTAACTACTTTTATGTGTGGGGGGGGTTTTTCTCCTGACCCCCTGTTCCTCTTTTTATCTTCTAGTTCTTTGCCTTCCTGTTGGTGATTTTTGCTATCGAAATAGCTGCTGCCATCTGGGGTTATTCCCACAAAGAAGAGGTAGGCTTTGCCTGAAAAGAACTCCTCCATTTCTTGGAGTAGTCTGGGTTCAAAAGATGTGGCATTGTTCCTGCCTGTCTTCTTTGCCAGTCTTTAGCAAAATCCTGGTTTGTTATGAAACAGATTAAACACATGCTCACATACATGTGCATATATATCCATGCCAGGGACCAGCAGTAATTCCATCTCTGCTCCTTCAGTTGGAAGTGTTGAGGAAGTCTTCGGTGGAAACTAAAGTGTCTAATTGGCAACAGGCTCATTATCAGATCCAGTGGCCTTTTCTCAGGCCTCATCCCCTTTGGCTCTCACAACACTTGGGTGAACATTGTGGGCTAACCTCTCCCCGATGCCCCATCTAATCCCAGCCCAACCCCTTAGTCCCCCTGCCAAAAAAAAAAAAGTGCCTGAGAAGACGTAGCCTTCCCAGAAAACAGATGAGATGGACACAGTAATATCCTTATTTTGTCAGCATATATTTATACAGTACCTGCTCAGCAAGTGTAATAAATATTATAGAGGTCGTAAAGCTGGAGGAAACAAGGTCCCTCCCCTAGTAGAGAAGATAAGACAAAGACAAATAACCAGAATGCAAGACAGAACATGATGAATGTTCCGAAAGGTACAAAAAATACTGAGTCCAAAGGTAAGAGAGGTCTCACCTAGCTGAGGGGATCCAAGAAGGTTTCATGGAAGAAGATAACATTCAAGCTAAAATTTCTAGAGGCAGAGATGGGGTGAGAAATTTCAAGCAAGGGAATGGCATGAGTGAGACAAAGAAATGGAGTCATTTAGTTTGCATTGTAAAGGAATGACGTGAGAGAATGTCACATGGGGGAAAAGGACAACTGAATGCTCAAAGATAGAGATTTCTCTCTTGTCCTTCCTTTTTATTAAAGCTTAAAACTTCACTAAGACTTTTGGGACACCAACCCTGTATGTGTACATCTACTGAAAGTGGGAAAGGGGGGATGAGCGCTTACATAGATATGGTTTTCAACAGTTGCTACAAGGAATGAGCAAAAGGATTTGTGGAATAAGTGTCTTCCTTGTGTCTACCTGTAGGTGATTAAGGAGATACAGGAATTTTATAGGGAAACATACAACAAGATGAGGACCAAAGAAGGCCCCTACAAGGAAACCCTCAAGGCCATCCACCACGCGGTAAGTCTCCCTTCCACGCTTAGTAGAATCTAAGAACTAACTTCTTCAACAGGGGTGGAGATGTGAGTGTGTGTAGAGGTCCATGTTGTGCCAATTCAGCTAATAACTGAACCAGACTTTTCTATTCTGTCTTTTTTTGTGTGCCCTGTGCTTGTCCCATTATAGCTAGATTGTTGTGGTTTGACTGGAGTTTTGGATCAGTTGATCACAGACACCTGCCCCACCAAGGACTTGGTCACATCGGTAACTATGAAGGTAAAAACAATCATTTCTTCTCCTCACCACACCATCCCACCCCAGTTGTATTGGCAAGCCACCATTTAATCTCCAGGTATCTTCTAAATAAATCCCTCTTCCCCTCTGGGGTAGCAGGTAGCTTTGTCTTCCCTATTCATTCCTGTATGATTCCCTTCTACCTCCGTTTTGTCCACAATAGCAAAGCAGGTGGAGGCTGGGGAGAGAACCCAGATGTTGCTGGCAATCACTACGATGCGTATTTCATGCAGAGGGGTATAACTTTCATAATGTTCGTTTGAGCTCCCCCCCCTTTGACTCTTGCCATACAGACATGACACAGTTAAAACAAGACTGAATGTAAGGACCTGGGTTCAGTTCCTTGATCCAATGCTTAATCTCCATGTTATTGAACAAATAATTTTGACATCTCTGAGCCTCAGTTTTTCATCTGTAAAATGAAAATTATATACTACTAACATTCCAGGATTGTCATGAATCTCAGATGATAGTAAAGTACAAAATGCTTTGTAAATATGAAGTACTGTATTAATGTAATTTTGGATCAGAGGAAAGTACCTAACCCGAGACCATATCCAAACCCTAAGGTAGCAACTTAAAATTTTGCTTCTCCCTACATCTCCCAACCAGTTTTTAGTAACCCCTTTGCCATGTTTTTCCAAGTTTTCCCTCTTGGCTTTCAGCCAGGATTTCTCCTCTTGAATTCTCTTGTTCTCTACCTTTCCCCCATTTGTTGTCTTCCTCATCAGTCTATCCCAGAGCATGCTCTCTACAAGAACATGAGTAGTTTCTAATAGGGAAAGTTGGGTCAAAACATGGGTTGTGAATACATGTCCTTGTATTCTCTCCCTAAAGCCTTGCCCAACAGCCATCGAGGAAGTCTTCAACAATAAATTCCACATCATCGGAGCTGTTGGCATAGGGATTGCTGTTGTGATGGTGAGTAGGGGCAGGGGATGAAGGAGGTGGTTGCTCATGGTGTAATGCTAGGCAAGGTTAGAAAGGAAGTTATGTAAATCCAGTCTTGGTCACCTGAGAAGTTTACACTCCGGCACGGGCATTGGCATGAGCAAAGATATGCAGCTGAATAGGGCCACTAAATCAGGATACAAATGAACAGGGTATTTGTTAAGTGCTAGATAGGTGAGTATCACCCAGAGAAAGGTGATCAGGGAGGAATAGTTGAAAGAGCCCCATGTCCAGATTATAACAGGGCAGGGGAGAATCCTGTAGCACCGTGCCATGTGTGAGTCATACTACCAATTATATTGGCACCAGTTCTCCACCCCTACCTTCACAAGCATAGATTACGCAGTTTTCGAAGGGCTGATGTCAATTACATATTCAGGCCCTTTGCTTATTTATACACAGTCCTAAAACTTTTTATTATAAATTCTTCCCTTACCAGCTGTTTTACAAACCAAGTGCTGATCACTTCAAGCTAAATTTGTTTAACTTTTACCTCTTGATTCCTCGGTCCAGCATCAGCTAGAATCAGCATGAGAGCTTCTGGAATGGACCTTAGAGACTGTCAAGTTCAGTATGTACCTTAAAAAAAAAATACTCCAAAAGGTAGCCAGCAAAAAAAAGAAGAAGAAAACATCCCTGAACTAGCTAATAATTCACTTCATGGCTAATCGGCACAGCATGCAGTTTATTCTGAAGCCCCTAGGCAGTGGCCAAGAAGAGTTGCCCTAATATAAGTAAGCTATCTAGTAGCCTACCATTGAGCTTTCTTTTATCTGTGATGGAATTAGGTATAACTAACAGAGTAGCCAGCTGAAAAAATGGTAAGGCAGCAAAAGACTTTAACCCAAGCAAATAGGTTTACCTCTAGTCTAGGCAAAGAGCTCTGGCTGAGACAGATCTCCTATTAGAATTCCAAAACAAAGACCTACTAGTAGTCCTCTTCCTCTAGACCTGTCCCTGACACCACTTGAGCCAGTCCTCATGATACAGAGGCAGTAGTTCTGGATTAGTCCTAAGGTCTGGATTCCGGTCCTACTTCTGCTATTTTTTCCTTCTTTGACTTTGCACAAGTCTATTTACCTCTCTGGGTTTGTTTACTCACTTGAGGATTAGGGGGTCCAGAGCGGCCTTGGGGATCATCTAGTACAACTCCCTGATTTAATAGATGAGGAAACCAAAGCCCAAAAAAGTGAAATAATTTGCTCGGGGTCACTCAGGTATCAATATAGCAGTGGTAGAATTGAGACCCAGGTCCCCTGACTCCTCATCTTGTGCTCTCTCTGTTCTACTGGGTGCTACTCTCTTCTATGAAATGAGAGCTGAGGTTGATCCTCCCCACTCTGGCTGTGATTTTCTTATGCTAAAACATCTCCAGGGTAAGAAGGTTCCCTAGCTTTCAGAGACAGCAGATTTCAGGTTCCTAGAAGTTTTAGCCAGAAATTCTCTGCTACCTAACTTAAGTAATAGCTTCCTATAGACAATGCTCTGCTTGTAACTGCCCTACCTTAGAGACAATAATTCCATTACCTTACCTTCAGCCTCCTCCTTTTTTCCTTTTTAAATGTTTTATTGATGCTCTTCATTTTGAAAAAACCATCCTTTCCCTTTCACTTGTCATCACCTCCCTTAAAACAAGTACATTTAAGCAACACAAATAATTCATTAACTGTGTTTGAAAATGTCATCCTTATACTCTACTACCCTTGTGCATCACCTTTCTGCCAAGAGCATGACAGCCTGGTCTCCTTCCAATAAAACCATCTGATTTCTGTCTTCTTTTCTTTCCAGATCTTTGGCATGATTTTCAGTATGATTCTATGCTGTGCTATCCGGAGGAACCGAGATATGGTCTAGAGTCTTTGCTTTTCATCCCCTGAGCAGGAAAGTCTGCCCTCTAGAACTGTTCTGTTTGTGTCTTTTGTTTTATTTTGTTTTGTTTGCCACTAACTTTAGTATTCATTCTGCATTTTTAAACGGACAAAGTTGTTCTATATTTGTTACCTTTTTAATGCCTTATTTGATACCAATGTTTGTAGTTGAGGGTTTTTTGGTTTTTGCTTTTACGGTTAAAGAAATCCTGCAATGAAAGGTACTATATTTGCTAGACTCTAGTTAAAGATATTGTACAGAATAAAGGACCATGTTAGCCTTTAAACAGATAAAAAATGTCTTATCTCAGATTTAATCAGGATGTAACTTATATTGAAGACAATTTCATACATAATAAAGATTATGACAATAAATTTAGTTGTTTTTTTTTTCTAAATGGCCTCCTCTCCTTTGAACATTGAAAAGGAAATTGTGTTATTGAATTAAAATACCTCCAGCCCACTTTTTTTTAATGCTTTATGGACACTCTTTGTAGTACTACCTTGGGTATCTTCCCTTTCCCTATCTCAACCCATCCAGAAATGGAATGTTCTTGGGGTTGCCATAGAGTCAAACAACCCATGTGTCTGGTGAGTCCCACCTTTCAGGGCCCTCTAGAATCCTGATTCGTAATATAATCTCTGAATCTTGAGCTGGAAGGGACCACAGTAGGCCAGTTCAACCAGTAACTGAACAAAAATCCTCACCAGGTCATGCAGCCTTGACTTGAAGCACTGTTTACCATTCTTCTCATTGTTAGAAAGACTTTCCTTTCATCAGGCCTATATTTACTTCTGCACATTTTGCCCACTGCTGCTGGTTCCACACACTCCACTGAAAGGAAAAGGCCTGATCCTTCCGCGTGATAGTCCCTTAAACACATAAAGAAAACTATTAAGTCTCTGTTAGCTGGGCATTTAATCACTTAACATCAATTAGCTTTTATAAAGAGATATTTACTTTAAAGATGTAACAAGAATCGGGGCAGCTAGGTGGCGCAATGGATAGAGCACTGGCCCTGAAGTCAGGAGGACCTGAGTTCAAACCCAGCCTCAGACCAAAACACTTAACATTTGTAGCTGTGTGGCCCTGGGCAAGTCACTTAACCCCAACTGCCTAAAATTTTTTTTTAAAAAGGGAAAAGATGTAACAAGGACAAAAGTAAAAACACCCCCTCCCTAGACATTTTAGGGACACACTCTGCCATATCTTATGGATCCAACACAGATGAGGAAATTGAGGACCTAGGAAAGGAAATAACTTTACCTCAATCTCTGAGGAGAGTGGACTCACTTTTAGCACAGTTCCTACATAGCATTGGTCCCACCAAGTTCATATCCAAAAGTGACATCACCACCAGATGAGTCCTTGTCTCAGCCACCTCTGCTTGTGTCCTGACAGTCATTCTTTGCTCACCGGTGTATCAATGCTGAGCTGACTACAAAAAAAAAAACATTGAATTGCTGAGATCTCCAGTCCCTTCACCTAGAAGAGAAAAGAACAAATAAGGCCAGCAAAGAACTCAGACTTGTATCCCCAGGACCACCTGATTTCTGGAGGAGATGACCCAAGGTATCTTCCCTTACAACATGATCTCTCACTGGGCACCATCAATAGAGTCAAAGAGAATCACCAAGATTGTACAACCAAAAAGAGTAACTGGGACTTTTGTCACTAGTGCCTTTTTTGAAGATAACTCCAGTTCTGACTATATAGACAATCAAAAAGTCTTCTAACCATGTGATTAGCAGACTGGAACCAGTTACAGAGCACCCACAATGCTCAAGTCTTTCCAAGATGCTTCAATTACATGCGATCACAACTCTCATGGATGCAGTTCCTCCTTATGGAGAGACACCCTCAGAGGTACCTCAAACATCTGCCAGTCCTCATTGAAGAAGGAGAGAGGAAGGAGCCAGTAGGTAGGGAGAGATGCAAGATTAAAGTAGGGGTGAAAGTGGAAGCAGTCTTCTAAATAAGGTGTGATCGAGGATGCATTTAAAACAATGTTAAAACTCAAAAATAGAAACAGATTTCCTGCCCTTGTATTGACTTAGAAAACCACAAATTAACACCATATTATATTTTCATTTATTTTGTTAAACATTTCTCAATTGCATTCTACTCTGGTTCTCACAACACATCTCTGATATAAAGGAATTGCCCTTGGGAAGGAGAAATTCTACCTCTTCAGAAACAGGAGTTAAGGAGGAAACAGTAGGGAAAGATATTTAAGCAATTCACGATAAGGAGAGGGATGGGGAAAAGACTTCAAGTGAATGGCCTCAATTTTTTCAGTGAAGTGTGAGGCAACATCCTCACAGGATGGAAGGAGAGGGTACTATGAGAAGTATAAGGAGAGGCAAAAAACTTGAAATAGCCATTGAGGCTAGCCGATCCTTAAGTGAAACCCAATTGATATTAGATAACATTGTTTGTCCTTCATTTTCAAAGGCAACCAATGACATCATAGGGGGATGTCCTGACTCATGCACTTGAAAGAAGAAATATGAAAAGATACTTCCAACCTATTCCTTTTCAAAGCTGGAAGCACATTGCACATATTTTAAAGACTTTTTCAATATATTGGTCAGTTATGCTAGCTTTTTTTTCTTTTCTGTCTTTAAAAAATACTGTTATATAGGATGGCTCTCTGGGAGGAGGGAGGAAAACCATAGTGATGTAAAAAGACAACGTACATCAATATCAACTTATTTTTTAAAATGTGAAAGTCCTGGATGCCAAAATAATGAGCTTGAATTTTATTCATTTATCCATCAGGAGCCATTAAAACCATCAGGAGTCTTTGTGTATATTACAAAAATAAGTCTGGTAGGGGTAAGAAGGATGGACTGTGGTGAGAGCATGAAGGCAGAAGAGCCTGCTGTTGGAAGTGGAAGTAATTGCAATAGTCCAGGCTGATAGGAGCAAGGACTTCTATTAGTGTGGCAGCAATGGAATTAGAGATGGGGGGGGGATGTAAGTGACATTGTGCAGATAAAATCCATCGGTGATTGATAGATTACAACAAGCAAAACTAGAGAAGAGGAAAAAAAAACTAGAGAAGGGTCAAAGATAGCATTCAGATTTTGAACATGGGAGCCATGTGAATACCACTAACAGCAAAGTCAAAAAAAGGGATCAATTAAAGGCAAAAGATAAATCCTATTTGAGACATCTTGACTCGAGGCACTGGTGGAACATCCAAGTAAATCTTTTGAGCAGTTAAACATGATGCACAAAATAATCTCTCATGCAGAGCCAAACCTTCCCCCATAACACACAAACACACACACACCCCTTTCAAGAATTTCCCCACAGGATGGGCGCTGCTTAAGCTAAAATTAAGCCTACAAGTTTGAGGACTTATTCCAAAAGGAAGAGCATGAGAACTGGTGAAACAATCAGCAAATAAAGATCTATGCAGGCAACTAGTTTCACAAATGACTTGTCACCCTGAGATACATGTAATTACAGGTGCTTATTTAAGCCACAGCTTGAATGACTGCCCTCCCCCACAGTGTTGTTTTCCAGCAGGAGACTGAGATGATATTTTCTGGAATAAATATGGCCTAGCGGTTGCTGTTATTCATCAGAACGTCATACGTTCCCCATCCCAGGGAGGAGAGAAAATTGGGCAGGAATTACTCTCATTGAGCTTTAACCAAGACATAAGAAGCCCTATGAGATGTTGAAGGGCCCCTGAGAATCACTAGCAAAGCTACTTCCCCTGGAAAGCTTCAGAGTTCTGTTCACTTTTCTCTCTTCTCAGCTCCAGTGGTGATGAAATACAGGCAGGACATGTTTGACTCAAAGATCCCCCTAACCTTTAATGCTGTTATTGGTAGAGTTCTGAGCACCTAACGTAATCGTCAAAACTGAAGCAATAGCAGACCCCAAGGGCAGCTAACTCAATTCCTTTCCTTTTAAATTGGATTTTTGTGAACCACCTGCATGCATTGTGGAAATGTCAACAGGCTATATCTCATTCTGGTCAAAAGTTCTCATCACAGTGTCTGTGAGGAGGTCCCTTGCAGAGAGCTGTGGCTTCTCAGACTCTGGAGGATCTCAGGCTTTGGGTAACACCGGCATCACAGTCACAACAGCATCTATAAATGACCCAAAAAGTCCTCCTCCAGAGTACCATCTCAGTTGTGGAAGTCAGGTCTTCTGACACTGCCCAACGGGTGGAGTCAAATTCAGTGAGCATGTAAGGAAAGCCAGAAGGTATAGGAAGAAAAAAAAAAGTACTGAGCTGTTTCAAATGCTCTCTGTGGTTTATATTTGGACCCCAAGTCACATTGTCACAGAACCTGAGATGAAAGAAATCTTAAATTACAAAATGTCAGAGCTAGAAGAGATATTAGCAATATAGTTTAATGTACTCTTTTGCAGATGAGAAAACAGTCCTAGAGAGGGCAAATAATTTGCCCAAGGTCATAAGTTGAAGAGGCAGAGTCAACAAGCTAGGCTCTGGCTTTACCCCCCACACCACAATGGAAGTGTACTTACAGTTCCTGTGCCCTCTTATCTCCTCTGAGACTTGTAACAACCCTGTGAAATAGGGAGAGGAAGGATTATTGTTATTTTAGATAAGGGATTTATTTTCCATTTTGCTGATGAGAAAACTAAGTCCTAGAAAAGTTAAAGTTGCTTGTCCAAGGCCCCAAAGCAAGTAATTAACAGAGCCAAGACTAGAACTCAGCTGTGCTAGTTTCCAGTGCACACTTTTCCTGTCCCCCATCACAAATACCAATGCATGGACCTCAGGAGTCCCTCTATTATCTGACCACATTCATTTTATACAGCCTGATTTCCGCACTTTGGCCAGGATTTCATGGCACAGAGAAAACGCTTCACATTAAGAGGCAGCTGGGTGGTGCCATAGTGCACTGAATACTGGACCTGTAGTCAGCAAGACCTGAGTTCAAATCCATCCTCAGACACTTACTAGCTATTGATCTTGATCAAGTCATTTAACCTCTGTTTGACTCAGATTCCTCTATTGTAAAATGGAGGTGATAATAGCACCTGCCTCCCACAGTTGTTGTTTGGCAATAAAACAATATTTGTAAAGCAGTACAGTGCCTGGCACATATATTTATTTCCTTCCTTTTTCAGTTGATGAAACTACAGGGTCAATTTGTAGTATACAAACTAATCCAGTGGACATATGATATTGAAGATGGATATTGAAGATCAACCCTATTCAGACAGATTCTGGGTGGCTCAGGGCAATTAAAATCCAAAAGATGTTATACTGATGTACATCAAGACAACTAGAGTCATTTATAAATGCATTAAGCATGATAAAGACAAGAGTACAACTCCTTTGGGTCAGGGCCAAAAGTTATACTTAATGGACTCATCAATCATTCTAGCATCCTCTATCTACCTGTCCCTCCTCTTTCCTCTAATTCAGTGGTTCTTAATCTGGGACCCAAAGTTAGATATCGTGGGGTCCACAAACTTGAATGAAAAAAAAATCATCTTTGTTTTGTAAATGAAAGTTGGTATTTCCAAGAGGGGGAGCGAAGATGGCAAAGTAATAGCAAGAAGTAAAGTTAAGCTCCTTGACATAACTCTTCCTCAGAAAATCTAGGAAAAAATCACAGTGAATGGTATTTCCAAACTAGGCTAACAGGAAGACGGAAATGTCAGTGGACACTCAGGACAAGTTCCTGATTAGTAGGAATAATGAATCCCCTAAAGTACTTGTCTTATTTGAATTCACACTGCATATTTCCAGTAGGCTGGAATCAATGACCATGTTTTACATATTTTTAACTTTGAATAGGTGAGCTCAAACACATGCTACGACTTCAAGAGATTTCATTATTTGCACTGAGACCTAGCTATAAAATAAGAGGGTTGTACTAGATGATCTCTGAGTTCCTTTTCAGCTCTAAATATAAAAAATTAGTTATTACACAGGGAATCTAGCCTAGAGATATCAAACACACCTTTGGCCCCAGGCAGCCCATAACATTCCCAAGAAGGGGGCCCAAACCAGATTGAAATGTAATAGTGAAATATTTAACTATGTAAAAATATAATAAAACAGACAATGTTAATACATGGTTTTCTGAAATCTACCTGCTCATCATTTCTTATGGAACAACATTACATTCATATACCACAACTTGTTCAGCCACTCCCCAATTGATGGACATCCCCTCAGTTTCCAATTCTTGACCACCACAAAAAAGCTGCTATAAATATTTTTGTACATGTGGGTCCTTTTCCCTTTTTTATGATCTCTTTGGGATACAGACTTAGGAGTGGTATTGCTGGTCAAAGAGTATGCACAGTTTGATAGCCCTTTGGGCATAGTTCCAAATTACTCTCCAAAATGGTTGGATTAGTTCACAATTCCACTAACAATGCATTAGTGTTCCAATTTTTCAACATCTTCTCCAACATTTACTATTTTCTTTTTCTATTATATTAACCAGTCTGATAGGTGTGAGGTGGTACCTCAAAGTTGTTTTAATTTATAGTGATTTAGAGCATTTTTTCATGTAACTATAGATAGCTTTAATTTCCTCAGCTGAAAACTGCCTGTTCATATCCTTTGACCATTTATCAGTTGGGACATGATTTGTATTCTTACAAATTTGACTCAATTCTCTAAATATTTTAGAAATGAGAACTTTATCAGAAACACTGACTGTAAAAAATGTTTCCCAGCTTTCTGCTTTCCTTCTAATTTTGTTGCATTGGATTTGTTTGTGCAAAAACTTTTTAATTTAATGTAATCAAAATTATCCATTTTGTATTTCATTATGTTCTCTATCTCTTGTTTGGTCATAAATTCTTCCCTTCTCCATAGATCTGAGAAATAAACTATTCCTTGCTCTCCTAATCTGCCTATGGTATCACCCTTTATGTCTAAATGGTGCACCCATTTTGACCCTATTTTGGTATAGGGTATGAGATGTTGATCTACACCTAGTTTCTGCCATATTATTTTCCAGTTTTCCCAGCAGCTTTTGTCAAATAATGAGTTCTTATCCCACAAGCTGGAGTCTAATATGTGGTTTTCTAAATCAATATGCCACCCATAGGGATCCTTATGCATGGTTTGATGACCCCCATTTCTATTTGAATTTAACACCACTGATCTAGTATAATCCCCTCATTTTACAGATGAAGAAACTGAGGTCCATCAAAGTGAAGTGACTTGCCTAGGCTCATACAGGTGAGGCAGCTAAATGGCACAGTTGATAGAGTACTAGTCCTGGAGTCAGGAGGACCTAAGTTCAAATCTGACCTCAGCTATGTGACCCCGGGAAAGTCACTTACCCCAGATTGCCTCAAAAAAAAAACAGAAAAGAAAGAAAAAGAAAATGCACCAAGACTACACAGGTAATAAGTAAGTTTAGCACAGTCCTCCAATTCCAGTTCCATAGTTTCCACTATGTGGCCCAGAATCATCCTTCCGTGGAAACTTTGTTTTGCAAAAAGAAGAAAACATGGTTTGAATTTAAAGTTTATCGCCCACCTTAGGTGCTAATAGTGCTTGGAGAGAGGGAGGAAATAAGCATTTATTAAGTGCCTACTCCATGCCAGGCACTGTGCTAAGTACCTCACAGATACTATCTCATTTGATAAGACAGTAATAGGACACTTGCCCTTCCTCCAGCTTCCTGGCTTCAGCAGTGGAGGGAAGGTCATAGAAAGGGATGAAGAGAGAGGGTGGTGCCCTCAAGATGTGAGGGAATGTGATACTTTGTTGGTAGCTTTCAGAACTGGCTGGATCCTTTCTATTTATATAAATATATTTTCTTCCCATAAGCATAGATACCTAGTTTGGCCCCCACCTAACCTATTACTTGTACAGAACCAGAGGTGTGCTGGTACCAGCTCAAACTAGCTCTCAAGAGCCAATTGTTAAATTTTCTAATGGAAGTCTTTACACCTCAGAAATCAGCACTACAGAGCAGGGCTTGATTTGTTGCTTTGTCAATTTTCTAGAGTTGAGGGAGAAAGTACTAATAATGTAGACTAAATTAAAGTGTATCATGGGTACTTTTTTTTTAGAGCTGGTTGTTAAACATTTACCAGCACAGAATCCTCCTGTGGTAAGGCCTAATTGGGCTCACCAGTGCTGAGTGACTCCACCCTCAAAGAGGGGAGAGAAAAGAGACCCCCAAGTCTCTGGATAAGAGAAACTTCTGCTCACATGCATGTGGAACCTTCAACCAATCCTAGGTTTCCAACCTTAGCATGCCAGTATCCAAATCCACTGAATGTTACAACTCCTTTAGTCACAAGCTTCATTGATCACTTCTGAAGGTGCTCTGACTATAAGCATGCTGTGAGACTTCATGCCAGAATCAATCTCTGCTGTAAAAACCCCGGCTGTCCCAAATTAGAAGAGCTAACATCAGTAGCAGAAGGGTCAGATATAGAAACTGCCCTAGGGACAACAGCATTCATATCCTGGGACCTTGACTGATGGCTGTGTTTCTTGTTGCCCTAACTCCCCATCTTACAGCCCACCTCAGAAAGCAGATAAATATTAAGTAAGTGGTAGTGAATATTAAGTAAATGTTCTAGCTATATAATGTCAAGTCAACAATTCAAACCAACAAGTTTAAGCACCTACCACATACCAAGCACTATCTAAGTTCTTGGGGTACGAAGAAAGACAAAAAACAGCCCCTGCCTTCGATGAGTTCACATTATAATGGGGGAGGTAGCATGCAAACAACTGTGTTCATACAAGATATAAACATACATACAAGGGTAAAATGGAGGTAATTTGAAAGGGAGGGCACTAACAATGGGAGGATTCAGGAAAAATCACTTGCAGAAGGTAGAATTAGAGCTGAATCTTGAAAGAAACCAGGAAAGCAGTGGGGGAGCTTTATAGGCATTAAAGACAGTAAGTGAAAAATCACAAAGTTGTGAGATGGAGTGCTGGGTGTAAGAGACATGAAGAAGTCCAGTATCACATGAACATAGATTTTGCAGAAGAGAGTGAAGTGAAAGAAGACTGCAAAAGTCAGATCAACAGAGGATACGATATTTTATCCCGGGGATAAGAGGGACCCACTAGAAGTTATTGAATAGTTATTGAGCATGGTTAGACCTGTGCTTTAGGAAGATTGTTTTGGCAACTGAGTGGAGGATAGATTGGAATGGATTGGAACTGAGGCATTGAGACCCACTAGGAGGCTCTTGCAATAGTCCAGGCTTGAAGGGATGAGTGCCTGCCCAGGGTGGCAGCTGTGTTGGAGGAGAAAAGGGGACATATACAAGTAGAGATGACAGTAGTTGGCAATGGATCAGATGTACAGGATGATTGCCAGAGAAGTCTGTGTCTGATGTATCAACTGGTTTCACTGATCTACTTTTTACTCTTTTTTATTCTTTATTATAAATGCTAAAAAGTTCCATCTGTACTATAACATTATATCTACATATGTATATGTATGTATACGCATACCTTAAATAGCCCTGAGATTCTTTATTCCAGCTCACATACTAATGGGTCAGGTATCCCAAGAGCAAGGTCCAGAACTGGCTACATCCTACCCTCCAAGATCTAGGGGTCCCCTGAGGGATTCACATGATTCTTCCTCTACAGCTTGAGGCCCTTTTCCATCATGCCATCCCCAACGTTAACAGCCATTGATCAGAGCCCCAGTATTATTTAACCAATTGTCATCTATTAGCTTCAATAAAGAGCTTGCTGAAAAGATATAGCAAGAGCAGGGGTACAAACCTTTCCCCACCACCAACTTGGGGCATACTCTACCATTCTACCACTCGGTTTCTGGGGAGAGGATTTAAAATAGCTTTTTCCTGGGAACTATTTCACCAGCCGTGGCTCACTTTCTCAGCCTTCCAACCACCTTCACATTGCATAGTCCAAGACAATTGACTGACTTCAGGCATCACTTGTATATTGTGTGTTGTGTATTCAGACATCCACATAGTTCATACAATACATTCTGTGCAAATAAAGTAACATCTGCTTGGTTGTATAGATCAGTTATAATTATTTTGTTCTGTCCCACGTATTTCAATTGCATCTTAACAACTTTTTGTACCTGTGATGAGTAGTATTCTCCAAAGTACAGGGTGCCCTGAGATGTAGGACCCCCCAACAGGGGCCCCCAGGTCCAAGAGCAGAACTGGCTGTCACCTCACTGGTGCTCAGCCTCTGAAAAAACCTGGCACAGACTGCAGATTTAGAAATTCTTGTATTCACTATTGTGGGAACTCCATAATTAATCATTTTATTAGGGAATCTGGGGATCTCTAATCACTTGGGTCCAAGACTATCATGGTCAGGGACCCCTCCCCCTGGGTGCTTGCTACTTTTATACACTTGGGAGAGCACTAAAAGTAGGAGGCATTACATTTCACTGATTGCTCAATTCCAGAAGTGGGGATATCTTGTGGATGGCTAAGAGAAATGTACATCAATCATAACCAATTTGTCAACAGACCTTTCACAGGTCATGAGACCTTCCATAGGTAATCAATTCTAGGTCATCGCAGCAGGAACTTTCCTAAGACCCTTTCAATAACATCTCAGGCTCTTCCATAAGTCCTTGGTGTTTAACCAACAGTATCTTAGGGTCAAAGGAAGTTGTGGGTTTGAAGCAAATGTCACTAGGGAGTAGACAGCTGTGATTCATAGGGTTGGGGGGGCAGGTATTGCACCAGCAAATGAAACTCATTATGGCACATTATAGAATTGGGGGGTGGGGGCAAGGGTAGTGCAGCAATGACACTCTTATTACATTTCTAACTAACAATTTGAATCTAGCTGATAAGTATAAGTAATATAATCATCAGTACATGGTGGATTGATCATTCATAACTCTTATCCTAACAGAATTAATACACCTAACTAACTTAAACCTAATCCTATTCTGTTTAATTCACTTATATGATCACTGATACCCATCAAATCACAGTAAACTCATTAAATGCTGATTAATTTGAATAAGGGGTATCAAAATTATCATGACAATTACCTCCTTCAATCCAAAATTTAAAAAAAGAACCTAGAGGCTTCTACAGATCACAAAATACTAGAGGGGAAAATCCCCTATTGAGGCACAAGGTGACAGAATCCATGGGCGGGGGGAGGCGGGCAGTCCCTATTGGTAAGTCTCCCAGGTAATACAATAATCAAGTGACTTGTAACCTAGTAACCTACTCCCAATATTCATTAATAATCAGTTGATCTTCAGATGTCAGATGTCTCAGGTATTCATGAGGTCACTGGAAACAACTTCTTGTGGAGTGGCTCTTAGTTGATGGCAGCTTGAAAGGTAGGTCTTTATAGAAGGGCTGGCCACCTGCAGAGGTTCCTCCCAGTATTTTTGCAATAACTCTAAGCAAATCTTAATGCAATTTCATATATATTCATCTGGCCTTGTCATTTTCTCAACAAATCTTCACTCCAGGTATTCATTCCAATTTAGTTATTCACTGTAGCTGCCCATACTACCAGGGGATCTAATTTTGCCAATAGCACTGTTTGTAAGTAGGCAGGTTTTTTTCTTAAGTTTAACGGACACATAGCTAAATTTACCTTAGAGATATATTATTCCAATCACAAAAAAAGAATAATAAACTTAAGTAACATTGGGTGTCACGTGCTGAAAGTCTTTTCTTTAACAGAAAATGTTTCTGATTTATCCTTGCTAGATGATACATTTATACCTTGGTCCCATTATCTGTAGAAACATTGTCTAATTGTTCCCATGATACTCTGAGATATTTCAAGGACTTTATTGTATACATGGCAGGCAGATAACAAGCCAAAATATTCATTTGTTTAGTAGTTTAGTAGTTTAGGATATGGAAATGACTCTAATTTCAGGTTGAATAGTTTAGATCTTACACATTAGCCTATGAGATAAAGGTTTAATCTACTGCCCACCTGCCAAAATTATAGAAATTTGTCATAGAAAGAAAAAGATGGACATAGCTATAGGAAGGGAAAAATGTCTCCCTAATTTAATGTCAATTCCAGGTGAGAGTCATATAGGCAGTCAATTGTAGTGACAGAATATCACAGCCAGGTTTAGAATTTCAGTCAAGTGGGAAAGTTTTCCATTCAAGAGGAAATACCACTGGAGAAGTCAGGTCTGGATAATCCTATCTCAGCCCATGCCAAATGTTACTCCCCCCATCTTTCTTTGAGACAAAACTCTACCTGAAGTAGTTTTCAGATGTCATTCTCATTAGCTGCTGGTCTCATAGATCATTGGCTCAATAATATTTCTTGATGATCATACCTGGAAACAGACTCAGTCCTCAAATCTCTTATTAAAACATAAGAATTCTAGGGTAAAAGGCCATTATTATAATTTTTAAAGACTTATCACATTCATTTTAATAACTCAATACAGAAATGGCCCTTCTAACATTGGCCCCTAGTATCAACAGTATTTCACAATAATTTAGAAAAATTTTGCATAATAGTAACATCAAATTTCTCAAATTCCATCTACACACACACTCCTATAATTCCTCCCTTGTTCTGCTATGCAGGTAGAATAAAGCCAATGGGAGAATATGAGGCCATTTCAAATGGAATTTAAAGGATAATTTACCAACCATAGTCTTAAGGTATGTTCAACTTGACCAGAACTTTGAGGATGGTATGGCTGTGGAACTTAGAAATGATACCATGATTAGAATACACTTGAGGGGAAGGTAGGTGGCACAGAGGATAGAGCTCTGGCCTTGGAGTCAGGAGGACCTCAGTTCAAATCCGGCCTCAGACACTTGACACTTACCAGCTGTGTGACCCTGGGCAAGTCACTTAATCTGATTGCCTCACCAAAAATTAAAAAAAAAAAACTCAAGAGAGAACAGAGTCAGTGAAATGAGATCCTCTATCATAGTCTATGTAGGCAAGTAGGCCATACCCAAGCACAATTTCCTTGGTGAGAACTAACAAAGGCAGCTGTGGCTTTAGAACTAGGGCATGCTTCAACCTCAGTCAACAATGACAAGGCAATGTTTATGATGACTTGTCTTGGGCATATTAACAAAATTTATCTGTAAGTGCTCAAAAGGTGTATAAGTTTGGGGGGCAGCTAGGTGGTGCAGTGGATAGAGTACTGGCCCTGAAGTCAGGAGGACCTGAGTTCAAATCCAGCCTCAGACCAAACACTTGACACTTACTAGCTGTGTGACCCTGGGCAAGTCACTTAACCCTAATTGCCTAAAAGAAAAAAAAGTATATAAGTTTAAAGGATGGCCACCAAAGAATTTGGCTCAAAATACAAGCTGATTAAAAGCTAGGCACAAGAGACTATTATGCAAGCTACCACTGGGGTGATATCTGAAGCAACCCTCCCTTGTTTAATTGAATCTATTATCCCTTTTTTTTTCATCCCATTATGTGCCACAATATTCCCCTTATGAACAAGAGAGAGAGAGAGAGAGAGAGAGAGAGAGAGAGAGAGAGAGAGAGAGAGAGAGAGAGAGAGAGAGAGAGACCTGGTGATAGAAAGTCTGGGGGAAGAGTGACTTGCCTTCCTCAG
Organism: Phascolarctos cinereus; assembly: GCF_003287225.1. Lineage (NCBI taxonomy): Eukaryota > Metazoa > Chordata > Mammalia > Diprotodontia > Phascolarctidae > Phascolarctos > Phascolarctos cinereus. The sequence goes on from NW_027555514.1 coordinate 185,529,163, forward strand.
TCGTTGACTCAAGTCACCTGTTTAGTCCTGTATTGCTGTTTCCATTTCTTCATCTCAGCATCATTGTATGGAACAGGATGCTCCTGTCTTAATAAGTATCAGCACTTGTATCTTTATACAATAAACACAAGTTCACACACACAATGAATAGTTGAGTTCAAAATACAATTTCATGATTTTCCAAATGATCTTAAATAAAAGTCACTTATTGTTTAAAGTCTAACTTGTACATTTCCCTCACTTTAACTGGAAGAGTTCATTAAACTACAATGCTACAGAGTTTCACAATGCACTATCAAGAGGGCTATTAAAATCTCAATAGCCCAGCCAGAATAGGAAGTCACAAGGAACCTCCCAGACAAGGATCTCTAAAGAGGAATTTGCTATTCTTTTCACCCAACAATGAGTCATTATTATTTTCTATTTTAAAACAAAATAAAACCCTAAGTAGATGAGTAGCAGTTTTCAGACATATAGTAATTTTGCATAACAGATATATGTGTCATCTAACAATATTCAGTTTTAAAAGTGGAAATAACTTGACTTAAAAGCTTTTCTTGGCAGTCATAATAGAAGAAAAAATTTTGCATATCATGTATTCAAAACTTATTACCAATCAGGTGATATTAATTTAGTCAAATGCATTGCAAATTTATCAATTCACAGAATTTATGTTTTACCCCTGGCATTTCATACTAGTAATATCTTAGGACAGTTATACCTTCCACATCATGGCTGTCATCATTGCAATTTTGATATATTATGGGTCTGCATAAGAAATCAAATGGGAATTTTGCAGAAACTGCAGACGACACATGAAGATCGGCAGATGACAAAGAAAATGTTTGGAAACTCAGAAATGTGTAAAATATATGTATAGCCTTGTATAATATTGACATATTTTATCTTTTAATACCACAAATATACACAATTTCTTTTTTAAAGTTAAAATAAGTAAAAAGTTAAAGTTTGTGAAAAGAATGGGAAAGCCAGCAGATGACATACAAAGGCTATTACATTTTATATGGATTTTCCAGATCACAGAGACACCTGTATCCTCCATGAAGGGATAACTCTAGTTGATATAGTGCTTACCCCATGCCAGGGTTTTCCTAAGTCTTAAAAACTGCTTTAAGAAATTTCAAATGTTAGGGGCAGGTAGGTGGCACAGTGGATAGAGCACCGGCCCTGAAGTCAGGGGTACCTGAGTTCAAATCCAGCCTTAGACCAAACGCTTGACACTTACTAGCTGTGTGAGCTGTGTGAGCAAGTCACTTAACCCCAATTGCCTAAAAAAAAAATTTCAAATGTTAGTAGTATTTTAAAATGTTTAGTCTATGATTTTTCAGTTATAATTTGAATTCCTGATATGACCAGCAGTTTAGGTCCTAGTCCTGGTTCCTCAGTTAAAAGTAAAAGACTAATGTAGTGTTTTTATACATAGAGAGACCAAGACATAAGTTTCAAAATAAAAGACAGGTTTTAGATCAATTTAAAATCAATTTTACATTTGAAAAACTCATTTTATTGTAAAAATCCTAAGGAAAGTGTGAAGCTAAAAAAAAATTCTCTAAAGGGTCTAAGTTGGCTGGCAGATACTTTAGCTGGCATGAAAGAGAAAATAATAGTAAAATTATGAAAACTGTCCAATTTCCCTCCCCCTTTATGAAGACAGGAAAAGAGGAAGAAATTTAGTTTATGTGTATTTTTAAATCTCAGGTCAGTTTTTAATCAGTTTATCAACTTTTCTAATTCCTAAATTAACCTAAATGCTATAGAACTTTCCTAATTAAAAGCATCTAGTGGAGAAATACCAATTTATTGTGGAAATTATTGCTAGTCTCTTTTTCAAGCCAGATTAGGGATCCTTTTCAAAACAAAAGTTAAAAAGGTCATAAATTTATAAACTCACCACCTGCAGTTTGGAAAGGTTTCCTGTGGCTTAGAGAATTTGGGTAGCAAAGATTGAGGGGAGTCTAACCTCCCAGGGCCATCCTCCCTAGGGGAGCCAGTGGTGAGAAGATTCATCTGGGGACTGCTCCTTTTTGGATCCCTTGGAGGAGGGCAGCCAAAGAGAGTTGGAGTCCCCATCTCAACCTCCTGGCTGGCTTGCCAAAATGTGGACCAGAAAATCCCAACCTGTAACAAAAGTCACTGAGAACTCTAAGCATGACTAATCAGCTTATTAGAGAGTCTGGAGGTCTCTTATCAATTGGGTCCAAGGCCTTTCTCATGATCAGGGACCCCTCCCCTTGGGTGCTTGCTACTTTTATACACTTGGGAGAGCACTAAAAATAGAAAGAGGCATTACAATTCACTGATTGGTCAATATCTTGTGGTTGGCTAAGGGAATTGTCCATCAATCATAACCACTTTGTCAAAAGGCTTTTCACAGGTCATGAAACCTTCCACAGGTCCTCAATTCTAGGTCATCCCAACAAATGCTTTCCAAAGGTCATAAGACCCTTTCACCAACATCTCAGCCATAAGATCCTAATGTTTGACCAAACAGTATCTTAGGGTCTGAAGAAATTGTGAGTTTGAAGCAAAGGTCACTAAGGAGTGGATGGCAGTGATTCATAAGATGGAAGTGGGGTTACTATGGCATGTTACAGAGTGTGGTAGGGGGGAGAGGGGAGAGTTAGCATTCATAACTCTTATCCTAACAGCATTAACATACACAATTAACTTAAATTTAATCCTATTCTGCTTAATTTGATAAGGCAATCACTGATACATCAAATCACAATAAACTGAACAAATGCTGATTAATTTAAGTAGCAGGTATCAAAATTATCATCACACTATCCCAACCTTTTTTAACTCACAGTGTTGTAACCATCTCCAGTACTCCTTCACCTAAAAATAGAAAGAACAAATGCAAAGTGGCAACAACAACAACAAAAAAACAACCAGAAGCTGTATTCACAGGTCACATGCTTGCCCAGGTGGGGAAGATTTCTCTCACTTAAATCCAAGCAGATAAAGAAGAGAAAGATGTTCCCGTTGACCAGTTAGTGATTTTTAAATCTACCCCAGTTCTATCTTCATCCTTCTTGACTTCTCTGCAGTCTTTGACTCTGTTAATCACCCTATTCTCCTTGACACTCTTTTTTCTCTAAGTTTCCATGACACTGTTCTCTCCCGGTTCTCCTCCTGCTGACCTGACTGTTCCTTCAAAATCTCCTTTGCTGGATCTCTATCCAGGTCACACCCACTAACCATGAGTGTCTCACAGAGCTCTGGACTGGTTGCTCTTCTCTTCACCCTCTATACTACTTCACTTAATGATCTCATCAGCTCCCATGAATTCAATTATTATCTCTGTGCTGATAATTCTCAAATCTACCCATCCTGCTGACCACCAGTCTCCCATCTCTAGCTGCCTCTCAGACATCTTGAATTAAGTGTCCAGTAGACATCTTAAACTCATTATGTCCGAAACTCTGCTCATCTTTCCCCTTAAACCTCCTCCCATTCCAAACTCCCCTATTACTGTTGAGGGGACCACCATCCTCCCAATCACCCAGGCTTACAACCTAAATGTCATTCCCGACTCCTTACTCTCTCTCACTAATTTCACCCTTGCAATATCTCTCTAATAAACCCCCTTCTCTCCTCTGGTACTGACATCACCTTGGTGCAGGCCCTCATATCCTCACCTCTGGACTATTGCAATAGCTTGCTAATTGCTCTGCTTGCCACAAGTCTCTTCTCACTACAATCCATCCTCCCTTCAGCTGCCAAAGGGATTTTCCTAAAGCATTGGTCTGACCATGTCACTTCTTTAATCAATAAACTCCAGTGGTTCCCTATTCCCTCCAGGAGCAAACACAAAATCCTCTGTTTAGAGTTCAAAGTCTTCATAACCTATCCCCTCCCAACCTTTCCCATCTTCTTATATCTTAAACCTGTACTCTTTGATCCAGTGGCACTGGCCTCCTTGCTCTTCCCTGAACAAGACACTCTATTTCTAAGCTCTGGGCAATTTCTCTGACTTCCCACATATGGCTTATTTTTTATATATCTGTTTGCATGTTGTCTCATCCATTAGATTGTACACTCCTTAAGGAAGGGGAATGTTTTTTGCCTCTTTTGGTATCCCTAGCACTTAGCACAGTGCCTGGCACATAGTAGGTGCTTAATAAATCCTTACTGAGTTACATATGTATATAAGGAATTAAGCTTGGGGGGGGGGAATTAATCTTTTATAGCCTAAAACTGCACTGTCTTTTTTAACACCTTATATATGTGTGTGTATATATATACATATATGTATATGCACACATACACACATATATGAATTTTTTATTTATGTATATACATAAAATATACAGAAATATATTTAATTATATTCATATGTTTATATACATGAATATGTATATGTAACAGGAAGTCTAATGGGATTTGATAATAGAAATCCCCTCTAACGCTAGTTAGCAGCCCCAAGGTAGTTGGCCAGCCACTGCAATACCAAAACCATGTAGCCCTGGTGATAGTTGCTATGCCAGTTTCCAAGTCCTCAACCCAAACCCTCACCTCAGTTATTTTTTGGTTCACTTATCCTTATATGTCCTTCTAACTATATTTATAGTCTAAGGATAAGCAAAATTCGTATGCTTTCTTTCTCTTCCTCCTATTGGCAAAAGGGCTTTCTCATCTACACCAGAAAATACCCCTTGTCTCTTTAAAGGAAGAAAAAATTTCTCCTCTCTGACTGACTAACTTCTTCCCTTCCTCCCAGTTTCATTATTCTGCTGCCATTTAACCACATCACCCTGGGTTGATAACCACCAGATTTTTATTTTGTTTTGTTTTATCAAACTTAGGAATTGAGAGATTAATAGTTAGAGAAATAAAAACAAGGACAGAGTCTATCGGTCTATCTGACTCACAGCCAAAAATGGACAATCAACTTGTTTCTCTTTCACTGCTTTCCCCCCTCAGACAAAAGGAAACCAGGAAGTAATTGTCAAAGGGTTCAAAGGAGGAATGGGTGGTTTTAGGCTAAACTCCCCGTTTAGGAGCAGAGAGGAAGCAAATAATTCTGACCACCCAGGCTCATCCGATATGCCTTCCGTCTTCACCCCACCAGCTTCTGGCAGTCTCTGGAGGTCCCAGTTCTGTCATCTGTATCAGCCACCAGCAAAAACACCCCTGGGAAGGGTGGGCTACCCTGACTCCTAGCAGCCCTACTCCTCTCAGCTAAGGAAGATAGATATCCCAGTACCCTGCCCCTTTCCTGGCCTCTTCCTTCAATACCAAATTCAACAACAAGGCCATTTGGAACCACAGGGTAACAATGTGTGCTCAGCTGCCCTAGCCATTTCCTGTGTCGTCCATAAGCTGTATGACCCATGACAATACCTGAAAGAATGAGCGTCCAGATGGGCTACATAAGAGATGAGTCAATAGTTAAGGGAGAGGTGGGGGATATATTCAGAAATAAAGGTGATATAAGACAAAAGGATATCAGTAAAATATTTATTTAAACAAATGGATGATACCTGATAGAAATATACAAGAACAAAAGTTCTTTCTAATTAGATAAAAAGTCAAAGAATATGAAGTTTTCTTTTTTCTTTATTTTTATTTTCAGTTATAAATTCCTCCCAAACATTGAGATGGAAAGGAATATAATATCTACTCTACATATGAAGTCATGCCAAACATTTCCACATTAGCCATGTTCCAAAAAAAAAAAAAATAAGTAAGAAAAATAAAGAGAAACAATACTCTTTGATCTTCATTCTGAGTCCATCAATTCTCTATCTGGAGATAGATAACATTTTTCATCATGAGTTCTTTGGAGTTCTAGTGGGTCACTGTCCGAGGTACTAAGTCTTTCACAGTTATTTATCTTTATGACACAGTTGTCCTTGTGTAAGACAGTTCTCTTGGTTCTGCTTACTTCACTTTACATCAGGATATGAACAGTTTTTAAAAGAACCACACACTATTAACCATATGAAACACTGATAAAAAGAGAAATGTGAATCAAAACTACTCTGAGGTTTTGTCTCCCACACCACTAATTAACAAAGATGTCAAAAGAAGGAAATTGATGTTGGAGAGGTTACAAAAAGATATGGGGCTACTAATTGGTTCAACCATTCTGGAAAACAATTTGGAATTAGGCTAAGAAAGTGATTAAAATATGCATAACTTTTGACCCAGAGATCTCATTGCCAGGCACATGTGTCAAGGAGGTCAACAACACAAAGAACGTTTTTATGTACTACAAAATATTTATAATGGGACTTTTTTTTTTGCGAGGCAATGGGGTTAAGTGACTTGCCCAGGGTCACACAGCTAGTAAATGTTATGTATCTGAGGCTGCATTTGAACTCAGGTCCTCCTGAATCCAGGGCCAGGGCTCTATCTACTCTGCCACCTAGCTGCCCCCTATAATGGGACTTTTTGTAGAAGCAAAGAACTGGAAACAAAGTAGATGCCTATTGAATAGAGAATGGCTCAATAAGTTGAGGTGGATGAATATCATAGAATATTACTATAAGAAACAATGAATGTGATACATACAGACAAGCGTGGGAAATATTAATTAATGCAAAATGAAGTAGGCAAAGCCAAGAGCATAATATGATAATAAATACAATAATGTAAATGGAAAGTATAACAAGAAAACAAATTAACTTCAATACTGTGAAATTATAATAACCAGGCTTGAGATATGAGAAGAGCTCTCCCAGCCTTCTTTGCAGAGGTGGAGGCCTATGTATGTGGAATACTGCATATAATGTCAGATTCCAAGTGCTGATTAGTTTTGTTGATTTTTTTTTCATCTTTATGTTGTAAGTTTCTCTGGAAGGAGAATGAAGAGAGATATATTGAAAAATTTAAGCTATGTAAAAACAAAAGTTATAATAAAATATATTTTAAAACAAAAATTAGTGGTGTACACCTATAATTCCTGCTAATGGGGGAGGCTGAAGCTAGTGGATCACTTAAACATGGGTCTTCTGTGCTTCAGCAGAGCTAGAGTTGATGGAGTGTCTGTACTAAGTCTGGCACCAATATGGCAAGCCCCAGAAGAAGGGGGCCACCTAAGGGGAGCTGAACTGGCCCAGTTCAGAAACAGAGCTGGTCAAAGATTCTGTGCCTATCAGGAGTGGGATCAGGCCATGAGTGACTGCTACACTTCAGAGTAGTCAAGATAGGGAAAAAGAGATAGATGGATGGATGGATGGATGGATGGATGGAGAGAGAGAGAGAGAGAGAGAGATGATGATGGATGGATGGGTGGATGGAAGGATGGATGGATAGAGGGGGGGGGAGAGAGAGAATAGATAAGAGGTCAAAGGATATGAAAAGCTTTCAAAAAAATTGCACACAATTAACAACCATGTGAAACACTGATAAAAAGAGAAATGTAAATCAAAACATAGAAAAACATATAGAGAGATGATAGACAGATAAAATAGATTAATTAACTAACTGTCCTTTAATGTGATTATACATGTCTGAATGATCTGCCTTGGCAATCTACATAGGGCATTAGACCATCTGAAGTGACTACCAGCCACACCTATTGCTTTGACTAGATGTCCCCTGCCCTGGAGAAACAGCCTTATTCCTTTCACTTAGCACCTCTTGCAGGATAACCACCTTTGGTTTTAAGAAGGCATCATGACGTTCCTATTGAAGTCCTGTCTGAAGGCAGGCCCTACTGAGTAGAACAGTGACCCCAGCTGGGTAAACAAAGCCTGCTCCTTTTACCCTGGAAAACAAAAGGGTAGAAAGGCATGAACTGGCACTCAGTCCCTATTAGTTCCAATTTCTGATCCCCCCACCCCAGCCACCTTGTAACCATGAATACATAGCATCCAAAGTATATCCTGCCTAGGTAAGCCTAAGCCTGGGTTTGAGCTGCCTCTTTTGTGTTCATTCTTTCCAGACCTGAAAGTGAATGAGTATTTATCCCAAGATAGACATTCCCAGGTTTGGAGGCAACCTTGTAAGTTTGATAGGTCCAGAGATCCTACATCCTTCTAGTCAGAACTGACTGGCTACTTAGGAAGGAGTGCCCAGAAACTATTCCAACATTCTTGGAAAAGATGACCACCAACAGGAGGATGGTCAACCTGACCCCATATGGGGTCTGAAGATACAGACTGAGAGTGTTGTGACAGTGCAAAGCCAAAGTGAAATGCAATCAGCAGTTTAAGTATCAGCCTCCCCACAGACTGTAACAATCATTTTAAGTCAAGTTACTGAATCTTGCTTTAAGTTGTTTTGGTAATACATACTGTGCGTCTTTTATGTGTCCATTAACATTTATTTTGTATATAGGAGATAAATATCTGTCCCATACCTGATGCATGTTGTACATTGAGTATCCTTTTATTCCCTTATTTAAGGAGACATTAACTTGAGCCAAAACCTAAGCTTTAAACCATCCCCACTGTTGAGGTGATGACTAAATGAGCTGAAGAATGTGAGAAAAGGGAGCCTATCCTTATTCTTATTAGAGGTTAGGCTCCCCCAGCTTTGTACCTGGTCTAGACCACATATGTGGTTCCAAAGCAGAGGGCTCCCTTACTGGAGAAAGGAGTGGAGAAAGGCTGCAGTTCCCCAGTCCCTCGGGTCCAGCCATGGTTTTTCAGTGTACAAAGAATGCTGGATCTTCATCTGAACTGGGGAGCTAAGGAATCAGAGATAACCTTCTATTCCTTTGTCTTGCTTCACTTCCACTTCCCAGGCACTATGGTAACCAAAGAGCCTAGGATCCAGAATTCTTGGGTTCTAATATCTATCCCTCAAGGCTCCACTCAAGAGCCCCATCTTCTTATGCCCTCAGCCTTCACTGATTTCCCTTTGCTCTAATCTTCTATTGTTAATTACATAGTGTGCTTAAGTGTAGATTCTCTTGTGTGGTTCACAATGCTTTCATATGTGTTTATCTGTCTCCCTAAGTAGACTCAGAGCTCCTTGGGAGCAGGGGAAGGTATTTTATATGACCCTGTACTAAGCACATAGTCATTACACAGTAAGTACTTGATCGATTCTGGTCCCAGCTCTTCCTTTACTTCTTTGCGCTAATCAGATGCCAGCTGCTACCCCACGCCATGCCTTATTTCACCATGAAGTTAGTGGACAGTAACCAGAACCTATGCATAAGCTAGCAGATGGTAACCTAAGTCAAGCTGATTCTCAAGTAAATACATGTGCACTGGGATGAACAACTTCTCGGAACTAAGAATACCCCTCCTGCATACATAACATTTCTAATTGCTCCCTGGAGGGTAGGGAGGAGGAAAATGTTTTGTTATGGGTGCAGGATCCCAAAAGGGCACATTGCCTCAGAAACTAGATTATTCATAGGCTTGTAGTTCCAGGAACTCCATACTTTCTCCACCGGGATATGATATGGCTAGGGAGATAGGAATATGATCATCTGCTGAGGCCATCATCCCCTGATAGATCTAAACCAGGAGTTCTTAAGGGGTTTTTTTTGTTGGTTTTTTTTTTATGTCGTGGACAGCCTCTGGCAGTCAGGTAAAACCAATAGACTCCTTGGAATAATGTTTTTAAATATTTGAAAGAAATGCTTAATTTCAGTTGGGAGGTTAATAAAAATAAAGATGTAATTTTTTTTCTATCCAACTTCATAGATCTTATTAAATCTACCAAAGGTCTATGGATCCCAGGATAAGAATCTAAGATAAGGTCTAAGCTGGGGGTAGAGAAGTGCTGGAGATGGAAATCTGAAAGAAGCTATATGCTGAATAAGGTGGTGCAGTGGATAGAGTGCTGGGCCTGAAGCCAGGAACACTCATCATTCTGAGTCAAACCTGGCTTCAAATACTTACTAGCTATGTGACCCTGGGCAAGTCACTTAACCCTGTTTGCCTCAGTTTCCTTATTTGTAAACTGATCTGGAGAAGGAAATGGCAAACCACTCCAGTATCGTTGCCCCAAATGGGCTCACGAAGAGTCTAAAACAGCTGAGCAACAACAAAACTATGCTGAATAGAAAATGCAGAAAATCATGGATTTTCGGAACTGAAAGAGACCTGCGATAGGCCAGTGATTGACTTGAATGCAGCATGGCAGACAATAACTGACAAGAAACTGATGTGAGGTGGCTGTTGGAGAGGAGAGGAGCGCAGAGGGGTGGACAACTAGAAAGGAAGTACCTCTGTGAGAAAGCTATCGAGCTGGTTCCACCTACCCCTCAGGAGCTCCTTCCACCTCCCCAGTGTTGTGTTATCTATGCAGCATCCCTCCTTTCAGGTACCACCCTAGTTCAAGCCCTTATCACCTCTTATCTAGACTCTTGTGATAGCCTCCTACTTGGTTTCCCTGCCTCAAGTCTCTCTCCTCTTCAATCACCAAACTGAAGCAAAAACCTAAAGCAAAAACCTCACAATGGCGGCAACCCTACTACTCGACAAAGTCAAGTGACTCCCTATTCCAGGATAAAACATTTCCAGCCTTATTGCATATCACTCACTTCCATGAATACAATGGTCCAGCCAAAATGGACGATGTTTTCACACTGACTATCCCCCCTTCCATGTCTAGAATTCATTCACTCATCACCTCCCTTTCTCCAAATCCCTGGTTTCCACTGAAGCTCTTACTCAAGGGCTAACTCCTGGATGAAGCCCTTCCTGGTTCTCCCAATGCTAGTAGCTCTCCTCCCAAATCAATTTTATCTGTTTTGTATATGCTTACTTATAGTTAGACTATACACCCCCCAGAAAGCAATAACTTGAGCTTTGGTCTTTGTATACTGATGTGTACAGTCTGGCACAGGGCCACAGCTTGAACGTAGTCTAAGTCTAGCATTGTATCTGTTCCCCCACACTGCCTCTGCAGTAGAAACTTAATAAATGCTTATTGATTGATTAGTTAATTGAAGGCATTGAGCTGTGCTCAGTCTATGCTCTTGCATCTCAGATTCAAAGACTGTGGCTCCCACTTCTCCATTTTCACCAAATCCCTCCTGGAACAGGACCTAAAAGATCATTTAATATAACCTCCTCATTTTACAAATCAGGAAACTGAGGCCCAGAAAGGAAATGTGCATACCTCAGGTCACATAACTAGAGGCAAAATGAGACTAGAATGTAGGTCTTCTAATTCTTAGAGCAGGGCTCTTTATTTCATACCATACCAAAAAAAAAAGTTGGTGGGGGCATCATAGTGGGTATAATGAACCCCGAATCCTCTAGTATTTGATTAAGCAATTTTTTCAATGCTCCCAAGTCCCAGGGTGAAGGAAACCACCTCTTCCATGAAGATCCCCCTGATTCCTCCTGTTAATAAGGATCTTCACCCTCCTCAGACATAACACCATGCGGTATTTCGTTTTGCCACTCTCTGATGCATTTATCATTTATTACCATTTGATATAGTTTTCTTTGGGGTTTTCTTTTCCTTTTTTTCCAGCCTAGTTAGCTTATTTGTAGTTTCCCATAAATGACATTCCATCTCCCACTTCTAAAGATGACCCAGCTTCTCCCTCTACAGGATGAGTACTCTCTATTTTCTAATGTTCAGCAATAACTCTTCATCCATTTTCTTTTTTTAATGTGTAAATATTTAATATATTAATACATACATTTAAACATTAAAACAGAATACATATATATATATATATATATATATATATATATATATATATATATATATGATGCTTACATAGCCTTCTCCTTTTTGGATTGGCTACCTTGTTTATATTTGGATATTCACCTTTGAAAGGTAGGCAACTGAAGAATAATTATAAAAATTACTCAGATACTTATTTTCCCTAAGAAAATATCCCCAAATTTGTAATTTTATAATTGCATCTTTAAAACAATTAATTTATGCTGTTTAATAATCTTAAGTAAACTTTATGGAAATCATAATTTCCACCATATACCTTTAGAATTTGCAAGTATTAAAAATATATGATTTAAAGTACTATTTTCAGAATTTACCATTTGGAAGGAACATTTAATTCTCTTCACTATAATTTAAAATGAAAATTACAATAAATTTTAATAATTAAATAAATAATTGAATTTATGCTAAATAAACTATTCTTTCTGATGGTTGTATTCTTTTTCACCTCCCAACTCCTTCCTAACACAGCAGAAAAGTCCCCTCTGCCTCTTTAACCTCCTTTTTCTTCTTTTTTTCCTCCTTGAAGCACTTCAGTTATTTCAAGGAACACTTCATTCTCCCTGATGACCCAGGGAATAGAAATGAGTTCCTCTAGCTCTTTCAGTTTCTCATCTAGGACAATTTACACTTCGGACATACACAGGTGTTGCATGGTCCTGGCAAAAACACAAACATAGCACACTCTCAACAAGTCACAGAAGAAGTCTCCTTGCCATCCATACTTGGATGAAATAATCCTTTGTTCTCTCTCTTGTCTGTTCCCTTGGGAACTCCCATAGCCTCCTACTGTGGCAAATTTCCTATTTGAGAAACAAGAGATTTGAGATTCAAATGTAATGAAATCCACCCACCTCATTTCACCTTACCAGAGCAGGAACAAGCAAAGAATAGATGAGGCTTGGCTCCAGTTGCCAACCTCTTGGGGAGCTGGAACTATTCAGCTGTCCTTACCTACCCTCTGGGCTGCTGACCCTCGGGATCCTAGGGCTGTCAACACCAATCTCCCAGTTCTTGCCTACCCACCATGATGGGAATGACTAACCCCCTGACAAGCACCTGGACTGGGGACCTGCATCCCTTGGACAAGGTACCTGGGTTTAGTGGGGTAAGCAGGACATCAGCCCCAGCAGGATGCCTCTCCCCATGTAATCTCAGTCCTAGCCTTCCCCTCGATGCTAATCTTTTGCTCTCCTCTCTTTCCATGGTGCCCTCTGAACCCTTCCTCTATTGTTAAACTTGCCTTCATCCCAGATTTCTTGCTCTCACTCTCACATGCCTTCTATCTTATGGTGTTCACAGAAACCTAGCTATATCCCAAAGATACCACAATGCCTAATCAGCCTCATCTGATGAGGCTTAAGGAGAAGTCTCCAGTTAGACGTTAAGCTGCAAAATCCTACTGGAGTTATTTTGTTATTGCAGACTGAGTCTTTTGTGTTTGACATTTATTTTATGCATAATATTAATAATAACAACTAGCATTTACCTAGCACTTTAAGCTTTGCATATCCTATTTCCACTGATGCTCCCAACAACCCTGTGAGGTAGGTGTTGTTTTTATCTCCATTTTACAGTCAAGGAAACTGAGACTGAGAGAAGCTAAGTGATTTGTTTAGGGTCACACAGCTACTGAGTGTCTGAGGCTGGATTTGAACTCAGGTTTTCCAGACTCGAAGCCCAGCACTGTATCCATGGTATCACCTGTCTCATATTTGATTCATTTTGTAATGTATATCCCCCTTTTGGGGAAACATAAGTATGATCCATTAGCTAAATTATTAGTAGATTTTGCCTCCAGAGCATTGGAATGGGAATTTAATGAGCAGAGACATGACCTATCTCCTTGGGCCAGAATTGAACCTAGTCTAACAGTATTCCAGGGTCCAGATCAGTGAAACCCTTTAGTGGAGAAAGGAATGGCATAGTACTCCCCTGACCCTGTGGATTCAACAGCAGTTTTCTAATGTTAGACTATCTTCTAACTGCTCAACACCCACATGGCTGTACCCTATCTCCTAGGCACCATGACTCTAAAATTTCCCCTCCAACCCTCACAATGTGCTCAGGGTGCAAGGGCTCAAAATTCCCATCTTTTCCGAATAGGTCCTCCGATCCAGTTGGCAAAAGGAAGAAATCCATTAGTAACTAGGGATAGTTTAAGGGGTTAACTTTTCTAGGGTTTTTAAAGAATGGCCTCTGAATACAAAGGAAAGGACATTTAAAGGAATTTCATCAAATATTTTCAGATAAAGGGTGCCTTCCAAATTAAGACAGCTCTTCTGCAATTTTTTAAAATTTGTGATTTTTAAAAATTGTGGTTGAATTTGTAATCATGATTTTTAAAAAAATACTGTTTAATGTTGTAATTATTATAGGACTCCAATACGGAGTTGCTTAAGCTAAGTGGTCCTAATGACCATAAATATATAAGCAATGACAGCTTGTGCATTTCCACTGACCTGACTCATCCTGACCCTATGTTAAACATATAAACGATCGAGGTTCCTGATTGGACAAGGCTCTCGGTCTACTCCACTGGCAGTACACCAACACCCATTTCTGGAGTCCCCAATTACCCATTGAGCCCTCACTCAGTTTCTAGGCCCAAGTAGGAAACTCTCCCACCAGAGTCTGGTATAGGTAAGAACATGGGGGATTTCCCCACCACTTCTGGATCTGACTAGGAATGCCCATTCCCATATCTGACACCAATTATCTGTCCTCAGCCACGCCTGTCTTTAAGGTATAAAAACTTTGTCAGATCCCACTCGCAAGGTGTACTTCCGCCCAGGTCTTGCTCCTGTACACATCTTTCACATGAGTAACCCTGGCCCAGAGTGGCTGAATTTCTGCTGCAATAATATAATTTATGTGTGTATTGCTTTAGTTTTTGCCTTCTTCTTGGGCCGCATAATAACGAAGCTCAGGCTTGAGTTAGCTCCCCAAGTCACAATTTTCTGTAAATTCTCAAACCCAGGTCTTTGCTCTGACCCAGTGAGGCCAAATATGGTGCCTCCTTAAGGGCCCCGCCCATCTGAGCCTTATTCTAGGGGATGGAAGTTTCCCATCAGCCTTCAGGGGTCCCAACTTTCATCTCCATATGGAGAAACTTAAAGCATCTATCTTGACTTGGGGCAACTGCTTTAAAAACATATAAACAAAAAAGAAAAGGTATAACCAGAGTAAGTTGGTGGAAAGAAGCCAGCATCCTCTACTGAAAATGTTTGGGGAAAGACAGCATATCTTTCCGTTCTGCACCATGGTAACCACAACAGGGCCCTTGTACCTTCTATGCCCAGCTCCACAGAATGGTGTTGAGTCATTTTTTCTATCACCCACCCTTTCCTCTATCCTTTCTTCCTTCTCCATTGGACCCAAACAAAGAATATTTACACATGTTTAGTCAGTTCCCAAGGAGAATTTTGGGGAGTACAATGGAATGGAGGCTCAGAGAGGAACCTGCGTTATGCCTTTATGGAAAAGAAAATTGTCTGGGGACAAATTCTACTGGGGGTGGGGAGGGAGGTGGGTTGTCCCTGGTTATGAGGAGGCACAGCAACCTAGGTGGGGGACCAGAGCCCATAAAGATTGAGTAGAGGGAAGGAGGAGGAAGAGTAACAGAATAAAGAAGAGAAAGAGGAAAGGGGGAGGAAAAGAAGAAGGAAGGGATAGGAGGAGTAGCAAAATAAAGAGGAGGGAGGAGAGAAGAAGGAGAGAAGATGATAGGAGGAGAAATAGGTTAGGAAGGAGGAGGAAGAGAGAGGGAGAGAAAGAGAGAAAGGGGGAAAAGAGAAAAGTGGGAGGGTGAGAAAAAGGAGGAGGAAAAAGGAAAGAGTGTGGAGAAACAAAGAAGGGGAAAAGAAGTGGGCAGCTAGAAAGGCATGGAGCATTTATTTAGTGGAATCTGCTTTGGAAAACCTGTAGAACTGCTTCTGTCCCTGCTTCCAAGGTTTTTGTTTTGTTTTGTTTTGTTTTAATGCATTGTATGGACCTTGGTTCAAATCCCTGTTCTGCTACTTACTACCAGTGTGGCCCTAGACAAGCTGAGATTTGGACCCAGGTGAATCAACATCAGGTTGGGAGCTCTTTCCACTGTAGAATCTGATTGCCAATGTAAGAAACAGCCAAGAGGCATTAAGAGAGAGGAATGTAAACAGCTGAGGGAAGAGAAGGCAGCTGCTCGTGCTGAATGCCTAGAGAATGACTGGGCGGGGTGGGGGGGGGGGTCACACTGGTAGACAAAAAAAAAAAGGGAGAGATGCCCTAGAACAGCTTTGTGAGAGGTGTGGAGGGGGAGGAGGAAAAGAGCCAAAGAAGGATGGGAATTCCTTCTGAGGCGGCCCCAGCACGAAGGGGCCTGAAACTTCCATTGGCCGCTGAACCGGACCACATTTCTGGGCCAATCAGAAAAAGGGAAGCTCTTGTAGCCGCTGTCCAGAAAGTAGTAAGGCTGGTCTGGAAAGCGACTGTAGGGGACATGAAAGAAACATTGTCAAGGTTTGCTGTCATGGGGATTCCTTCCATGTACGGCTTGGACTAGACTAAGGTCCCTACTAAGTCTCAAATTCTCTGCTTCTGTAAAAGCCAAAAGCTCAGGAAAAACAACAGATGGAAAAGATATTAAAATGACAAATTATAAAATAATAATAATTTATCCACCCACTTGGTAAAGTGCTTAACATATAGTAGGTGCTTAATAAATGCCTACTGATTGACTAAAATAATAACATATTAATAACAATCAAGTCTCCTTGCATTTATAATGTTTCTTTAACCTGAGGCAGGATCTTCTACCTGAAACTGGTCCTCTTTCAATAGATTCGACATTCATATTGCAAAGCACTCTTTCATCACAATATCCCTGCTGAAACAGGTCATACAAGGCCTATTATCTCCTTTTTAAAAGGGACAATCGTTGATGTTTGTCCTGCCTCGCCGTATCCCCTAGGAAACTGCGGAAGGAGTGTCCTTTACTGGAGCTAAATAGGGATACCAGGGGATTTATGAGGCTCCAAATGCCTCTTGTCTTTCTAGGTCCCCAGGGTTGAAGAGCACCCATACTCACCAAACAGCCATACTGAAGGTGCAAATTATTTGTATCATTAAAGCCTAGATGTATGTTTACTGCTGTACAATGAAAGTTAGACCAGATGGTCCCTAAGGCTCCTTCCAGCTCTAATATTCTCATCTAAAGCAATTAACAAGAAATCATGAGAGCAACAATTTCCAAACAATGCCCTATAATGAATAGATGTCTTTTTTCTTTTTTGAAGATAATAAACGGAACAGCTAAGTGGTACAGTGGATAGAACACTGGCCCTGGAGTCAGAAGGACCTGAGTTCAAATGTGACCTCGGACACCTACTAGTTGTATGACTCTGGGCAAGTCACTTAACCTCAATTGCCTCAAAAAACGAACAAGCAAACAAAAAAAAAGATAAACAATAACGAGATAAAGTCTAAATAAAACCCCAGGTACCTCCTGAGTAAATCAATTAATCCTGAGTTCCTCTAGGTCACACATCCAGCAGTTCAAATTTCAGAGTCTTAAGGAAGGTCTATGGAAATTCATCATTTCCATAGAAGGAGGGAAGATCATTAACACAGAAGCTAACCTAAGCCTTGTCTACTCAATTTGGGAAGGAATCTGCCCCTTTCAGTGTGGTACACAGGAAAATATTCCAGCTCAGTTTAATCTGAGAAGGGGTGTAGGTAAAAACCACCCCAGTGTTACCCCCTCAGGGCAAATTGAATAATGTAATGGGGGCTTGGCACCAAACCCCCATTTCATTACACAACCATTTAATTTTCTTTTCAGTTTGAAGTTTTCTCAGTTCTTATTTTTGGTTGTCTTTTTTTTTTTAATTTACTTATTTAGTTTTAGTTTTCAACATTCACTTTTAAAAGATTTTGAGTTCTAAATTCTGCCCCCCTTTCCCAAGCCAGCATGCAATCTGGTATAGGCTATACATTTACAATCATATTAAACGTGTTTCCACATTAGTCGTGTTGTGAAAGAAGAATCAGAACAAAAGGGGAAAACCACGAAAAAAGAAAAAGAGAGAGAGAGAGAATAGTATGCTTCAATCTGCATTCAGATTCCATAGTTCTTTTTTCTGGATGTGGATAGCATTTCATGAGTCTTTTGGAGTTGTTTTAGAGTCTTGCATTGCTAAGAAGAGCTAAGTCTATCAAAGTCAGTCATCCAATAACGTTGCTATTACTGTGTATAATGAATGGTCTCCTGGTTCTGCTCTCACTCAGCTTCAGTTCATGAAAGTCTTTCCAGGTTTTTCTGAAATCCTCCTGCTCACCATTTCCTACGGAACTATAGTATTCCATTACATTAATATACCACAACTTGTTCAGCCATTCCCCAGCTGATGGGCTTCCCCTCAATTTCTAATTCTTGGCTACCACAAAAAGAGCTGCTATAAATATTTTTTGTACATGTAGATTTTGAACATATTTTTGTACATTTTCCCTTTTTAATTATCTCTTTGGGATACAGCCCTAGAAGTGGTATTGCTGGATCAAAGGATATGCACAGTTTTATAGCCCTTTGGGCATAGTTCCAAATTGTTCTCCAGAATAGTTGGATCAGTTGACAACTCCACCAACAATGCATTAGTGTTCCAATTTTCCCGAATCTTCTCCAACATTTATCATTTTGCTGTTTTGTCATGTTGGCCAATCTGACAGGTGTGATGTAGTACCTCAGAGTTGTTTTAATTTGCATTTCTCTCATCAATAATGATTTAGAGCATTTTTCATATGACTATAGATAACTAATTTCTTCATTCAAAAACTGCCTGTTCATATCCTTTGACCATTTATCAATTGGGGAATGATTTGTATTCTTATAAATTTGACTCAGTCCTCTATATGTTTTAGAAATGAGACCTTTATCAGAGACACTGGCTGTAAAAATTGTTTCCCAGCTTTCTGCTTCCCTTCTAATCTTGACAACCATTTAAATTTAAGTAGGAGAAAATAGGACACATTACTTCCTTCTTTTGACCACAGCAATGAACGGGTGGGGGAGGGCAAGAGTATTCCTTATGTCCTATGGATCTCAAAGCACCTGGCTGAGCCAGGACAGATTACGAAGGCAGGTCAGTTGACTGCTGTAGGCATGAAGCAGTGCTGTCATTTCTGCCTTTCTATCCACTGCCTTCCTCTAAGGTTTTCATTTTTTAGGGGGGAGGGGCAAGGAATTCTATACCATTCTCAGGCTTTGTGGACCAACTGTCCTGAGAAAGAAAAGAGGACTGGCAAAATTTAAAAAAAAATAGTGGGGAGAGGGTACACAGTGCCCACTCAAACAATTCCCTTATCTTTGGATGGGTCAAGCTCCCCAACCTCACCCCCAATTCCAAACTACCCTGACCAAATGAGCCTCCCAACTGCCATTTCATGCTTGCAGATAACTAGAACTGAATTCAAATTAGTAAGTGTTTATTAAATACCAATTATGTGCAAAGAACTGAGGATGCAATGATATTTGTTATTGTCATTGAGTCATTTCTGAGTTGTGTCAGACTCTCCAGGACTTCACTTGGGCTTTTCTTGGCTAGGATACTAGAATGGTTTGCCGTTTCCTTCTCCAATTCATTTTACAGATGAGGAAATTGAGGTAAACAGGATTAAGTGACTTGCCCAAGGTCACACAGTTATTAAGTGTCTGAGGCTGGACTTGAACTCAAGAAGATGACTCTGCCTGACTCCAGGCCCTCACTCTATCCACTTTGTCACCTAGCTGCCCGTGCAAAAATCCACAAAAACCCACAAAATACCCACACGCACACATACACATACACAATCTGCCTTCAAGCCCATTCTACTGGATAAAAAAAAAAAATCAAGGTTCAGATAAAGAAATTGAGGCTCAGAAAAGGAAGAGTCAACCCAATCTCAGAGAGAGGGAAAGGAGTAGAAAGCGAATCCATGAGAAAGTTTAAATTACATATTTTGCCCGGTTACATTGTAAGCTCCTTGAAGGCAGGGACTGTCTTTTGCCTCTTTTTTTATCCCTAGTGCTTAGCATGGTGCCTTACACATACTAGACACTTAATAAATGTTTATTGATTGATTGATTTATATAGATTTATAGCTTACAAAACATTTTCCTCAGTAGTATTATAAGGGCTTCTCTATTTTATTATTTTTTCTCCCAAATGGGAAGACTGAGGTTCAGAAAGGTATATTAGAAAGGGCACTGGGTTTGAATCCCAGGTCTTTGGGCCATCCCTAAGCCTTAATGTATTAAATAATCTCAAGGCTCCCTTCCAGCACTAAATCCTATGGTCCCACAAGTAACTAACCTACCCTGGCTCATGCAAGTAGGACTTGGATTTCTGCCCCACACCGCCTCTCAAAAGGACTAATCTATGATGCCTGGACTGGAAGATCAGGACTCCTGGGTTCTGGGAGGGATGTGGGATCCTTTCCCACCTGTGCCTGTGGTAGAACTTGAGACCCAGAGAGGGCAAAGGGTGCTGGAAAGGGTAAAGGAGGTCAGAGCAAAATATACAGTCAGCCTTGCTTTCTTAATTCCAGCCTGAGCCCTTCCTGAAACAAGGAAGGCTATATCTGTTCAGCTTTGCCCAGGCTGTGGGAAGATAGGGAAGGGCAGCGGATAAGGGGGAGCAGATGGAGTGGGTAGGCAGGAAGCCCCAAGGAAGGCTGACTCATCCCTCTACCATGGAAGTGAGTCAACCACGGGAATGAAAGCCTGAGTGCCCTGCCCCAAGGAGCTCACAAAGCTGGTTCTGTCCTGTGGGTTGGTACTGCCTCCCTCTTCCTAGCCGCATCTAGAAAATCAGCCAGGCTTCCCTCCCTCCACTCCCTCTCACCCCATACCTAAACAATTTCTCACCATGCCCCTCTCTCTTTCCTCTCTCTCTCTACACCTCCACCTTTCCTCCTCTTCCTTCTCCTCTTTTTCTTTCTTCAGATCATACCCTGGTGGTTTAAGTCAAAACAATTGGAACATAGGGAAGGAGTTACCCTTCTGAGTCATAGGCACTTAAAGTAGGCTGGGTTGGCCCTGCTCTGGGAACCATGGCTGGGAGCCAAAGGTCCTACCTCTTTTCCTTCCACTTCTCCTTCCCTTTTAGTGATCTCCAAGAAACAGCCTGGGTTCATTTGCATAATCTAGGCCAGCTGTCCCAGAGGAAAACAGAATGAAAGACAAATGGAAAGAGAGTAGGAGTGACTCTATGAACCCCTAAAAACCTGAGTATTATGTGACCGCTCTTTCCTACCTCTGGGACATTGAATGCCTTTGGACTATTTAAACCTTCAATAATTCCATAACTAAGTTTCACAGCCCCAGGAGCCAGATCTCTGTCACTGTGAGTTGAGACTACTGTGTAAATTTTCTAATGACGTAAAGATTAGCCGCCATACCTATCAATGAATCCTTGGACAAATTTTTATGTCACCAGAGTCCAGCTGCTTCAGAGTTAGTACCTAGAAAGGAGGTAACTAGTACCATCTGCTAGAGAAGTTTCTCAGGAAAGCAGCGAAGCAGATCAGACAACAATTTCAGCGAGAAGATGTCAAAGCACCAACCAGATACTGAGGGCAGCAGCAGTGGAATGGAGAACATCAATAGAATTGCTGATGAAAGAGCAGTGAGACATAGAGCACAGTTGTGGAGGAGCAAAACATGACCCCTGGCAGGGGCCCCACCCACGGCAGTACTAGAAGTCATGGGAACTGTACAGATCCCTGGAATCCCTTTGGTGACCCACAGAAAGGGGAGAGGGAGGTTTGGAGTTCTTTTGACTCCATAGGGATTCAGATGTGAAAACCTCACCTTTATTGTTCCATTTTTTGAAGCCTTGTGCTAAATTGCAAAAGGCTTATCCATCTGAGATACCAGATCTTAACACTTCATCCAGAGCTTCACATAAACATACATTTGTGTTTGAAAGTCAGTTTTCAGTGTCTTTGACCAGGCCAACCTAGGTCTCAGACAGACCTAGACATTGGACTGGATACTATGAAATATTGCTATTCCCACCCACAGAGACAGGGATGAAGAAGGTGAGGGTGGGGGAAGGGAGAGAGAGAGAGAGAGAGAGAGAGAGAGAGAGAGAGAGAGAGAGAGAGAGAGAGAGGAGAGAGAGAGGAAAGGGGGAAAGGGAAAAAGAGGGGGAAGGAGAGGGAGAAAGAGAAAGAGAAAGGAGAGGAAGGAGGAGAAAGGGGGAAGGAGAGAGGAGTAGAGAGAGAGGAAGGAGGGAAAGAGAGGGAAGGAAGAAGAAAAAGGGAAGGAGAGAAAGGAGAAGAAAGAAAGTGGGTGAGGGAGAGAGAAAGAAGGAGGGAAAGGATGAGAGGGAGAGAGAAGGAGGAAGAAAAAGGGAAGAAAAGAAAGTGGGAGGGGGAGAAAAAAGTGGGGGAGGAGGGGGAGAGAGAGAGGGAGGAAGGAGGGAAAGGATGAAAGGGAGAGAGAGGGTGGAAGAAAAAGGGAAGGAAAGAAAAGGGGAGGGAGAAAGAAAGTGGGGGGACAGGGGGAGGAGAGAGAGAGAGAGAGAGAGAGAGAGAGAGAGAGAGAGAGAAACTCCTTCAGCTCCCCCTGGGAGAGGGGAAGCAGAATAAGCCAAAATTCCCCTGGGAGGGAAGCAGAGAAAAACACACACACACACACACACACACATCCCCCTAGGTATTTTGTCCCACTCCTGTCACCTGCCCTTCCCCCTTCTCACCACCTTTACTCACAATCAACTTGGCTTCTTCCTCCTCAGATCGAGGGGGAAATTGAGTCACCCACTCAGCCATTCACACCAAAACAAGCTAAAATAGGCTCCAGGCATCATGTCTTCCAGGCCCAGATCTGCTTGTCCTTTTCTCTACCTCTCATTCATTCCCAGGTTAATCGGGACTTGGTACTGAGGCAGAGAAGAAGCCATTCCAAGTTTCCGGGACAAAAACAGAGGAATAGAACAAGATAGAGCCTTGAATACCAAAACTAACCTTCTCGCTCTTCTTACTGACTTATTCCCTCCCTTCACTCTACTTTCAGGGCACAGACAAACAAGGATAAGGGGCAAGGGTGAGAGTAGGACCAGCATCTCTCCTGTTCCTAAGCCTCCATCTCCAGGGAAGTTGCCTCTTCAGTCCTTCCTCACCACAGACTCAAGATCACATGATGTTAGGACTGGAAGGAATCTCACCAACCAACTCCCTGATTTTTCTAGATGTGAAAAGTGAGGCCAAGAGAGCACAGTTAAGAGGTTTACTCATGAGCACTCACAGGTCATAAGCAGTAGAACAGGGCAGTGAACTCAGTCTTTTCCAGCATACCTCTTTCCACAGCGTCACACTCCCTCACAGTCAGAGAGCTCTTCCTGCCAACAATAACTGACTTCATATAGCATGTTAAAGTTTGGGAAACACTTTACATACTCATCCTGTGAGGCAGTTACTACAGGTAGCATTATTCCCATTTTACAGATAGGAAAACTGAGCCTCAGAGCAGTTAAGTGACTAGCCAACAAGTGTGTCACAGGTGGGATTCCAGCCCAGATCACGGCAGGATGCTTTCCTTAAGTGGTCCACTTGCTTTGTTCACAGTAGAAAACGAGAACTGCAGTATAATCACCAGCTCTGGACCTTAAGTAGGAGAAGGAGAGGAGCCCCACGAGAAAGCTGGGCTGGGGACAATAGGGAAGCAAGGACCTAGGACCCCAGAATGCTACTATCCCTAGCTCTGCAGTGCCCTCTGGCGGTGTGTTGTGGTTATGTCCGCCTCAAGAAGTTACCCTCCATAGGGATGTCAGGCTAGAGAAGGTGATAAAAGCTGTGGGAAAAGCACTTTTCTGATGTGTTTTTCTTTTCTTTTTCCCCCCTCAAGCTTTCATTCTGTCCAACCATCTTCCTGGCTACTCTGAATAATTGATTTTGAGGGCATGGGTGCCCTGTCCAGCCATGAAGATTGCCACCTCTCCACATTCCTTTCTTCTTTGCCTTGTGGCCAACCTTTTGGTGATAAGGCCCTCTAAACTTATCCAGGGGCAACAGTACATGTGTCTGCTGCCAGGCTGTACTCAGAACCTTTCATGGGACCCACTAGAGTCTGTACTTCAAAGGCTATAGTCTTCAAAAATCCAGAAACACCTATCTTTGTGAAAGGCATTGAATTGTTTTTTTTTTAATTCTCATTATGACTTTTTTGATGTTCAAAGCATTTTCCATTTGCCCCTTAGTTCCTGTGGCTACCTTCTTTGTCTTTCTGTCTCACTGGGTCTTTCCCTATCAAACTTATCAATCTGTTCCATCCACCATCACCCACAAGTCAAGTGCATCTACTCTCTGCCATGTTAAGTGACAGAACTTTGAGCAAAGCAAAGGGAGAAACAGAGCTCCTCAGTACTGTTCTTCAAGGTCTCAGCTAAAATCCTACCTTCTGCAAGAAACCTTTCCCAGTATAGCTTAATGCTAATTCTTCTCTTCTGTTGTTTATCTCTGAGTTATCCTGTATGTGTCTTGTGGAGAAAGGGCTGTGCCTTCATGTGGCGTGGGTGTGTTGTATCCTCCCTTACAATGTAAGCTATTTGACAAGCAGTATACTTTCAGAAAAACCTGGAAAGACACATAAACTGATACAAAGTGAAACAAGCAGAGACAAGAGAACATTGTCCATAGTAACAGCAATATTGTACAATGATGAACTGTGAATGACTTAGCTATTCTCCGATGCAATGATCCAAAACAATTCCAAACACTTAATGTTTAAAAAAAAAATGCTGTCCACTTGACACTTATTAGCTGTGTGACCCTGGACAAGTCACTTAACCCTGATTGCTTCACCAAAAAGAAAAAAAAATGCTATCCACCTCCAGAGAAAGAACTGATGGTGTCTGCATACAGATTAAAGCATATTTATTTCATTATTCCGGGGGGGTTTTGATCCATGTTTTCTTTTGCTACATGGCTAATGTGGAAATATTTTGCATGACTACACGTGTCTAAATCTGTTTCAAATTGCTTGCTTTCTCAAGGAGAGGGGAAAGGAGAAAGGGAGGGAGAAAATTTAAAACTCAAAATTGTAAAAAACAAATGTTAAAAATTTTTTGTTTACATGTAATCAAGAAAAAATTAAATTAAAAAAAAAGAATGTGAGCTACTTGTTTCTGCCATCACTTAGCACAATTCCTGCCATAAAGTAAGCATTTAATTAACTGACTAATTGATTGCTCTAACTCCTCAGCTTCCTAATCCTTTTTGTCATTCTCCAGTTTCCCCATGACAAGTTGACTCTGAAATGGTTTGGAAGCAGTGAAGTTTCTGAAGCAGCTACAAATATTATTTCTCCTTTCCCCCTCTCTGCTAGGTATGCTCAGTCATTTCAGTCATGTCCGTCATGACTCCATTTGGGGTTTTCTTGGCAAAGATACTGGAGTGGTTTGCCATTTCCTTCTCCAGCTCATTTTTCAGATGAGGAAACTGAGGCAAATGGGATTAAGTGACTTGCTGAGGGTCACACAGCTAGTAAGTGTCTGAGGCTGGATTTGAACTCAGAAAAATGAATCTTAGGGGCAGCTAGGTGGCGCAGTGAATAGAGCACCGGCCCTGAAGTCAGGAGGACCTGAACTCAAATCTGGCTTCAGACCAAACACTTGACACTTAACTAGCTGTGTGACCCTAGGCAAGTCACTTAACCCCAATTGCCTTAAAAAAAGAAAAAAAAAAGAAAAATGAGTCTTCCTGACTCCAGATCTGGTGCTTTATCCACCATGCCAATTAGCTGCCCCAATTAAGATTTAAGAAAATGTTAATAATGCCAATTAAACTTAAAGGTGACTTGTGTATACATTTTTTTTCCACTCCCAGAGAGCCTGGTTGTTAAAATTTTACCAGTACACCACTGCTTAGACAGAGGGTGTGTGTTTGTGTAGGGAAAGGGGGGTAGGGTATAGAGTACCCTTTGCAGAGTCAAGGGTGCACATATAGAGGAGTTGGGAGGATGTTATAGGTCCAGGCTGGTGCTTAGTTTAAGACCAACAGGAGACAAACTTGATATCCTTTAGATATTGTCTAATTTTCTTTGAGTCTGAGGAAAGATGGGCAGCTAGGTGGTGTAGTGGATAGAGCTGTTTTTTTAAATTTTGAGTTTCAAATTTTCTCGCTCCCTTTCTCCTTTCCCCTCTCCTTGAGAAAGCAAGCAATTTGATTTAGATTTATACATGTGTAGTCATGCAAAATATTTCCACATTAGCCATGTAGCAAAAGTGCTTTATCCACCATGCCAATTAGCTGACACAATTAGCTAATAAGTGTCTGAGGCTAGATTTAAATTCAGATCTTCCTGACTGCAGGCCCAGCTGTGCCACCTAGCTGGCCCATAACATAGATAATGTAAATTTGTGGTTTTCTGAGTCAATATGCTGCCCACAGGAATCTGTTTCTGTTTTAGTTTGTTATGATAGACCAGTTGATCACCAAGGTCTTTTCCACCTCTAAGTTCTACGACCCTGTGATTTATGACCCATTATCAGTAAGAAGTCATAGAAACTACAGGGCTGAGTCAGAAATGGGAGGAAACTGAGCAAGATTCTTTACAGATAGGCTGATAGCAACTATAAAGAGCTCAGGTTCCTGATTTTATCTTTATTTAGATAAATAACAAATTCCTCTATTTGCTATCACAACCACCTGTTACACCAGGTCTTGAGAGTAGGGACTATTTCATTCTCAGTATTTGTATCCCTAGAACCTAGCACAGTGCCTAACACATAGTAGGTGATTAATAAATGCTTGTTGATCTACTAAACAAATGCTAATGAACAAGGAGGTCATCTCCCACTTTTCTTGCCTCCTTTTCTCAGGCCCCTATTAGGGTCTCTTCTAGTTTCTGCAATTAATCCAACATATGTTTGTTGAACGCTATTTACTTTCATTCAAGAAACTTTGTTATCAACTAGCTACATCAAGGATTTAAGGAAATTCTTCTTCACAGTGACTCAGATGCCTTCTCATTCTGGAAGCCCTCCCCCGCCACCCCATCCTTGCAGCCCCTGCCTTCCAATTGGTAAATTCCTCCTGCAACTGCCATTTTGAAGAAATGCTCAGGTCAACCATTCTTCATTCCTTTCCTAGCTCCACTCCCAACTCTGTACTTTGTCCCCTTTTGAGTACCT
The DNA here is from genome assembly GCF_003287225.1 of Phascolarctos cinereus. Classification (NCBI taxonomy): domain Eukaryota; kingdom Metazoa; phylum Chordata; class Mammalia; order Diprotodontia; family Phascolarctidae; genus Phascolarctos; species Phascolarctos cinereus. The sequence goes on from NW_027555514.1 coordinate 185,555,946, forward strand.
TCCTCTCTCTCTCTCTCTCTCTCTCTCTCTCTCTCTCTCTCTCTCTCTCTCTCTCCTACCCCTTTATATGTTGTCTTCCTTGTTGTGGGTTGGGACCACCTTTACTTTTGTTTATATTTCTATTCCAGAATTGAGCACTGTTCAGAGCACGTAGTAAGCACTTAATGAATATTTGTTTACTTGTTGATTTTTTGACTAAGGAAATTATAAAAACTATTCATGTGCTCAAGGGAATATCTGTGTTCTTACTTTGCTTCATCTTCTTTTCTTCATGATGCTGCTTATGGCTCCCCAAAAGAACTGCTATGATTGGATCAAAGTGGGAGGTCAAAATGAGATGAGAGACTGACTTGGGACTTTCAAAAAAAAAGTAAGGGAAAATCTTTATTCTCCAAAATACTACTTGGTGTAATTTGCCTTTCAACAAACATACAGCCAGAAAGAAAATCCTACCCTATATATATAAACAAAAACCTTTGCAAACTCCTAAGATTTTTCTTCTGTTGAGTATAAAAGTATGGTTTTGTAAACTTCCTGACGGGAAAAAAAATCAAGCTTACCAATAAATTATTTTAATGATGCTATTTCAGCAGTAATAGTTATATTATATTTGAAGTTTACTAAACTTAAATCAAAATTGTGAGCCCTGTTCTCAGTTTGCTATAGTTTGCATATGTCTGACTATAACAATTTTTCTGAAATGAATGGGATTCTGAAAATCAAATCTGTAGATGTGGTGAAGAAATTTCGATTCACAAAAAATATCCCATTATAATCTCATAGTTGTAGATAATGAATATGTTAGACATTTACAATATATTGATTGTTGCCTTTTATTAGGGAAAAATGTTAATTTGCCCAAAATGCTTTAAATGTATGCTTTAGGCTTTCCACAAGCATGGCTAAGATGTTTTGAGTGATAAAAAGACCTTGGTAGATAATAAAAACAAAGATAGTCAAAACACGTAAATTTTTAAAGTGAAATTGATTATCAAAAAGTTTAACCAAGAGGAGTGGCAGATACTCTGATCTGGATAAGTTGATCTAAGAATCAGCAGCATAGAGATAATAAGTAAAAACATGGAAGCTGATGATCGAAGACAATTTCAAAGAAGCCATGATGAAAAATTCTATCCACCTCTGGCAAGAGAGCTGATGAACTCTAAGTACAGACTGAAACATACTTTTTTCACTTTATTTATTTATTTTTTTTGCAACATGACTAATATGGAAATATGTTTGGCATGATTTCACATGTATAATTGACATCATATTGCTTGCCTACTCAATGGGTGGGGAAGGGGCTGGAGGGAGGGAAAGAATTTGGAACTCAAATTTTTTTTTAGGTGAATGTTAAATAAATAAAAGAATAATTTTTAAAAAGAAAAAATAAATTGTTCTCTTGGATCTACTCCAATTTTCATCATTTCATGCAAGACATCCCAAGTTGTTTTTAAACCATCCCCTTCATTATTGATAAATGATTTTTTTTATTCATTCTCTCATAGCCTTCTAGAATCCCAGGGTCTTTATCATGCCATAAAGACACACTGAAGCAGAATATCTGGGGACTAGATTATGAGAGTTAACTTTTATATAGTACTTTAATGTTTAAAAAGTATTTCCTCCTAACTAGCTCCTGTGAGTTAAGTAGTACAGGTATTATTATCCCCATTTCATATGTGAAGGAATTGAAGTTCAGAGATGTATAGTGACAGAAATAGAGCTGGCGACTTGAAATTAACTTAGTCATCCAACTTTAAACCAATATTTGTTCTCCTATCACATGCTGTAAACCTAGACACAAGCCAAATGTTGGCATTCCCAAGAGAAGCCCTGGATAGAATACACAAGCCCAAGAGGATATGACTATTGAGGAATCCCCAAGTTTGAACTCAGAGCTTTGCTTCTATGTCACAGGTTATACAGAACTGGATTAGGACCACAGGAGGGCATCTTCATCTATAAAATGACTTTATGGTTCCTTTATTGTTGTTGTTCAGTCATTTTCAGTTGTGTCTGATTCTTCATTCTTGGCAAAGATACTAGAGGGGTCTGCCATTTCCTTCTCCAGCTTATTTTGCAGATGAGAAAACTGAGGCGAACAGGTTCATATAGCTAGTAAGTGTCTGAGGCTAGATTTGAAATCAGGAAAGTGAGTCTTCCTGACTTCAGACCTGGCATTCTACCCACTGTGCCACCTCGCTGCCTACCTAAGGTTCCCCTACCAGCTCTAAATCCTATGATCCACCTTGAATAATCTGGATGCTCACCAGCTTGGAAATAGAGAGAGCGTTTCTGGTTCTGGGATACTTGGAGGCCCAAATGCTATTGATGGTAGGGACTGGGACCAATGGGAGAAAGGATTTGTTATTATTCAAACTGCCCCAGAGATACTCACACCATGGGCTTCTGTCTCAGAAGTGTCGTCACATAGAAGAAGCTGTCTTCTATTTCTATTGAGGTGAGAATATGAGGAAATTGGGTGAAACTGCATCAGGAGGGATTCAGGTAAAAGAAAAGAATCCCTGATGAATCTGAGGTGTCAGGCATCAGAATAAGTGACAAGGGGAAATTGCACTATTTGCCTCTCCCTGGAGAAGGAAATAATCCCTCATGTTCCTGGGTTGGGTGAGGTGTGATCCTGTTACAAAGTTTTAGAAGTTTTGTGACTCAGTCATCTTGGATTGATGGTCCAAGGATTTGGTCATTGTGACCTTGTATTTCAAGAGGCACAGAGTGGGTTCCAGTTAGCCATGTTCCTGGTAAGGGGCAGGGGCAGGTAATAAAGTGCTTTAAACACCAAACAAAGGATTATACATTTGATCTGGAGGGGACAGAGAGCCACTGGAGTTTACTGAATGTGGGTTTGGGTGCACTTTGGATTACCTTGGCAGTGGAGCAGAGAAGGTGATGGGATTATGGAACCTGGACCCCTAAAAGGAAAAGACCACGTGTTTGAACCATGTCTCTAAATAAGACCAGCCCCTGAACTTTCCCACACATTTCAGCAGCTCAGGTCACTGGCAATTTTTGCCTGAGGCATCTGGCTCTTCCCAGTCTACCTAAATACTCAATAATCCTTTTAACTGCCCTTTCACTATGACCCTCTCACCACTTAACTCCTTTCATTGTCTTGCACCTGGCCCACCCCAGGCTACCAGCCTCTATTTAATCCCTTCTAGACCCTTTCTCTGTTGCCCGGAACCACCTCCTAATCCCATCCAGATCTTCTCACTGTCTTTTCTTGTATATAAGTACCAATCTCACCCCCATTAAATTGTGCAGATTCCCTAAAAATCTTGCCAGCTCCTATTGGTGTTACAATACTGCAGATTTACTAGGAATCTTGCCCACTTTACTGGTATTATAATAAAACCTCACCACTCTGAGTGAAAGAAAGCTTAAGTGGTTGAATTCTTTCAAGGCAGACCCCCTGAACCCTTGCACTTCAGGGTTTCCAGCACCCCAAAATGCAATAGATGGACTGGAGTTTGGAAAAATTTGTGGCAGGGTAACCAATCAGCAGGCTACTGCAATACTCTAGGCATAAGGTGATGAGGGCCTGCACCAGAGATAATCATTAAAAACCGTGGGAGCTGATGAAATCACCAGGTAAAATACTATAGAGAAAGAAGAGAAGAGGGAGGGCCTAGGACAGATCCCTGTGGGATACCCATGATTAGTAGGAATGATCTGGATGAAGTCCCTGCAAGGGAGATAGGGTCATCTGGGTAGGAGAAGAACTAAGATCAGTGTCATGAAAACCTTGAGAGAGTGGTCAACAATGCCAAAGGCTGTAGGGAGGGCTAGAAGGATGAGGATTGAGAAAAAGCCATTATATTCGACAATTCAGAGATAATTAGTAACTACAGAGAGAGCATCTGTACTTGAATGATGAGGTTGGAAGCTAAACTGTAAAGAAGAGAGTGAGAGGAAAGGAAATGGCGGCACCTCTTATAGACAGTCTTCCCAAGGAGTTTAGCCACAAAAGAGAGGTACAATATGGCATTTTAAAAGTGCTTACTATATGCAAAGCACTGTACAAAACAATGAGGGTACAAATTAGAAAAGTAAGACAATCTCTGCTCTCAAGGAGCTCACATTCCCATGGAAAAGACTGGAGTATGGAAGGTTTCAGCTACAAATGCAATGGAAAAGTCTCCTGATCCTTTGAGTACAGAGGCAAAGCAGATACTAATGCCACTTCCTTAATGTCATTTCCACCAATAAAATCATGTCCTTTTCTGATGTTGAACCATTTGAGAGCACCAAGGGTTTTGGTGAAAAGAATTTTGCTTTCTGGGTCTTCAGAGGCTGTAGCAATAGACTTTGCAGGAACAATGACCAGGCTGCATTGCTTCCAAGAATGACGGCTTCAGGCACTGGACTGAAAGCATTGCTATTCCAAAAGCTCTCTCTATAAATGTACAATTTATTCACTTTCCCCACCCTCACCCCTGCCTTTTTGCAGAGGTGGAGTCTGTGGAGGTATAACATTGCATACATTTTCAGACTTTTTCAGTGTATTGATCAATTTTGCTCATTTTTTCTCTTCTTTTTTTTCTTTTCTTACTTTTTCTATAAAAAAATATTCTTTGTTATATGGGATGGGACTGAGGTGGGGACTAGAGGGGAAGAAATACTGAGAGAAGTTTAGGTGATACAAAAACAAAAGGTATCAATAAAAATTAAATGATTTTTTTTAAAAAGACCCCTCAAAGCCAAAGCAATGGCAAATTTCCCAATATTCTCTTGGCCCACCCATCAATAGTTTATTGCATTCAGAGAACTAGCACATCTTGGGTGAGGGAGGGGAACCTTGAGCATGCAAAGAGCCACTTATGGACCAGAGGCCTCTTGTATATAAGTGATGATTTGGCAACACTTGCCCTCTTCCACCCATCTCCAGAACAGCTGCTCCTCACATGTCATCACCTGGCTTATGCAATTCTGGCCCTTGACATTGAACTTCCAAGCACTTGGGTATCACACTTACAATGTGCCAGACACTATGTCAAGTGCTTTACAAATATTTCATTTGATCCTTACCACAATCATTTGAGGTAAGTGCTATTATAATTCCCATTTCACAGTTGAGGAAACTAAGGCAAACAGGGCTAAGTGACTTGACCAGGGTCACACAGCTAGTAAATCTCTGAGGACAGATTTGAACTTAGGATCTTCCTGACTCCAGGCCCAGCACACTATTACAGGTTCCAGCTGTGTGGGGTTCAGGGACATCTATAAATTCCACGGGTTTTGGCACAGAGAGAAGGAGGATTCTAAGAGAGCCTTTGCTACCTTAGTGATATTTGAAATAATCCAATGATACTCACTTTGTTCCAAACCAAGTCCTTGCAGTTCTGAGCACAGAAACCTTTCTGAGGAATTCCACATAAATATGACCAGGGGGATTGGTTGCTGGTACTTCATAATCTCAGTACTGTGTACTGAGGCAGTGGTATCAAATTCAAATAGAAACGGGGCCCACTAAACTGTTCATAAGGACCCCTGAAGCCACATATTGACTCAGAAAAATAACATTATCTATGTTCTATTAAATTTTTATTTTGTTAAATATTTCCCAGTTAAATTTTCATCTGGTTCCAGTGGCACTTGGAGTTTTGTGGGGCAGGTGTTTGACACCTCTGTACCAGAGTACTGGATCTTAGGAACTAAGATTTGGAGAGGGCCACCTTATTGTTCTTATGCTACTGGACACTTTGCTTAGAAGAGCTCAATGCTGCATCCAGCTAAGAAAATTCCCAAGGGCAGAGCTCCTTCCCTGATACCAGTGGGAACAGCACAGTACAGTGAAAAGAGCACAAAATCTACAATCAAAGAACATTACTGTGTAATGCTGGGAAAATCCTTTGGCCTCAGTTTCCTTATCTTTAGACTGATAATAAAACACTCTTTCCATGTCTAGCAGAGAAGTGATGGACTAAGGGTGCAGAATAAGAAATATATTTTCAAACCTCAAGCCATTTGTGTCATTATATACAAAGGGGAAAAAAAAGAAAAAATATAAAAGAATAAGTTGAGGTAGATGATTGTGATGGAATATTACTGCACTATAGGAAATGATAAACTCAATGATCTTAGAAAAACATAGAAAGATTTGCATGAAATGATGCAAAATGAGCAAAACCAAGAGAACATTATGTATAGTAACAACAATATTGTCTTAAGAATGACTTTGAGTGAATAAGTTATTTTGACTATTATTAATACTCAAATTAACTATAAGGGATATATAAAGAAAGACACTATCTACATCCAGAAAAAGAACTGATAAATAGACGTATGAATAGAACAATTATATGTGTGTGTGTGTGTGTGTGTGTGTGTGTGTGTGTATTTGTGTTTAATGGTAGCCATCTCTAAGGTGGGGGTGGGGGTGCGTTAGGGAAGAAAAAAAGGAAAAAAAGAAATGAACACGATAATTTTGTTATATATTTGAAAGAAACAGCAAGTTGTACATAGTAAATTTGCAGTTTCATGAGCAATCATCTTTTTATTGTACTGTGTTATGAAATGCTTGTTTTATTCCATAAATTAAAAAGGAAAGAAAAGAAATCCAAAAAAAAGAATAATTTCAAAATTAACAAAAGAGAATAGAAATAAATTTAGAAAGGGACATGGACAAGCAGAATAATATTGGAACTACCATGTTAAATTTGCATTTTTTTTATTTTTTAAAAGATATGCATAGTGGGGGGAAAAAACTGCAGATAACAGTTCATGGTTTCATGTACAATCACCCTCCCTCCTAAGCTGCTTGTTAAACATTTATCAGCACACCCCTACATAAAAGAATATGCAAAATATAGACAAAATAAATGCAAGTTAATTTGGTAGGAAACAATAGTACCTGGGGTGACCAGGAAAGGCCTCATGTAGTAATTGATGCTTGAGCTGAGCTTTGAGCATAGCCAGAGCCTCTGAGAGGAAGAAGTAAGGAGCGAGTGAATTCCAGGCATTGAGAAAATCTGTAAAAAGGCAGAGATGAAAGTTCTCCTGTCAAATGTAAATAACAAAAAGGTGAATTTGACTGAATTGTAGTGTATGTGTGTAATAATCCTGAAAAGGTAGATAGAGCCAGGTTATAAAACATTAAAAAGAGGAATTTGTATTTGAGCCTAGTAGTAATAGGGAGCCATTGGAGTTTATTGAACAGAGGAGTAATATGGCAAACCTGTGCTTTAGGAATATCACTTTGGCCATTGTAAATAATGGATCGGGGAGGGGTGAGATTTAAGGCTGGGCACAGATCTAGACCTGAGCTAACGATACAAACCAAGGCTCCAGTAATTGTTCATAAAAGGGGGAGGGAAGGGAACACGTATTTATTAAGTACCCACAATGTGCCAAGCACTGTGGTAAGTGCTGTACAAATATTATCTTATTCTTAAATCCTTATAACAACCTTGGGAGGTAGATCCTATTCTTATCCCCATTTTACAGTTGAGGAAACTAAGGAAGATAGATAGACCATGGATCACACAAGTGACCTGAGATCAGATTTAAACTCAGATCTTCCTTAGTTCATCCATAGTCATGTAGCATGATACTCCGTGTATCTATCAGTCTGTATAGAGCTGATGGATAGAGAACCCAATAGAACGTCCAACACAGATTTTCTGTGATTTCCCTACTTCTTTGGGTCATCTATAACATTATGGACCTAAAAGGTAGGATAATATCTTGTTCATGGTATATAACCCAACCAAGACTGTTTTGTTTTGTTTTGTTTTTCCCTCTTCTCTCCTGGACCTCACAGAATAACCAAGACTCTCTGCATGTTTCTAAAGGTAATTTTTGGATTCCACAGCCCTCCTCCTATGATCTCCATTTGGATTTCTAGCTTGTCTCCCCTTACTGAACTATATTTTTTCCAGCCCTCCAGTAAAGAGTCACCTTTCTACAGTAACTCTTTCCCAGTCTGATAGCCATCCAGAGAAACCAAGCCAAATCCTGTAACAATGTCTCCTGGGGTTCTGTCTCCTACCATCACGACGCTGAGGCCATCTTACTGCCGTTCATGGAACTTTGTTGTAATAATGTAATCCTTTCCCTCTCCCACAGAACACACCCTTCTATACAAACTCTGCTTTCTACTCTCAGTTTTGTTAATTGTTTTTTTTTCTTGACTACATATTTTTTTCCTGTAGTTAGTGACTGGGAAAGGTGGAAGCTGGCCAGGTTTTGCAGCATATCCTATGTGTTCTCAAAAGAGAATCTAAACAGGGGCTGAGCACAACTACCCCCTGGGAGATTTCCAGTGTACAGGACCACATTACTCTATTTTTTTTTTGTAGCCTCCAAAATAACAGATCTCTCTGGAAACTGTATTATCACTGTAGTGTAAAGACTTCTAGTCTACCAGCTGGGGGCTCCTTCCTCACTCCATACTCATCCATGTTCTTTATAATGATGGTTCGCTTTGACTATGAACAGCCCTATGCAAGTCCTTTTCTATGCTGGGTGGGCAAGTGCTGCTTCTAATGTCTAGTGGATTGGCAGAGGTATAGACTTGAGGAGACAAAAGAAGTTCCAGCACATAGTGTACTCAACCCTGAATTGGTAGAAACTTACTACAAACGCCATCCCAAAATGCTATAGCCTTGAGGTCCAAGGAGAGGGATTCAGAGGGAATATTTGAGCCCAAGGTTTAATTGCTGCAACTGGGTCAACAGAGATCATGGCGAACCCAGCCATTGACCATTCTGATACATCACACTGGTGGCCAGGGACACAAGTAGCTTCTAGAAAACACAGACTGAAGCTCCAAGGAGATCAGTTGAATAAAGTGTAGTGAGTTTTTTCCTACATGCTCTGTACTGTGCCTCCCAATCCGGTCCTGCCCCTCAGGCCTGAATCTATCCTCCCACAATCAGTTTCCCTATCATTTCTCCCTTTGGCTAATAAATAGTGCCTGGGTACTGAGGCAGCCTGCTCTTTTGGTTTATAACTGTATCCATATTTGGACACCACCGCTCCCAACTCAGGAGAGAGCTCTTGCTAAATTCTGTCATCCTTTTTTGTCACCCCTTTCATCCCAGACATGTTCAACTACTGGAGTTTTGGAGTGAATCTTTGGAATTTGTGTGCCTACCATCCCACTCTCACTCTATACCCAATTCTGTTCCTCCCTCAAGACCTGTCTTAGGTCTTCCCTCTTCCCCCACTCTTTGCTCCCTCCAGCCAACAGCAATCTCTGCCTCCTCTGAGTGCATAGCACTTACTGCCTTCCACTCATTTGGCAATTAAATATGTACTGCCTTTTTCTGTTTATGTTTTTGCTTTGACTTTTTTCCCCCCAAAGAGACTACAGGCTTCGTAAGGGCAGAGACTGTGGTTTATGGCTGTCTGTATTCCCCATGGGGCCCCCTACCTTGTGGCCTCTCGGTTCAGATTTGGTGATTGGTTCAATGGAGCGTGCCTTGTTTTTTTTGCCTGCTTTGTGGTCTATGTGGGCAAATCTGAACTGACCACGCAGCCTGGTTGAGGGAGACAGAGCACTTGAAGGGGAAGTATCACAGTAAGGCAACTCTGGGCAGACTCTAAAAAAAAATTGGGTTCAACATGCTCTTATTCACATTCACTCAGGGCCACCTGTTTCTCACCGGTATCACCTGGTCTACTCCTCATCTCCATCAATTTTTAAAAATGCCACTGTTCCTGCAGTTCTGGTCGGTCAAATAGAATGAAACACTTTGGTCTTCATTGACAGCCAAATTACAGGCAAAATGAGATGGCCTGAGCCAAACTGAATGGCCTCACCTCGCATGGTGGGCTGAATGTGGCTTCTGCTGATTCACCTCAGTAGTTTTGTACTGAATGTTCCTTCATAATAGCCGCCACTCAGGATCAATACCTACCTGCAGGTGATTTCCCTCATACCTGGAGGTCTTCACGTTCTTGTTATTCGTCCTTCATTCTCAGAGAAGACCAATGACATCACAAGGGTGATGTCTTGACTTTCGAGTGACTTGGATTTAAATGAGGCAGAGCTGTACAAAGTCATCAACCTCATTCTCTCCTCCAGAGTCATCAGAGGTCTTCAAAGTTTTAAAGCTAAGAACTACTATTGCTGCCTTGACTGTTGGGATGCAAATAAGTTTCCTAGACACTTTGAGGGACATTCTAATTCCCATGAAAAGTGTTTATAGAAAGATTACTCCATCGATAAAGACATTTTGATGTCTTGGGTTGAGACTCATCAGTGGTTTTAGCTCATCTGTTACGTTTTTGGCTGCCGCTTCTATAGCCACCAATACTTCTGCCTCCATGTGGTTTCTGTGTTTCTAAGGTTGTTTTTATTATCATAATCCTGACTCCCACCCACGTGGTGCTCCGAGGAGGGCCTGTACAAGCAGAAAGAGATGTGATTCCCAGTGGCAGAGAGAATGCTGAGATGACATCTGCATGAGGGGTGGAGCTGATGCCAGAGTTTCTTAGGGGAGAGATATACGGTGCTAGCGACTGTTCAGCAGAAACCAGTAGATAGGAAGTCTTTGGAAGCTGCATTCACGTAGGGGAAGTTGGTTCCTCAACGTGTCTTTGATTTCCAGCTTGCTTACTTAGAAACTTCAGAGAGAGAATTTCCCCTTGGGTAAGATCAAGGCCTCTCTCTTGGTTTGAGCTGAGATCTTATCTCAATCCTACCAGAAAAGTTTTCCCTCTTGTGTATTTCCTGGCATAATTCACCAGTTTCTATTTGCTATTTTTGCTTAAATGCTTTACTTGTTATATGCTGATTGTGGTGGTCTGTTGTATAAAAATAATAACAGCTAACATTTATATAGTGCCTACTACATGCCAGGCACTATGCTAAACACTTTATAAATATTGTCTCACTTTAACAGTCTTGGGAAGAAGAGGTGGGTGCTATTATTATCCCCAATTTACCGATGAAGAAACTGAGTTTAAGTAACTTGGTGAGGTTCATAAGGTCAGAGGCCATACTCAAACTCAGGTCTTCCTGACTCCGTGCCCAATGTGCTTTAGAACTACTCCACCTACCTGCCCCCAAATCAGCATTTGGTAGGAATGAGCTAAGCTGGAATGAGCAAGCTCAGGGCTACCCTTCCCACTTACAATGACCAGGAAAGTAGCTTTTGCTTTGAACCCATCCAGAAAACAGTACTCTAAGACTAGTAATATCTGAGTGGGGTAGCTAGATATAAATCTAGCCTCTTTATAAATCTATAAAGCTAGGAAAATAACAAGCACCCAGATGATCATTTTCCTGCTTCTCTCTAGGCAGCAATCCATCTTGGAGAAGGGCAGGTCAAATTCCAGAGATATCCATCCGTGCCACCCATGAGCAAGCAGTATCTATACGTTTAGAAAATCCATGCGTGTTTTCTATAAATGAATGAATGAATGAGTAAATGTATGTGTGTGTTCTATGTTCCATATAAGATATATTCTATAAATCCATATTTAGCGATTGGTTTAGAAGCATGAAAAATGACTTTTCTTAGTAATCATTATCTTGCAGACTCAGAGCTTCTTCCATCCCCCTTTCTTCCAAAGTTCAGTTTCTTCTTACATTAAGATCTAATCTAATGGGTGTTTTCCTGCTCATAGTGTTGCCCAGACAGGTCTGGGAAAATGTTGATTCTCCCTATTGTCAAGACAGGTGATAGGGAAATTGATGTCTCTTTGACCAAGATTTAGGTGACCTAAGTCCTGTACCTCAAGCCTAGTGTGTTAACTAATCAGAGTTGATTGGCACCCCTTGGGAACACCTACTCTTTGAAGGACATATAACTCTATATCACAATCCCCAAATGGAGCCCAGTTCTAGACTGGCTCCCTTAGGGGGGCCCAGTCCTGGACCGTAACTGCCATGCAATGCATGTATGTCACCAGCTTGAGAGAAATAAAAACATGGATACCTAATCATGTTTGTCTTTCTTAGAACAAACTCTGAGGTCAACAGAAGACATTTATTAACTCATCATTAACTCATCCCCCTACCTTTTCCAATAAATTTAACTCAATCCTCCCCATAGAGTGTTGTTAGCTCCTTGGGGACAGAGCGTGTTCTCATGTTGTATCTCCCACCTGGTTCCTATGTGGCCATAAGCACATGGTGTTGAGGTCCAGACCCCAAAATATTGAGAGCAAGAGACATAGGTTCTCCCCAAATGAATTTGATCCAAGCCTTCTTTCAGCCAAAGATAAGGTTTATTAGAACATTGATTGGGGGTGGGTGAGATTTAAAGAGTCTGCCAAATTGGCCAGACTCTTAAGGAATCTGATCATTTGTATCAGTAATGTAAGCGGGCCAGATTTTAAAGAATCTGAGTTCCTTGATGGAGACAAGATGGACCTTATATAAAGAAAGACTGCGGGAGGGATCTAGGAGTGGTCAAGTAGTCTGAGGTGACTGGAGGGTCTAAGGAGGATCTGGATGGAAGTGGCCAGTAATGAAGCTTAGATAGGATTAAGGGTGGGAAGTGGGGGGGGGGGGAGGTGGCATAGGGAGGTAAAACAATGCCTATATTACATTACATTACATTAATGCCTATATTAAAAGTAACAGAGAATTGGGAGATTGGGCGTAGGCAATAATGAAAATCCAGTTGATTATAGGCTCAGGAGAACCCAGAGATTTGGCCATGTAAGAAAGTCTAGGGCTTTCTTTGGGGGGGGCCTAGATCCCCAAAACATGGTCTTTTCCTTTTAGGGGTTCAGATCCCATTCCCATCAATGGCATCCCTATACCTTTCATGTTTATTCTTTCTTGTTCCTGGGTGAATAATTACTCTAACAGTGGATTACATAGGCAACTGTGAGTTTGAGAGATCTAGCCAAGCCCTACCAGGGACCAAAATCACTAGTGGAGTCTAACGGAAACATTAGTAGCAAATGACAGAGAAAAACCCTTGCAGACTGATGTGGGAAGACAATTTATCTGAGGACAGCAACAGCTTTAGCGATCATGAGTCTTCATGATGGGAAGAAGCCTTGGCTATGAACTCCAGAAAGGCATTGATCCTCAGAGCCCAGCAAAGAGCCATAACTAGGGAGAATTTCTTAAGGACTCTATAAAAAAAGTTATTTCTGATAACCAGGACTTTTAAGGTCCCCCTTTAGTGATATGCATTCCCTATACAGGTGCATTGTTGCCTCTGTACTTTAAATTTGAGCCCATGGACCTTGTATGTACACGTAGAGAAAGCACCCCTGGGAGGGAGGTGGATTATTTGTACCAACTCTTCCTATAATACTATCTTAATAAATATCCTTTGCTGATTGATACCTACTGGCTGATTGAAATGGGAAGCACAATGGTAAGGGCTCTTGAGCAAGAAACTCCAGCCTCTCAGGGTTGCCCTTAGAATTCTGAAGGAGAAGTGGCTATCCTCTGAAGACCTGACCTAAGAGTGTTGAATGCAAATTAAGACAGTGACTTTACAGAGAGTACTACACATGTACTTACTAAGCTCAAAACATACCAGTCTTCAAGTTGTGAAATGATCCAACCATTTTGGAGAGCAATTTGGAATTATGCCCAAAGGCCTATAAAAATGTGCATACCCTTTGACCCAGCAATAGCACTTCTAGGGCTATATCCCAAAGAGATCATACAAATGGGAAAAGGACCCATATGTACAAAAATATTTATAGCAGCTCTTTTTGTGGTGGCAAAGAATTGGAAATTGAGAAGATGCCCATCAATTGGAGAATGGCTGAGCAAGTTGTGGTATATGAATGTAATGGAATACTATTGTGCTATAAGAAATGATGAACAGATGGACTTCAGAAAAACCTGCAAAGACTTGTATGGTCTGATGCTGAGTGAAGTGAGCAGAACCAAGAGAATGTTGTGCACAATAACAGCCACTTTGTGTGATGGCTAATATTGATAAACTTAACCCTTTCCAGCAATATGAGGATCTAAGACATCTCCAGAGGCCTCGTGATAGAAAATGCTATCCACACCCAAAGAAAGAACTATGGAAGTTGAATTGCTATTTTTTTTGAGTTTTGTTTCCTCTTTCTGATGGTTCCTCCTATTGGTTTTAATTTTTACTTACAACATCACTAATGTGAAAATATGTTTAATAGGAATGTAAATGTATAGCCTATATCAGATTGTGCACCATCTTGGGGAGGGTGGTGAGGAGGAAGGGGAAGAAAAATTTTAAACTCAAAAACATATGGAAGTGATTATTGATAAATCAAAATAAATTAATAAAAGAAAAAAAGAAGCAAAAAAAATACATCAGTCCTCAAACTCACAAGGAACTCAACGAAAAAGATTTTATATACTGATGAAAAATGTACATGCAGCTACACTGCCAATTTAAACGTTTAGTTTGCTGTGATTGCTAATGGCAAAGGATACAATTCCATGAGGAAAGAGAATTTGAAAATCACTGACATAAATGGTAATTTTTACAGAAGTCCTACCTTTTTGGTGCTTTGGAAGAGCTATGATTTCATCTGTGTGGTAGCAAACCAATCCCTCCATGACTTCTCATTCTGTGTAATTCTTGTCCAAATCCTACATATGTTCTGGAGGACTTTTATGGTTCCAAAGTACCAACTGAATTGTCCATCTGTTAACCTCTCCTCAACAAATGGTGAGCCCATCTCTATTTCCACAGAGGCCGCTAGGTGGCACAGTGGAGTCAGGAAGATCTACATTCAAATCAAGCTCAGACAATTTACTAGTAGTGTCCCTGGGCAAGTCATTTATTTAATCTCCCTCAGCTTTGGTTTCTTCACCTATAAAATGAGGGTTATAATAATAACATTCTTCCTCCCAGAGCTGTTGTGAAGATGAAGTTAGATGTTATTTGTAACGCTCTTTGCAAATCTTAAAGGGCTACCTAATTGCTAGCTATACATAGAATCATAAATTTAGATCTAGAAGGAATTCTAAAAATCATATGATCCAGCCTCTTCACTTTTACTTGCCCAAGATCAAACAAGAGGTAAGCAGCAAAGTTCCGGGGCCAAGATTCAAGCCCAGGGCCTCTGACTCCAGACCCAAGATTCTTTCTACTATCCTGTATAGTCTCTGTCTTCTAGTTTTATTAATAACAAGCACGCCATTACAGATCTGCAGAAGGAAGAGAGCTATTTCAGTAATGTCTAAGTCTCTTTCAGCACTATTCCTAATGGTCTGGTACCCTCTCAGGCATACCCAAGTTGGTAGTTCTATTTGGATCCTCTTTTCAAATCCATAGTTATAAACCCCTATACAACTTTGGGCCACCCAAATCAGATGATGTGTGAAATCAAAGTAATAAACATTTAATAAAATAGTATGAAAAAGTAAGAGGTGGTATTGCATATTGGATAGAGAGATGGCCCAAGAGTTAGGTAGAACTGGATTCAAATCCCTCCTCTGACTTAATTTATAAGGGCCCCAGGCAACACTCTAAGACTTGGAGTTATACAGAAAGTTCCTTCCTCACTTGGAGCCCTCAGAAGTGATGGTCAAAAAAAAATGACAAAAGTAAATAGTAAGGAATTAGATCACATATTAAATGTGCTTGGTACCCACCCTATTCCCCATACCAAAAGTCTCCAAAGAGAATAATAGCGTTTATATGATGCTTTGACTTTACAAAATGCCTCATTTGATAGCCCCAACAACCCTGGGAAGTAGGTGCATTTTCCTCACTATACAGATGAGAGAACTGAGGCCGACAGAGATTAAGTGACTTGTTCAGCCACTATTTGAACTCAGGTCTTGACTCCAGGCTCAGCTTTCTATCCACAAGGACACCTAGCTGCTAGGTCCTCTAGTTGACTTGTCTTCCTAACACAGCTGGAGAATGCCATATTAGCCTAGTCACAAAGGGATGTTAGAGTCTATCATTCTAAGAAAGACTCTCTTTGGTCATGTCCACTTCCATTTCAGTGCAGTTACAATCTTGAGAGAGCTGATTCCCCAGTACAACAACCAAAAAACCTTGAAACCTTGGGCTGTAGCTCATACCATCATTGTCAAGGTCTAGATAGGTGCAGCTGCCATTTTCTTCAGTCTCTGTTCTCGCCTTCAGCTGTCCCTGTACCTCCCAGCTATCATGACCAGAGGTAAGGTAGGGAACTCGGTGATAAAGGCCTGCAGGCTCAGGAGTACCTACCTATGTTTTCACAGAGGCCATGTCTAATTAGATTGCATTTCCAGGCACTATCAACAAGGTGGGGCTATGGATCCTCCAGTATACTTAGATGGTGGAGCTGTGGCCAGTGATTGAAAGAAACAGCATGGTCAGGGAATAAATGGGGAACTAAATCACTTGCGGTTTATTTTTATTGTTCCAAGGAACTTGACTTCAAGAGCAGCCAGAGTTGGGAAGGAGTTCAGGGAGGTGCCTTAAATGACCTACATAGCTCACCCTTCTAGCCAATACCTTCCTTCCATGGCCCTTCCTAGCCTTAGGGATTAGTCAAAGCAGGCTCTTCCCTCATTCCCACCCTTGAGTGGGAACACATCCAAACCAAGAGAAGGGATAGTCCTGGGAAATATCATGAACCAGAAAAATGGCTTATGTTCATAGAGCACTTTGTGATTTTACAATGTTCTTGTCTCCCTTGTCTCGTTACATATCCCCTCTCTCAAGGAAGTTCATCTAATCCACCTGAGGTCTGTGAATTTGTTTGTTGTTTTTTTAAATATATATATATAATATATATATATATATATATATATATATATATATATATTTATAACCATATTTGAATGTAACTGGTTTTCTTGGCAATCTTACAAGTTATGCATTTTTAAAAAGTTATTCTGAGCTGGGACCCATGGGCTTCACTAGACTGCCAAAAGGTCCAACGTGAAGAGCCCCTAAATTCTAACTTAATGCTCCTGTTTTTCTTAGATGAAGAAGCTGAGTCCCTGGGAGGAAGGAAACAAGCATTAAATGTCTACTGTGTGCTGAGCACTGTGCTAAGCAAGCACTTTACAAATATTATCTTATTTGATCCTCACAACCTGGGAGGCAGGTGCTTTTATTATCTCCATTTTATAGTTGAAAAAAAGCCAAGCCACTTTACAGAGGTAAAGTGACATGCCCAGGGTCACACAGGTAGTAAGTGTTTGAGCTATAGCTGAACTCAAGTCTTCCTGACTCCAAGCCTCAAATTCTATCCAGTGTACCACCCACCTGATTCTAAGGAAAGAAAGTGACTTGCCAAAGTCAGAATTTGAACTCAGGTCTTCTGATACCAAATCCAATACTCTTTCTATTCTACTCCACTCTTCTAAGTCCTCTTCAGTCCAGTCAAACTACTCAGCAATTCCAAATACTTTTTGGCCACAGTGTGCTTATTTTCACCTATTTCCTAACCCTAATCCCAACTTCATTTTGTTATATCCTTCAAGGCTAACCTTAAATGCAGGCTCCTCTAGAAAATCTTTTCTGATTCTCCTGGCAATAAACCATCCTGGTCATAAATCATAAATCATTGGTATGTAGTAAGCACGTAATGCCAGATGAATAGATTTGAGCTCTTCCTTTAGCACTTTGCTTGCACCTCTATTATTATGGTTTTGCTGAACTGCTTCTTTTTCTTTTTTTTTGTTATTGTTTTATAAGATATAAGAGAGGAAGCACATATTTGGAAATCAAGGTGATATATAAATTTTTTTTCAAAAAATCATAGCCATTTGAAAAAGTTAAACACTACATCTTTATGAATTCTTGGGAAAGGTAGAAACTCACCAAAACAAGGGAAGGTCTCTAGTTGATTTATGTGCTGAGGCTCTATGGAAGGAAAAAGGGGAGAGAGAAATAAAACCTATCCTTTATCCAACATCTTGTTCACCTGAGTACCTACATAGTAGCTAGGGACTCTGATAGAGTCATAAAAACAAATTCCAATGTTCCCAGGGGAAAATTCTAACTGGGGGGGAAATCAGCAACATTCTGATTTTTCCTAGATAAACCCTGGTGGGGATGCAAGACATCACAGAGTTTATTTATCATGAGAAGCCTCTAACTATAAGGACAGTCTCTGTAATCTCAGAGCTGGACTTCTGAGCCACAGGTTACAATTGAATTGAATGGAGCTATTTTCCTGTTGATCTTTGGAAGAACCTGTCCTGTTGTATATTTCTAGGGGGAGACAGTAGAAAGCATAGAATCAAAATTTTGGAGCTAAAAAGTATTCTAGTTCAATTCACTCATTTTATAGCTGAGGAAACTGAGGCTCAGAGAGGTGACTGACTGATAATGACAGAGCTGACATTTGAACCCAGGTCTTGAGAATGGTGCTCTTCCCACTAACAAACACTAAGCTGACTTCTAATAGGGAGAGTAACAATGGCCTACAGTCTCTGGAAGCTCTACCAGGTGGCTTGATCCACTTGAGGGCATGAGGTTATCCAAACTCACCTGTGCTCCATCACTTACAAACGTTAAGTTCTTCACTTTAGGGGCAAGGAGGATATGAACCTCAGCATTAAACTTTTGCTCCCGCGACGGAAGGGTGGTGACCAGTCTCTGGTGCCTGTTAATACTTCATTATCCATGATGACTATTAGCTCCTGCCTTGAGAGATGACGGCTGGGTAGAGATGTCAGGCACCCCCTTGATTCACCCCTTAATGGTTTCAGCAGCTCTAGGGAGCCTCCCTGAACCTTCTGCCAAAAGAAGGTGGAGAGAAGCTGGATTTGAGGTAGCCAGATTCTTCAAAAAATCTGACATGGCTCAGTCCATAAACTATTATCCCATTAATTGTCATCTGGCTAATGCAGTTAATCTCAGGAAATCATTACCATGGACTATGATCCTCCCACCTACAGTAGCATTGCTATAATCAGCCATTGGAGAATGAGGATTATTCTCAACGAAAGGGAAACAGAGGCATAAAGGGAAAAAATTGACATTCAGGCTGTTTAGAGAGGTCTTTGTGTAGCTAAGAGAAAGATTCAGTTATCAAGATGTCTGCTTTGAGTCTCTAACCCTGGGCCAACAAAATTTAGCCACCTCAGACTTGACCTCTGATCCTCTAGCTTTCTGATCTTGGAAAAGAATCTCTTCTTGGCTTCACAGAAGAACCCCCTTCCCTAGCATGAACTCCTGCCTGCCCTCTGTCTGTTGAATCCTGTTACTTCAAGGTTTCGAGGACACCTCATCCATGAAGCTTTCCTTAGTTCTGCCAAGAGGTTGTTTTAGTTTTTTTTCTCCCTCCTCAGATTTTCTTAGAGTACTTTCTCTGGATCTCTCCTTGATCCCTATCACATCCTACTTGGTATTATGCCATTTGTCTTCATGTCACAAGAGTTACATAACTTTTATATTTTTGCATCCATAAGACCAGATACCTGTACCTTGCACCTAGTTGATACTTAATAAATATTTATATATTTAAACTGAATTAAAATTGAGGGTTTTTCTCTGTACTTTAACAGAGAAGGACAGGGAAAGCTGAGGCCTCAAGAAGGGAGGTTCATGTAACAATTCACAAATAAAACTGAGGAACCCTGGCCAGGCCCTTTTGCTAGGCCATAATTACCATTTTCTAAGTCTTCCCTGGGAACCTCTCCTCTCAGAATACCTAGAAAGAGACATCAGGACAGAGGCAGAAGATAAGCTGGGACAACAGCCATGAAGAATAGAGGGGAAAGGTTAAGAGGTTAAATCTCTCTCCCATTGCTGAGCCCTGTCTAACCAAATGGACTCAAGAGAGCATAAACTTGGGAAACATTACGATAGAGCAGGAAGGGCTTTCAAATCAGGCGATCTGGGTTCAAATCCTGAAACTGACAATTATTACCTTTGTAACCCTGGGCAAGTCACATAGCCATGTACAGCCTCAGTTTCCTCACATGTAAAATGAAACTGTTGGACCAGATTTCCTCTGAAGTTCCTAGATCTATCTATGAGCATATCCTTGGCATACTCTAGGCATTAGTTTCTTTCTGCATATGCATAAACTCCTATCCCCTTCTTCTTGTGGAATATTGAGAGGAAAATAGAGAAGAGCCCTACAAAGTGCTCTGCACTTCTTAATACTAGACAACTCTGAGGCATTGCTTACCAGAAGTAACCACCACCTCCTTCAATGCTGTATTATCTCTAGTGCCCATATTAATCCCCAGCACTTACCAATTCTGTCTCTTTCTTAAAAGGGCAGCATGAAATAATAACAGCTGACTTGTATGTATAGCTTTACAAAGAATTTTCACACTTCATCTTATTTACTCCCTACTGATATTAATATACCCATCTTATAGATGAGGCAACTGATACTCAAAGAGGTTGAGTAACTTATCCTACATCAAGTAATAAACAGCACCTTCAGGATTTGAAACTAGGTCTTCTGGATGTAAGTCTAAAGATTTTTTTCTACTGCACCAAATTGAAAAAGGGTAGACTTGTGTCAGGTGAAGGGTCCAGGAGGGGAAAATAAAGAGATTTCTAAGTTCTAAAGGCCCACCTCTTCTTCTCTTCTCTCCCAACAGTTAATCCAACTAATCAGCAATTGGTTAGGGAACAAAGAGGATAAGGGTTGGGAGACAGTTAATAGAGACCAAAGGATTATATAACAGTGAAAGCTGAATAAGAAGACATTGGAAAAAAATGGAAGGTGCCCATATTAAAAGAAAGCCTTTCTCCTATGAATCCTTTCAGAATTGATTAGCAGGAATTGGGCAGAAGGATAGGGGAGGATGTGGATTTCCTCCTTTCTCCAGCTCCGCTTGCCATAAGACCCATGAGAGAGGTTGAGGAGACAAGAGAGAGCAAAATTATTGAGAATCAACTCTGAGTGCTATGAGATAAAGATGATGTAACAGTAATAACTAATATTTTTATAACACTCATTATGTGCTACGCACTGTGCTAAGTGCATTAAAATTATTAGCTCATTTGATCTTCACAACAACCCTGGGAGGTAAGTGCTGTTATTATCCACCATTTTACAGATGAAG
Organism: Phascolarctos cinereus; assembly: GCF_003287225.1. NCBI lineage: Eukaryota > Metazoa > Chordata > Mammalia > Diprotodontia > Phascolarctidae > Phascolarctos > Phascolarctos cinereus. The sequence continues at coordinate 185,576,869 of NW_027555514.1, forward strand.
AAACTGAGGTACACAGAGGTTAACTGACTTGCCCATGGTCACACAGCTACTAAGCATCTGAAACCAGATTTGAACTCAGGTCTTTCTGACTTCAGGTCTAGCACTCTATTCCCTGTGCCACCTAACTGCCCCTTATCAGTACTTATCACCTCCCTCCAATTATAGGAACATAAGATTTAAACCTTGAAAGGATCTTAGAGATCATCTAATACAAATCTTTCATTTTATAGATGAGGAAATTCACAGTGAACTAGAGGAATTAGGAATTATAAATATGTAGCCCATTTTCTATTCCACTGTCTAGTTCCAATGGAGTATTTTGGAAATAAGCGTATCTCAGTCATGGCTTGAGGCCCCCACTAAAATGTGAAGCTTCAAACTTCTAAAAGCAACTTGGGTATAGGTTCATTATTTTTATCATTTTATTATTATTATATGTTATATAAGTTTATATTTATTTATTTATTCACTAAAATATTAGAATATTGGTTGATTAAATAAATTTATTATATTTTATTAATATAATAATATATTGTTGGTGTTATTATACAATGCTAAGGGGAAAAAACTAGGAAAACCATAGCATAGATTCAGTAGAAGCATTTACTTGAAACAAAAGAAGAAATAAAACAAACATTGGAAGTATCCTTAACAATCATTACCTAAATGAGTGCATTCCCATTGCCTTCTTTCTGGGCCAACCTCAGGGGGTCTAAAGGCCTTTGATAATCTGGAGAGAAAACTCTCCTATATCCAGGTTCTAGCCTGAAAACTGGGGAAACAGTGGGCTGTGTTGGGAACCCTGAGCTCTGACACAAATAATTCTCATCCACTACTCCACCTGGCCTGCAGCTCTGGCAATCTCCACAGCATTGTTGCCTTGCCTTCTTATAGTTGGCACCTGGCCCAAAAATCAACATATGGCTCTGTTCTAGTTCAACACTCCACCCTTGGAAGCTCAGGACTTTCCAGGCACCACATCTCATCCTCCCCCCTTGGATTCTTTGTTCTTCCTTCTTCTCTTCTCAAAATTTCCCTGTACCAAAGCGTCAATTTCCTAGAAGGTGAAGTAATGGTCAGACAGATTTGTCTGCAGCACAACACACTGGGAAGTGTAGGACTCTTGTTTATGACATTCCTTTCAGTGAAAAAAATTTTAGTCCCTGAAATGTATACAAGTTATGGATGGAAAGAAGGGAGGGAGGAAGGAAGGAAAGAAGGAAGGAAGGAAGGAAGGAAGGAAGGAAGGAAGGAAGGAAGGAAGGAAGGAAGGAAGGAAAGGAAGGAAGGAAGGAAGGAAGGAAGGAAGGAAGGAAGGAAGAATGAGGAAGGAAGGAAGGAAGGAAGGAAGGAAGGAAGGAAGGAAGGAAGGAAGGAAGGAGAAGGAAGGAAGAGAGAAGGAAGGAAGGAAGGAAGGAAGGAAGGAAGGAAGGAAGGAAGGAAGGAGAGAAGGAAGGAAGGAAGAATGAGGAAGGAAGGAAGGAAGGAAGGAAGGAAGGAAGGAAGGAAGGAAGGAAGGAAGGAAGGAAGGAAGGAAGGAAGAATGAGGAAGGAAGGAAGGAAGGAAGGAAGGAAGGAAGGAAGGAAGGAAGGAAGGAAGGAAGGAAGGAAGGAAGGAAGGAAGGAAGGAAGGAAAAGCCAGGGACTACCCAAGTTATAATCCAGGGCATCTTTTCTGATGACATGGTATATTGATCTATCTTCACCTGCTCTTTCAAAGTCCAATTATCCAGATACACCCTAATCTTCAAAGTGTTCTTGCATACTATCACTATGTATGAGACATATGAATTATGAGGTTCTATGACAGTGCCAAAGATGACCTTTTGGAAACAGTTTCAGAGGACACTGGGAAGACTTGTATGAACTGGCACAGAGTGAAGTGAGCAGAACCAAGAAAACAATGCATAAATAAAAAGAACATTGTAAAGATAATTTTGAAACACTTAGGAACTCTGATCAATGGAACGATCAACTATGAATGATTCCTGAGAACTCACAATGAAAAATATTATCCACTTCCTTAATTCAGAGTATAGACTGAGACAAATGTGTATGTACATATACACATACATACATTCATACATATTATATATATATATATATATATATATATATATATATATATATATATATATACACACACACACACACCTATACAGACAGAGATACACATACACATATGTATATGTATGTGCATAGATTTCCAGGTTAGAAATTTGTTTTGCTTAACTATATGTTTGCAATAGGAGTTCTGTTTTTCTTTCTTTCTTAGTGGTTGGGCAAGAGGTAGGAGAGGTGTGAGAGAGAGAAGGTAGGTTTTCATTGACTGAAAAATAATTAATTTTAAAAATAACAAAGATGCCTCATTCAAATGGTTCCTAAAGTCCTCCTCAAAGAGAAAGTTCCTGATAGCCCTGTTTGTTTGGTTTTTGTATTTTTGGTGAGGCAATTGGGGTTAAACTGACTTGCCTAGGGTCACACAGCTAGTAAGTGTCAAGTGTCTAAGGTCAAATTTGAACTCAGGTCCTCCTGACTCCAAGGGTGGAGCTCTATCCACTGCACCACCTAACTGCCCCACCAATAGCACTCTGAAAAAGGCTGATAGCTGTTGAGATGGGTTGTGTGCATACATACCTCCTTATATAATATCCCATATCCTATTCACACAATGAGAACTAGACAACCATAAGAAGAAAGAAATTATCAAGCACCAACTACGTACCTGTGCTAGGCAGTGTGTTAAGCATTTCATTGGGTCCTCATAACAACCTTTTGAGGCAGGTGTTATTATTATCCCCATTTTACAGTTGAAGAAGTGGAGGCAAATAGAGATTAAATGACTTGCCCAGGGTCATAGATCTAGTAAGTGTCTGCGGCTGGATTTGAACACAGGTCTTCCAGACTCCTGGCCCAACCCAAACACTAGTTTTTTCCTCAGATAATCTTTCCAATTCTCAGGCACTGAAAGAACCAAAAACAAAAAAAATCAAACTTCCCTCAATCCACTCTTAAGCTAGAGAAACCAGTGCTTCCTAAATACTCCCCACCAGCATGTCCTCAATTTTCCTGTAAGCACAGCAAACATGTATCTTCCTGTACTGGTCCCCATTCTGCAGTATTCTACCAACATTTTGAACAGACTGAAGTTGGTCCCAATCAATGAGGAAAATCCAGAGCTATCTGAAGGCCTGACTTTTCCAAGGGCACAGTGCCCATTTGTTTAATACATATAACCCTCTTCACTCATTTCATAAAGGTCTAACCCCTGCAGTATCATAAGAAAAGCTAATGTTTAAATATGGCTTTAGAGGTGGCAAAGTGTTTTATATAGCCACTCATTTAAGCCTTCCAACAACCCTGTGAGGCAGACAATACAGGAATTTTTACCAAACTTTTATGGATAAACTGAAGCTTAGGTTGAGTGATTTGCCCAGGGTCACACAGTAAGCAAGTAGGTATCAAATCCAGGTCTTCCTGACTTCAAGCCTATACTCTATCCACTACTCTTTGCTGCCTTTCATAAAGTGACTAAAATACAGCCATCACTTGGGATCTGCTGTGTAGACTAGCAGGATGTTATACTCCTTCCCTCCTCACCATGTCTACTGCAACGAGTCCTATGAGCCTCAAAGGAATGCACCCAGGAAGGGTGAGTAGGGCATAGGTTACTAAGTCAGCGAATAATGAGTAAAAAGACCAATCCAAATGCAGTGAGGTTAATCAAAGAAGACTTCCTGGAGGAGTATCCTGAGCAGAATTTGGGAGGAGGCAGACAAGAAAGAGGAGGGACATCCCAAGCAGCAAATGGTCCTTCATGAAAGTTGGGGATGATCTTTGTATGTGAAGTAAGATCCCTCTCCCATATATCTTAGATCCGAGGATATTGCCTGTCCCGGCCTCAGCCTGGCACAAGGGTCTATAAGGCTCCATCCCCAGGGGCAGAGTCCAGGAACAGTGTCTGATCAAATTGCCCTCTTCTTAGCACCAGGGTGGAGGAGGCCAGCTCAGGACTCCCTCAGAGATAAGGATCACACTTTGGACTCTATAGCCAAGCAGGCCCAACTGTTAACTCTTCAGAGGCTGAGGACAAGAGAGACCCAGGTCCCATCCTCCTATCCCCATTGTTTTTACATATCCCTTTCCTATTTAGTAGATGTGCCTCTGTGTCATGGCAAGTGGGGGAAACTGGCAGAGCCAGGTAAGGGAAGTATTTTGCCCTTCCTCATGACACTGAGTTCAACCAGAATGGTGCCCTATGGTCATGGCTTTATCCTCCTTGCCTGGAGTGCCAGGTCTCCTTTCCTAGAGGACCCTGTTATACATTTATTATGGTACTTTTCACAGGGTCTGGGGTTACCCTAGAGTTACCACTGGATTGCCAGCAATGACCACACCGGAGTATCTAAGGGGCATCATCCATTTAGGAACACCCAAAGTCTAAAGGGAAATTATTTTATTGATTCAAACATAGGCCACCCTTGAATATAGATCCCATCCCTAAGGTGAAATCTTTTTGAAAGGAAAACCATATAAGTGTGCAATAAAAATTAATACACATTGGGAACCACCCTCAAGTTTTATATATGCTTGATTAAAAAAAAAAAGTCTAGCCTATATTCTGGGTCTTTTTCCTCTAGCCACCTTCCCATTTACCATGATCACCTCTAGTTATTTATCTTTGGTTTTGTCCCATGACTTTTAAGGGCTTCACTGGTTTAAAAAAAAAATAGTGGTAGTAATAGAAGTAGTGGTGGTAGTGATAATGATGCAATTACCACAGTGGTAGTTAATAATAACAATAATCTTTCATGTGGTTCCCATCTGGGCATCCTTGGGGGTGTGTATGGATGTACATTATGGATCATGAAGAAGGCAGAGGGAGATCCATGGTACTTAAGTAATTAATTTAGCCGTGCCTGGAAGAGGATCCCTTTTTAAAAGTGTACAGTAGGAATTGACAGAGGAGGAGTGGCCAACTGTTCCTTGCAAGATCTGGATGGGAGAGAAAGTAGGGAGAACACTGAGTAAATTGCAGGGTGGAAACTGAGGGAAGCCTCCCACAGAGTACATACACCGTCCCAGTTCTGCGGAGGCTGGGCGGTACGGTAGCCTAGCCCCGCCCTTTCTTCCTTCCTGGCCTCCCCGGCCTGACATCAGTTCTGCTCCCGAGGCCAGCAGGTCCTCTCTGTCCCAGCGCCTGCCGGACCAGGTATCTGGGCTGGCCTTGCTGCCTTATCCAGGGACCTGTGCATTGGAGGAAACGCCTGGAGGGGCAACAGGAGCTGGGACACCTGGGGGAACAGGTTAGAGAAGGAGGGATGGAAGAGGGGGAGTGGCAGTGAGGGTGGGGGCAGCGGCAGGTGTGGGCACCAGGAGGGGTGGTGGTGGTGAAAGACAGGGCCCAGAGGCCAAAGCCCTGGGGGGCACAAGGATGAAGGGGGGAGGGAGTGCCCCAGACAGAGGGAGCAGGTGATGGCTCTGGGGGAGGCAGGAAGGCACCGGAAAGAGAGTGCATGGAGAGGCCAGGCTGGTGCTGAGAAGAGAGGGCATGGGAGCACAGAGTCCAGGAAACAAGGAACAGAAAGGTTCAGGCTCAGAGGAGTCGAGAGACTCCAGAAGGGGGAGAAGAGTAAAAACCACAAGATAGAGATGGGGAGTGAGGGTAAGAGAGGGGAGACAATTTGGGGGCCGGGAGATCGACACTATGGAATGCTTCCAAGGGACCAAGAAGCAGATAAAAAGGGCTTGCAGACTTGAGGAAGAGGGCAAGAGCATGCAGACAGAAACAGGCATGATTCGATTCTCTGCTCCCACAATCTCCCAGCCCCACCTGCCCACTCCCACACGGATGAATCCTGTAGCACAAAGGTTCTTAATCTGGAGTTAACAGACTCCCTGGTCCATGGATGGCTTTCAGGGGCTATATTAGCTTAGATGGGAGAAAATATTACAGATTTATTTCAATGCAAAGTTGGTTTCCTTTATAATTCTATAGAGTTTATTTTATGCATTTAAGAAATGTTGTTCTGAGGATTCCATGGTCTTTATCAACTGTCAAAGGGGCCCCAGAATATATGCAAAAAAGTTACAAAGCCCTGCTCTCTCAGTGAAGGGGGGCAGAGGAGAGGAGAGGGAGACAGAGACAGAGAATCACTGGGGTTCTGACCCAGTGAATCGGGGAGATCAGGTCTTTTTTCAGGGGTGGGGGTCTGATGTGGAATAGGGCACACTCCTAAAGAGAACTTAATCTCCCACATTACCTCCCTCCTGGTATCGCCACCTTCCACTTTCCTTTGCATGTGTCTCCACTCCTCACCCCCACCCTCTCTAGTCTCCTTGCTTCCCCTTCTTTTCCCTTTCTGGGGCCTTTCACCTGAGTACTGCTACCTGGCTTTCTAAACCCAAGGGCAGAGCCAGCACTTCCAATCACCCCATAGTATTGGTCTCCCTATGGCTTTTACCTCAGGATACAGGGGCAGAAAGTATAAGATGACACCAAGGGGCTAGGGGCTAGGATCAAGGGAGGAGTATTCTATAGAGGATGGGGCCATACAAGTAGAAAGTTAGGAGACCAGTCACTGGTCCACCACTCCCCACTGAGGCTGAGGTCTTCCTCCTAAATTAGAACAGGACTGAAGGACTTTGCCTTATGTATTTGTTTTGTTACGTGTATATGTATGCATATATCTATGTATGTATTATGTATCTACATACATATGTATACATATATCTATGTATATGTTATTTACATATGCCTGTGTTCCTTTCATCCTCCTCTACCCCCCAAAGGAGGACTTTTCTATATATGTGACCTGCCCACACATACATACCTAAGTGTCCTCTATTCACCGGTGTCAACAAACACCCCCTCATGTATGTACTAGCTAGTCAGCCACAGACCACTATGATCATGCCCATCCCTTCCATGACCTGTCAAACACATACCAATCTTACCCAAGAAAAAATTTACTTTGGGCCTTAGTTCCTTGCCCCACTCCCCAGGATGTTGTTCTTTATTGCCCCCTTCTCAGGCCTTAGGGACCCCTGTTCTTGACTTGCTCTCTCTGTCTGTCTCTCTTTCTGTCTGTCTGTCTTTCTCTCTCTCTCTCTCTCTCTCTCTCTCTCTCTCTCTCTCTCTCTCTCTCTCTCTCTTTCTCTCTCTTTCTGTCTTGATCTGTCTCTCTGCATGTGTCTCATGGCTTTCACATACCCATACACACATATCTCCCACACCAAAATCTGTTATAAGACTGACCTCTTTCTCCCCCTTCTGTTGAAGCCTCAGGTGACCCTTCCCTTCTCAGCCATGCTACCTCAGAGGTGACCAAGAGCACAGGCAATGAAGGGGTTCAGTACCCCAAATGAGGGCCACCCGGTCCATGGATTGGTGGCCTCTCGAATTGAAACCTATGGAGGAAGACTCCACAGCATCCCAAACCACAGAAACCCCAAGAACCTGTATCTTCCAAGGACTGCTCAACAGGTGAGAGCCGTGGCTTCCCAATTTGGTTCCCCCTCTCCCCTCTTGCCCCCTTTCTATCTTCCAGGGGGATTGACCAGTGAGGAGGCAGAGAAATATAATCAAAGGAAGTTTCTTAGCTACTTTTTTTCTGGACAGGTGTAAACTGCTCCAGAGTGCCCTTCCCACCTTCATTTTCTACCTTTTGTATGTAGCCTCAGTTTCTTCATCTGTAAAATGGAAATACATAATATATAATATACATATTATATACATAATAACATCTACCTCACAGGGTTGTTGTGAGGATCAAATAAGATAAAAATGTAGGCTTCTGCAAACTTTAAAGAGTTTTATAAATCTTGGCTACAATTTTTTTTTCCATTTTCCTAAAGGAAGGTAAACCTCCCACTTCCATGAGTGGACTACGGTGGCGGTGGGGATGTGGGACGGGGATTATTTAGGTTCCTTATTCTTCCTCAGTCCCAGCTTCTTATCCTTCCTACTCCCTTCCCTCTGTCCTCCTTCTCTTCCTCCATTCTCTTCTCTGTTCTCTTCCTTCTCCTTTGTCCTCTTTCCCCTCCCTGACCTTTCTCTCACTCTCATTTCCCCATTCTTCTTTCTCCTCACCTTCCTTCCCTTCTTTCAGCATCTTCCCCTCATTTTTACTCTTCTTTCGTTGTCAAGAAGATATTTACATTTGTCACCATGTTTGAACCTCGCTACAATCCTGCAAGGTAGGTGCTACTATTATCCCCATTTTACAGATGTGGAAACTAAGACTTGAGGGATTTGAGTGATTTATCCACAGGCACAGTGTCTGAGGTCAGATTTTAATCCCAGTCTCTCCTGATGCCATCCCTCACTCTTTCCCACTATACCACAATGTCTCCCCAAACTCCAGCGTCCTAGAGAGTGAGGGCTTCAGGGCACCTCTTAAGGTCTCAAACTGAGGGAAGGAGAAGGGGTGTGCATATGGCCTAGGGAAGGGGTGGAGGAGAGGAGATATGATTCAGGCCATATGTAGGCAAGAGGAATGTGGCTGGACCTGCCCAAGGAAGGACAAACTTTTCCCACTCAAGGTAGGACATAGACCATAAACAGTCTCTGCACATGAACATGCATGAATGTGAACACACATATAAAGAGCAATGCACATGGGAGGTGTGAACACACATGAACAGGAAGGTGAGGTATGAATATGCAGGAGCAAGATGAGGTATGGAATGAGCACGTGAAGTTGTATGAATGTGTTATAGTTATGCCAGCACAAGGCTGTATGGAACACAATGGTGAAGCTGTACATGTGAAATGATATCACATGACAGCATGAGCCCACCTGTGTGAAGGCTGTAGGTATTATACCAGTACCTGCATGTGTACGTGTATGTGCTTGTACTTCTAGAAGAGGCAGTGATTTCTGCCCCAGGGCCTGCTCTGAATGCCAGGCCAAGCCTCTCCGGCAGCACCCTCTGTGACTCAAGGCTGGGAGGGGCCACCACACCAAACTTGTTTGAGGGGGGAAGTGGTTTAGGGAAACAGAGCCTCAATAGAGGGGCAGGAGAGGGTGTGGCCAGGAGCAAAAGTTTGGCACGTAAGAATCTTGCTACCCCTGATGAACATGCCCAGAAATGCCCCCTTCTTATTCCCTCTTCTTCTCTGTCTTAGGATTCCTCCCACCACCGACTGCAAGACCTTGTCCCCTTCACCAAGAATTCTGCCCAGTCCAGAGGCTTGTCACCACTGAGGCTGAAAGAGCCAGAGCCTGAGAAAAAACATGGCGGATATTTTGGGTCTGGCCCTTTAAACCCCCCTAAAATCAAGGTAAAGGACCCTTTCCTGAATTCTTCCTCTTTGCTGCCCTAGCAAACTCCTGCAACAGAAGAGGGAGAAAGAAAGAAAGAAAGAAAAGAAAGAAAGAAAGAAAGAAAGAAAAAAGAAAGAAAGAAAGAAAGAAAGAAAGAAAGAAAGAAAGAAAGAAAGAAAGAAAGAAAGAGAAGAAAGAAAGGAAGAAAGAAAGAAAGAAAGAAAGAAAGAAAGAAAGAAAGAAAGAAAGAAAGAAAGGGAAGGAAGAAAGGAAGAAAGAAAGAAAGAAAGAAAGAAAGAAAGAAAGAAAGAAAGAAAGAAAGAAAGAAAGAAAGAAAGAAAGAAAGAAAGAGGAAGGGAGGAAGGAAGGAAGGAAGGAAGGAAGGAAGGAAGGAAGGAAGGAAGGAAGGAAGGAAGGAAGGAAAGAGAGAAAGGAAGAAAAAAGAGAAAGGAAGAAAAAAGAGAGGGAGGAAAGAAGGAAGGGGGAGAGAAAGAAAAAGAGAGAAAGAGAGAGAAGAAAAAGAAAGGAAGGAAGGGAGAAAGAAAGAAAGAGAAAAAGAAAGAGAAAGAAAAAGAAAGGAAGGAGGAAGGAAGAAAGACAGAAAGAAAGACACACAGTGATCCAAGATATCTCCAAAGGACTCATGATGGAAAATGCTATCCACAAGCAGAAAAAGAAGTATGGAGTCTGAATGCAGATCAAAGCATATTATTTGCTCTCTCTTTTTTTTTCTTTTTTGTTTGTTTCTTCTTTCTCTTAGTTTCTCCTATTGGTTCTAATTCTTCTTTACAACACAACTAATGTGAAAATAGGTTCAATATGAATGTATATGTAGAGCCTGTATCAAATTGTACCCTGTCTTTGGGTAGAGGGAGGGGAGAGATGGGGAGAAAATTTGGAACTCAAAATTTTAAGGAAGTGAATGTTGAAAACAAAATAAATAAATTTGAGAGAGAAAAGACAGAAGGAAAGAAGAAAGAAAGAAAAGGAAGGAAGGAAGGAAGGAAGGAAGGAAGGAAGGAAGGAGGAAGGAAGGAAGGAAGGAAGGAAGGAAGGAAGGAAGGAAGGAAGGAAGGAAGGAAGGAAAGAAGAAAAAAGAAAGAAAAGAAATTATATAAGCCAAGTCATTTTATTATGAATACATATCCTAGTTCAGATAGACATTGTGCAAATATCATCTTTGACACTTTCTTGCTATGTGATATTGGGTAAGTCGCTTAACTTCTATGTATTTTAAACAAGTCACTATAATTTATCTGCTAAGTAAAGGATCATGGATTTAGTGTTGGAAAGGACCAGAGAGGTCATCTAACACAACCTCCTCATTTTACAGATGAGGTAGCCAATGCCATAATAAGATTAAACAGTTTTCAGGATTAGGCAGTAATAAGTGTCAGAGTCTGGGTCTGAACCTAGGTCCTGTGACCCCAAATCCACCATTCATAGATGGATTGCAATTTGCATCAGGAATCTACAAATTTCCTAGTACAGACTTTCAAGGGTATTGGGAAAAGAAAGAAAAGGAATCTTACACCACACATGATTATTTGTTAACCCCTGTTTTGAGAGTGGTAATGACAATAATAATAATAACTGGTGTTTATCTACCACTTTTTAATATACAGTCTCTCATAATCTAACTGCATCATCTATAAATTTTACATATATTATCTCATTTCATCTTCACCACAGCCCTGTGAGGAAGGCACTAAAGGTGCCTCTAAGGGAAAAAACTAGATAGTAGAAGAAAATAAAAGAAAGAATAACATGGTGGGAAATTGAAAAAACTCTTGGATAGGGAATCAGAAGATGTGAGTTCTAATTGTAGCTATAGTTTTGAATCTTAGTGACCCTGAACAAATCATTTTTACCTCAATGGGTCTCAGGTTCCTCTTCTGTCAAATGGACCTGTTGGATGAAATGAGATCTGATGCCCCTTCCAGCTCTGCCACCTTGATTCTATGAGGTAGAAAGAAGCAGGGTCCCTAGATGCTTTGGGATCTCTCTGTCTAAATCCATGGAAGAAGTCAATCTAGAGAGCTCCCTCTGTGCAGTCTGAACATCTGTGAGGGGGTATGAAGGATAGGGGCCCCCTCTGGCCATATTCCAGCCACCCTGCTTTAAATCTTAGAATTTGCCCCTACTCTCTCCAATGCCAAAGACTTCCCTAAGGCCTTCCATTGCTCAATTTATGTGCTCTGCCTATGGGGTCTTGCCCTGACCTTCATCTTTACATCACCCAGGAGGTGGCCAAGGCCCGACAGCTGGAGATGAGGCTGCATACATTCAGCATGTTTGGGATGCCCCGCCTGCCCCCTGAAGATCGGAGATACTGGGAGATTGGGGATGGGGGAGACAGTGGCTTGACAATCGAGAAGTCCTGGAAAGAACTGGTACCTGGACATAAGGTAAGGATGGGAACACAAAACACCTACATACTTATAGCCTTAAGACATATGCACACATGTATATGCATATACAGTCACAAACATGCACATTCATTCCTGAACACAGACCTGCATATGTACTGGTACTTGCACTCGTGGGTGCGTGCACACACACACACACACACACACACACACACACACTCTTCTAAGAAAAGTAACCCAAAGAAGCAGGATCCTGGGTGGGAGATCCTGTCTGTCCTTCCCTCCTTCCCCACCCCACCCCAACCCCACCCCAACCCCATTTCCATGTCCTTCACTCTTCTACTAAGCCAGCTCCTTGACCCCATCCATCCCCAGGAGATGAGCCGGGAGCTCTGTCACCAACAGGAGGCACTATGGGAGCTAGTGACCACTGAGCTGTCCTATATTCGAAAGCTGAAGATCATGACTGACGTAAGCTTTCCCAGGGCCCTTCCCCACCCATGTGTTTTCTCCGACTCACCAACTTTGACTAGCATCCTCTACCTTTCCTCAGCCTCCTCCCCTCCCAGCAGCGGCAAGGTCCCAGAAGGGAGGAAGATGAGTAAAGATGAGAATTGCGGAGAATATCTATATTGGGTTTATATTCCTTGACCTCAGACTGATAAGCCAAGGGGTGAGAGGATCAGAGTTACTTGATGCAAGGTAACGGGAAATGTAGAGATTCATGCTTCTGAAGTCTGTGTCTCCTTGTCCCCATCTTTCTTCGTCTAGCTCCTGGCCGCTGGTCTCCTGAATCTACAAAGAGTGGGGCTTCTGACAGAAGTGAGTATGGCACTTGGATGCAGAGCTGGGTGGGCTTGGTGGGTACAAGGTCCAGTCATGGCCTGGCATAGCCCTAAACACTGAATTCCAGTAGTGGAAATGGTTTCTCCCCTAACCATCAGTCATAGAAGGGATATATTGAGCTCCTCACCTAACCCCCTTTTCCCAGAGTTCTTCCATCCTTGACTTTCTTAGTCCCTTCTGTCCTCCACCTCCCCAGATGCAGAGAACTCTCAGGCTCTACCTGCAGCCATAACTTCTTTTATCTCCTTTCTTAACCATGCCAACCCTGGGTGATGAGAACATGAGAAGAAAAAAAAAAAAGCAGAGCTATTCATATTTCAGGCCGACTGTCTGGTTCTCATCCTACTTGTTGCCTGTTTTCATTAGGGCCTGATGCTGAAAACAGAAGCCCTGATACATCTCCATACCTTTTTTCAAGGTTCTAGTTGAGTCCTTATTTGGAAATGTACCAAACCTGATCCGCACTCATCAGAGTTTCTGGGAGGAGGTGCTAGGGCCTACCCTGGAGAAGACCCGCGTCTCAGGCCAGCCTCTGGACCCTCTCAGCCTGCAAGATGGCTTCTTGACAGTGAGCTATGGGTGGGAATGGGGGAAGGGGGTACTTTGAGATCAAGGCAGCTGCTTGAGGACTTCAAATGGTAGCTGGCATGTTGACCCGTCATGTTAGTTTTCCATCTTGAGCCACGAGTCAGATCATCAGGTGGAGTGAGACCATATGATTTAAACTATGCTATAGTCTGAAGGGGTGCAAGGGGCAGGATTCCATCTCAAACTGTCAACCCCCACTATTGTTCCATGATTCTAACTTCATTTCTTCAGGTCTTAAAGGTTTGGGGGTCTTTAGGTGCCTCATAGTAAAATGACAATACTCCTAAAAGGGATCATACCTTAAGCCCTTATCAAGAAAACCCTTTAATGGAAAACTTGAATGGACTGATGCTGAGTGAAGTGAGCAAAACCAGGAGAACATTTTACACAGTAATAGCAACATTGTCCGATAACTAACTATGATAGACTTAGCTCTTCTCAGCAATGCAAGGATCTAAAACATCTCCAAAAGTCTCATGATGGAAAGTGCTATCCACATCTAGAGAAAGAACTATGGAGTCTGAATGCAGATCGAAGCATACTATTTGCTCTTTTTTTTCTTCTGTTTTGTTTTGTTTCCTCTTTCTTGTGGTTCCTCCTATTGGTTCTAATTCTTCCTTACAACATGACTAATGTGAAAATATGTTTAATAGGAATGTATATGTAGAGCCTATATCAGATTGCATGCCATCTTGGGGAGGGAGGGGGAGAAAAATTTTAAACTCAAAAGCTTATGGAAGTGATTATTGAAAACTAAAAATTAATTAATAAAAAAAAGAAGAAAAAAGAATTAGGAGGATTCATTGAGAGCCTGCTAAGAACAAGAATAGATGATTAAAGTAGGCAAGCACCTCACATCTTTGCTTTGATGAAAGGAGAGGAGAAGCCACTGGGAGGAGACAAAAGTCCCAGAGACAGATATGCTAGGACAGAGTTTTTGCCAGAACAGGCTCTACACATCCTACCTGAGGGATGGTATAACAGCTATGGGGAAAATCAAGTCTTCTACCTACAAGAAGAGGCACCTCCTGGGCTTCCCCTGAGGTCCCACTTGCCTCCAGTGGGGAAATGGGAACCTCCTCCTCTCTCCCCACTTGATAAAAATTTCCATTTCATGATTGATGCGGAATGGACAGCAGGACCAGAGAGTTGCCAGGGACCATAGCTGGAAAGAACAGAGAGGAGATTAGGGAAATGCTAGCTTCATCTATTGCAGCAGTGAGCGGGATGACCCAAAAAGTATTCCCACAACTCTATGTACCAAGCTTGCTCGAAAGCTCCAACATGAATGGGATGCTAGAAGATGGGGCTTAGCCTAAACCATGCCTAAGGGTCTGTTTGAGGAATAAGCGATGCTATCACCACCATCCCCCACCCACCAATCTCCATAGACAATGTCTGAAATTACGATTTGATCATTTTAATTTTCTCCACCACATTCCTCTGTGCTCCCACCCACCAACACCCCAAGTTTAGCCAACGGTTCCAGCCATATATACAGTACTGTCTTCGAGTGAAGCAAACCATGGCCTATGCTCGGGAACAACAGGAAAACAACCCTCTCTTCCAGACTTATGTGCAGGTTAGTGTTAGTCGGCAGGAAGCCAAAGCGGGGGGGGGGGGGGGGGGGGGGGAGTTGGGTAGTGGGGTAGGAGAGTGTCTGCCTATTGGTAAGGATTTTTATTGGCTCCTCCAGGTGAATATTAAACAGCCATCCCTCCTCTCCAAGAAAGGCTCCTAAGGCTTTGCTAATCTTTTTTTTTTTCCTAAGGTAATTGGGGTCACGTAGCTAGTGTCAAGTATCTGAGGTCAGATTTGAACTCAGGTCCTCCTGACTCCAGGGCCAGTGCTCTATCCACTGTGCTGCCTAGCTGTCTCTCTGTTAATCTTAAGGAGCAAAGGATGAGAGTGCATTGGAGCCTCAGGCACTTGGTGGAAGTTACTCTTTTATAGTTATTATTGCCTGTATCCATGGTACTTCTTGACCCCTGATCTCTCTCTCTCTGAACCCCAGTGGTGTGAGAAACACAAAAGGTCTGGACGCCAGCAACTCAGTGACCTGCTCGTCAAACCCCATCAGCGAATCACAAAATACCCTCTGCTGCTCCAGGCTGTGCTCAAAAAGACCCCTGAGCCCCAAGCCCAAGATGTTCTCAATGCCATGGTAGGGATAAACAAAGGGCCTAGCCTTTCCAGGGAACTCCTGAGAAAAGTCTGTTTCTCCATCTATCAAATGAAGTGGTTAGTCTAGCTCTAACAGACTATGTCTTGATTCTCCAACTGTGCTATCTATGATTCTGTGTCTCTGTCACTCTTTGGGGGAGGGTTGGAAGAGCCAGAGTAGGCTGAGTGTGACAGTCTCCTTGCTGGGTCTAGATTTCTTCTGTGGAGGCTTTCTTACACCATATCAACAGTCAAGTGCGTCAGGGGGAGGATCATGACAGCTTGGCAGCTGCTGCCCAACGGATTGGGCCCTATGAAGTGCTGGAACCATCCACTGAGGAGGTAGAGAAGGTAAGAAAGCCAAATACATAGATAGACAGAGAGTTGGGAGAAAGGGAAGGAGACTGGGGTAGGGGGACAGGCAAAAGGAAGGGAAAAGGAGAAGGGGAAGGCAGCATTAGGAAATGAGAAGCATGAAATTATTCCAAATTAGGCATAGAGGAAGGGGAGAGATGACAGAGCCTTGTCTCATTGGAATTTGGGGTCAGGTACCTTATCCACTAATATTGTTTCCCTGTCCCTCCTAGAACCTGCGTCCCTTCTCCAACCTAGATCTGACCTCCCCCATGCTGGGGGTCGACCACCAACATACCCGGAAACTGCTACTAGAGGGTTCTGTTCGAATGAAGGAGGGACGAGAGGGGAAGGTGAGGGAGAGGGCAGAGACGGGGGGGGGGGGGGGGGGGGGGGGGGGGTGTTAGGGAGAGACAACAAATAAAGGAGCTGGGGGGAATAGACGTTGAAAGAATAAGAATGGGGAGAGGGCAAGAAAGATGGAGAGGCTTGGGGCATAGAAAGAAGGGATAGAAGATAGAGCAGATGAGAATGGAGGGCAGGAGAGCTGCAAAGTGGGACAGAGAGGGCTCGGGGACTTTCAAAGGCCTTTTCTATGTGCATCCCTATCTATGTTCCTGAGTCTAGCACTATGTGACATAACATTGGACTATGTGCCCATGTGACCTTAGTCATGAGACTTGGGTTTTGTTCCCTCCTTAACTCTTCTATTAACAAGTCGAGAACTTTGGGCTTATAATTTCTGGATCTCTCTTGTCCTGCTTCCTCATCAGCAAAATGTATGGATTAGATTAGACCAAGGTCTCTTCCAGCTCTAAAGGTCCCCTGTGGTCCTCTCAGCTGTGCTTACTGTCTTCTTGTGCATCTTTGCATCCGTGTACACTCTCACCCAGAGCTCCCTTAACCTGTAATCTTTCCCACCATCTTATAACAAGCTTATCACTGTCTCTCTCCCTGCCCGCTCCTAGTTGGACGTGTACCTGTTCCTATTCTCTGATGTGGTTCTGGTGACCAAACCCCAGCGCAAGGCAGACAAGGCTAAAGTCATCCGCCCGCCCCTCATGCTGGAGAAGCTTGTGTGTCAGTCACTTCGAGACCCCAGTATGTCATTCCTGCCCTGAACTCCTCCTTTTGCCTCAATCCTTCCTCCTTCCTCTCCCCAATGCCCCCTTGGCTCAATGAAGGGGGAGCAGGGAGCAGGAGAAGGAAGAAGCCTCCCCTCTGCCTTCCTGAAGTTCCTATGTTTTTCTCCACCCCAGACAGCTTCCTGATGATCTACCTTACTGAATTCCTGTGTGTCTCCAGCGCCCTTGTCTTCCATTGTCCCAGCCCAAATGAATGTGTTCATTGGCAAGAGAAGATACAGGAGGCCCAGGTACTCTGTGGGTGCAGCCTGGAGAAGAGTTGGGGCAAGGCATAAGGAGAGACCTACTGGGGCTGAGAAACAGAGCGAGGGAAAAGGAGAACGAGAGACAGAGAGACACACTACCTCACGGAGAGAGGTTAGACGGGTTAATGGCTATAACTAGTTTCTGGACCCCCTGGGGTGCTGGCTCCTCTGGATGAGGAGACGTGGTTTGCTCACTGATGCATGAAGTAGGATGGAGAAGAGTCACCAATTAAATAAAACACAGGCTGTAATCTTTGTCCTCAAAGAGTGTATAATCTAGTGGCTCTGAGACAGAACTTACATACTTCAGACAATTAAGTACTGAACTTCATGGCATGAATACACTAGACATTTCTGAGAAAGAAAAGATAAGTGTGAGCTGGGGTAGTCAAAGAGGCTTATAGAATCATCAATTTGTGGTGACAGAAAAGATCTTAGTGATCCAGTCCAACTCTGTAATTTTACAGATGAGGAAACTGAAGCACCAAGAGGTGATATAATTTTATGATTTTTATATTTGTATGCATGTTGTATCAATATATTTATGATATAATTTTATATGCACTTTAACATGTGCAAAGCACTTTACAGATATTATCTCATTTTATCCTCACAACGACTCTACGAGGTAGGTGCTAATATTATTCCCATTTTACAGATGAGGACACTGAAGAAGATAGAGGTTAAGTGATCTCCCTAGGGTTACACAAGTAGAAAGTGCCTGAAACCACATTTTAATTTAGATCTTCCTGACTCTAGCTAGGTCCAGCACTTAGCTGGCAGCCTTCTCTGATAACCATATTGTCTACCTGCAAGTCCAAGGTTCTTTCTATCATTCCACAATCACAGGATTTAGAGCTGGAATGTCAGTTATTGTTCAGTCATTTTTCAGTTGTGTCTGACTCTGGCAAAGATACTGGAGTAGTTTGTCATTTCCTTCTCTGGCTGATTTTACAGATAAGGAAACTAAGGCAAACAGGATGAAGTGGACTTGCCAGGGTCACACAACTAGGAAGTGTCTGAGGCCAGATTTGAACTCAGAAAGATGACTCCAGGCCCAGTGCTCTATCCACTATGCCATCTAGCTGCCCATATTAGGGCTGGAAAGGGCCTTAGAAATCATCTTGTCCTGTTCTCTTCTGGCTTCATGGAAGAGGGTGAGATTTGAATTGGGCCTTGAAGGTTGAGTAGAATTTAGATTAGGGGATAGCAGCCCAGGCAGCAGAAACGGTGTGAGTAAAGGCAGTGTATGAAAGAGAGGAAGGACACCAGCCTGTCTAGAGGGGAGGTCACATAACAGGGAACTGTGGGAAAGAATGATTAGGTAGATAGCCTGGGGACAGGTAATGGAAGGCTTGAAAAGAATTTAGACTTGTAAGCATCGGTAGAAAACAAAGAGACATTGTAGATTCCTGAGAAGGGGAGTGATACAATTAAATCTATGTTTGAGAGATTTGCCAAGCAACTGCATACATTAGGTGGATCGGAGGGGAGGGAGACCTGGAGTGGCAGAGAGGTCAGTTATTAAAGGACTGATCCAGCCATGAAGCAATGATGACCTGGACCTCAGTGGTAACGGGGAGAACAGAGGAAAATGCAAACCTAACAGATTTCAAAGGAAGAACATAAAAGAGAAAGAACTGATAAGATAGGTTCCAAGGTTTCTTACCTAGGCTAGATATTGACAGATATGGAATTATTGGACAGGGATATGAGAAAATTGTATTTAATAAGTAATTATTGAATTAGGACCAAGGCTTTTCCCCTTTTCTACTTCATCATTCCGAAATCAGCCCCTATAGGTTGTTACTCAGGCAGCCTTTGAAGTGCAGGGCTAACACTGACTGGGAGAACTCAGATCGGTTCAAAAGGTAGAATTAGGTAAATGGATGGATTCTGGCCCGTTGTGTTTGGGAATATATGGATCTGGGAATATATGGATTCTCCCTTTTGTCAAACACGTGATATGAATACAGTTAATTCTCTTTGACCAAAACTGACTGATCAGTCATGTACAGCTGACCCTCATTAGAATAGGTCCACCTCTCATTATAATATTCATTCTCTCAATTGTTAACCAATTAGAGTTAATTTCCACTCTCAGGAACATTCACTCATCCGAGGGCACATAAGCATTGAATGAGTTCCATGAGGGGTCTTCGGTCTAAGAGAGACAGCCAAATGACCATCCTTTTATTAATAATATCCTAGCATTATTAATAAAATGATTGCCCAGAAACTATGTCTCTCAAACTTTTTATATGTTACAGATACCTATTTTTGGAAAGAAGATAGAATTTGGGGCCCAGAAATGTAGGTACATACCATACTGGCAAGTGAAAGAAGAGAGTCAACAAGAGATATTTAGATATACCAATAAGGAATGAAGATGTAAATGAGGGAATTATTCAATATTTCAGTGTGCCCAGCATTAATTAATCAGCCAGATGCTGCTACTAAATGTACAAGACATTCTGGTTAGGTGCTAGAGATAGAATGATGAAAAATGATTGTCTCTTCTCTCAAAGATCTTATGAGTTAATCAAGAAGTGGGATACAACATGTGTACAAACAAATAAGTCTATTGTTATATTTAAGGGTTGTATCAAATGCCAATGTATCACATAGACATTGTATCAAAGAATCATGGTACAATATGATTATTTGCGGGCCTTAACTAGATGGGCTTTAACTAAGGTGGTGACCATTTCAGAACTTCAAGGAGGCACAGGGACAGTATCCCTGACCCATATTTTCAGCCCCACTGCATGCCATTGTATAATAATATTTAGTTTCTCCTTCGTCCACCCTCCTGACCCCTAGCCCAAGTATGGCTACAAAGTCCTATTTCTGTACTTTACCGAGGACGGTAGCCATGTGAGTGGAGAGGATGGGACTGGCAGGGAGAGATATTTTTGGAAACTGAATGAACAGGACTTGGAAGAGGACTGAATGTAAAGAAGGAGAAAGAGTTAAAGATAATTCAAAGATTTTGGTGCCCAAATGACCCAAAAAGAGGAAGTCTGGAATTTATTAGAAAGTGGATTGTTTTGGAAATGTTGAGTTTGAGATACTTGTGGAATATCTATATGAAGAGATATCCCAAGGGTCTGTGGCAGATCACAACAGCACAGAATGTTGAGTTGGAAGGGGCTACAAGGGCCATTTAGTCCAAGACGTTAAGGAAGTGATTGGGGCTGGACATAAAGATTTGGGAATTATCTGCATAAGAGAAAACAACTGAAGCGATAGGAATGGATATTTGGCAAGGGAAAGAAGAGAGAGAAGAGAGAGAAGGACAGACACTTAGGAGGTGGGAGAAAGAGTGACACAGTAAATAAGACTGAGGAATGGTCAACTTGGTAGAAGCAGAATCAAGAGAGAATAGTGCTACAGAAGACAAGAGTGTTAAATGCTGAAAAAAGGCCAAAACTGAGAAAGACCAGTAAGCAATTAAGAAGCCATTGGTGATCATGGGGATGGCTAGCATTTACATAGAGCTTTAAAATTTTCATAGCACTTTACAAATACTATCTCATTTTGTCCCTACAATAACCCTCAGAGGTAGGAGTTATTAATATCCCCATTTTATAGATGAGGATATTGAGGGGGACAGCAGTTAAGCGACTTGCCCACAGACACATAGCTAGTAAGAAGAATCTGAGGCTGAATTTGCACTCAGGTCTGCCTACCTCCAGGTCCAGTGCTCTATCTATTGGGCCACGGAGACAGTATTGAGTAGAACGGTGAGATTATAAGACAGATTGCAAGGGGCTGAAAAATAGGTGGTAGAGACATAGAGACAAATTACTCTTTCTAATAGTTTAGCAATGAAGGGTGGGAAAAATATACGACAAGAACTGGAGTGTTTTTTCAGTGTAAATAGGTGTCTTTTTTTTTTAAGCATGAGGAGTCAGTCGCTCATTTAAAGGTAAATACGGAAGTTAAGCTTACCTAGAGTGGATGGGAGAGGGAGAAGGAGGATGAGAGAATAAAAGTAGAGAGGAGATAGAAAACAGGAAACTATTTCTCCTTCTGGCATTCCCAGGCAACAAGTGGATCTCCCAAACCCAAATCATCCCCCAGGAGCCTCGTTGGTGGGAGGGTATTCTATCTCAAAAAACAACCTGCATATTCAGAACATAACACCCCAAACCCCATTCAATTATGGGAGGGATTTCCAGAAGGAGGGTGTCTTCTTTCAAGCAGAAGGGAGCCTATTGTTCAAAGGAGGGTCTGGCAAAGGAAAACTATCACTGGTCTTGTGGAGGGAGGTGTTTTTTGTGGTCCTGCTGCCAACTTAAGATCCCTTCTTCGGCTCTGAATTTGTCTATTTTGCCTTTCACTCAAACAGGCCACCCTGCAGAAATTAAAGACAGAGGAATATGTACATCAGAAGAGGGAGCTCCTGGCCTTATATAGGGACATCGAGTCGCCCAGCACCAGGCCTCCGACCCCCTCTCCTGACGGCTCTCAGAGCAGTGTAGAAGACCACAATCTGGAGAGAAGGTAGATGCAATTATCCACATCCCCAACCAACTGAGTTATAGGAAGGGGGACCACAAGGGTAAGACAGATCATTCAGAGGGAATGGAATGGGTCTGGAGTATTTGGAGCCCAGGCTAGCTAGACTAAGTGATGGGTAACTGCATTAGACATTAATTCAAGAGCACTAGACAGGCCTAGGGGGTTAGTAAGCTGGGGAAGTAAGAACAGCACTGGGTAATCACGACAAAGACAACAATTATAAGTTCTCACACCTTCAGGGTATAGAAGAATGTGTTTGTGCAGTCATAGAATTGTGCTGCTAGAAGAAACCTTAAATTCCCATATTCTATAGATAGGAAAGCAGGCTTAAAGTGATCTGCTCCAGGTAACACAGGATTACTCATTCCCAAACTAGCACTTTTTCTCTCTCACCACAGTGCTGGAGAGGAAAGGAATCTCTCTTTAGAGAGATTCTCTTCTCGGAGAAGTGGGAGATCACTTCTAGCTGAAGCAAAAACTTTCGAGACAAAATTTGACTCAGTTCTTGTTCTCCTACATAACAGATCTTCAGAGTTTTCAACCATTGTCCCTCAGCTGGTGGTCACAGAAGACAGAGAAGACTCTTCTCTCGGCCTGGATGACGGTTCTGACAGTGGCTATGGCACAATACCCGGCTCCCTCCATGGGTCCCAATCCCCACTGACCCGGAGACGCTGGCCTGCCCTCCGCCAGGACCCCCGACTCACCCTCTCCACCCTGGACCTCCGAGACATCCCTCGAAGACTCCAGTCTTCCAGTCCCCATGCCCCTCAAAGACAGAGTGCCCCTGACCTCCCTGAGGAGGATATTATCCAGAGAGGGAATAGCCTTCCACGGAGGGAGCCCCCATCCTGGTCTGAGAAAGAAGAGGAGGAAGAAGGATCCTCGACAGGAGGGGATGTAGTAATGGAGACTCTGCACCGAGCTAGGCTTCGGGGACAGCTACCTCCTTCACCATCTCAGGTAGACTCAGCAGGAGAGAGCCCCTGGGACTCCTCAGGGGAAGATGAGGAGGAAAGTCCTCTGTTTGTGGTACCCAAACGCTATTCCACATCGTACTCCCTACGGGCAGAAATGCTCCAGGAGATACGGGAGGACCTGGCCAACCAGAGGATTGATGGAGTCACAGAGACAGTGAGAGAACCCAGGGACAGTCAGCCCCGGAAGCTGACGGTAGTCGAACTACAAAGGATGCGTGGGTCTCAAATCATACAGCTAGATACCCCATTAACCACATCGTAAGTACTGCCTGGAAAGAGAGTATGAAGGAAGGCTTGGGAGGGGGTGTATAAAGAACAGTAGTGGGGAAGGGTAATACGGAGGGTGAAAAGCTCGATAAAAAGGTTGGCCAAAGGGAGGGAAGGGGCACCCTAGCCAGAATCTTCACTACTAACTAATCCCTGTTCACTCTTTGACCCCTTCCCATGCATTTGAAACATTAGAGTGCTACTGATGCTCCCCTCACCCCTTTTCTCTATCTCTTTCCAGGGAGGTATAGCCTCACTCAGGACATCTAAGATTTCTCCTAGAGGACATCTGATCCAAGGACTATTGGTCACCCACCCACCTCAGCCCAAAGCCAGACCCAGGCATCCACCTGCTCCATGAAAGTTTGGGATCAAGATTGTAAATTTCTGTATCATAAACACTCTTTAAGTTCAAATAAAATTCTGTATAGAAAATAGTGACTGGAGTGGCTGGGTGTGAAGTGAAAAGTAGTTGTTGTGGTGAAACCAGAAGAGGGCAGTACAAGCCTGGACAACATATTTAACTCTTTCACAACAGAAACTAGGAAACATTGCTCCCAATCTTCTTCCTCCTCAGGGTCTTCCAGTTCTGCCTCCATTCTCACACCTGCTGGTCCAAATTACAGTCATCCGGGTCTATGACCTAACTCTTGCCCCCTCTGATCTCTTCCTTTGTAAAGCCACTGGCTTCTCACAGCCAAAGCCAACACAAGACATGTAATCCATTTACTAAAATGATTCAGAGCTTTAATTTCAAAAATTTTAGTGTACAATATTTACAAAAAGATAATTCTGGCCTCTGCCTTCAGCCTCCTAACCCATATGACACCGAGCATTTGACTCCCACTCCTCTAAGCTGAGATAAAAGAGGAAACCATGTGAGGTGGTACGAGGAGAAAGGAATGATGCTGGGTTTACATTAGTGTAAAAAAAAACCTGTTACAGAGACTGCTTGTTTACCATGTATGGAGGAGCAGTGACCAAGTCAGAGAGCCCAAGCCTACTTATCTGTAGCCTGAGCTGCCCGTACTCCATCCATTAGTGCTCCACATTTTATCTGCATCCTCAGATGCATCCCAGAGATCCCCAACCCCACTCAGATAATGCAGAGTTTGGTAAAACTACACCCCACTTAGCAGTGTTCCTTTTACTTTTTGACATTCACATAGTGCGTAAATAGGTGAGAAAGTCAGGGTACACTAGGCCAGTGGACAACTGACAGCAGATAGCACCAAATAAACAATAAGCTAGGAGCACCCCAGAAATGGGGCTCCCCAAAGACTGCCGACTTGGATAAGTGCAGGGTGTTTTCAAAGTCATCCACCCAGCCTGCCCTGGGGCTCCACTGAGCCCTTCCTAGGAAGGGAAATAATCCTTGGGGACTAGGTCCCATATCACGAAGGGTCCAGAAGGGGTGAGGCCAAAAAAGGGAAAGCTGTGCTTGGTACAGCCTCACCTCAAGAGAAGGGGCAGAGGTCCAGAGGGGCTGCCCAGCTTCAAGGTCTCTGTGATGTTCTGCAGGCAACCACATAAGTCCATGTCAGTGAGCACCTGGGCCAGCACCTCCAGAGTGGCCTGGTGCCGGGGTACTCCCTTCTGCCACGCTGCCAGCATGCTGTAGTGGGCTTCTCTAAGGCAGCAGGGGTTCTGCATCTCAAAGAGTTCAATATCATTCTCACTCAGTCCCAAACGGCGGATGAACTCCCTCCAGCGGGAGGGAGGCACTTCATCTACCACTGCATACAGCTTGGCTGGCCCTGTGGGAGGTAGAGAGGGAAAGCATATGAAGGGATGCCAACCAGCTTCAGCAGTACAGAGCAATGGAAAGACTGGCTTGTAGCTGAAACCTTCCCATAGGCATTTTCTTCTCCATTCGAATGTGACCTCCCAACACGCCTTACTTTGCTCTTTTCTGTCTCCAGAGTTTAATTCAAGGCTTTGCAGAGTAACCAATCAACTCTTGATTCTTGCCTATGTTGTCTCTCCACCCCTCCACCCGTTATATTACAACCTTCTTGAGGGCAAGGGCTATCCTTTTTACTAAATGAATACCCAGCACTTAGCCTGACACATAATAGATGCTTAATAAATACTTATTGGATTGGATTGGACTGGATTGGATTGGACTTGGACCCCACCTCTGTGACCTAGGCCTTTGTGACTTTGGGCATATCACAACCCCTCTGAGTTTTTTCATCTATAAGAATAAATAGCCACTATTTACATAGCGCTTTTAAGGTTAACAAAGGGCTTTAGCAACATTATTTCATTTTATCCCTCGAACAATAGTGTAGGTGCTGGTAATAATAACAAATATTAAACACAGCTATAAAATTTGCTATTAGGTAATAGCAAATATGAACAATAATAAATGGGGATATTAGTTATCTCAGTTTTGCAGATGAGGAAACGGGCACAGGGCGGTAAAGTCACTTGTTTGGGATCACACGTCTGGGAAGTGACTGAGACAGAATGTGAACACGGCACTTGACAGTCGGGCTGAAACACGCCCAATTCCAAGCTGCTTTCCATTTATAAATCCTATTATCCTACAATTCTCACCCTACTTACCCTCCAAATTGCCCCACAAACCAGTCCTGGTCCAAACAAGTTTTTGCACAAGCGCACTCCTTTCCTATCCTGAGGGGAGGAGCCAGGCACCTCAGAGGTCAAGTTGGGTGGGGGGAGCACTCACGGTCAAGAGGTAAGGCGGTGACGTCAGACATGACGCAGTCTGATGGCATCTGGGCGCAGTGAATGATGGGTTCGGCCCGCTGCTGGGGCGGTGCCAGTGTCACGATAGGTTGTACATTGTACACAGTCGACCAGTTGCTTGAGGAGAAGGCGGAGGGGAGGGGAGGGGCCGCGGTGGAGACGGGGGCAGGGGCGGCGGCGGGGACGGGGACTGGAGAGGAGGTGAGGGTTTGGGAGGGGACAGGAGTGAAGTCCAAGGTAGTGGGTGGGACCAGAGCCCGCTTGTTTTCTTCCTGGAAGAATTAAGGGGAGGGGTCATGCCGGAGCCACGCCCCCTCTCCCTGAGGGCGGGGGAGGAGAGAGAGCGAGCTCTCAGCCCTGGTCTATATCCACAGGGGCTTCCCTAGCATGGAACCTTAAGGCTGTTTGTGGGGCAGAGGGGCTCAGCCAAGGGCATGATAAAAGAGGGGAGATGAAGGACTCAAGAAGAGATTTAGGGGGTTCGGGCTGTTTGTTAGAGATTCAGGGAGTGAGGTGTTGGGGAGATGAGGGGAGTAGTCAGAGACCACCACTAAGGGAAGAAGGAAGGGAGCAAAAGGGGGTCCCACATCTAGTCTCATCTTACCTCTTTTACAGGAGGAGACTGTCTCCCACAGACTGAAAAAGGAGAAACAAAGACATCACAATTTTCACTTCCCCATCGTGCCTTCCCTTTCCCTTCCCTACCCTGCGCCTTCCCCCCACAAAAAAGAAAAAAAAAACCTCACTACAATAGGGACCTGTAGTGACACGCACCAGAGCCTGTGTGCTTTCTCACCGACTGAGGGAACTCCTGACTCAGCAAAAGGTCATCTGCATCCCAGATGCACACTTCTTAACACTTCACTTGTCTGGGACCTTGGTTTCCTCCTCTTTGAAATGAGGGGGTTAGAAGATCACCTCCAATCTTCCTCCAGCTTTAAATATATGACCCTGTGACTCCGGCTATGTAACCCTCAGCAAGCTGCTCAACTTCCCCCCTCAGCCGGAGTTTCTTCTGCTGTAACATGGAAATAATACTGCTCCTACTCCCCACTTCACAGATGTTAGGCAAAAAGTTATATAAACCTTAAAGCTAAATACATGTGAAGTTATTACCAGTTACCCAGCAGCCCATCCCATAATATTTCTTATTTCTTATCCTCAACAAATACCACCCCAAGGCTCTACTCACCAATTACATACAGTTTGGACCTCCATCGTGGGTAATGACAAAATGAGACAATGAAGATGAGAGAGAAGCAACAAAACCCCAAAAAGATCACCAAGGGCATCAGCATTGGACCTAGCGACAAAGAAAATCTTAATATGTGAACAAAAAATATAAGGCCCATCTGGCCTCATTAAGGTGCTCAGATTCTTAAGATCTAGCCCACTTGTATCAGTGATACAAATGCTTAGATTCCTCAAGAGTCTGGCCAATACTGCGGATTCTTTAAATCTCAACCACCCCCAATTGATGTTCTAATAAACCTTGTCTTTGGCTAAAAAAAAAAATGTGAACAGAAAAAAAAAAGAAGGAAACAGGGAAAGAGAGGAAAGATGGAGGGGAAATTATTAATAGAGGGGAGCAAGGCTGGAGGAAATGGGGTAAGTGGGCATCAGCCTTACCTGATTGCTGTGATATAACAAAACTTGGGACGCAGATATCTCTGCAATTTTTCTCTGGCACACATCTAAAAGAGGAGAAAGAAAATGGGTAAATACGTCTGGCCAAATACAAATAGGTCAGTCAGTAACACTGATCTAAACCACGTGTATGTAAAGTCTTGCAAAGAGGCAGTGCAGTGTGATAGAAACAGTTGTTGACTTGGAGGTACCAAGACCTAGATTTAAATTCTGCATCCTTAATAGAAGTCACATCAGTTCTTTGACTTCAGTTTCCTCCTATGTAATAAATACCTTACAGGGTTGTTGTGAAAATCAAACGAGATAATTATGTAACTCACTTTGCAAAGCTTAAAGTAATATAAAAACGTAAAAGTAAAAATGTTAAATCAATAGAAAAACATAAACTGTTATTAGAGTAGTATATAAAGTCATCTCTTTAGAACAAATTCTAAAATGTTGTTCATATAACTTATGTTGGAATTTGATTGAATTGAATGTTGTTTCGATAAACAAATAACTTTTAAACAGGCTTTTGAAACAATGCTGGTTATTTTGCTTCAAATACATTTCAATAAAATACATATTATATATACTTCACATAGGCCTTTGATGAGATCTTGGAAATCTTGTTATACAGAAATTTCCATTGTAACTTTATTCAGCATAATGGCATTTGGCCTGCATTACACACTACTGGAAAATATAGAGAAATAAAACAAAATCAAAGAATTTTAGATATGAAAGGGATGGGTAAGACTTTAAATCTCCCTGGAACCTGTTTCTTTCTCTGTAAAATCAGGGAACTGGACTGGCTTGGCGGTATCAAACACATTGTCAGCAGCCCACAACATTCCCAAGTGCAGCCCAAACCAGATTAAAATGGAATTGGAAAATATTTAACAAAATAATTTTAAAATGCAATCGTTCAGTCATTTTTCAGTCGTATCTAATCTTCATGACCCCATCTGGGGTTTTCTTGGCAAAGATACTGGACTTGTTTGCCATTTCCTTCTCCAGCTCATTTTATAGATGAGGAAACTGAGGCAAACAGGGTTAAGTGACTTGCCCAGGGTCATACAGCTAGTAAGTATCTGAGGCAGGTCTTCCTGACTCCTGGCCTGTTGCTTTATTCACTGTGCCACTTAGCTGTCCATAAATGTGTGTATACATATATACACATATGCACACATGTGCACATGGATATATGTATAGTAGGACATAGATAATATTAATATATTGGTTTTTAAGTCAATATGCAGCTTACAGGGATCCTTATGTACAGTTTGGTGGCTCTGGCTTCTATCTGAGTTTGAAACCACTAGACTAGGTGACTTCCAAGCTCCTTTCTATATCTTAGATTTTCTTTAACATAGAACCTAAAGGAGAAAATAAAGCAAATGTACATTTATGAAAAATACAACAGAAACATGAACGTAATTAGGAATGTCCAGGCAATTAGTATAAAGTTATATTTCAGTGTGAGTTATTTACTCCTCAGAAATCTGAAAATACTACAAATCAGAGCTGGCTTTATTGTTTTGTTGACTGTTTAGATTTAAGAGAGTGATGGAGAAATAGTTAATAAGGCCAATTAAACCTAAAAGTGTGTTTCTTAGCTGTAGTTAAACATTTACCATCGTACCCCTGTATATAAAGCTATTTTTTATATGAACCAACTGATGGTGCTTTTGGAATGTTTTAGAGTGGCCAGAACTGACTCCAGCTAGTTTATAAAAACTGCCTAGAGGAGGTGAGAATTGAAGAGGATTACAAAGGAGTGGAACAATTTGATGATGAGGCTGCAGGGATACTTCTTATCTATATGGTGTTTTAAGATTTACCAAGTGTTTTCTTCACAACAGCCCTTTGGGGGATGCACACGTATTATGTATAATATATATAATAATGTATTGTTATCTTCATTTTACCCAAATTCAGAGAGGTTATGTAACTAGCCCCAGGTCACACAGCTAGTGAGTACTGGAGCCAGTACTAAAACATAGGCCTTCTGACTCCAAGTCCAATGCCTTTTCTCTCAGGGATACCACAGTCTGAAATTCTCCTGCAGAGGCTTAGAGACCAGAAGAGACAAGACTTGTTGGACAGAGGTAGGAGAAACACGTAAACGGATACAGGGTACCAGAATTGCTGTGTAGCAATGTTCCCCAAGAAAGAGTTTTCAGAACACCAAGTGACAATACTCCAAAGTAGGATCTGAGACAGATCATGGAAAGGAGGAAATTTAAATGAATTATTATAAGTAATAAATTTATATGACATAAGTATTTACCTTCACCAAACACTAGCCAAAGGTGTCTAATTATATAATTAATATAATATATAATATAATTAGTAAACAGGTAGTAAAGACTGCTTTCTATGTAAGAGACTGCTCAGTTACTCCTATATGGACATTTGCTTGACACGCTGCAACAAATATTTTATTAAGCATGGCACAAAGACAAAAAGAGTCTCTGCTTCCAATGAGCATTCCTTCTTTAGTGGAGAAATAATATGAACACAGATAAGTATAATACACAGTAAAGAGAGAAGAGGGCAAAGAAGAAATCAGACCAAGAGTTTTAAGAATAGTCTAAGAGGCAGAATGTTAATATCTAGAGGGGAATCAGGAAAGACTTCATAAAGAAGAGGCACCTAAGCAGAGGCCCCAAATGAACCTGAGAAAGGCAGAAATGAAGAGGGAATGCATTCCAGCCAGGGGAGACAGCATGTGTGAAAAGACAAAGGCAGAAGATCGAATGTGGAGTTTGGAGAAAGGCAAGTAGCCCAGTTTGGCCAGATTGTAGGGACTGCATGAAGTAGAATAGGGCTAGACAAATGGGTAGAACCCAAATGGTGGACAGCTCCTAGACATTGAGTCTGTTGCAGAGTTTTGTTTGTTCCACCTTTAAACACTAACACTTCACAGTTATCCCTTCCACATCTCGACTTTTCCCATTGAAGTTTCAATATTTCATGGGTTGGCATAAGAAATTAAATGGGAATTTTGGGGGAGTTTTGTGGAAGCATCAGATGACACTCAAAGACCAGCAGATGGCACAGAGCCTATGACCAAATACTCAACCCAAATTTTACAATAAGGTACTATAAACATCCCATAAAAGAAAAAATGTTCAGACTTCTTCTCTGGTATGAAGAGAGGACAGAATTTCCACGTGGGGGAGTGGAGGCGCACTGAGCCCCTAACCCCCGAGATATGGAAGGAATAACTGTATTATTTAAAAACAACTGAACAATGACTTTATTTAAAAAAGTGGATAATAAACTGAACTAGAAAAAAAGATGACCTTTTTTGCACTTTGTTTTTTTTTTAATTCTACTTTATCTTTGGTAATTTAATTGACTTTTTTGGTCATAAAGAAACATTTTGGGGCAGCTAGGTGGCACAGTAGATAGAGCACTGGCCCTGAAGTCAAAAGGACCTGAGTTCAAATCCTGCCTCAGACCAAACACTTGACACTTACTAGCTGAGTGACCCTGGGCAAGTCACTTAACCCCAACTGCCTAAAAAAAAAGAAACATTTTTATTTTTATCTAAATATAGATAGGTTGGGTTCTTTGTCTTCTACTCCTAAATCTATGCCTGAAAAAAATATTGGTGGGAAGAGGCAAAGATGCTTACCTGGTGGCAGCAGCTAGAAGCACTTTATCTAGAAGAATAAATAAAATTCACCTCACAGACAGGCCCCCAAACCACAAAACTGATGGAACCATCACAGCCACAATAAATTGAACACTAGCATAGGTAGGCCAGACCTGATTCATTGCCTTAAGTTATCAGTATTAAATGCCTTATTTCCAAATGATATTCCAGGTTCAAGGACTGAGTGAAAGCTGGTGAGATTGGAGGGTTGGGAGGTGGTATTCAGTAAGATATACAGTCCTGTCACATGCTTGATAACTCCTAAACATAGTCCTGGGAAGCTAGGTGGTACAGTGGATAGAGTGTCAGGCCTGATGTCAGTAAAACTCATCTTCATGAGTTCAAATCCAGCCACAGACACTTACTATCTGTGTGATCCTGGGCAAGTCACTTAACCCTGTTTGCCTCAGTTTCCTCATCTATAAAATGTGCTGGAGAAGGAAATGGCAAACCACTCCAGTATCTGCGCCAAGAAAACCCCAAATGAAGTCACAAAGAACTGGATACAACTGAAAACGACTGAACAAAAACATAGATGATAAAACCTGGTATAGGGCTCTGTGTGTGGTATAGACAAAAGTGGAAAAGATAGCTTGAATTAAGGGCCTTAATCATGAAAAGAAACATAGTTTTAGAACTTGGACAGTGTATTTCTGCTTCTTTCATTTGGCAAATAGTGCTAAATTGCTCCTTCTCAAAGACTTCTTGACACATGGGACCTCAATGTGAGGGTAAAAAGTGGGGAAGAGGGGCAGCTAAGTGGCGCAGTGGATAGAGCACCAGCCCTGAAGTCAGGAGGACCTGAGTTCAAATCTGGCCTCAGACCAAACTCTTGACACTTAACTAGCTGTGTGACCCTAGGCAAGTCACTTAATCCCAATTGCCTAAAAAGCAAAAAAAAAAAAAAGTGGGGAAGGGAGCTATCTGGTCTCTAGAATGAAGCAAAGAGCCAGTGGGGTATATGGTATGCTCCTATCCCTCACCAGCATTTCCCTCCATCCTCCCAATAGCTTCCCTAACCATTCTTTTCCTTCCCACCCTCAACATCCACCTCTCACCCCCAGAGCTGACAAGAAATACTCACTCATCACATGATATGCATTTGTGACCATGCCAAAAGAAATCTTTATTACAGACACACACGGCATCCTGTTTCTCTTGACCTGTAGGTAGATGTAACGCATTAAGATGGACTCTCAAGACAGGAAGAAGGACCTGACACTAACCAGGGGAGGGGGTGTGCTATCTAGATAGTGGAGAAGGCCTTTGGGAAATGGTTTATAGAGACTGCTTTAGGAAGTAAAGGGAAAAGGAATGTTCATTCAACTGGAAGGGGAAAAGGAGATGTTAGTGGGGAAATGAAAATATTTATTCCAAAAAGGAAGGGGAAGAACTTATGGTCAGGGAAAATTGTGAGGATTTGGGGAATGGTGCTCTCACATGGATACTGTATTGTGCCATTGAGGCATGGGTTGCAGTTGACACATCTAAAGAGTCCATTATCTTCATCCCCTTGCCTTTGCTGAAATTGGTTCTCCCCACATCCACACACTGTGTTTCTTGAGACTGTGCAGGATTTCTTCTCTACCTGGCCCATCTCTGTTAGGAAGAGATGAAAGACCTCTTTAGAGATCAACTCTGTCCTCTTTTGTTTTCTTACCATTCCACATCCTTCAAGTAGGGTATATATAGATAAGGCCTCCACAGTGACACAAACATGCATGTACTTGCCCCACTGCTATCCACCCTCTAACCAGCCTTACCTCGGAACACCATTCATGGAACTTCCCAGCTAATGGGCTCCATCTGTCTCCCAAGGACTCACCTTTTCTGCAGATAGAACAGCTGTGGCACCTTGAGAAGTAGTTCTCTATCTCAGTGTATGTGCCCTTTTCGCAGGTCTTACAGTTAGGCGCAAGGTCTGGGCCACCACAGTCAGCCTCCAAGTAAGTCCCTACAGTAAGGTAGAAAGTTAGACTAGGTGGGTCAATGGGGCATGAGAGATAGAGCAACAGAGTAAAGTGAGAATCAGAGAGGACCTCTGTCCCAACAGGGACAAGGCCAGGGGATGTGGGGATCTGTTTTGGAGAGAAACCAGAGAATTGAAGCCCAGAAAAATCAGTACATTAGGGAGACCCTGGGTATGGAAGTGCATGAAGCCTTCAGGAAAACACCCAGTTAATGACCAAATTTGGCCCCCAAGAAAGGGATGGAGAGAAGGTACTTCTCCTCATTCTTTGCAGAAGTGGGGAACAATGAGGTATTGAATGCTGAATATAATATCAGAATTTTTTAGTACATTAGTTAATTTTGCTGAGCTTTTTTTTACTCTATCATAAAAAGAATGATGAGGAGGAAGGAATACAGAGGCGATGAAATAATTTCTAAGGAAATGTAAGTGATATAAGCAAAAGATGCTAACAAAAATTTATTTTTACAAAAAAAGTTGGGGTCAGTTCTGTGAAGGAATCCACTACTATCACCATTTTATACCTTTGTGACATTTGAGACAACAGATAGATTCATTTGTTGGATGCTTATATTTCCCCTGGGGACACTCGATGTCTCTCTTTTCTTGATGCCTCTTATGGGTAGACATCCCAGGAGCTACCGGAAGGTACAGTCCCGCCATCAGGGCCAGGGCCACCTGGAGAAAAATCAGACAAGAAGAAAAAAACCAACCCATCAGGGGAAAGATGGTGAAGGCACGGAAACCTGAGAGGTCTTGATCCTACCCAAATCTCACCCATCTTTCAAGGTTTAACTTGATTCACCTCCTCCATGGAGCCTTCCATCTCTAACTACTTCACCAGCGCTTATCTTGTCTCTCCACTATCAATAGCAAGTAGCTGAAAGACAGTTACATTTTTGCTTTGCCTTCATTCCATTTCTCTCCTCCTCAAATTTAGTTCAGTTGTCCTAATTTATTTTTCTTCCTAATTATTTTCCTTCCAATGAACAGCCCTGAAAAGAAGAGCGATTTTGGGCAGGAATACAATCAGGGTTTGGTTAGATTTGGGGGGGGGGAGGAAGGGGTTGATAGGTTTTTTTTAATGTTCCAAGGAAAATGTCAAGAACTATAACACTAATATACATATTTCTAGCACCAACACCCCTAGGACCAGGGTGAAAAGTATAAAGGTGGGGCAGAAGGACATGGGTCAGATGCTGGGTGGTAGTAAATGTAGATTTGGTAAATGAAAGAATGGGGAAAGG
The DNA here is from genome assembly GCF_003287225.1 of Phascolarctos cinereus. Taxonomy (NCBI): domain Eukaryota; kingdom Metazoa; phylum Chordata; class Mammalia; order Diprotodontia; family Phascolarctidae; genus Phascolarctos; species Phascolarctos cinereus. Next base: position 185,610,846 of record NW_027555514.1, read on the forward strand.
CATGTGGGTCAGAAGTAGCTGTCAGAGAGGAAGAGGTCATGAACAGGTCTGACCTTGGGTCAGAGAATGAATAAAGTTTGACTGAATGACCTCAAAGAGACAACTAAGTTCCAAAACCATGCAAATACTACCTAAGCCCTTTCTGGGCTTGTTTCACTACCATGATGCTAAAAGAGGTCCCTTCAATTCCCAGATCTTAGTTCCATCTCCAACTTGGCTGTATGAACACAGATAAGCCCTTAGCTCTCTCTAGGCCCCCATTTTTCCTTTTGCAAGCCAGAGAGCACAATCTCCCATGCCCTTTTAAGTAGAAAGACATGTCCTCAAAGTAATTTAATTTCTGGGATTTAATCATTTAACTTCAGGACTATGAACTGGTGGTATTCACTGTAGGAGCATGTCAAGTGCTCATAAAGGAACTCTCCAAATGTAGTTTTAAATATGCATAATCTCCAAGGCAAGGGAGCTCATTAGAGAGAGCTCCAGGAGTTGGCATCTCTTAGAACTTTTCCTGGACTCAGTGATTATATCAGAAGAATAAGAAAAAAGAGTCATATGGAAAGAAAAGACTTGGTGTGTTTCTGGGCTGCCATGGGCAAGCAACCAAATTGGAACAGACTACAAACTACAAGCCAGCGACCCTCACTTGGTGGGTTCACGTTCCAGAGACAGAGAGAAGTTGGGAACCTATGAGATCAACTCTGTGTCTATCAACTGCAAAGGACCTAGCAGACCAGAGCCAGAGCAGCAAACCCAGTTCCAGGGAGGATGCCACTCCCCTCTTCATGGAGTGGTTCTCCTGGGTTCCAGTTCTTCACCATCTCTTTAATTTGAACTCTCAGAGTTTGTGCTGGAGCTTCTCCTAATAAACAGCAGCTCCCTCCCCTGAGCCATTATTGGAAGCCATCCTGGAGAACTCCATTACAGGAACTTGAAGTACCCTAATATAATCATATCAGAGAAAACACAGCCAGGAGAAAGAAAGGACTTCCAGGCTACTGATCTAACCCTTTAGCCTCAGCACAGTAATAGCTAAGTTTAAAAAAAATCACTCTTTCAGATAAATGTAACCAAAACCAATGATGGGTCTTTAACTGTTCCAAACTACCATTTACTGAGACTCCCAGGGGATAATGAGTTGAGGACTAGTGGAGCAATGCTGATGACCACTCTGCAATCCCCTCTGAGTTTTAAGGAAGGGAGCTCTCCAAGTAGGTAAAAAGTCCTAGGGGAGAGTGTGGAGGAGATTCTGCCTCAGAAGGAAATCATGTGATGGGAAGAAAGGAAGATCTAAACACATGTATCTAGAATGGGGTTTTCTCCCCTTCCTTTCCTTTGCCCTCAAAAAAGACTTCTTCTACAAATCAAGGGAGATTCAAGGAACGAGCATTTGTTTAAACACCTACTATGTGTCAGGCACTCTGTTAAGCACTTTATAAATATTAAGACCACAGTCAGACTGAGGGTCTCCATATGTGATACAGCTAAGACCAGGGAACTTTAAAAGTCAGTTATCTGGGTTGCTGTTTGCCACAGCCCACATTTCTATCTGTGGTGACTAGGACTCACAGCAAAAAAATCTGAGACTGGACTGTGGCTAGTGGCCATGTACCAGTGCTGTTAGCAGACCAGATGTAGAAGTGGAGACCAGAATTAGAGGAGGACCCCACGGGCAGGAAACGGTCCGCTATTATAAAGACCCATGTAGTGGCCAGTAGAGGACTTATTTCTCTTCCTGACTGCTCTTGCCTTCCAGCTTATATTCTGACATCAATGGACACGTACCTCCTCCACCCTCCCCTTATTTCATTTCCATGATATGTAGGTGAGTAAGGTTCACAAACCCTACACTGCACCCAAGACCAGGGAGGATAGTCTGGAGCTGCAGGAGAAGTTGCACTGAGGGCTCCCTGTGGGAACACTTGAGTTTTTCTTTCATTTTTATTATCCCTAATAAACTAGATGACCCCAATATGTTGCCTCCCTGTGTTCTGCAAATGAAGGGGGCTATTTAGCAGAGAGAAGAAAGCCAAAATGGGAAGTGGGTTTGGAGCAAACCTCCTAAATTATTTAAACAATCCTGAGAAATATTTGATGTCATTCCCATTCACTAACTTCAGAACCCAGGTAGTATGAGTTTTAATTTACCCAGCTGAATAAGTGTGTCACTCAGTGGTGTGTGACTCATGCATGAGTGTGTCACTCAGCAGTGCTCAGCTCATGCATGAGCACCAGAGACTCTCACAAGACCACCTGGCTGGTGGTTTGAGTATGGCACCACCTCGTGGACAAGTCAAATATCAAAGGCAAAGCATAAGCCATTTGGACTGCTTCTAATACTGCAGTGTTGCTGACTCATTTCGGTCATGTCCCATTCTCCGTTACCACATTTTGGGGTTTTTTTGGCAAAGGCACTGGAGTGGTTTGCCATTTTCTTCTCCAGCTCATTTTACAGATGAGGAAACCAAGGCAAACAGGGTTAAGTGACAAGCCCAGAGTCACACAGCGAGGAAGTGTCTGAGACCAGATTTAAACTTAGGAAGATGGGTCTTCCTGACTCCAGGCCCAGCACTCTATCCACTGCGTCACCTAGCTGCCCCATACAATACTGCAGTGGCACCAATGTAACTATTGTACCTACCAGGCACACGCATAGTGTGTATAGTTGGTACTTTGGCCCTAAAGCTGGTGATTAACTTGAGTTCACTCTTATACATAGCCAGAAGCCTCAAATACAGGGCTATCGAGGAAGTCCATTCTCAAATACAAGCACAATATAGAGCAGCTACACCATCTCTAGTTCACCTGTAAATACAGCATTTCCCAGAATCAAGCTGTTCACCACCTTCTCTGAGAATGGGATTTAAGGTTTAAATCACCGTAAGAAAGGTTGGTTATGGGGAAGAATTTTCCCAACCCTAAGGACTGAGTTATTGAACATAGGTTCTTTCCCTGAAGAGAGGGACCCAGAGAAAGGAAGTGGGTGTGCCAAGATTATACAACAGAGCCAAAATCCAGAAGCCTGGACTCCCATTCTATGCTAAGGAGAAAGTGTTTTCCAGAAGAATTCTGCCTTAGGCCATTGAGTACAAAACTCCCTGGAATGAGAAACGGGTAATCCTGTGGTTCATATTTCCTTCTACTCCACCACCTAAGGAGTTAATCCAGCTCCGGGAAAGGGAAATCTTTTCCCAGCATCTACGCCCCAGTGACTCAGGCCCAAGGGAGGGAAGAACAGGCAGCTTCCCTAGCCATGAAAGGGTCATGACTCAACAGAAAGACAGAAAGGGCCGAGACAGCAGCAGGGGTGAACCATCATCCCCTTCCTCTACTGCCTCAGATTCTATGCCTTCTCCTTGGATTCACATGCAAGGTCCCCCTCCTCACTTCCCCCAGCCACCAAAAAAAAGGTCCAATTAACCGTCCCCCATCCTATTTAGCTCACAGATTCCAGGAAACAACAACCCTCCTTTCCCAATCCATCCCAAAGGGAAATATCCCCTGACCTCCACTTCCTCTCTACCAGGTCATGGCCCATCCTCCTGCCCTTCAGTTCATTATTTCCCACAATAGCCTTTAACAGCTTTCCACTGAGACCCCCTGGACATCTTCTTCCCAGTTGAGCCATCCCCCTTTAACTAAATCCCAATTAATCCTACTTCTTAGAGAAATATTGCTGCCAGATTGAGAGCTGGAAGAGACCATCTAAGTCCAGTCCCTTAGCCTTACATACGACAAAGTGGTCACACCGGCAAACAAGTAACAGAGCAGACATCTTAAATAGGATTGTCTTCTGACTCAAGATCTATGATTCCACACCTAGACAAGCTCAAGATCTTTCTCCTCCATGCTGTGCTTCTGACCCTCCAGACTTTACCAACAGTTAAAGTGGACTTTCTCTGCCCACCCCCTCCCCACTCCCACTGCTTCCTTTTATATGTAGCCTTCCCCTATTATTATGTAAGTTCCTCAAGGGCTTCAACGGGCTTTCTTTTTTGCTTGCATTTGTATCTCCAGCACTTAGTATAGAGTAGGCACTTGATAAATGCTAGTTGCCGGTTATTAGTTGCCCTAAATGTGCCCTTCAGAGTAGAAAGCAAGACTCAGTCTTTAGGTCCCAGCCCAAGGAACAGAGGAAGTGCAGAAAGCTGGGACTCAAGTGAGAGTGGGAGGCCACTGAGGGGGTGGCCCAGTAACCACCCCTACCCCTGCCTCCTCCACAGCTTCCGGTTGTAATGGGTTTTTCAGTGTGATTTCCTGTGCTAAGGTGAGTGGGGATCAAGAGTCAGAGTGAGGAAGAAAAGCTGTAGCTTAATTCTTCAGTCCCAGCCTTGACCCTGGGCATCCCATAGCAAGTTCTCTCTGGACTTATTGTACTTACTTCCTTCAACTCCCACACATCCCCCAAGTCAGTTACCAAAAGTACTCAAGCTTTTAACTCAATTAATCAACACCTCCTATAAGTATAGCTTTCACTTATTATCAGGACTCTTGGGGAATTCAGTGGAATTCATCTAGTCTCAGACTTCAATATCCCAAGTCCAGCTTAATTCCCGCTTCCTCCATGAAGCCTTCCCTGACCACCCTCATCTGCTATGATCTCTCTTTCTCTCCCCTAAGTTCCCATAGCCTTTCTGGGCTACAATGCTTCTTTGATCTTTATAAAATGTCTACGTAGTGCTCATTTGACACTTTTCATAACATGTCTGCTTAAATGATGTTGAGAACCATATCAACCACAATGCCCAGCACAATGCCTTGAACATAGTAGAATTCAATAAATGCTTGTTAATAAATCAAAGGGACGGGCAGCTAGATGGCAAAGTGGATTCGAGCACCAGCCCTAAAGTCCAGAGAACCTGAGTTCAAGTCTGGCCTCAGATACCTAATAGCTGTGTGACCCTGGGCAAGTCACTTACCCCCAACTGCCTCCAAATAAAGAAAGAAAAGGGATTATACCTTTTCAGCCCCATTTCTTGTCATCTTTCCAGTTTCATACTTTTAGATGCTTTGAGAACACTTACAGTTGGATGTTTCCCAAATATCTGCCACTTAACCTTACCAAAAACCAAACTCATCTCTTTGCCTACCTAGACATCACCACTAACCATCATTTTCATGATTCCTGTGGTTCAATTTTTGCTCTTCTGTCCTCTATGCATCCAATCAATCCTGGCAATTCTTCCTCTCCACTCACAGATTCACCTCCTTCCTATTCATTCCCCCTGTCACCACTGTAGTCCAAGTCCTCACTGCCTCACCTAAACTTTAGCAACCACCTCTGGTCTTCCCTCCTGGCTCCCTTTATCCCACATACAGAGGTGGTCATTCTTTCTCAGGTATCAGGAAGTCAAGCACTTGTTGACCAAGTGAATGAAAATGAATAAAAATCTCCCACTTACCTACCTACAGTTTGTGATTTGAACCTATGTCTCTGTCTCAAACACTTTAATCACATAATCTGGTCATTCCCCTGCCCAAGAACTTAATCGTTTCCTATTGTCATATCAGTTCTGATCTCCTTTTGCCTAGATTTATATTTAAGGACCTCACTTCTTCCCCATCTCTCTCTTTCTGTTTCTTAATTGCACTCCAGTCCTCTAACTCCAGTATAGGAAAGGTGATCTACAACACTGCCCTCCTCAGGAACACTTGTTCACTTCCATCTACGTGGCTTACGTCATTTTCCTTACCTTCATCTCTTCTTCCTCTCTCCCAATCAGTGTCTCCCAACTCAAAACATCTCCGCAAAGTTTCTGATGCCTAACTCCTTCTTACTGATTTCCCTCTTTTGCCCCCCACAACATACCTTATTAGGATGTATTTAGGATCATAGAATTTAGAGCTAGAAGGAACCTAAAAGATTATCTGGTCCAACTCTTATTTTATGGTGAAGAGACTGAGGTCTACATAGGTTAGGTGACTGGCCCCAAATCACACAGGTGATTTGTAGTAGCAAAGCCAGGACCCTAACCCACCTACCAAGTCACTGCATTCAGCTAATCTCTCCTGTTCCAGTGCTCAGCCCTCACTCAGTAAGCTCAGAAAGGAGAGGGAAGGATAGAGGAGAAGTCAAATGACAAAGAGAAGAGAAGAAAGGGAACATAGGGTTAAATGAGAAGGGAGGAAAAGAGAAGTGATGGTGAAAATAACAAAGGATATGGGGAAAAGACAAGAGGCAGGAGACAAGGGAAGAGGGAGAGAAGACAGACTGGCAGAGAGGCTGAAGAAATAGAAGAGAAAAAATCGAGGAGGAGAAGTGACTGAGAAGCTAAAGAAGGACAAGAAAGAGAAGAAAAGGAAAACGAAGTGAGGCCAAAAAGCAGAAAATAAAAAAAAAAAAAGTTCAGGAAGATAGGGAGGCCATAGAGAGAGCTAAGAGCCCAGGGAATTAGAGTGAGTCCAAGACCGTGATGAAGACTTCAGAGAGAAGAGCCAGGAGACTCTGGAATGAGGCCTAGAGCCAGGAGTGTTGAGAGGAGAGAAATGGGCATTTCTAATGACGAAGACAACTTTCCAACTTCCTCAAATTGGGCTGTAGGATGAGAAACTGAACTATAGCAGTTTGGGGGTTAGAAGAGTTGGGGTGTAGAGTGGTACACTCTACTATGTCATTTCAGGCAGATGACTGTACGGTCCAAGAACCCTCCCAGGCTAGAGTAAAGGTTTAGAGTTCTGCGCAGGTTGGGGGTGACCCCTAAGTAAAAGAAGGGACAGAACAAGCCTGGGACAAGAGACAGAAATACTTTACTCAGCCCTGCAAAACGGTTCCCTGCCTCTTTCAAAAAACATCCCCTGTTACACAGCACCCCAAAACATCCATCACCCTTCAGGCCCTACTTCAGGGTTCTATTCCCCTTGCCTCCCATACTTAGCAACCCCTCAACCATACCTTCATCCCTAACATTGTCTTTTCCTTTCTCCACAGATGGATCTCTTTTCATCCACTCTCACCAGGGTTCTTGCCAGGCAGAACAAAGTTCAAAATACTCTGACTCCTCAGAGCTGGCCCTTCTACCGCCACTATACCTTTCTCTTCCTCAGCTGGCAAGCTCCCTCAGCCCCTAATGAAAACCTGTCCCCTGCCCTCTCCTGATTCCTATAGTTATAAATTTCCTCAGTGTCTTAGGACCTGTCTTTCTTTGAAGACTCTGTCCTTCTTTCCCCATATGGTCTGTCTCCCTCTCCCTAAATCCCCAAACCTCTCAGGCTCTGATCCTGCCTCCAGGGGACAAATATGGTGACCTGGCAGAGGACCTATAAACTTGGGGTACTTTTCATTGATAGGGAGAGGCTGGGCAGGGGAAGTGGGAACATCAGGGGTCTGATCCCCTGGGAACTCTGCCTGGTGCCCTGGTGTGCTGTATGAAAGCCATACCCCAATCCACCCGCCGACCACTGCCCTTTCCCTGTCCATCTCTCACCATTGGCACCAAGCCAGGCAGGGTGGGGTGGCCCATGTCCGGCCTGGTTGTAGCTTCTCACTCCCCCATTAGGGCTCAGAGCCGCAGCTGCGGGAGCCGCGAGCGAGCTAGCAAGCGAGCCTGTCCTGAGCAGAGTACGGGATTCCGAGGTCAGAGACCTGAGCCAAGCTCTTGGGGACGGAGATCTAAGCGCAAGATGCCGACAACCCCGAAGACAGAACTGGAGGCGCAGTCGGCACCAGAACCTGAGCCCTGGCTTGAGCCAGGGTCCAAACCTGAGCAGGCAGCGGGAGCCGAGAAAGCTAGGGGAGAAGAGGGAGGGAGCAAGCAGGGTGTCGCAACAGCTGCTAGGACAGGAAGAGCCCGAGGAGGAGGCGGGGTGAAGCGTGGGAGGTAAAAAAAAAAAAATTAAGAAGACATTTAACCCTAGCCCAACCAGGGATTCAAGAGTCCTGGATGAAACTTCAGGGGGTTCCCACATCTCCGATGACTTCCATACAAAAAATCGGAGAAATCCTTCTCCTCTTCCATTCCACTATAGGAGCTGAACCATCTAAACACCAGGACCTCAAACTCACAAATCACTTAATCCCTCAAAAATCCCAAGGCATTGCTAATCTTCACTGCCCCGCCCCTTTTGGGAAGGAGTGGGAAATAGCACTTGATGGGGAGACAAGAGATTCTGGGCTCTCCTCCCATTCTGCCACTAATCCCATGTATGACCTTGGACAAGTCACTCTGAGCATTAGTTTCCTCATCTAATAATAGCAATAATAACAATAATAGGAAATATTTATAAAGCACCTACTATGTGCCAAGAGTTTTTCTTTTTTTAAACAAATATTCTCTCATTTGATCTTCACAACAACGCTGGAACGTAGGCACTATTATTATCCCGATTTTACAGTGGAAGAAACTGAGGCACAGAGAGGTTAAGTGACTTGCCCAGGGCCACACAGCTAGAAAGTGTCTGAGGCCTGGATTCAAATTCAAGTTTTCCTGATTCCAGAACCAGCACTCTATCCACTGTGCCACCTTGCTGTCTCATCTGTCAATAAAAATAATAATAGTTACAATGATGATGTGGTAATAGTTAATAATTAATCATACTGAGGCTTTAAAGTTTACAAAACACTTCCTTCACAGCAATGCCTTCAAGTTGGCAGTGTTTATATTATTATGCTCAACAGACAGACCTAACCCTAACCCTGGAAATGAAGAAAATGAATCTCAGAGTGGAAAAGTACCTTAATTGCAGTCACACAGCTAGTATGTTGCTGGACTCCAACTTGGTCTTCTGACTCCAAGTCCAAAGCTGCTTCAGATATCCTGTAAGTGCAATGGAAGTAATCACTGTGACCACCATACCTCCATCTGCTGAACAAGAAAAAGAGGGGGCAGCTAGGTGGCACAGTGGATAAAGCACCAGCCCTGGAGTCAGGAGGACCTCAGTTCAAATGTGACCTCAGACACACAACACTTACTAGCTGTGTGACTCTGGGCAACTCACTTACCCCCAATTGCCCCACTCAAAAAAAAAAAAAAGAGCCCATCCTCTCAGAGGTGTGCTAGTAAAATGCTTAACTGGCTGAGGGAGTAGGGTAGAATATTGTAGGTGTTACATATTTTTAAATTTAATCAGCAATATTAATATTTTCTTCATCACTTTCTTACGTTTAAATAAAACCAGAAGTCAAGCCCTGATTTGTAAGCATTCGCTGATGTCCAAGGTGTAAATGCTCACACTGAAATTTAACAATCAGCTCTGCAGCTAGTTTGAGCTGGCTCCAGCATAGCCCTGCTTCCGGTAGATCTGAGCATGCAATCCCTGGTCCCTTCTGGTGAGGTGACCCCTCGCTGTTGCTGTTGTTTGCTTTGTTCTTTGTTCTTGAAGAGGACAATGGCATCAGGACTGGATTTAAATGGGGGACCCCTTGCTAAAAAAGATACAAAACCAGAGGCTTCTACTTGGTGCCCCTAGGGGTGAGAGGGGTGGGATATGTCTCAGGTCTGTCTGATAGTTCAGGTTCAAAAGGAGTGAAATGAGATACAGTCCTTCACAATATTATCAAAAAGGAGGTTTAATTAGCTATAGCATGGAAATGATACTCAACAAAATCATAATCCTTGGTTCAGAAGTCATTCCCTCACCAACTAGTCAACCTGCTGGGTGTGGTAACTTGGACAGCCAAGTCTGATAGGTATGGATCCCTCATGGACTGGCCTCTTATATACCTTTAATGACCAGGATACTGAGTCAAAGACTCAGCCCTTAGCCCCCTGGGCCAACCAAGTCTCAGTGACAATTTCCTTGCCTTTTAGGAAAAAAATTAGCCAGGCCTTTTTGGGTTCAAAACCACTGAAGGAATTTTGCTGGTGCCTCCTACAATGTACAGTTGTTTGTGGGATGTGTTAGCACTGATTAAAGATATCATATGCCTTGTGCTAAACTAAACAACCAGGCTGATGCTGCTATACGGATGAGAGACTGAAGACCCCATGTCATGGAACCCTGGCAGATACCGTTGCTATCATACCCCACACCTTAGTGGCAAGGTCCTATTCAAATAGAAATGGCACCTGCTAAACTCAACATAAGGATCCCTGTGGGGTGCGTATTGACCTAGAAAACCACATATTAGATGTCGTCTTTGTTTTATTGTATTTTTATTCATTTTGTTAAATATTTCCCAATTACCTTTCAGTCTGGTTCTGGCCAAACTGGGGACTGTTGGGCGCTGCAGTTTGACACCCCTCTTTTAGGGGACTTTCTACCACTTACAGAGCTTTAGGGTCATTATTTGACAAGCCTAATCTCAGGGATGGAAGAAGCATAGTAAAAGCAGCATTGGAGGATGAAGAGAAAAACTAAACCAGAAAAATAGCAAAAAGGAAACAATAGCAGCAGTAATTTAACAGCTCCTTGAAGGAGTAACTGAATATGGAAGAGAAGGAAGACTGAAAACCCTCGGGTTTCCTTCCCCATTTTGGAAAGACAAGACCTGAATCTTGACAATCTGGTCTATGTAGTGGGCGATGCCACATCTTTGCATTCACAGTGGGGCTGCCAATGATGAAATGCAGGCATTGAAAAGCACCAGGAGCAACAGGACCACAGCTCAGAAGACACTTTCTGCAGTCATCAAACCTCAACACAGGTCAAGGTCATTTGTATTAAGGTAGGTAACAGGTCCTCCTTCAGGATGACTGCCTTGTCATGGCAGAGCTTACACAGCTCAATGAAACCATAAGCTATGCCATGAAGGGTTACCCCAAGACAGACAGGTCAAAGTGGAGAGTGCTGACAAAAGGTGATCCATTGGAGAAAGGAAATGACAAACCACTCCAGTATCTTTGCCAAGAAAAACTCCATGGACAGTATTAAAATGCTAAGATACAACCTCGGCATGGTATGTTATGATCCACAGGGTCATGAAGAGTGGGATATGACTGAACAACAAAAGGTAAAGTGTCATTACCCTCCTATACATAACCTGTCACATTGCCAGGGTTTGTACCCACCAGGGCTTCATTCTCCCCAGAAACCACATCATGAGGATGATACCAAATCTTTGTCCCTGTAGAGGCCTCTGTTAAAAGTCTGCCCTCCTACAGGGTCTGAGTAAGGTTTTTCTTCTGCCTTCATTCAGAAACTCAAGATTACCATTAAGTCAGCTAAAAGATCCTTTCTTCCAGGTAAATTTATAATCATCATATTTATACAGAGACAGTTTCACCTTCCCCCATATCATTAAGAAAGTAAGGTACCTCCCAACAATTCCACCCATGATTCTCCAAGTTCTTTTTGGGAAAGAGCTATCTGCACAATCCTAGGGGAAAAGAAACTTGTCAATTTAGGGAAACCTGAGCTGTTTCTCCAAGGCAGATGGAGCCCTTTGAGGGGGCAGAGACCATAAGACCCAGGTGACTCCCCAAAGGGGAAGGAATAAGGAAAGGCCTGAAAGAATTGACCAGAGTTATGTCTAAAAACAGCCCAACTTTATCAGGTAAGTCTTCCAGGAGATTAGCTGGATCTGATAAACCATTGGAATGGGGAAAATGGGTTAATTTGCTAGTTGGGAGGAGATCAAAGATTACAAAAGATTACAAAAGGGTACTCTCATTGGCATAAAGATCCCCTTTGGACAGAAGCAGATGCCTCATCCTTAGGGGGATCATGTGTTGCAGCCCCCAACATCATGGCTCCAACTTCCAGTTTGGCAGTGGACTCCTTCCCCATTCTCTTGTTATTGTTGTTATTGTTCAGTAGTTTCCGTCATATTTAACTCTTCAGGACTCCACTTGGGGTTTTCTTTTTTTTAATATATATTTTATTTTTCCCCCAATTACATGTTAAAACATTTTTTAACATGTGGAGTTTTTTTAAGTTTTGAGTTCCAAATTCTATCCCTCCCTCCCCTCCTACCCTTCTCTCCTCCCTAAGTTGGTAAACAATCCGATACAGATTATACATGTGCAATTATGTAAAACATTTCCATATTAGTCATCTTGTACAAGAAGACTTGAATTAAAAAAAGAACGAAAGAAAGAAAGAAAAAAACAGCATGCTTCATTCTGTATTCAGACAATATGAGTTCTTTCTCTGGAGGTAGATAGCATGCTTTATCATTAGTCCTTTAGAATTGTTTTGGATCATCGTATCACTGAGAATAGCTAAATCATTCACAATTCTTCATTGTATAATATTGCTGTTACTGTGTACAATGTTCTCCTCGTTCTGCTCACTTCTCTTTGCATCAGTTCATGTAAGCCTTTCCAGGTTTTTCTGAAATTATCTTGCTTGTCATTTCTTGTAGCACAATAATATTTCATCACAATCACATGCCACAGCTTATTTAGCCATTCCCCAATTGATGGATATCCTTTTGATTTCCAATTCTTAGCCACCACAAAAAGAGCTGTTGTAAATATTTTTGTACAAATAGGTCCTTTTACCTTTTTTATGTTTTTAAGATATAGACCTAGCAGTAGTATTGCTGGACCAAAGGGTATGCACAGTTCGATAGCCCTTTGCGCATAGTTCCAAATTGCTCTCCAAAATGGTTGGATCAGTTCACAACTCTATTAACAGCACATTAGTGTCTCAGTTTTCCCATATCTCCTCCAATATTCATAATTTCCCTTTTTTTTGTCATATTAGCCAATCCGATAGGTGTGAAGTGGTACCTCAGAGTTGTTTTAATTTGCATTTCTCTAATCAATAGTGATTTAGATAATTTTTTCATGTGACTATAGATAGCTTTGATTTCTTTGTCTGATAACTGCCTGTTCATATCCTTAGATCATTTATCAATTAGGGAATAACTTGTATTTTTATAAATGAATCAGTTCTTTATATATTTGAGAAATGAGACCTTTATCAGAGATACTTATTGAAAAACATTTTTGCACTATTCTGCTTTCCTTTTAATTTTGGTTGCATTAGTTTTGTTTGTGCAAAAACTTTTTAATTTCAGATAATCCAAATTATCTGTTTTACATTTTGTAATGTTCTTTACATTTTCTTTGGTTCTAAGTTCTTCCCCTATCCATAAATCTGACAAATAAACTATTCCATGCTTTCCTAATTTGCTTATGGTATCAACTTTTATGTGTAAATCATGTACCCATTTTGCCCTTATCTTGGTATACATTGTGAGATGTTGGTCTATACCTAGTTTCTGCCGTACTGTTTACCAATTTTCCCAGCAGTTTTTGTCAGATAATGAGTTTTTGTTCCAAAAGCTTGGATCTTTGGGTTTATCATATTACTATGGTCATTTGCTATAATTTAATGGGTACCTAATCTATTCCACTGATCCATCACTTTATTTCTTAGCCAGCAGCAGATTGTTTTGATAATTACTACTTTATAATACAATTTGAGATCTAGTACAGCTAGACCACCTTCCTTCACATATTTTTTTCATTGATTCCCTTAATATCCTTGACCTTTTGCTCTTCCAGAGAAATTTTGTTATTTTTTCTAGCTCTATAAAATTTTTTTCTGGTAGTTTGATTGGTATGGCACTGAATAAATAGATTAATTTAGTAGAATTGTCATTTTTATTATATTGGCTCAGCCTATCCATGAGCAATTAATATTTTTCCAATTGTTTAGATGTGACTTAAGTTGTGTGAAAAGTGTTTTCTAATTGTGTTCATATAGTTCCACTTGAGATTTTCTTGGCAAGTATTTTCTTGGAGTGGTTTGTCATTTCCTTCTTCAGCTCATTTTACAGTTGAAACTGAGGCAAACAGGGTTAAGTGACAGAATCACACAGCTAATAAGTGTCTGAGGCTGGATTTGAACTCAGGTCTTCCTGGCCTGGCATCTATCCACCATGACATCTGGCTGCACCATAAACTGTGGGAGGTAGCAACAAAATTCCTCCAATGGTTCTGAACCCAAAGAGGAACACTTTTGATTATCTAGTCTTGTTTTATCCAGGCCCTACACCACACATCCAGGCCCATGGCCACCACTTAGGAATGATAAAGATCTTTTCTGACTTGCCTCTCTCATAGATCAGATGTGCAGCTTGGAGCCCGAGCCCACTGGAAGGACTTTCTCTAGGGCCTAAAGTCCATTTGCACATTCCTCTTTTGTATGGGCCAAAACCGTTAGCGAACTAGGCAAAATAACATTCTTCAGAGGCCAGGTTCTGGTTGAGGGGGTGGCAGAGAGTAATTGAGGAGTGGGGACAGGTGACATCCACCTGGCTAACAGAGGAATTAGAATGCCAGGGCTGGGACAAAGCATCTGAACGTCTGGAAGAGTGGCAACCTGTCTGCAAAGGACACCAACACCAAAAAAATCTGGGTAAAAGCTATTTTGAATATACCATTTCCATTTCAGAATAGAGGTTTCCTGTGCCCTACCCATTTTGTTAGAGGAACTATCTTGCATCATCCAAATTATAATAGGCAACTCTGGATGGAGGGCGAGTACTTGATTTTGCATCATCAGTTCAGTAGCAACTAGGGCCCAGTAACAAACAAGCAACTGCTCTTCAAAAGTGGTATTTCGAGTTGCTGCTTTGGGGAGATTGCAGCTCCAGAAACCTAATGGTCATTTGGTCTGCCAACAGCTCCACTTATCCTGGTCTCCCAAAACAGGAGCCTCATGGAGTCAAAAGGGCTAGGAGTGAGGATAGAGATGGACCTACTGGGCAGCCCACTTTAGGTCTACCAGGGCTCTACCTGTTGTGGGCCCCACCCCAAAAGCGGCAGACGAACAAATGACTTTGTTAATGGAGGCCATCAAGATACCCAGGTGGGGAATGTGGGTTCTCTAAAAAAGAGGCCTTCCTTTTTAAACTGTGGGAAAGTGAGTATCAGTAGCTTGCTCAGGACTGTATCCAGAATCATCTAGGTTCTCAAATTCTATTGTCTTCCCCAAAACTTGTGTCAGTGGACTGGACTTTGAATTTTCTTTGGGTTGTTCTCCCACCTCTTTTCCCAATCAACTGGGGCCTCTGCCATCATGGCTTTGTCTGGTCCAGTCAGTATAATAAATATCATCATTTTAGTGGTGGACATCAATGCCTTCAGAAAGTGGGGCCTCTTTTCAAGCCTCTGCCCACCAGACTGTGGCAGTTTGAAGAAGCCCTGGGGAAGAATGGTATAGCATACTGGGCTCCCTTCCATGTAAGTCTCAGCCATAGGAATAGAGGAAAAGGCATTAGTGAGGTCAACAATTTCTTTTTTTTTTTTTTGGCTAGGCAATGGGGTTAAATGACTTGCCCAGGGTCACACAGATAGTAGGTATCAAGGGTCTGAGGTCAGAACTCAGGTTCTCCTGACTCCAGGGCCGGTGCTCTATCCACTGTGCCACCTAGCTACCCCAAGGTCAACAATTCCACACCATGCCCTGGAGGCCCAAGCTACCTGGTCCCCTACCTTGATGAAATCAAAAACAGTGGACAATTTTGTTTAGTTCCCTGTAGTACACTGTAAGCCATCAGGCATCATCTTCCTTCCTCACCAACCACAAAGGGTAGTTAATTGTACAGGGAGTTGGTATAACAAAGTATTCTGACCTCCCTCATCTCCATCACTAGGAAAGAAAGCTCTTTCACTTCTGCAGGGATTGATACTATTGGGTATTAATTATACAAGACAGTTCAAGCACCTTCAAGATTTCTATTTGGCCCTATCCACCATAACACAAATATTGATGAAAGAGCCCATGATGCCCCCTACCCTCAGTCATCTGCCTTCCAAAACCGCTCACGGAAACTGGGGTGCCTCATGAACCCACTGGATCTTCCCTGGTACAACTGTAGCCTGACTGCTGGTTTCCGGTACACCCTTATATCTAAGTGGGGTAGAAGCTTTAACAGATGCCTTAGGCTTAGACAGTCCCCACTGGGGGCCCCTTACTGCCTTGGTGCTGAATGCTACCCGCAGTTTTATCTGTACTCCCATAGGATGGCAATCTATTGTCTTCTTAACCCCTCATTTCAGGAGCCATACCCAAAACTCTCCCTGAAAGGAGAATTCATCACTGTTCACCATGCTGCGTTTGAGGGGAGAGATCAGTGTCTATTTCCCCCCAACCCCAGAGTGCTTATTTGTACCAACAACTGAATTTACCCCAATGGCTACTGCCATACTGATGTCTTGTGCAAATTTAGCCAGGTGACCTACCTATGATGTCTGCATGATGATCTGTCATGGAAAACTAATGCCTAAATGCTGATGTCAGTTGAGTGACGCTCTGCCCAGAAGGTAAGAGCTAATTGCTCCCAAGTCAGGCCAGTCATAGGTTATGGCACAGATTTACTCTTCCAAATCCACTTCTTTGACAAATTTTAACTCCTCCTTTATAGACCACCATTTACTTTCACCCCACTACAACAGGAACTCATCTTCATCTTTATGGGGCCAAGTGTGCCTAGCTCCCCATCTTAACCACTTAAAAAAGGATGATCCCTGTCAAACTGATTTAATTGACTTTGTGAAAGTCCTCTACAATGTACCTGAGTCACTGTTGCAAAGAGGCTCCCCAAACTGGCTACATTAGATCAACGATGCCTCAACAACCATTGTTCTAATGGCTCATTAGGCTGCTGTCATTTAAACTTTTACAAACTTTCCACTCCCTTAGTGGTGAAAGCCCACTCACCCTCCTCCCTGTGAGGCTAGTAACAGGGTACATCTGAACCTCTCTTACTACCAGAACACAGTCCCCGTTCTCCTCTTGACTTTCACTCCCCTTCTCTTGCTTCAGAGCCATGATCTCAGTGGGACTTATATTTTCCAGCTCAACCTTATTTCCCTGCCATGGTTGGTTGATTCCTATCCCCAAGAGCACAGCTTCTTTCCATGCTTTTGCCAAATTCATCAGCTATCCTTCCCTGTGCCAGGGCAATACCTCCCTAATCAATTCACTATCCCACTCACCAGAGCAGCTGTTCCAAACCTCTTCATCCCTCATTAAGCCTCCCACACAACACCTCCTCCTTCCACCCCTTTAGGTCGTCTTTCACCCCCCAAAAAAGTGAGATCATTCAATGAGAGTTCCTTCTTCTCTCCTCTGCAAATCTCAAATCACTGACATCTTCCCCCACTACCTCCTCCTTCACTCCTTTTTTACCTGAAGAGATAGCCCTTCTCCTTGCCAAAGCAAACCCCTGTACAAGCACACTTGATCCCTCCAGGCTTCTCCAGCAGATTGTTCCCACCATCATTCCCATTCTCCCTCTTATCTTCAGTCTCACCCTATCCACTGATTCCTTTCCTCTTGTCTACAAACACACCCACATCTCTCCCATCCTTAAAAGCAAATAAACAATAACAAAAAAAAAAACCTCTCACTTGACCTAACTATCCCTGACACCCATCATCCTGTATCTTTCCTCTCTTATGTGGCTAAATTCCTAGAAAAAGTCATTTACACTAGGTGCCCCCATTTCCTCTCCTCTCACTCATTTCTAAACCCTCTGCAGTCTTGTTTCTTACTTCATCATTCAACCGAAACTGCCCTCTTCAAAGTTACCAGTGATTCTTTAATTGACAAATCTAATGGCCATTTTGCTGTTTTTCTTTCTTTTTTAAAAAAAAAAATTAATTTTTACAATTAACAAGTATTCACCTTTCCTTCTTCTACCACCCCTTCCCCACTGAAAAGGAAAGAAAAATAAAATCCTTGTAACCAATATGTATCATCAACTAAAACAAATCCATGCATCGGCTATGTCTAAAAATATATGTCTAAATCGGCACTCTGAGTCCATCACCTCTCAGTCAGGAAATAGCAGGTATCATGAGTTCCCTGAAATACTTAAGTTCCAAGTACTTAAGTCTTTCAAAATAGTTTGTCTTTACAAAATTGTTACTATACAAATTGTTCTCTTGGTTGTATTCACTTCACTCTGAATTAGTTCACACATTTCATCTCAGGTTTTTCTGAAACCATTCCCTATATCATTTCTTATGGTATAATAGCATTCCATTACATTAATATACTATAATTTGAATCATTTCCAATTAATGAGCACCCTCTTAGTTTCCACTTCATTGCTACCACAAAAAGACCGCTACAATTATTTTTGTACTTATGGGTCCCTTTCCTTGTTCTCTGATTTCTTTGGAGTAATGACCTATTAAGGATATTGCTGATTCAAAGGGCACAGTTTATTAACTTTAAGGGCATAGTTCCAAATTGTTTTTCAGAATGGCTGGACCAGTTCACAATTCAACTAACAATGCCTAATGGCCCTTTCTTAATCCTCATCCTCCTTGATCTCCCAGAGATATCTGACACTATTGATCACCCTCACCTCCTGAATGCCCTAATCTCATTAGGTTTTCAAGACATTTCTCTCTTCTGGTTTTCCTCCTATCTGTCTGACCACTCTTTCTCAGTCTTTTTTGTTATAGCTTCAACCAACTCATACTCACTAAATGCATCACCAACCACCTTTTGGACATCTCAAATTGAAACTTCTATAGGCATCTCAAATTCACCAGAACTCACTATCTTTCTCCCAGCTAGGATGGCAAAGTGGATAGAGTACTAGAACTGGAGTCAGGAAGACCTGGGTTCGAATCTAGTCACTTACTAGCTATGTGACCCTGAGTGCTGTCTGCCTCAGTTTCCTCATCTGTAAATTAGGATAATAATAGTACCTAGCTTACAGGGTTGTTGTGAGGATAAAATGAAATAATATTTGTAAAGTTCTCTGCAAACCTTAAAATGCTATTATTATTATTATTATTATTATTATTATTATTATTATTATTAAAACCTCCCCTCTTTGCCCATCAATCAGGGAATGACTGAACAAGTTGTGGTGTATGATTGTGACAGAATACTATTGTGTTATAAGACATGATGAGCAGGATGATTTCAGAAAAACCTGGAAAGGCTTACATGAACTGATGCAAATGAAGTGAGCACTACCAGGAGAACATTGTACAAAGTAGCAGCAATATCGTACAATGATCATCTGTGGATGACTTAGTTATTCCCAGCAATACAAAGATCCAAGACAATCCTGAAAGATTTATGATGAGAAATGCTATCCACCTCCAGTGAAAGAACTGATGGAATCTGAACACAGATCAAAACATACTTTTTTTTACTTTCTTTATTTTTCTTGGGGTTTTTTGGTCTGTGTTTTCTTTCACAATATGACTAATATGCAAATACGTTTCTCATGATTGCCCATGTATAATTACCTTTATCAAATTGCTTCCCTTCTCAATGATGAGGAAAGTGAGAGGGAATTTGAAACTCAAAATTGTAAAAATAAAATGAAGGTTAAAATTGTTTTATATGTAATTGGGAAAAAATAAAATATTAAATGAAAAGAAAACCACACTTTCCTCTTTTTAATTTCATCATTACTTGCAATGACTCTGTTATCTTCCTAGTCACACAGGCCTGCCACCACTATGTCCTTGACTTCTCACTTGCATTTAATCCATTGTGAAATCTTGTCATTTCTACTTTCACATTTATTGTATATATCCCCATCTCCTCATTCACATAGCCACTTAGTACAGACATTCAGCACCTCTCACACTGAAACAGTGTAATAGTATAATAACTCAATTGGTCTCTCTACCTCACGTGTCTCCCTATTCCAATACATGTTCCACTCAGCTGTCAAAGTAATCTTCCTAAAGAGCAGGTCTGACCCATGTCACTCCACTACTCAATAAAATACTAGTCCTAGTCATCTTATACCTTCCTCCCCTCTACATACTCCACAACCCATTAACACTGGCCTCTTTATTATTCCTAAAACACAACACTCCACCTAGTCATAAGAGTAGGATATAGTGAAGAACCTGGTAACTTGTATGGCCTTCAGGATTCCACAAAGTCCAAGGGGCCTAGCCTCCACACGGCCCTTACATGGCCAGGAAGCTGAATCAGGGAAGCCAGGATCAATCAACAGCTTTGTCTCTTTTTAGGGAAAGCTAACGTCATTGCAAGAAGGAAAGAGGAAAGGCCTGGGCCTACTGCTTATTGGGAGTGGTAGGACCTCATCACCTGATGCCTGGACTATTTCAATAATCCTCTGGTTGGTCTCCCTGCCTCAATTCTCTCCCCACTCCAGCCTATCCTCCACTCATCTGCCAAAGTGATTTTCCTTAAGCACAAATCTGACCATGTCATTTCACTATTCTGTAAATTCCATTTATTTCCTACCACCTTCAGAATCAAATATAATCTCTTTGGCTCTAAAGACATCAACAAACTGAGCCCTTCCTAACTTTCTAATCCTCTTAAACTTTGCTACCCACAAATTCCTTTCCACAAATCCAGCTTACCTAGCCTTCTTGCTATTCCTCACACAAAATACTCTGTCCATCTCCTAGCTCTATCTTTTCACTGACGGTCCCCCAATTTTAGAAAGCTCAGCCCACTCACCTCTACCATTTGGCTTCCCTGGCTTCCCTTCCTTCTACAAAGGCCTTCCACCCTGTTATCTGCCACCATGCCCTTAGTGCTTTCCCTCTAACACCACTTCCAATTTATCTTGTAAATATCTTATATATATGTAGTTGTTTGCATGTTGTCTTCCCCACTGACTAATTTTGCCCTTTCTTGGACCCCTAGTGCTTAGCACAGTACCTAGCACCTAGTAAGTGCTTAATAAATGCTAATTGACTTGACCTATTGACTTGATTGACTTAAAAACTAAGAACTGTTTTTAGTCTGTGAGTGCACTGTGCCAATTAACTATCGTAAACAGGGGATGTTCAACCTGGCACTATCTTTATCCACATATGAATTACCCTTCCCCTACTTTAACTACAGTGTAATCCAGAATTCCATATCAATCCAGCTCTGCCTTCTATGCTAAAATGCTATAGGACAGTATTAACTTAATCTGATCAGAGAGTTCAGGCTCAAGATTGAAATGGAATTAGACACTTATAGTATGGAACAAGGAAATAAGCATTTTAAACAAGTCAATAAAATGAAAAAGAGTGACAGTTGGATAAGAAAGAAAAACCCTATAACCTGTTGCAGCTAGGTGGCCCAGTGGATGGAGTGCCAGGCCCAGAACAGGGAAGACTCATTTTTCTTAGTTCAAATCTGATCTCAGACACTTACTAGCTGTGTGACCCTGGGCAAGCCACTTAACCCTGTTTGCCTCAGTTTCCTCATCTGTGAAATGAGCTGGAGAAGGGAATGGCAAACCACTCCAGTATTTCTTCTGAGAAAACTCCAAATGTGCTCACAAAGAGTTGTACACAACTGAACAACAACAAACAACTGCTTACAAGAATTATATGTGTACACAAAATAAAACGGAGGCATGGAAAAAAATTTACTGTGTATCAAGTGTATCCAAAAAGCAGGAGTTGCAACCATGCCATCTGACAAAATGAAAACAAATATCCAAAAACTAAAAAGACAAACAAGGAAACTACACAAAGGAAACATTATCTAAGCTACAAGAAAACATAATAACACAATTGTGACAGGAGACTTCAATATCCCTCTCTCAGTTGTGCATATGTCTAACAGAAAGATAAATAAAAGGGAAAATATGAAACTGAATAAATAGCTGGGGAAACTAGAGTTTAAAGACTTAGGGCATCTTCTAAATGGAACTACAAAAGAATAAGCATATATACATTTATATTTGTATACATATTTATATTTATAGTTATAGTTATGGTTATCAGCTCCACATAGAACTTTTTAAAAAATCAACCATGTATTAGGGCATGGATACATTGCAAACAAATGTAAAAAAAGCAGAAATAGTTAATATGTCCTTCACAGATCATAATGCAATAAAAATAGAAATTGATTCAGGGACCATAAAAAAAGATACAGATATAAATGAAGACTTAACAATGAAATCTTAAATAATGAGTGAGTCGAAGAGCAAATCATAGAAACAATTAATAAATAAAATTTAAAAATGAAAGAAAATGATAGAGATAAAGATAATGATGAAACAACATACCAAAATTTCTGAGATATAGCTAAGACAGTCCTCAAGCAAAAAATCATATCCCTACAAACATACATTAACAAAATAGAAAAAGAGAGGATTAATGACTGAATGTGCATTAAAAATTTAGAAAGCCAACAAATGAACAAATCTAAAATAGCACATAAGAGGAGACAGTAAAAATTAGAGAGAGAAATAGATAAATTAGAAACAAAAAAACAGAAATTATAAATAAAACTAAACATTTTCTCTTGGAAAAGACTAAACCCTTAGCTAATCTGATTAAACGGAAGAGAATAGAAAATCAAGTCAATAAAATATCAAATAAACAAGGTAAAATTACAACAGAATCAGAAGGGCTCAAGGATGCCCACTCTCCCCACTATTATTTGATGTAATATTGGAAATGCTAGCAACAGCAATAATACAAGAGAAAGAAATCAAGGATATAAGGGTAAAAAGGAGATTAAAATTATCCCTGTTGGCTGACATGGCATGATGTATAGGACATCATACTTGGAAAATCCTAAGGAATTAGTAAAGATACAAATTGAAGCAATTACTTCAGTAAAACTGCAGGTTGCAAAATAAACTCAAAAAATCAACAGCATTTCCATACATGATTATAAAACACGAGAAGCAATAATAGAAAAGAAAATCCCCTTCCAAATAACTACAAAATGCATAAAAATATCTGGAGCTTGACTACCAAAGCACACAAAAGACTTAAATAGATTAAATTACAAAGAATTCCTTAAAGAAAAAAAAGAACTTAAATAGCTGGAGGAATATTCAGTGCTCATGACTAGACCATGCCAATATAATAAAAACAACAATACTACCAAAATTAGCTTACATTTTAAATTCCATACCAATCAAATTGCATAAGGGGATACTTTATAGAACTTGATAAAATAAGAACAAAATTCATGTGGAAACACAAAAGATCTCAAAAACCAAGGGAAATGTGGAAAAAAAGTAAGGACCAAGGCAGAATAGCAGTTCCAGACCTCAAACTATATTATAAAACAGTAGTCATCAAACCATCAGAACCGTCTAGTATTGGTTAAAGAATAGAAAGATAGCTCAGTGGAACAGACTGGATAAGGAAGAATCAGAAAGGAAGAAACCAATAACCCAATGTTTGATAAGATGGAAAACAAATTACCTGAGGGAAAAATAATTCTTATTTGATAAAAACTCCTGGGAAAACTAGAAAGCAGTCTAGAAGAAGTTAAGCTTAGACAAACACCTTACACCATATTCTACCATACATTTTAAATGGACATACAACCTTATTAAAGATCACACTATAAAAATATTAAAAGAGAAACAGATCATATACCTCTCACACCTATGGGTAGGAGACATATTTTTAATCAAACAAGAAGTAGAGTCAATTATAAAAGATAAAATAGATAACTTTGATTATTTGAAACTGAAAAGCTTCTGCACAGACAAAATTAATACACCTAGGATCAGAAGTGAAGTGGCTGAATGTGAAAACAATCTTTGTATCTAGTTTCTCTAATAAGGATGTGTTATCCAAGATATATGCATTTCATATACATGCATGTGTGCGTGTATAGAACTAATAGCCATTCCCCAATAGATAAGTGGTCAAAAGATATGAACAAATAGTTCTCAAAAAAAGAATTGCAAAGTATTCACAACCACATGAAAGAATGCTCTAAATCATTAATAACAAGAGAAATGCAATTAAAATAACTCTGAGGTAAAACCTCATGCCCTGAAAATTGGCAAAGATGACAAAAAATAGCTATAGTCAATTTTGGAGGGGCTGTGAAATAATAGGCATACTAATACATTGTTGGTGGAACACTGAAATGATACAACCATTTGGAAAACAATTTGGAATTAAGCAAATAAAGTGACTAAAATGTCCAAAACCTTTGAATCAAAGATTCTAATTCTGGGCTTATTAACCCCAAGGAAGCCATTGATAAGAGGAAAGTTCCTACGTATACCAACATTTTATACAGCACCTTTTGTGATGTTTTGTGATAGAAACAAGATAGATGCCCATCACTTGGGGAATGGCTAACAAATTGTGATACATGAATGTATGGAATGTTATTGTGCTACAAGAAATATGTGTGATGGATACAGAGAAGCATGAAAAGATCTATATGAACTAATGTAATAATGTGAAGTAAGCATTAAGCAAGAAAATAATACACATGATAACTACAACAATGGAAGTGGAAAGAACTACACACCAAAAAATGAGAATCCAATGAAGAGATACAAAAGGACACCACCAACCCACCTCTTCATGGAGGTGGGATCCACAGATGTTATACATTGCACATGCTTTCTGACTTTTTCAACGTATAAATGAGTTACACTGATTTTTTTTCCTCTCTAAATAATACTATTTGTTTTATGGGATGGCTTTCTGGAAGCAGGAAGGGAAGAAATGCTTGAGATAACTATGATGATGTAAGAAACAGAATCAATAAAAAACGTACTGAAGAAATATTATCTCATTTGATCTTCACAACAACCTAGAGAAGTAGATATTATTACCCCCTTTTTATGGCCAAAGAAGGCAAAATGATTTTCCCAGAGTCACACAGCTAATAAGTGTCTGAGACCAGAGGTCAAAGTCCATCTAACAGTTATCTAGAGGAGTTCTACTTAGCTATAGCTTGTAAATAACACTCAACAAAGATATAGTACTTAGCTTTGGTAGATACATCCCTCTCTCATCTCTGTACAGAAACATCTCTGGTCAGTAGCACAGGGTGTAGTAACTTGATCAGCCATTCTGAACGCTGCTAATTCTTCATGGACTTGGCTCTTTTATGCCCTTAGTTGAATAGAAATCTGAGCTAAGACTCAAGCCTTAGCTCCCTGGGTCAATGAAGTCTGAGGGACAGCTTCCTTGCCTGTTAGGGGGAAATTAATCTAGCTTACATGACAGGTAACCCTGGTAAGAATAGGAAGAACTTCTCATTCAGTAGCCTTAAAAAGGAGAAATAACTTCTGTAATCACTCTTGCTTCCTGTCTGGTAAGCGTGTCTGGGCTGTTGGAGTCTTTTCTTTGGACTTCCATCAAGGTGGGAGAAGAGCATCTCTCCTCTCCCCCAATCCCAGCGACAATGGCACCAAATGCATGTGCTTGTTGTATTCTCAGAAAAGGCCTGAAACTGAACCTACTCTGGCTACTAATTTAGCTTTGTATTTCTTTCCATGAGGATAGCAGAGCAATGCCAAAATAGATGTTTCCAGTCTTGATAATGGTGACCTTGTGAATACAGGAGGTCAAAAGCTCCTAGCACTTGGTTCTGGCTGCCCAGCAGGAGTTAATCTCTGAAATAATTTCTTGGAGAAGTTATCTTCACTGCCAATAGAAGAAATCCAAGTCACGGCCTGGTTTGCCAGAAGACATGGACCTTGAGTGAGTTGCTTAGACAGTGGAAAGTAGAAGCAAAAGTGAAATGCCTGTTCAGCACTCCTACAAGGTGTTTTATGTTTTAAGCCTCAGCTTCCCAGAAGAGCACAATAGAAGTCAGGGATTATTATTCTATGTTTTTAGAATTGTTTTCATTGCATACTTATGAATCTTTTGTGTGTTAAGCACTTCTCTTGTGGTGGAGGAAACAACTGCCCTATATCTGATCTTTGTACATTAAGTGTCTTTCTAGAAGTGACTCTGTTAATCCCTTTTGGGCAGTCCTTAAACATGAATCAAGCCTTCGTTGTAAGAGATTTTCCCCAGGGCTCCAGGCTGGAGACATACTTAGCCAGACAGAATGAGAAAAGTCAGAATCTCCCCTTTGGCACCAGACTTTCCTCAGGACTTAACCCTGAAGTATGACCATAGCTGGGGCCTCTTACTGAAGGGAGTGCTCCCATTCCCTGGTCTATTTGGGTATTTACATAGGAGCCAAATCAGAGACTGGGAAAGTCCTCCAAGAAAGTTCAAAATAACAGATGAGAAGAATTATGATCTGTCCAGCACTGCAGTCCTTGGTGCTTTAATACAACATACATCTAATATTTTTCATTTGAATAAATTTTGTGCTGGCTGTCTCTCATGCCTGGAAACTACACCCTCCTCATCTCTAGCTCTTAGAATCTCTAGAATCCTTAGAATCCCCCAAGGCACTTTCTTCATGAGGTCTTTTCTGGTTTTCCAGCTGCTAGTTCCTTATTTCCAATTCATTTATTGAATAAATATTCTGCGTATGTTTGTATGGACATATATCCACATGTTATTTCCCCTGACAGTATATAAGATCCTTAAGAGCTGGAAATGTTTCATTTTTGTTTCCATATTCCCTGGCACATGGTAAGCACTTAATAAATGCTTGTTCAAAAATTACTGATTTATTAAATTGATTATTGTTAATAAATATTAATTTCTGGGTAAGAATGACATAAACATTTTGAAGTACTTTCACAGCTATTGTCCCCTTTGACTCAAACCCGCACCTCATAATCTTTGTGCTTACCACCCACCTCTTTTGGGAGCAGGATACCTCATCACTGCTTCCAAGAGTAAAACATTTTCTCTGACCTTGGACTCCTCCACCTCATCCTCATCCCTAGCACCTCAAAGACCCAGAAGGCAGCAATTTTATCTGGCTCCAGATCAGGATACTGGTTACTTCAATCCCTGAGGCTGCCTGAAGAAGGCTGTCCATTGATCCCTGAAGTGTCTGGCCTTCCACAATCTGGCAACAATCTATCTTAACCAAATATATCCCTTCATTTCCTGCCTTTATTCATTCTATTACCTCAGTCTCCTCCCACCACCTCCATTTATCAAAATCTCTTAAGGTGCAGGTCAAATGTACCAACTCTAACTGGTCAGCTAGCATTTATATAGCACTTTCACTTTACAATACTATCTCATTTTACCCTCACAACAATCCCGGGAAATAGATGTTTCTATTATATCCATTTTACAGATGAGGGGACTGAGGCAGGTAGAGGTTAAGTGACTTGCCCAGGATCACACATTTGAGGGCAGATTTGAACACAGGTCTTCCTTACTCCTGATCTGTCATTATCCCCTATAGCACCCAGATGTTCCATTATTTTCTTTCGCCACAACCAAAAACATTTTCTTCCAATGAGGTATCTTAGTGCTTCATTTGTACCTTTCTTCTATACAACCTACCCTGTAGGATATTTATTCTTATATATCTCCCTTTCTCAATTATAATTATTTACATAGCAGTTTAAGGTTTACAACACCCTCTCCCAGAGATGTACTAGTAAATGTTTAACAGTCAGCTCTCTCAAAAAGGTACATCTCATACAATTTTATGTTTAATTTGCATTATTACCATTTTCTCCATCACTTTCTTAAGTCTAGACAATCAACAAAACAATAAACCAAGCCCTGATTCATAATGTTTGTGGATTTCCAAGGGGTAATTGCTGCACTAAACATTTAACAACCAATTCTGGAGCCTTCTTGAGCTGGCTCCAGCACACCCCCGAGTCTCTCCTAACAACAATCCTTCTGAGATCTGCAAGTGGGATGTTGTTATCCTCACGTTACAGATGGGGCACTAAAGCTCAGACAGATTAAATGGTTTGCCCATGGTAACACAACTAGCAAAATGTTAAAGTCAGGATTTGAACCCAGTTCTCCTAATTCAACCCACTGTCAAATAGAAAGACTGAAGGGCAAATTCAAACTGACCAAGCACCAGAACTTTTGCTGGGGTCAAAATGGAAGAGAGTAGAAAAGGGAGGGAGAACTGAAGTATAAAAGGTGACCTCAAAGTAGAGGACATAAAAAGTACCCAGACTTACATTAGAATCACATCATCTGGGGCAGCTAGGTGCCTTGAGTTCAAATCCAGCCTCAGACACACACTAGTTGTATGACTCTAGGCAAGTCACTTAACCCTGTTTGCCTCAAAAAAAAATAGTCACATCACCTTAGAATTGGAGAGCATCTCAGAAGTCATCTGTTCCAATATCTGTCTGGGGTCTTTGGGCAATCACAGAAATTCCATTTAATGCTATCCACAAAGAAGAAAGAACTATGGAGTTTGAATGAAGATCAAAGCATACTATTTGCTATTTTTTTCTTCTGTTGTGTTTTGTTTCCTCTTTCTGGTGTTTCCTCCTATTGGTTCTAATTCTTACCTACAGCATCACTAATGTGGAAATATGTTTAATAGGAATGTATATGTATAGCCTATATCAGATCGTGCGCCATCTTGGGGAGGGAGGTAGGGAGGGAGGGGGAGAAAAATTTAAAACTCAAAACATTATGGAAGTGATTGTTGATAAATCAAAATAAATTAATAAAAAAGAAATTCCATTTAATTAAAGAAAAATATATTAAGTGCCTATAGTGGACATGAATAGGAGTATTTTTATCTGTTTGGAGAAGGCCCTCAGGGTTCATGGAAAGGAAGCCCAGAGTAAGCTCTTATAGACTATTGGGCCATGTGGAACAAAGAGCTGTCAGGGGTGCAATACTCAGTCAGAATGGCTGGATTACTAGAGGCAGATAGAGAGCAGAACTTCGGGAAACTCAGCTTACCTATATCAAGGCTAATATGACGAGTATTTTTATTGTCAAAGCTTCCTATGCTCTCCTGCTGGCACCAGTGCAGAGATGGGGATAGTGAAGCAGGAGAGATGTGTAGACCCCAGAGAGAAGATGTTGGGTAGAGAGATGGAGGTACTGAAGCTGGGCCTATGGAGCAGGGCCCCTTATTTCCTCCTATACACAACTTAACCACACATAGTGTTGAGAGGTTACAAACAGCTATGTCAAACCTGTAAAACCTTGCTTCTTCATAAGTAAAATCTTCTAAACGTAATGGCTTTGTCAGCCTGGGTGTTTGTAGGGAAGCAGCATGCAGTAAGGCAAAACCAGTCAAATTCTGATGTTCCTAGGATAAACAAAGGTGGGGGGAAGAGGGAGGCAGGACACAAGCTTGTAGAGATTACTACTGAGAACCCATCAAAGTTGCACCAAGTCCATTGTATCTGAGGTATGCATGGCTTACATTCCTAATAAGTGCACGCCTATGTGCTCCATGTTGGGATACAACATTGGGAAATGTCCCCAAGGAGCCTATGGTTTAGTGGGAAGATGAGTCATATAAACAAACGAGCATGTAACACACCTTGCAAGGCACAGGAATCCCAGGATGCTCAGCAATAGATGTTTGGGGAGCTCTCCAGAGGCTGTGTGGGAGTGTGTGACTGTGTGTACGTGACTTGGATTGGTTCAGAGATTTCTGAGAAGATGAGAGGGAGAAGCGCAAGCTCAAAGGATAGAGGGACTTTCATCTTGAGAGAAGACATGTGGGTTGTCCCCATCCCATGTCTCCCCAGCACCTGCCTCCTGCAGGACTGAGAAAACCAGTGACCACAAAGATGCTGCTGGCTCTGTGGAGGCAGTAAACAATCATATCCAGGGGGGTGAGGCAACACCTTGCAATCACAGTCTCTTCACCCCCTTTCCCACCAACCACAAGGAAGATATCAATGAACTGTACTTTTCCAGTACTGCTCTCTGAAGTCAGAAAATAAATCAGTGTCTCTAAGACAATTCTGAAGGACTCATGAGGAAAAATGCTATCCACCTCCAGAGAAAGAACTGATGGAGTCTGAATGCATACTTTTAAAAATTTTTCTTTATTTTTCTTGGGTATTGGGGGAGAGGATGTGTTTTCTTTCACAACATGACTAATACAGAAAAATGTTTTGCTTTCTCAAGGAAGGGGGAGAGGAAGGAGGGAGAGAAATAATTTGGAACCCAAATTTTTTTTTAAAAAACACAAATCTTAAAAATTGTTTTTACACATAATTGAAAAAAGTAAAAAAGGAAAAAGGAAAATATTAATCCATTAAAAAAAAGAAAATAAATCAGTAATTGTAGACTTTCCCTGGACTAATAAGCTCCCATCTTCCACTGAGTGTTGTTTCTCTGTCTCTTGCTCTCTGTCTTTGTCTCTGTCTCTGTGTCTCTGTCCCTATCTCTCTTTCTCTGTGTCTTTGTCTCTGTCTCTGTCTCTCTATCTGTCTCTTTGTCTTTCTGTCTCTGTCTCTGTCTGTCTCTGTCTCTGTCTCCATCTCTCTGTCTCTGGTTCTCTCTCTCCCTTATCTTCTACCCAGCAAATCTTTGAACCAGGTCATGTACATACAAGCACAGCCTCCAGAGTTTTTCCCCAAAAACCTGCTGCTATTCATCTTGGGATTACTGTGCCTCACAAAGCAAGTTACAAATACACTACAAACGAGAATTTTAAAAATAACTGTTGAGGTCAGAGGTATAAGAGATTAGAAAAGGAAAGATCTACTCTAAGTGGGAGGATCAAGGAAGACCTCATGAAGGAGGTGGCAGCTGAACTAGACTTTAATAGAAGGAATGTATTGTCATAGGTGAATGAATGAAAAGTATTTATTATGTGATTACCATGTGCCAAGCACTGTGATCAATGCTGGGGATGTGAATTCAAGATGGTCCCTGCCTCAAGGAGCTTATATTCTAATAGGAGGCAACAATATATATAGGAGAATGGTGGACAGGGAAGGAGACAAGCTAGGTGATGCAGTAGATAGAGTGCTAGGCTTGGAATCAGCAAGACCTGAGTTCAAATCTAGCCTCAGAAACTTCCTAGTTGTGTGACCTTGGGCAAATCACTTATCCTCTGTTCGCCCTTCCAGTATCTTTGCCAAGAAAATCCCATGGACAGAAGTCCACTGGCAGAATCAGACACGACTGAACAACAACAATAGCCAGGGAAGCATATTTTGGTCTAGGATATCACAGGGATGGTGAATGGAACCATAGGAGAGTAGATTGCCATGTTCTTTTCTAGAAGCAATGGGAGTGTTGATTGTATTATTGTTTCAAGAGCAAGAGGTTACAGTGGGGAGTCAAGGGAACCAGGACATAAGCAAGGCAAGATTTTCAGGATAGAATGCTGGATACATGTTT
The DNA here is from genome assembly GCF_003287225.1 of Phascolarctos cinereus. Classification (NCBI taxonomy): domain Eukaryota; kingdom Metazoa; phylum Chordata; class Mammalia; order Diprotodontia; family Phascolarctidae; genus Phascolarctos; species Phascolarctos cinereus. Next base: position 185,641,652 of record NW_027555514.1, read on the forward strand.
CAGTACCCTGGGGCCAGGCACATATAGCGGACTCTATGAGTTTATACTCACTGGCACATCAATCAGGACAGTTCAATCCCAGGGCAGCAGTTTCAAAGCTGAATCCATTAAGTCCCAAAGGGCATGGTCCAGAAGGGTTCAGTGTCAGGGCAAACACCAAGAAGATGGCTTAGCTGAACAACTGGAAGTATTGTGAAGGAAGATGGGGGATGATGTGCAAATGTGAGATGAGAGAGATCAGGATGATTATTCCACTTCAGAATTAAAAACCCCCTCATTTTACAAATGAGAAAACTGAGGTCTTGAGAATTTAGGTGTCTCACACAAAATCATATATGTAGTAAGATTAGAAATTAGATTAGATAGAGATTAGAGAACATCTAATAGTTCACTTTGTTAGGGATCATTCGTGGCTTGTTTGGTTTCTTTTTCAAAGAAAAAGTTATTTAAGTATTCTATTTCCTGTTCTAAGTAATTTATGTTTTTGTTAATATTCATCTATTTCACTTAGATTGTCAGTTTTACTGGCATATAGTTGGGCAAAATAGTTTCTTATAATTGCTTTTATTTCATCTTCATTGGTTGTGAATTCACCCTTTTCATTTTTGATATTGGTAATTTGATTTTCTTCTTTTTTTTTTTAAATCAAATTAGCTGATGGTTTATCTTTTTTTCAAGAAAACAGATCCTAGTTTAATTTATTAGTTTAATGGAGGTTTTTTACTTTCAATTTTATTCATCTCTCTTTTGATTTCCAAAATTTATATTTTCATGTTTAATTGGAGGTTTTAATTTGTTGGTTTTCTAGGATTTTTTTAGGTGAATGTTCAATTCATTGATCTGCTCTGTGTCCCTTTTATTGATATGTGTTAAGAGATGTAAATTTTCCCCTAAGTACTGCTTTTGCTGCTACATCCCACAAATTTTGGTACGCTATCTCATTATTGTCATTATCTTTAATGAAAGTACGATTATTTCTATGATTTGTTCTCTGACCCATTCACTTTTTAGGATTATACTAGTTTCCAATCCATTTTTAATCTATGTTTCAAAGGCCCTACTTTCAATGTAATTTTCAATGTAATTCAATATTTTTTTATTGCATTGTAGTCAAAAAAGATGAATTTAATATTTATTACTTTCAGCACTTCTTTGTGAGAGTTTTGTGCCCTAATATATGGTCAAATTTTGTGAAAGCATCATACACAATTGAGAAATAGCTATACTCCTTTCTATTCCCATTCAATATTCTCCAAAGGTCTATCATATTTAACTTTTTAAAATTCTATTCATTTCCTTAACTTTCTTGTTTGGGTTTTTTTAATGATTGGATTTATCTGGGTCTGATAGATAAATTGAGATATAATAATATAAATTGAGAGATAAATTATAGACATAATTTTATGTCTATTCCTGTTTATTTTTTATTTATTCATTTATTTATTCCATTTAATTTTTCCTTCAAGAATTTAGTTGCTATGCCATTTGGTGCATATATTTTAGTATTAATATTAATCCATTGTCTATAGCACCTCTTAGCAAAATGTGGTTTCCCCAATTATCTCTTTTAATTAAATCTATTTTTTCTTTTGCTTTGTCTGAGATCATGATTGCCATCCCTGCCTTTTTTTTTTAACCTTCAGCTAAATATAATAAATTCTGCTCTAGCCCCTTAATTTAACACTATATATATATCTTCTGCTTCAAGTGTGTTTCTTGTAAATAGCTTATTGGTGGATTCTGGCTTCTAAGCCATTCTGCTATCTTGTTTTGTTTTATGGGTGAGTCATCCCACTCACATTCGTTGTCATAATTGCTAACTGTGTATTTCCCTCCATCCTATTCTTTTATATTTATCCCTCTCTTTTTTTACCCTGTCTTGTTTACTCAAGTCTGTTTTGCTTCTGACCACTGCCTCCCTTGATCCCCTTTTACCCCTCCCTCCTTTTTCTTAAACTCTTTTTCCTCCTGCTTCCCTGTTGGGTAAGATGTCTGTACCCAACTGTGTGTATGTATATTCTTCCCTCCTTGAACTAGTTCATATGACAGATTCAAGTGTTGCTCACTCCCCTTCCCCATTCTCCACTTCATTTTACAAACTCTTCCTCATGTACCCCATTTATGTGAGATAATTTTCTCCACATTTCTTCTCCTCCCCCCCCCCAAAGCATTCCTCTTTTTCAGCCTTCCGTCTTTCTTTTGGGGTCATCTCAACAAAATAGAATCACACTTAGGCCTTCAGTCTTAGTAGATTCCCTCTAAGACACTTATTGATAATAAAGTGCTGAGGGGTTATATGTATCATCTTCCCATATAAGAATGTAAGTTGTTTAACCTTGTTTAGTCCTTTATGATTTTTCACTCATGTTTACATTTTTATACTTCTCTTGAGTCTTACATTTGAATGTCACATTTTTTATTCAGCTCTGGTCTTTTAATCAAGAATACTTAAAAGTCCTCTGTTTCTTTAAATATCAATTTTTCCTCCTGTAGAATTATGTTCAGTTTTGATGGGAAGGTTATTCTTGGTTGTGATCCTAGATCCTTTGCCCTCTAGAATAGAATATTCCAAGTTCTCCATTTCTTTGAAGTTGTAGCTGCTAAGTCTTGTGTGATCCTGACTGTGGCTCCATAGTACTTAAATTCTTTCTTTCTGGCTGCTGGCAGTATTTTCTCCTTGACCTGGAAGCTCTGGGTTTTGGCAGTAATATTCCTGGGAGTTTTCATTTTGGGAGGTGACCAGTGGAGTCTTTTAATTTCTGCTTTGCCCTCTGATTCTAAGATATCTGGGAAGCTTTCATTCATAATTAAAATATGATGTATAGACTCTTTTTTTATCCATGAATTTCAAGTAATCCAATGATTCTTAAACTACTTATCTTCAATCTATTTTCCAAGTCAGTTTTTTTTTACTATGAGATATTTCATATTTTCTTCTATCTTGTCAGTCTTTTAACGTTGTTTTATTGTTTCTTTGTGTCTCCTGGAGTCATTAGCTTTCACTTCACTAACTTAAAGTTTTAAGGTGTCAGTATTCTTTAGTGAAGTTTTGTACCTCTTTTGTCAATAGACCAATTCTGATTTTTTTAAGGAGTTATTTTCTTCAGTATTTTGTGTACCTCTTTTACCAAGCTGTTTATTCTCTCAATAATTATTTTGCATAGCTCCAATTTCTTTTTCCAATTTTTCTTCCATTATTCTTATTTCATTTTTTAGATTTCTGGTCTTTTAAAAAATCTCTTTAAGTTTCCTAGGAATTCATTTGGGGCTTTTGTCCAATCTGTATTTTTTCTCTTAGAGGCTTTTCTTTTAGATGTTTTCAAGTCATTGACTTCTTCTGTTTGTGTCTTGAGCTTGTCTGTCATCATTGTAATTTTTTACAGTAGAGTTCTTTTTTTGTTTGTTCATTTTTCCAGCCTACTTCTTGACTTTGGACTTTATGTTAATGTTAAGCTCTGCCCATTTCTGGGGTTGGGGCATGTCTGGCCTGAGCTTCTGACTTTTTATTTCCTTCTGCTGCTTTTACAGCTCAGTCTGGGAGCCTGTAAGTTTTCAGTACTTCCAAAGATCCAGGGAGAGGTCTGTTCACTGCACTCCCGGTTTGCATTCTGCAAGTTGCTAACCCAGGTTTGTGTCTGTTGGCTTGTGTGGGGTTGAGTTTCCGTAGATTGCTGCTGGACTCAATCACTATTAGCCCACTAGAAGATGCTGCAGGTTCAGAGGGACTAGCTACTGGTTAACCAAAACCCTTGATTTTGATCTCCTACCTTGGTTTATCCCACTGCAGGCTTATGTATAGGGCTAAATGTTAGAACTGAAACTCTGCTTTGCTCTTGGGCTCAGAGCCACACAGTTATGGTTCTTGAACTTGTTCCCTGTTCCTTACATAGGTAAAGCCCCTGCTTCTTCACAACTATGACCACGCCTCTCCACTTGGAACTGTGATCAGGGACTGAGTAATGAATGACAAAGCTGCCATCTGGCAGCTGTTCCTGATCCTAATGCTAGTATGGTGGTCCTGTGGCATCTCTTTTTCCATGGCGTTCAGTCCACTTATGTCCCCCTATAGTCTACCTAGGCTGCTCCTAGCCAAAGCCATGGTTATCGCTATTTCTGCTGCTGCTGCTGCTGCTGCTGCTACACATGCCCCCATCCCATTGTCTGCAGACCTTTCAACTTTTCCTCCTAAACTACTCTGAGCTGGAAAAAATGGCACCCTGTGACTTTTCCTTGGCTTTCCCAATTACAGTTTGGTCTGATGTGTTTTCTATGTTGTGGTGGAGGAGATAAGGGAAAAAAAAAAACATACCTCACTCATCCATCTTGACTCCATGGCCCTAGTAGTTCACTTTTACTATAAAGAAGAATTCATGAAGAAAAGAAGCAGTAGTGGGCTGGTAACAATAGGGTTGTATCTTTCCCTGCCCCACCCCTCCAAAAAAAATGTTACGTGCGCACAGTTTTAAAATCAGTGCAGCATATACACTTTCTTAAGTCTAGTCAATAAACAAAGAAATATATCAAACCCTGATTTGCAACAATCACTAATTTCTGAAGTGTAAAAGCTCTTACTGAAAATTTAACAATGGGCTCTTACAAGCCAGTTAGAGCTGGCTATAGTATACCTTTGCAGAGAAGAATCAACTAAGTCTGGAAAGGTACATAGGAAGCAGACTGTAGAAGGCCTTGAATGCCAGAATAAAGAGTAAATATTATACTGTAGGTAATTGGGAGCATCTAAAGGATCCAACCCTGAGTCTTTAGCCTCACTGATCTAACTTCCTAGAGATTAGAATTCTTTCTCTTTGCATTTATTCCCAGGACTTTCACCTTTATTAATCCCTAAATCTTATTGCTCACTGGACCCTAACTCAAGGTCTGAGCCTATTGAGTCTTTCTGGTCCTGAATCTGCTTTGCTCTCTGGGTTCAGAGATCAACTATATGGTTCTTGTTGTTCAGTCATTTCAGTAATGTTCAACTCTTCATGACCCCTTTTTGGGTTTCCTTGGCAAAGATACCGAGTAGTTTGCCATTTCCTTCTCCAGCTCATTTTACAGATGAGAAGACTGAGGCAAACAAGGTTAAGTGACTTGCCCTGGGTCACATAGCTAAGAAGTTCCTGAGGCCAGATTTGAACTCAGGAAGGTAAGTCTTCCTGACTTCAAGTCCAGCACTTTATCTACTACACCACCTAGCTACCCTTAGATAGGCTATATTAGATCATTAAAGTCTTTTCCTCCTCCTGCTGCCACTATAACTAGATGGTCCGTTCTGGCATCCTGCCTATCTCTCTTTTTCTGCTACCTACTGTTGCTACCTACTTAAAAAAAAAAAAACCAAACAGATTTCAAGGGTCAATTTACAAGAGAAGAAAGCATACAAAATAAGAAATAATTCACTAGAGTAAGATTATAGATAGCTATAAAAAGAATTCTAAATTTTAATCCATTCTGTCAGTTCCCTAGGCTTCTGTAGACCCATTGTACAAGTAGCTTTCTCAGGACATCACATACAATGATATTCTACTTGCAATACAAATAGGACATTGGGTAATGTATGTGATCCAAAGGTTAGTCCAGCCCTAGACTCACACTTAACCAATTCAGAAGGCTCTCCATTGCTTGGCAAGGTTTTAAAGTGTTTCACCCATATTCCTAACTACTTAGTGACTACTTAATGTCCACTCCCCCTCCCCAAGGTGAAAACAAGAAAATACAAACATAATTTATCACCTCAAAAATAGAATACAATGCTGCTCCAGAAGTATACAAAGACAAGGAACTGAGCATTTGCAAGTTTTTGAACAAAGGAATGATGAATGAGAATTAAGAAAGATCACTTTGGTGGCCATGTGAAAATGAATCACTGAAACTGGAGGCAGAAAGATCAGTCACAAAGTTTTTACAATTTTCTCAACTGAGGTCCTATTATCTAATAGGCATAGAGACTTAGAAAAATTATCGATGACTTGAAATTTAGACCAGGGTGAATCCAGAGTGATTGAGAATGCCCTGTCTAAGGGGGTATAGCTCTGGGCTCACACACATGAACAGTGTTCAGTCCTAAGGAAACCTGGCCCTTAAAGAGAAAACTAAGACTCTGTTGTCTCTGGCTCTTGATACATCCATCCCAGACACTAAAGGAAAATCACCTTAAACTTAGGTATGACTCATATATTGGGTCTCCCCAAAAGATAGTAGAAAGGTACTCAGTGTATCATCATCAAAGATCCAAGAAAGAGATCCCACATACTCGGCAGATAGGAAAAGAGATCAAGAACAGAAGACATTTGATCTCTTAAATTCTGAGTAGGCTTCCAAGCTCAGTGGCAATCCTCTTCTAATATGCCTACCTTACCTTGACGGCTATCATAAAGAAACGCCAAAGTCCTCAGAAATGAGTCAGTAAACACATGTTCCACCAGAAGTGGCCAGAGGAGCACCACAAATGCCAGGGTGTGTTCTAGCCAGAGCACTTGGGGGGATAGGAATGACTACTGCCATTATATACATATAGCCATGCTTTGTAACCCAACTCCCAATCAGGTTTGGTTGGGACAGGCAGCCTTGTGCTGCTTATTGTCTGTTGAATGTGATTCAGAATTAGTGAAAAGAATGCTTGGTGGACCCTGTGAGACTTCATGAAGGGTGGAGGTGGCAGAAAAACTTTAAACAGGAGAGATATTCTTCATTTCTACTTTGAGAGAGATACAAATGAAACCCCAGATTTTCTTTGGGGAAGAGACCCATGGAAAGGGAGAAAAGGCTTTGTAAGGTAGCCATTTAGGGGAAAACTGGCTCTTCAATAGGTCCCTGATATCTAGTGTGCTTCCCCAGAGACTTTGGAGAATCAGAGCCTCTCTTAGTTGAGCAAGATCTCAGCTCACTCTCTTTTAAAGAGTTCATTTACTCTCCTGCATTTTCTGATATATTTTAACCTGTAAAACTTTTAAGATTTATCTGTGCTACCTACTTGGGAAAAAAAATGGATTTATTCACTATTCACTATTTGTTATGGTCTTTGTGTAATTAGCATTGGTGAGAAACAGTCTGTAGGTATAAGTTTGGGGTTACCCCTCCCCCTTTAAGGGAGAGCAACCAGGGAAGCAGCTTGAATCTAAAACAAAAACCAAAAAACATAATCCTAGACTAGTAATATTTAAGGAGAAAGTAATTACAATTCTAGCGTGATACCCCTCTCTCTCTGAGGAAAACAGAGTAGCCAACTTCATGGCTCCTTCTCCTACTCCCCTCCAGGCAGGAAATGAAGTTTCTTTTGGAGAAGCATGAGCAAGATTAAAAAGATACTTACCAATGCCTCCCTGAAACTTGTATTTAGATAATCCATGTGGACATACATAACCTATATGGGCAATACTCACCTACATTCATACATATATGTATGTGTGTATATGTATGTATGTATGCATATATGTGTGTATGTGTGTGTATATATATATATAGAGAGAGAGAGAGAGAGTCACATATATACATACACACGGGTATATCTTGAATATATTGCAGGTTCGGTTCCAGAATACCACAATAAAGCAAAAATCACAATAAAGTGAATCACATGAATTTTTTGTTTTCCCAGTACATATAAAAGTTACATTTACACTATACTGTAGTCTATTAAGTGCATGATAGTATTATGACTTTTTAAAAAATAACATATATACCTTAATTTTAAAATACCTTATTGCTAAAAAAAATGCTAACCATTATCTGTACCTTCAGCAAGTTGTCATCTTTTTGCTGGTGGAAGGTCTTGCCTCAGTAGTGATGGCTGCTGACTGAACAGGATGGTGATTGCTGAAAGCTGGGGTTGCTGTGGCAATCTTAAAATAAGAAAACAATGAAGTTTGCCACATATCCTGCCTTTGACTTGAACACTTAGAGACCATTGTAGGGTTATTAATTGGCCTAATTTCAAAATTATTGTGTCTCAGAGAATAGGACCACCTGAAGAGGGGGAAAGGGATGGAGGAAAATTTCAATGGAGCAGTCAGAACATACTCAACATTTATCGACTAAGTTGGCTGTTCTTATATGGACGGTTTGTGGAGCCTCAAAATAATTATAATAGTAGTATCAAAGATACCAAGATCACATACCACCATAACAGATACAGTAATAGCGGAAAAGTTTGGAATATTGGTAAGAATTACCAAAATGTGACACAGAGACATGATGTGACCATATGCTGTTGGAAAAATGGTGCAATACACTTTGTTCAATACAGGTTTGCCATAAACCTTCAATTTGCAAAAAATGCAATGTCTGAGAAGCTCAATAAAGCAAAGCACAATAAAATGGGGTATGCTTGTACATAGATATACGATAGATACATAAAGAGAGAGTGTGTAGGCATTAGTTTCATCTGCATAGTGTATTCTTCAGGAAGAAAGCTTTCTCTACCAATACAGATTGCCACCAGATATCCACCTTAAAGCCTTGCAGAGTTAGGTCACTGAGAGGTTAAGTAACTCACCCAGAGTTACACAACCAGTATGTGTCATGGGCAGGATTAGAACCCAAATTTTCCTGGCTCTGAGGCTGGCCCCACTATAAAATACAATATGTCATGTATGTATATGTATATGTATACATACTATGTTGTGTGTGTATGAAGCACAATATATTCACAGTTTATACCTATGAAAATGCATTCACCAAAGGATCTACAAAACAGAAATGTCTACAAGCTATAAGGACCTTAGTTCATACCACTATCGAGGAGTCTCAGAGCCCTCCTAAAATAAGAGATGATAGAGAGAGGAGAGAAAGAATAAGAAAATGAAAGAGTTGGACAGAGAAAAAGATCCTGAAATTGCAAGAGAAGAAGAAAAGAAATAACAGGTTGAGGGTAGGAAGATGGTAACAGGACTATCAGACAGGTCATTATGAACCAGGAAATAGAAGACAAAAAAAAGAGCCTTTGCAGAAAGCATTCTGGGAAAGAACTACTCTCCCTTACTTCATGTCATCTATATTACCACCAGCAGCATCTCCCCACATGCATCTCAGGCAAGATGGCATAGCATGATAGAAAATAGGTTGGACTAGGAGACTAGGAGAATAAAGAGGCTTGACCCTACTAGGTCATTCACTCCCATTCGACCTTCAGCTACTTACTTAACTTCTCAAGGTCTTTTTCCTGGAGCTATGAGTCTCTAACTCTAAATTCTCTGGACCCCTAGGCCAGATTGAAAGAATAAAGGAAGAGGGAATCCTGGGGATGGGTTCTAAAGGGAGGCAGGGTAGAAATAGGTAGAAAGAAACAGCTTAGAGGAGTAGAGGAAATGGCATCTGTTTCCTGTCTTCCAAGGCAACCCAGCTTCCTCCCATACACATACCACCTTGGACAGAGAATAAGAGAGAGTTACGGAGTCATACAATTTCTATAAGTGTGATGTTGAGAGGGTGTGGGTCATGACGGGGTAGGGGACAAAGGTATGCAATCTGAGCTGGAAAGCCCAGCCTGGACAGATCATGCTAATGTGAAGCTGTAACAGTTCCGCTCATATGCAACATAACTCCTCGGTCAGGCTCTGAGGGGAAAAGGGAAGTTGAGAAGCATCACATCAGTTCCTAGACCTGACCCCTACTTTTCCCTTTTCCCCTCCCCCTCTCTTCCAATTATCTACTTCTCCTTATTTGTACCTCTATTTCTACCAAGTAAAATGAAGTTGAGTTGGGATTCCCTAAGAACAATGTAGAGAAATGACCAGCAGTCACAGAGTCTTGAGTTTTCTGACTGAGAACTGCAGCTTGGTTTGGGGTAGGGCTAGGGGAGAGTCTATACAGTACTGGAGTTCAATTGAAATATTAAGGTTGGATATACATACAGGTTGGAAAATGCTCTTTATAGATATGATCTCTGAACTCATATAAATTGGTGAAATCACCAAAATATACAGAGATTAGGGAAGAGGACTTAGGATGGTGCCTTGGTTACCCATGCTTAAAAAGTGAGAAATGGATGATGAACCAGGACAATAAAAATCAATGGAGGAGTACTCAGAAGGAGGGACTTACTAACAGTAACAATAACCTTAGAGTAATCAAGAAAGAAGAGAGCTGAGAAAGGCCACATGATTTAGATTGTTGGTTGGCAACTTTAAAGAGGGCAGCTAGTTGGTACAGTGTATAGAGTATTGGGCCTGGAGTTAAGAAAACTCATCTTTGTGAATTCAAATCTGGCCTCAGACATTTCCTAGCTGTGTGACTCTGGGCAAGTCACTTAACCCTATTTGCCTCAGTTCCTTATCTACAAAATGAACTAGGAAATGGCAAACCATTCCAATATCTTTGCCAAGAAAACCCCAAAATAGGGTGGCAAAGAGTCAGACATGGCTGGAAATGACTGAGCAACAACAACAACAACAAAAAACCTTAAAAAGAGTAGCTTCAGCGGCATGGTGGGATTGGAAGCTAAATCCTAAGGGGATTAAGAAATGAGTGGGTGGTTAATTATAGTAGTAAAAGTAAACCATTCTCTAGCAGGTTGGCAGTGATGTAGGAGAAATATCAGGTGGCATTTTGAGGGGATGACAGGGTCAAATGAAAGCTAATTTTTAAGAATAGGGAGGCTAGGGGTTATTTGCAGGCACCACGGAAGAGACAGTAAATAGGAAGAGACTTGAAGGTGAGGAGAGAATGTTCAACAACAGGGCAAACTCCTAGAAGGGTCAAGGGGACAGGTATAGGGGTTGGCAAGGATAAGGGATACCTCTTTCTCACAGACTGAAACAAAGGAGATGGCATAGAAGGATTTTGAGATGTCAGTAGAGGAAGTGAGTGAGTGCATGGTCTCAATTTCCTCAGTGTGAGGGAAGCATTCCACACCCCTTCTCCACCTCAATTAATGCAGTGTAATCAGTGTAAGCCAAGATCAGTCATTTAATGCATTAACACCATAGTTAATGCCTTGTAATCTCTTTAAAGAGATGTGAACTTCCACTCAATTGAGTATGGAAATCTATTTTACCTTACTGGAAAATAGGGGGGGAAAGGGGACAAGAGAGCAGGGGGATGATAGAGGGGAGGGCAGATTGGGAGAGTGGGTAATCAGAAGCAAACACTTCTAAGGAGGGACAGGGTCAAAAGAGAGAATAGAATAAATGGGAGGTGGGATAGGATTAAGGGAAATATATTTAGCTTTTCACAACATAACTACTATGGAAGTGTTTTGCATGGCTACACATGTATAACCTGTATTGAGTTGCTTGCCTTCTCAATGAGGGTGGGTGTGGAGGGAGGAAGGGAGAAAATTTGGAACCCAAAGTTTTAAAAACAAATGTTAAAAAAAATTGTTTTCACATGCAACTGGGAAGTAAGATATATAGGAAATAGTGTATAGAAATCTATCCTGCCCTACAGGAAAATTGAAGGGGAAGGGGATAAGAGAAGGGGGGGGAGAGATAGAAAGGAGGACAGATTAGGGGAAGGGGTATTCAGAATGCATGCCATCTTGGGGTGGGGAGAGGGAAGAGATGGAGAGAAAATTTGGAACTCAAAATCTTGTGGAAGTGAATATTGAAAACTAAAAATAAATTAATTAATAATTTTAAAAAAAGAGAGAGAGACAGATGTGAACTTCTTCAGCTGGGTCAAAAAGAGATTGGCTGACTGATTGGCCAACCAAACAATCTAACCATACTTCTGGGTGTTTTAAATGTTGTTTGTCATTTTTCAATCATGTCATACTCTTTGTGACCACATTTGAGGTTTTCTTGACAAGAACACCAGAGTGGTTTGCCATTTCCTTCTCCAGCTCATTTTACAGATAAGGAACTGACGCTCAGGGTCACACAGCGAGGAAGTGTCTGAGGCCAAATTTGAACTCAGTTCTTCCTGACTCCACATTCTATCCACTGCTCTACCTAGCTGCCAGTGCTTTAAATAGCCAGATGAATTTCAGCAGAAACAGTTAACCATCAGACCAGTTAACCAGGGGACTCCAGCCTTGAGAGTACCTTGAAAGGATAAATGCGTACACCAATAGCAAAGAAGGGAAGGGGCTGAGCCTAGAGTGTTACGCTCATCCCCCCACCCACATCAACCATGCCACCGTATCATTGAACCAGTAGGAACCAATGCCCCCAGAGTAGAGAAGGGAGATATTCTAAGAACTCAATGATAAAAAAAAAAACCCATAGAAATATGGAAGCAGAGAGATAGCCCCTGAAGGAAGAAGCAGTTTCAGAAAGTGAGTCACCTCATGAACGGTTCAAACTACTTTACAGAGTTAATAATAATAATAACAAAATTCTTTTGGAGGAACAAAAGATTAAAAATCTCAGTAGTAGTCCTGAAAAAACAAAAGTGGGAAGGAAGGAGGGATCTAGTAGTATCAGATCTTAAACTATACTGTAGAGCAGCAATCAAACTATTTGCGGCTATTTCAAAAACAGAAAAGTTGATCAGTGAGACAGTTTAGGTCACAGGGTGGGAAACACAAAACTCAAAAGAAAAAAAACAGTAGGTTTTGGTTCAATAAACCTAAAGGTCCTAAATACTAGAGGAAAACCTGCTATTTGACAAAAAGAAAATGCTAAGAAGAAACAAACAAACAAAACTGGAAAGCAGTCTAAAGGAAGTTTGGTTTAGAACAATATTTCACGCCATATATCACAGTAAGTTCCAAGTGGATACAAGACCTAAATATAAAAAGTCACATCACAGAAGCAAAGAAAGAAGTTATATCTTGGGGAAGGAGGGGGAGAAAAATTTGAAACTCAAAAGGGTATGGAAGTGATTGTTAATAACTAAAACTAAATTGATAAAAAAAAATTAAAAATTAAATTAAATTTTTAAAAAAAGAAAGAAGTTATAACTGTAGTTGTAACTATGGCTAGAAGAGTTCTTTACCAGAGGACTGAAAGGATCATAGATGATGGGATGGATACTTTTGATTACATAAAATCGAAAATCTTTTGCACAAAAACAATACAGTTAAAATGAAAAGAGAAACAGTTATGGGGGGGGAAGATCTAGAACAAGCTTCTTTGGCAAAGGTCTTCTATCCAATATGCATGGAGAACTGATCCAAATATATAAAAACAAAAGCCATCTCCAAACATAAATAATCAAAGGACAGTGAATAGGGAGTTCTCAAAAGAAAAAAAAAAGCTACAACAGCCATATTTTTAAAATGCTCCAAATCTCTAACAATTAGATAAAAATGAATTAAAACAACTCTGAGGTTTTGCTTCATATCCAAAGCATTGATGAAATATGACAAAAGAGGAAAACGAGACTGTTGGGAGAAATGTGGGAGATTTTGTTATTGAGTTGTTTCAGACATATTCAGTTCTTTGTGACCCCATTTTGGGATTTTCTTGGCAAAGATACTGGAGTGGCTTCTCATTTATTTCTACAGCTCATTTTGTAGATGTGGAACTAAGACAAAGAGGGTCAAGGGATTTACGCAGGGTCACATAGCTAATAAATGTCTCTGGTTGGATTTGAACTCATGAAGATGAGTCTTCCTGGTTCTAAGCCCATTGCTCTATCAGTGGCACCACCTAGCTGCCAGTTGCATTACTGGTGAAGTCGTGAATTGGTTATAAGCCGTTCTGGAAAGTAATTTGATATGATATGCCTCAAACAACTGAACTGTGTAAAATCATTGACCTAGCAATACCATTAGTAGACCTATGTCCCAGATTCATAGCAACACTTTTTGAGATAGAAGAGAACCAGAAACTAAGGGGCTGTCCATCAATCGTGGAACGACCAAACTATGGTATGTGCGTGGAATAGGATGATAAAATATTAATTAATTAATTAAAATATTAAATAACATTTTTAAATGGGACAATAAAAGAAATTGTTAAAGTGATAGATACAGAAAAGGCTGGAACAACTTGTATGCTCTGATGAAGAATGAAGTGAGAACCAGGAGAACAGTTTCTATTTACCCTCTGAGAAACTTAAGAACTCTTTTTAATGCTATGACCAATCACAACTCCAAAAGACAGAAAATGGAACCTGCTTTTCACCTCTTGGCAGAGAGGTGATGGGCTGAGTTGAAGAATGAGATCTATACTTTCAGTCATGAGCAATGCTTGGATTTGTTTTGCTTAATTATATTTATTGATTATTAGAGGTCAGGGGGTTTTTTTGAGGGGGGGTGGAGTACAGGGTGACAAATAGAACTGAGAAGAAATGATTAACGATAGCAAGGGAAAAAAGAATGATACCTTATCAATGAAGCATTTATTTTTCCTATAGTGCACAGAACAGAAGGAAGTTCAGAGTGAAACACAGCTTTGAAACTAGTGTGCTATATGTATCATACACTTTTAAAAATAAGCTATATGTAATCTTTTGGGGGTTTGTGTGTAGAAATACTCTTTTCATGTATGTCAAGTTCAGAATAACAGAAAAACAAATTTATTTAATAAAAAAAATAGGTTTAGGAGGAGCAAGGCAAGGAGAAATAGACGGAAAGGAGATTATCATCAGAAGACGGAGAGAGGGATTTCAAACTACAAGACCATGGTGGGATATCATATGGGATGGAAGGAAAAATGCTTGACTTAGAGTCAGAAAACCTGGCTCTACTACAAACTAAATAGGCCTTCCCTCTTTCCCCCATCTATAAAATAAGATGAAGAGATCCATGGTGAAGGGAATAGAGGAGGGAGGTGGTCAGTTTCCAGAGATCCACAGTGGAAGGAGAAAACAGAAGAAAGGAAATATTGAGGGGTAAGGCTGAGCTAGGTAAAGATGAGTGTGCAGGAGGAGTTAGCAGGGAGATAACAAACGTTTTTTGAATTGGATGACTATTAAAAATGAGTTCTACTTTTTCAGGATTCACTCCCACCATTAACTCCTAATATCTTGCTGGATATCATGCAATAAGGGAAGAATATGACTCCTCAGGGCTCCAAGCCACAATCTCTGTATATTCATCTTCTGGGCCACCTCTGACCCTTTGGGTCTCTGGAGCAACAGTGTTGGTGTTAAGTTGAAGCCCCTGAATATGTACCCTTCTTTGACCAGAAGGAAGATTTCTCCCTCTTCAAGCCCTAAACAAAATCAGTCAATTTGCTCAGAGAAGTTCTAAAATTTCTTTAATCCTGAAAGCCAGTACCCATCCAAGGTCCACAGATACACAAAGAAAAAGTTACACCAGAGAATGGAATGTTATGAGAAAATTGCTACCGTTTGCTCAGATTTCTCAAAGAATGAAGGAGATGGAGGATGGACAGAAGAGAACATTGTAACTGGTAGATGGAATTGAGGGGAGGATACCAGCTGAGGTCCCAGGATGTCTAGGACCAATGAGGAAGACTCATTTTTTTTTCCGGCTATGATGTCTATCTTAACACACAGATGCTACCTCAGGGTAGCATAGTCAGGTGGCAGGACTGGTGCAGAAGGACCAGGGCCAAGCTGGTCTGAGGAGGCACTCGAGTGACAGGAGAATCAAGAGGGCAGTGACGAGTCCGTGGCTTCCACCCAGACTGCCTAGGCTGTCTGGCTGGGAGCCCAGTAGCGGCTTCGGAACTTTCGGAGCAGCAAGAAGATGGTTATCACCAGGAAGTCAAAGATCAGCTCAACCATCTCCACCACAGAAAGCACTGAAGAGCCAAACCACAGGCTCCACTGACTGCCCAGGTTTGACAGGAGGGTGACCATCTGCAAAGGGGAGGGACATGAAGGAAGTCATGATAGGAAGGTACTTCCCTGAGCTCAGAGCAAAGATCATGGAAGCTGACCAAGGTGACAATTTTCACCAAATGATTAAAGAAATTGTAAGGGAACTTAGAAATCATCTGGTCTAAACCCCTCATTTTATAGTTGAGTAAACTGGGGACTAGAAAGGAGTAACATGCCTAAGGTCACACTAGTTGTAAGTAGCAAAGTCAGAATTCAAACCCGGGTCCTCTGACTCCAGATCCAAGGCTCTTTCTACTCAGCCATATCAACTCCTCTCATATTTTTATTCATCCATTATAAAAATATACTCCAACCCCAGTTCCAAACACAGCTCTGCTATGTCCTAAACTCCATGGCCCCTCCCCCATGGTCCCTAACACCTATCCTCTCCCCCGCCCCCAGGGTCCCTGGACCTTGGCCCTTCCTCCCCAATGTCCCCAACCCATTCTCAGACTCTTAGGGCTAGAAGGGACTCTGGAGATCAGCTAGTTTACATATGAAGAAACTGAGATCTTTGGCTCCTCTCTCCCAGGATCCTAACCTCTGTTCCTCCTTTCCTGTGTTCCCAAGGTCAGTCCACCGATCCTCAGTGCCTCCAATATCTGGCCCTTTCCTTACAGGATCTCCAACCTCATGCTGCCATGGCACTTTGCAAATTCTAATCCCCCTTTCCTAACCTCCCTTAGATGGATCCCCTTTGTCCCGTGACCTTCAAGAGCCCTCTCATCTCTCCACACTCCCCTTTCCACATACCACCCCTGCTCCTCCCCCAACCCCAACCTGTCATTATCCCCTTCTGCCCTAGGCCCTATCCTGTAAGCCCATCCCTTTCCAGGCCACCAAGATCCCTTCAATCAGCTGCCAAGCTGCTCCTCCCCCAATCCCATTGTCCAGCACCCCAGAGGGGACACACCGAAACAGATGGAGACTCTGAGTTGGTTTTATAGTTCAGCTCTTTGAAGAAGATATTGACTTTGGCAACACCACTACATGAAGAGGAGGAAAAAAACAAAGTTAGGTGACTGACTCTCTTCAGATGCCCACAGATCCTCCCCCATCAAATACCAAAGCCTGTATCCTCTTACAAAATGTTGGAGCAAGGGACTCAGAGATCATCAACTCCTTGGTCCCTCCCCAACCCATTACAGAGATGAGGAATAAAAACAGTAATAGTTGACATTCATAAAATGTTTTAAGATTTATAAAGGATTTTACTCCCCACCCCCTTTCTTTCCCCAGTTTTTGGATCTCCCCTCCCCAAGACAGGTCTCTTATCCTGAGGCCTGAGGTCTGGGGCCAGGTGACAAAATACCTTTTGGAGCTGATGGTGTAATTATTCTGAATTGACAACATCTGGAACACCCAGTCCTGAGAAAAATGGAATCATCCAAGGTCACTTTCATTTTCTCTCTTTCTCTCCCTCCCTCTCTCTCTCAGTCTCTCTCTGTCTCTCTCCACATACACTCTCTCTCTCTCTCTCTCTCTTTCTCTCTCTCTCTCTCTCTCTCTCTCTCTCTCTCTATATATATATATATATATATATATATATATATATATATATATGTATGTATATTTGCACACACTTTCACACATTTAGATACATTCCCACTCAAACAATGAGATACAAACATTCACACATGCACAGGGTACCCATGCTAACACACATATACAGGCAGGCACACACGTCTCTAACCCACTTCCTCTCATGCCTTCACACTCCCGTTTTACCTGAGATGTTGCAGAGGGCCAGCGGGAATAGCCAGCAGACAACTCGTAACTGGTTACACTATGGATAAAGGAGGAGGGTGAGTGAAAAAGGATGGAAAATTACTCCAGCATCTTTCCACTTCACTCCACATATAGAGACCATCAGAGCCCCAAATTCCTCCCTAACAGCTTTCCTGGCTGGGAGCAGCTCAGCTGGAGACCTCATACTTTCCAGCCGAAAGGCTACACTGATTTTTGTTCCTAAAGAAGAGGTGACACTTACAAACAGGGCTTACGACACTTCGCGAAACACCCTAGGTTATCAGAGGCGAAGGCATCCTGGAGCTTATAATAGCAGTAACCTGAGGAGCCAAGAAAAGAGAAAGTTATATATATCCTGGGATCATTCCCCTGTGTCAAGACTGAATGACCCATTCCCTATCCTAGGCTGATGGAAGCCTCTCCTTTTGGAGAAAAATCTAGGAAACTTCTTTTGGTACAAACCCTCCTCTTAAGGTAGCTCCTAGTTCATTCCTTTGTCTGGTACCAAAAAACACCGAGAACTCTGTTCAGCAATGTGACCAAAAGCAAACAATTTCTCTGGGCCTCAGTTTCTTCATCTGTAAAATGAAGGGATTGGACTGGATGATCTTAAGGTACATCCTGACTTTAAATCCTATAATCCTATAACTAGCCTACCTGCCTTCCTGTTTCCCTCCTTAGATGCTACTACCCATTCTTCCAATTATAGTTTCTTTTTCAAATTTAATTTTTTTAAAAAATAACAAGCATTTATTTTTTCTCCCTCCCATTTTACCCCACCACTGAACCAAAAAAGGGAGGGAGGGAGGGAGGGAGGAAGGAAGGGAGGAAAGGAGGAAGGGATGGAAGAAGGAGGGAAGAGAGGGAGGAAGAAAGGAAGGAAAGAAGAAAGACAGATAGATACACATATACATACACATACATACATACATACAGATAGATAGATAGATAGATAGATAGATAGATAGATAGATAGATAGATAGATATAGTCAAAGCAAAGCAAATTCCCACATTGACCACGTCCAAAAATTATGTCTCATTTTGTATCTTGAGTCCTTCCCTACTCTGTAAGGAGGTGGAAAGTATGTTTGCTTAGCCATCCTCTGGAATCATGGCTGATCATCGCATTAATCAGAGTTCTTAAGTCTTCCAAAGTTCCAACTATAGTTTGTCTTCTACTGGGCCCCCTGTGAAATGAGAACCCAACCTCCTAGTGTCTACCCTGCCCTCCTATCCTTGAAGCAAGTACACAAGCATCTCTTAGATTTTCTAACAGATTTTCTACAAATAAACTAGCAAAAGTAAAAAAAATAACAAGTAGAAAGTTGCAAAGATACACAAAATCTTAAAAGTCTGCCAATCAAAAATTGTCCCTCGTGGTCACTGGCCGGGAGCTAGACTGCATCCTTTCTAGTTTCTACCTTCTATTTCTATTTCTATCAGCACACCATAGTCTTCATCCTTATTGTTCATTCACAGAATTACATGATGTCAGAGCTGCAAGCAACCGTCCAGGCCATCTTGTGCAACCCCATGCCTAAGAAAAGATCACTTCTGTTATCCACACTCTGCTGAAAGACCTCTGATAAGCTAGAACCCACTTGGACAGCTCTCATTGTTGAGTTTCTCTGTATCACACCAAAATCTGCCCTTTGCTCTTAGGTCCATTCTCAGGAGCCAACAAAAGTCTAATCCTTTCACATGACCATTCTTCAAATACTTGAAGCCATTTTTCATGCGCTTGAATAACTCTTCTCCTCTTAAAGCTAAACATCCCCAGTTCCTTCAACTGATCTTGTAGTACGGGCCTGTTGTAGCAACACTAATTTTCTTATCTCCTTCCTAATAAAAGGTTGTATGACATATCCCAAATGTGGCCAGACTAGGACAGAGTGTATATAGCAGAACTACCACCTTCTTCATTGTGAAAACTGTGCTTCTCTTAACATAGCCTAAGATAGCATGAGTTTGTTTGATTCCTGTGTTACACTGAGTTTGTAGCTCATTAAAACCCCAGACCTTTTTCACAGGAACAACTGTCCAACCATGACCCCTGCCTCCTGTACTTGTGAAGTTGATTTTTTTTCATTTGTCTCTCTTAAATTTCAGTCAGACCATAATTCTAGAGCTTGTGGAGATCTTTTGGATACTGATTATTTATCATCCAATGTATTAGATATTGCTCCCAGCTTCATGTCATCAAATCTGACAAATCTGCTTCATCCAAATTGATAAGAAAATGTTGAACAAGACAGGACCAAAGCAGATCCCTGGGGCACACCACTAGAGACTTTCCTCCATACTAACATCAGGCTATTTGTGATTTCTCCACAGGTCTAGTTATTCAACTGATCCCAGATTCACCTCACTGTAAGCTATCCTTGGTTATTTCTTTAGACTCCCCTTAAGAATTCTCCAAAGAAGGGCATTTCTCATACTCTTTCAATCTTCTAGTCTTATATAGTTTTCAGTAAGACATCAGTATCTAGAAAGAGCTAGGTAGTGTAGTGGATAGAGTGCTAGGCCTGGACTCAGGAAGACCTGAATTCAAATCTAGTTTTAGATGCTAGCTATGTGACCTTGGGCAAATCATTTAATCTCAGTTTTCTCAACTGTAAAATGTAGATAATAATAACACCTACCTCCCAGGGTTGTTGTAAGGATCCAATGATATAAAATTTGTAAAGTGCTTAACACAGTGCCTGACACATAGTAGGTGCTATATAAATGCTAGCTATCATCATCATCGTTATATAACCTAAATCCCTCCTGCTATCAGTTGTCAGAACCACCCTTAGGTGTTACATCCTCCAGGTAATGTCCAACCCTTCAAATACTCAATAGGCCTCCATCACTCAACCTGCTTCTAGGTTCAGTTGCCATAGTTACTCTCTACTTCCTAAGAATCAGTTTCCCATCCTTCATTTTTGTTTGTTTCAGGGTTTTTTTTAAATTATTCTCCCCAGGATCTATCCCCTCCATCCTCTATGTTTCATTCCTCATTCATCCTCTCCACTTACATGGCTACCACCCTGGGTCAGGACTTCATCACTGCTCCCCTCTCCCATCCCAATTACCTCCTAGTTTGTTTGACTCTCAGCCCATAATTCTCCCCCATCTCAATAATCCTCTACATAGCAGCCTCAGGTATGAGTCTGACTATGTCACTCTTCTATTTGAGAAGTTTCAGCAGCTCCCTATTGCCATGACATTAAAAGAAAAACTTGGGGCAGCTAGGTGGCACAGTGGATAGAGTGCAGGCCCTGGAGTCAGGAGGACCTGAGTTCAAATCCAGCCTCAGACACATAATATTCGCTAGCTATGTGATCCTGGGCAAGTCACTTAACCCCATTGCCTAACCAAAAAAAGAAAAACTCCTTTTTGGAGGACATTGAAAGCCTTTCACAATTTAACTTAACTCCTTTCCCAAGTTTATTAATATATTTTATTATTATATTAATATATTTTATATATATCATATTAATGTATTGTTATATTAATTATATTGTATTATTATATTATATGTTACATTATTATATTAACACATTGTATTATCATATGGTATATGGTACAGTATGGTACAGTATGGTATGGTATATTATATGGTATTATTGTCATATTATTACATTAATATATTATATTATATTATATCCTCTTCATGAGCTCTGCATGCTAGCAACACTGGCCTACTTTCTGTTCCGTCTATATCACATTACTCCTCCCATCTCCATGTGTTTTCACAGGCTGCCCCCACCCCCACCCCCAAGCTGGCAATGTATGCGCTCCTCACTTCCACTCCTTAGAATCACTAGCTTGCTTCAAGTTCAATTTAAGTGCCACTTTCTATGCTAAGCTTTCCTTGATCCTTCAACTACTAGTGATTCTCTCCCATGAGAACACACTGTTTCACTTGACTGAGTATAACCTCCTTTTTGAGTGAGCATTGTTTTGTTTTAGTCTTTGGTTCTCCAGTGCACCTGGCACAAAGTATGCACTCAATAATTCTTGGTTACTAATGGACTGATGAGGTCCAATAGTGGGGAGAAGAAGAAGAAGAGGAAGAAGAATGGGAAGGAGAAGAGGAGGAGGGGGAAGGAAAAGGAGGAGGAGAAGGAGGAGAAGGAGAAGGAGGAGAAGGAGAAGGAGAAGGAGAAGGAGAAGGAGAAGGAGAAGGAGAAGGAGAAGGAGAAGGAGAAGGAGGAGGAGAAGGAGGAGAAGGAGAAGAAGGAGAAGGAGAAGAAGGAGAAGAAGAAGAAGAAGAAGAAGAAGAAGAAGAAGAAGAAGAAGAAGAAGAAGAAGAAGGAAGGAGAAGGAGAAGAAGGAAAGGAGGAAGAGGAGGAGGAGGAGGAGGAGGAAAGAAAGAAAGAAATACCTACCCAAAGGGAGATAACATCAAACAAAGGAATAAGATCTCAATAGGGCAGAGCAATGGATTGAATTTACTAAAATAAAATTTCAAAATTAATAGGGATAAATGCACACTCCTGTACTTGGGTTCAAAAGACCAACTATATAAGTATAGGATGGGAGAAGCATAGCCAGACAACACTGCTGATGGGAACGATCTAGGGGTTTTCATTGACTTCCTGTTTAATATAAGTCAATGCTATAATAGTATCATATAGCATATCTCTCATCATATAATTAGCTAAAGCTACTTAAGCTGTATTAAGAGAGGCATAGTGTTCAGAGGGGGTAATAATAGTCCCTCTGTGCTCTGCCCTGGTCAGACATCTGGAGCCCAGTGTCCAGTTCTGATTTCTTCCTAAGGATGACAATCAGGATGGTGAGGGGGACACTATGTTGTAAAGGGATTAGTTGAAGGAGCTGGTGATATTCAGCCTGGAGAAGACACATCAAGAACATGATAACTGTCTTTAAGTATTCAAAAGGCCATCATCTGGGAGAATTGCAGACCTGTTCTGCTTTGCCTCAGAGGGCAGAACTAGGAGCAATAGGAAATGCTGCAGAGATGGATTTGAGCTCGAAAGCTGCCCAAAAATGGAATGAGCTATGGGTCCTTCCCCTTCGCTGGAGGATTTCAAGTGGAAGATGGATGACCAGGGCTGCCATTTGCAATGTGTCTTGTGACCTTGATTGCGTAAGTCACAACTTCTTGGAGCCTCAGTTTTGTCTTTATTAGCACAGTCCCTGGCACATATTAAGTGCTTAATTAACACTTGTCAACTCTGACAAAAGTGGACTAAATGACCTCTAAAGCTGCCTAGGGCTCTAATATTCTATGAGATTATATAGGAGATGCCTGCTGAATTGCAAGTTAGATTTGAGGATCTCTGAGTTCCTAACAACCCTTACATTCTTTCAGACTCAAACAGAAACCAAGAGAGAAACCTAGATAGAGCATCAGAGATCGGGAGGAAAACAGAATCAAAAACAGAGATCTAGAAAGAGAAACAATAAACCAGAGACAGAACACGTGATTGAGAAAAGAGAAAGATCATAAACACAGAGAGACCACAGCAGAGACTCAAAGAAAGAACAAGACAGAGCCAAACACAAAGAAATAGGGGAAAATGCCAAGACAAAAGTTATGCAAGTAAGTGAGAGACAGGGGACCAAAGGGGAGGGACAAGATGTCAAGGAACAGGGAGAGGCAAAAGGGAATGGAGGGGGTGCCAAGGGAAGATATCCCTATGGGAGCCCTGTGCTAAAGCCAGAAAGTGGACAAGTGGCTCACCCCAGTCTGTGTGCTTCTTATAGTCACAAAACTCCACTTCATCGGGCTTTGGGTAGGACATGTATGCACACCCACACTTCCGGATCATGTTTTCCTGGAAGCAGGAGTGGACACACACCTTGGGGAGAAAGGGAGTGCAGAGGGAGAGGAGCTCAGACTGTGGACTACAACCCTCCCCTAGTGATAACCCCACTAGGATACTCCAAGGAGAAGAGGAGAGGAAGGAAAGGGCAAACAGTCCTCCGCACCATGTACCCCCCCACACTTCATCATAATCTGGGGAAGGGGAGGGTAGCTCTGGCTACTGAGTCTTGAACTGACCTGGAAGATGTGAGGAGGATAGGTGAGGGGAATCATCAAACTGGGACCTCACCTGCTGTGTATACTTGGAAGAATAGAAGTTCTTGACTTTGACGTCGCTGCTGCCATTGTTGGTACAATCCCCATAGTCACCGCCAAGTCGGTCCAGGGTTTCCTGTCCACCCCACCCAAACCCAGAAAGGTCTAAGTCAAAACAATTAGCCTTTCCCCTACCCCAGTGCTCAATTCTCCCTGGCTGGATCCTCAGGGCTCACACTTAAATCTACCAGCCCCCACAATCCCGTGATAACTAACAAATTCTCATGTTTTTCAGTGGCCTTCCCAATATCCAGCTCCCTATACTTCTCAGGTCCTCCAGAGCCTTTCTTCCCTCCCAGTCTCCAAGCACCAATAGTTACACCATTTGCATCTGATCATCAGAATGCCCCTTAATGCCAGTCCCTAATCCCTAGGATAACCATGTCCCTGATGCCTGCTCCTCAGGATCCCCAACTCCTAGTAGACCCCACATTCCATATACTCATTCTATAGGAATCCTACACGCCAACTTACTCGTAATTTGTCATTGAGGAGACACAATTCTTCCCCCTCCCCTCTGTGCTCCAGCACCAAGAGTTATTGCTGAGTTCCTTCTCAGCCATCTTGCTACCAACTATGCCCTTCGTATCTCTGAGAACCTTCCTCCCTCTTCTTTCTATATTCCTCCCATCCCACACCCAAGTCTCTAGACATAGTGCCCATGCCTTTCTCATGCTGATAGATGTCTCCACTCCTGGTCGAATATTGAAGCCACCATCATCCATGAATGCTGGTTCATCTTGCCCATGCACCATCACCCTGGCCCCTGTCACTGTGGACAGCAGTGGAATGAAGTCGTTTCTTTCTGTTCGTAGTGTCAGGGACAGACCTTGAAGGGTTGGCAAGGCAAGAAGGAATTTAAGAAAAGGAGAATGACTAAGGGGAAGGAAGTCATCCCTGCCTCATTCCAATCTTTTCCAGCTTCCCAGAATTTAAGAGAATAAGGTCAGGAAGAACTGGGATCAGGAGGTTCACAGGATTTGTGAACCATTGCCACAGACACTCAGGCAATAATACCAATCAGTAAGAACAATTAGAACCAGATTTTATCAGTTTTGTGATGAATATTGGCATATAACTCAAAGGAAAGAGGGAAAAATCCAAGATGGCACCCTTCTGGAATGGACTGGACTTGCTATGGAACTGCAACTAAGGGAAAAGGAAATCCAGCTGAGGAAACCTGGCATATGGACTGGGGAAAACAGGAGAAGATGTGAGGAATAGGAGTAGCTGAATAGAAGAATGGAGAGAAGGCCTAGGGAAGAGTCTCTTACCGTTATTGATTCCAGGTGTAGAAGACATCCAGAGGTTGGAGTCATTCTTGCCATTGAAGGTGTAACAGTTTCCATAGATGGGGTGATGAAACTGGGAATAATTCCTTAGCAGTGGAAGAGAACAGGGTTAGAGGAGGAAGAGGGGAGCCAGGGAAAGGAAATGGGAATTGGGCTGAGTCCAGTCTCCTCTGGACTCCTGTAGTACCTACTGTCTGGTACTTGACAACTTGGTATTTGACAACTCACAGTCAATTCAATTGAACAAACAATTGGGTTGATTCACTCTGCTAAGCAACAGCAAAACAAAGGAACAAGACATGATCCCAACCCTCCCGGAGTTTACAATCTAGCTGGAGTGAAGATATGGAATAAGTATATTTTAGAACATAAGTGCCAATGAAAGACACAAAGTGGCATTTGGGGGAAAAAAATCATTTCCAGCAACTAAAAACTTTCTCCTTGTTAGTTAACTTTACAAGCAGGCAGTATTATATACTCCATCAGATTATAAATTCTCTGAGAGAAGGCACCCAGCACAGCCTCTGCACATAGTTCCTGCTCCCAAACCAGTTTTTGAATGAGAGAGATTCAGGAAAGAGCAGGAAGAGAGAGTCTCCTCAAGGAAAAGAAAAGGGTTGGTAAAAGAGAGATTAAGCATGGTGGGGAGGGGACCATTGACTAAAAGGCCCCTGACCATCCCCTCTCAATAAGGACCCTTGGAGCTCTGTTGTTCCACAACAATCCAAAGTATCATTGTCATCAATAATGTTTCTCTAACTGGAAAAACCATCCCCACCACCACCACCACCACCACCAAGTCTGGTTGTAGAGAGTTGATAGGGATGAGGGAAATCCTACACAGACCAAGGCTGCAGGAGTCAGTATACCTATATGTCAATGATTTATAGACTGGGAGCAGGAAGGCAGGATTGTGTGTTGGAAATAACTCTAGGCTGGGAATCAGTAGACCTGAGTTCTGAATACTGATTCTACCACTAACTAGCTATGTGGCCTTGGACAAATGCTTTATCTCCTCCAGACCTAAATTTCCTCATCTGTTAACATGAGAAAATTGGACTACTTAATCTCTGAATTCTCTCTGACTTCTAATTTTAGCATCATCCTAGGGTGAACTCATCTCTTCCACACCCTTCCTCCCAGGCTCTCCCAAAGATCAGATCCTAAATGTTAAGTTATAGATAAACTATGAACTATTAGGAAGGAAAGAGTCCATGATGGGAGGAAGAAGGGTAAGAAGAAAGAGCTTCAGAACTATTCAAGTTCAGGAGATGAGAGGAGGATTAGAGACTGGGGAAAGTCAGAGAAAAGCTGAGGGATCAGGGAAGTATGGGCTGATCAAGTCCCAGGTGCTCTGAATGCCACACCCTCCCAGGTGGCAAGATCTGTCCTTAAACAAACACCAGCTTAAAGCTAGAAAAGAAAACATGGTTTGGAAAAGTGGGGGAAATGGGAAGAAAAGGTGTCACAGGACAACTAGGAGGCCAGAGCCTTGCTGCTTTCTTGCAAGGCTTAGCTACCCAGTATGATATATGCCAGATGCTACCTTAGAAGAGCTCGTCCTAGGGATTTGGAGAGGGTGAAAGTGATCATGTGAGGACCCCTCTATTGAAGAAGATTTAGGAGAAGGTTGAATTAGTATGAGCAGATCATAGAAGCTTAAGAGTTGGAAAGGACCTCAGAGATTATCTAGTATATCCCCTACCTATAACATTCCTTGCAAGAATGACTTCTGTTGTAGACCAGAATACTGGCAGAGTTAAAGAAGTCTGAACTAAACAGCAATCTTAGACACACACACACACACACACACACACACACAACATCCCTAGCCTACACTATTGCGAGCAAAGAAACTATGGTTCAAACCTGGAGTAGAGTGAGCTACCTTTCCCCCAGGTGGACTGATCTGAGATCTAGCTCTGGGCCGCTGGAGCAAAAATAATAAAAAGTGATTTTTTAGAACTTTGGTAGGAGCTGAGACCACCATTTGGGGAACATTTCTTGGAGATTGCTCTAAAGCTCCTTGCCTATTGCTTTTATTTCCTGAACTGCTTTTAACTGCCTTGAAAACTATTTTTACCCTGGAATACTGGAATTTTTTTTCCCTTTTTTAAAAATTAATTAATTAATTTTAGTTTTCAGCATTCACTTCCATAAGCTTTTGAGTTTTAAATTTTCTCGCCCTTCCTCTTTGCCTCCCTCCCCAATATGGCGTGCAATCTGATATAGGCTGTACATATACATGGAATGGTTTTTAATAAAAGGATTGTTCATTTGTACTCTCAGGCTCTGAGGAATTTGTTGCACCAGATGCCAGACTGCGGCTTGGTCTACTTCTTTCTGAGCCCCTCCAGTGAGCAGGAACACACCACATCCCAAGGAGGTCACACCATTTGGGGACAGCTATAACTGTTAGGAAGTTCTTCCTTACATGGAGCCAAAATCTACCTCTCTGAAACTTCCACCCACTAGTCCTAGCTCAGCCCGATGAATCTTTGCAGAATGTCTAACCCTTCTTCCACACTAGCCCTTTGATAGTGTTTAAAGTATGTGCAGAAATCAATTGACACCCCTCAAAAAAAATGCCTTCTCCTCACCAGTCCCATTTCCCTCAATTTATACAGCACGGCCATCTTCCTCTGGACATATTCGGGCTCATCTGTAACCCCACCCCCAACTCCCAAAGCTAACATAACACTATGGATACGGTCTGGTCTGACCAGGACCAATGATCAGGACCAATTTACAACAATGCTAGCCACCTCCCCCATTCTAAACCTTATACTGTTCTTAATGCAACTTAAGAGGACACAGAGGGGAGGAGAAGGGGTAGTTGGGGGCAGGGAACAAGATACAGAGCAGGTCTCCCACCCACCCATAACTTTTTGCCCACAAACTTTCCCTTTTTAAACCCCCTCAGAAATTAAGTAGCTGCTAGAACCTCTCTGGGATCTATGTAGAATCAGGAAATAAGATCAACTTAGGAGCTAAACAGATGGACAGGCAAAGAGAGAGAAGTCCACATTTCTGGCAGAGAAAGCCTTAAGCTCATCAAATATAGAACTCCAGCTCCAACCCCAATTCCCTACAGATTACAATCACCATCACACAACCCAGTGCTCAGACACAATCATAGGATTCAGAGTTAAAAGGGATTTTTATGCAGATAGTAATGAGACTGCTTAAGGTCATCCATTTAGTAAGAAGAAAAGCAAGGGTGCAAGCTTAGGCCCTATTGCTCTAAATCTACAAAGGTTGGGGAAGCAGCAAGTTATCATGGCACCTGGGAGTGAATGGGGAGTACTCAAGGGGAAAAAAAGTCAGCCCCAGGGAAAAAGGAAGAGGGTCAAAGTGGAAGTGGACAGGAACTCACCCTTCGTTGCAGGAGGCCTGGTTGAAGCGACAGGCAAAGATGAAATTACCCAATGCAGCCTCATTCAGATCTTGGGAGTCCAGACGAGCTAGGATGTTGATAAAATGAAAGCGATACCACTCTCGGACAGCATCCACCCCTGAAGAATAGGTCTGGTAGAAGCAGTCTGATTTGTTCTTGTTACACTGAGACACAGGTACCAGAGAAGGGTTAGAAGAAGGGCAGAAGAGAGGTAGAAAAAGAAAAAAAGGCGGGTGCACTCAGGGACCAGGTAGGAAGTCCTTGGGTCTGAGACACCAGAATGCTAATTAAAGAGATCGGGTAACCGGCGGTGGGGAGAGAAGGAAGAGGGAACAGAAAGAGAAGCCCGTGGGAGAAGCTCTGAGCCAGAAAATGGGGAAGAGAATTAGTAGATCAGCTTAGGTGGCAGTGAAAGAGAGCATTTCATAGGAACAATGGGGCTAAGGAAAGTCTGCAGGGGTGGGGAACCTGCAGCCTCGAGGCCACAGTGGTCCTCGGTGGGGCCTTTCGACCAAGTCCAAGTTTTACAGAACAAATCCTTTTATTAAGGGGATTTGTTCTATGAGGTTTGGATTCAGTCAAAGGGCCAAACTTGAGGACCTAGAGGGCTACATGTGGCCTCGAGGCTGAAGGTTCCCCACCCCTGGTTAGAGTATAGGTGAAAGGAAATAATAATAGTTACTACTTATTATATTTAATTGGTATAACCCTTTTTTATTATTCAAAGTTCTTTCTCATTTATTAGATCACTTTTATTTCACGATATTCTAATTAAGTGGGGCAAAGAAGAAATGGGTTCTTTTTCCTACTTATAAATCAGGAAGGTCCCAAGAGGTTGTTGTTGCTATCGTTAATAATAAGCATTCGTATAACACTTTGAGGTTTGCAAAGTGCTTTACAAATATCTTACTTGATCCTCACAATCACTCTGGGAGGTAGGTGCTATTATAATTCCCCACTTTACAGTGAGAAAACTGAGGTAAACAAAGGTTATCTGACTAACCAAGCTTCTCATAGTTAGTTAAGTATCTGAGGGTTTGAACTCAGATCTTCCTAACTCTATGTCCAGTCCTCTAAACACTGTTCTACATAGCTACTGCCATTTGTTCAAAGTCATAGTGAAATGCTGTCAAAGTCAAGAATAGAGCTCAGTTTGGAGCGATTTCCTCTAGACCAAATGCCTGAAATGTGTGGTCACTGGTACTTCCCAAAGTCACTGATGGTGGTGACTATCACTCTCTCCTTTGTGTACTTTTTTCTTTCTTTTCCTCTTATTCTTCTCTTTCTACCCTTTCTCATAGGTTTGTTGCTTTGTCCCCTTCCTGAACCTGACTTCAGGTGTCCAGGGCAGAGAAAATGGCTGCCCCTGGTGTATAGTTCTCTAGAAAGGTCCACCACCTTGGACTTGGGCTGGGCCCAAAACCACACCAAAGTGGTTTCAGAAGGTCTGTGAGCTTTGATAGGAAAAGAATCACATCTTTATTTCAATATAATTGGTTTCCTTTTAATCCTATGTATTTAGTTAATGAAATTAAAAACATAATTCTGAGAAAGACAGTCTGGAGGCTTTACCAGACCGAACGCCAGAGACTCATGACACCCAAAAGCTGAAGAACCCCTACATTCAAGTCCATTGTTTCTTTATAAGGTGATTTTCCAAAGCAGATTTAAACCCATAACTCAAAGAGCCAAATGAATATTTTACAAGCTGTAACTACACCACCAGTTATTCACACAGGAAAAGGCAGCACGGATTTTGTTTTTTAACCAGCAGTTGGTGGGGTAGAAGGGTCAGGGAGGAGACCCTAGCATCTGGTAGACTATGGTGTTGATTGAGGAGGTCAGGAAGCCAGGAGAGCAGAGAGAAGAGAGAAAAGAAGGAGAGAAAGATCCCGTCACCAGACTAAAAACATTTGAAACTAAACTTAGAGTAGATGAAACCAAAGGAGTAGATAGGAGATGCAAGTGTGAGCAATTAAGGCGGAAGCAGTACCAAGAAGCAGAATCCTAAGTGGTCATTTTTGCAACTAGAGCAAGCAGCATGAACTGTATGGAGTGGAGGAGCTGGGAGGAGCCCAAGGCTGCTGCTGGGAAGCAGATGGGGATGGGACTAGGAGGAGCTTACCTTGGTTGTAGCTATCTTGGGGAGAAAGACCCTGGCACACTGGGAAGCCTCTGCTGAGAAGGCCATCCAAAAGTAGGAAGACTTGGGATGGAGCTGGATGCAAGCTCACCTAAGTTGTAGGAAGCTCCTATGGCTCCTATTAACTAATAATTCTTGCTAACAAAATGCTTAGTTGTCCATTCCTACATTGCCAAAGGACTACAAATTCTGTCAGCACTCTCTAAATTCTAGCACCCGGAAACAAAGTCCTGACCACCATACCTCGTTACAATCCCACCAATAACAGTGGGCTGGGAAAGCCTATTCGTTCTTCAAGGGACAGCTCAACTGTCTTTTTATTTCTCTAATGGGACAAATTATGTTCTGTAAGTTATTTGTGTATGCATCTTGCATTCCTCTTAGGAATACAAATTATATTCTGCCTTGTATAAGCTCATGTGTCTTAGGTCATTTGGTCATGATCTAAGGAACACTTCAATCCCCAAATGGTTCAATGTCCTTCAAATGCTCTGATACGGTAAGGGTCCTGAGTTTTATATTCATTTTTGTATATCCTGCAGCATTCAGTACAATGTCTTTCATATAATATATGCTCAATCAACCTTTATTAGATAAATTAAAAAATGAGTGACTGGGTAGGACCAGGAGATTGGACCTCACCAAGGAAAGAGATTGGAATAGGGAGTTGGGGGGTAGAAGGGGCAAATGGACCTGGAAATGGGTGTAGCCAGAGGAGGAGATGAAGACAAGAGTCTGAGCAGGGTCTTACCAAGATAAAGCCAATCTTCCAGTCGTTCTTATCCACTTGAGGGTTGTTCTCTTGGACACCAGAGGCTCGGTGATGGTGGAAGGGGTGGGGGTCCTGAATCTTAACTAAAGGATAGGGTAGGGTGTTCAGGAGCTCGCGTCGGACCCGAGCCTTGTTGGAGGAGCTATGTGATGAGTTGTACTTGTAAAGGTTAAAAAGCGTCTGTTCTGTGATGCGATCCAGATCTTCCAGCTCCTCTTGGATCTTAGAGTACCTGGAAAAGACATAAGTTTCTTATGGAAGGCCTGTCAAGAGACTACCAATCTCTCACAAAAAAAAGGGGGGGGAGAGGATTGTGCAGGGCAGCTAGGTGGCACAGGCATAGAGCACTAGCCCTGGAGTCAGAAGAACCTGAGTTCAAACCCAGCCTCAGACACTGAACACTTACTAACTTCGCGACCCTGGACAAGTCACTTAACACTAATTGCCTCGCAAAAGAAAAAAAAAAAGACTACCAATGTTCCAAGGAAAGACAGGAAGTAAGTGGGAAGTGTCTCTCTGCTCATATTTACATGAATAGAGGTGATTCCCCTATTCTCAGAATCATGGAATGTTACAACTGGAAAGGAATGCAAGAATCATTTGGCCCCCAGGGGTTCTTATCCTTATCTAAGGGGTTTGTGGAAAGATTTCAGAGGTACTTGAACTTGGATGAGAAAAAAAAATTACATCTTTATTTTCACTAACCTCCAGCTGAAATTTATCATTTCCTTTGATTATAAATTCAGCTAACAATTTTGTAGAAGTCAAAAAAGTTAAGAATCTCTAATCTAGTCCAAAGCTCTTATTTTATAGATGAAGAAACTGAGGCCCAGAGAGGTCCGGTGACTGCCAAAATCAGTGAGCTAGTAAGTGTTCAGATCCTGGATTTTGAACTCAACTATTCTTTTTCCAGTTCCATAAATTGTACTTTATGGTCCTCATGTTACCCCCAAAGTTTTCACACTGGGGGCAGGAGAGAATGGGGAAGAGGGAAGAAGGCAGAAGGGAAGCATGAAAGGTATATGTGTTTTCTAGGGATTGGAATATGGAAGCTGGTAAATTTTGTAATTAGTCAACCAACAACATTTATTGAACAGCTGTTTACTGAGAAAATCTATCTGACTCCCTCCCACTGACAGCTTGATTTCTCTAAATAGGAAACAATGAGTTCGGTAGTAGGCTATTAGCCCAGTGGTGTGTAGAGAAACATTTTCCTTTTCCTTCACTTTTTCTGGGGCCAAGACAGAGATCCACAGGGGCCCCTGAGTCCCTGAACACTTTCCTATCATAAAACCACTCTCTCTACACTAAGGTTGTCTAAGCCTGAATATCTCATTTCAACAGTTTGTTGGGGTACTTAGGGTGAAGGCTCTATTACTCCTATAACCCTAAAGAGAGAGCTAAAGTATTATATAAGTGTCATTAATTTATTATCAAAGGACTTCCTGTGACCCCATCACATCTGACAGCCCTGACCATTGCACCGCAGCTCTATCATCTGTAGGTGATAGGGATTTAGACCATGATCTGAATGACTTAATCCTTTCAGCTTGTGCTGCCCTAGTTGGTGAGTGTCTCTCTCTACATCTAAGCTGGTTCCAGCTCATATTTGAAGTATTCCATGCTTCTGGACATCCAAGCTGCAGTCTGCTTATCTCCTCTCCCTCTTTTGCCCTGGATTTTTTTTAGCCCTAGAATCACAATCAAGTCAATATCCCTACTGCTACTGGAAGTGGTGGGTAGATCTATTCTCCTTTTCAAACCAAAACATCCCTCCCAGGGCACCACTTCTGTGTGCGTGTGTGTGTGTGTGTGTGTGTGTGTGTGTGTGTGTGTGTGTGTGTGTGTGTGTTTCACTTATTAGAATATTATACACTGAGAAAGATAGAAGGCAAAAGGAAAAGGGGATGGCAGAGGACGAGACGGATAGATAGTGTCATGGAAACAACGAACATGAACTTGGACAGACTTTAAGAGGTAGTAGGGGACAGAGAGGCCTGGTGTGCTATGGTTCATGGGGTCCCGATGAGTCAGACATGACTGAACAGCTGAACAACAGCAACGCGCTTCCTTCAGGACACGGTCAATCTCATTTTTGTAGATGTCTTTCTATGTAGATGTAGGATTTGTGCTCAGGCACACCATGATATCTCCAAAAAAGTCTTGTTTGATGTCTTGTTTTAACAGTTTATATTTTAAAACAAAGTCTAGTCACTAATTTTTTAAATTAAATTTCTTTAGTTAAAATTTGTTTCCTTAGTTTGATGGGAAAAAGGTCCATTCAATAATATTCACCTTTCAAAAAAGCAAATAAAATTCCCTTTTCTCACATGTATATATTCACTACTGAATCCTCATAGTCATTCACACTTGGCTCATTGTATATATTTTACATCTATTTAATATATTCCTGTCTCTTCTGCTAGACTGTGAAAATGGTGAAAACAATCTGTTTATAAAGGAGACCTGCAATTTTATCCACTGACTGCTGCTTCCTTGCTGCCTGTAATCCTGCCCAGCTCCTCTTTCTAGATACACTCTCCTCCCACTTCTCAGACCAATCCCTCTCTGTCCCCTTTGCGGAATCACCATCCATGTCCAACCCCCTAGATGTGAATACACTGCTCGGCTCTGTCCCAAAGTTTCTACTCTTCTTTCTCTACATTCTTCCTCTACCTGATCCTATCAACTCACATGTGTTCATCTCTATGCCATTTACTCCCACATCTACATATCCAGGCTTCATCTTTCTTCTGACCTCCAGTCTCACATCTCATACTCTTACTGGACATATTCACGATGAGATCTCATGAGCATCTCAAACTCAACATGTCCAAAATACAGTTTATTCTCTTTCTCCCTGAACCTGCCTGACTCCTTGTGTAACCTCCCCTCCCTCATATCTAATCTGTTGCTAAATCATACTGATTCTGCTACATTTCTCACATTTGTCTGCTTTTCTATACTTGACACCACAACCACCCTGGTTCAAGCCCTTAGCTCTTCTCAATCTGTATTATTACAACAGTCTTTCAATTGCCCTCCCTGCCTCTAAACTCTCTTCCCTAAGTTCGTACAGCTATCAAATTTATATTCCTAAAGTTCAGGTCTGACAATGTTGTTCCCCAGCTAAAGAGGTTTCAGTGGCTCCCTATTGCATCTAGGTTGTTGTGTTTGTCCTTCGTTCCTGAAAAAGGACCATGACATCAGGAAGACGATGACATGACTTACAATTGACTTTGATTTGAGTGAGGGAGGGCTGTGCAAAGTCACCAGCCTCTCTTTTTGCTTAGCAACAACCTCTCAAAGACCAAGCCTTAAACCCAATTCACTCTGGAGCTCATAGATTGGACAACAGGTCCCGGCCCAAGTGCTTCTTAATGGTTATTTTTTTGGGTCCTCCTTGCTCAGAATGAATGTAAATAGAAACTGTTTCTCTTTTGGTGAGCAACCCAGATGATCTCCCCCTCCCAGTTTGATTTCTTTCTTTTCTTTTTCTTTTTCTTTTTTTTATTATTAAAAGGGCTATCCTTTGACTCACTCTTTAAAGAGGCCTATTCACTGAATGGGTGTCACCTCAAAGTGAGAACTTGAGAAGACCTTAGCTGACAAAGGCCAGGGTGGAATGGCCCTGCATGCAAGGCCAGCTCCAGTTGTCCTGATCTATGGCCACTGGACCCAGATGGCCCTGGAGGAGAAAGTGAGGCTGGGGATTTTGCACAGCCCTCTCTCACTCAAATCAAAGTCAATTGCAAGTCATGTCATCGTCTCCCTGATGTCACAGCCCTCTTCCAGAACAAAGGACAAGCACAATTGCATCTAGGCAAAAATATAAACCCCAGTTCATAGCCTCCACTTCTTCCTTCACAGCCTGGCTTAGATCTGTCTTTCCAGGCAAATTATGTATTACTGCCCTCTTCTTATGTTTCCATCAAACTGGCCTCTTTGCTATTAATGTTCCATCTCCCTTTACTCTGCCTTGGCATTGGGTGTGTCCCATGCTCTCCTTTTTCAGTTTGGCCTCTTAGAACCATTAGCTCAAGTCCCTTTTCTTATAGAGGCCTTTATTGATTTCTCTAGTTCTTTGTGTACCCCTTTCTCTCAAAAAATTACTTTATATTTTTTAAATGTTTTATATTCACTTATCTGCATCTGGGTTATTATGTCTCACCTCTCTCTAGCAGAAAGTAAGCTCCCTGAGAGTGGGGGCTGTTTCGTTCTTATCTTTGTATCCTCAGGGTCTATCCCATTCCCTAGAAGACATATAGGTATTTCATCAATTCTTATTGGATTGAATTGAAGAAAGAGAAGAATATGGAGTTTGAAGAAGAGTGGGAAAAATTTTAAGTAGCACCAATAGGAAATATGATAGGAAGTCAATAAGAAATGACTTTCTACTTGCCCCGGTGGGAAACTAAATGAAGTCAAAGAACATGAAGCAGCAGATCTAATCAAACAACATGCCTTCCCTCACTTTCTCTGGCACTGAGCAGAAGTGTGATATTGGAGGGCAGCTAGGTGGCACAGTGGATAGAGCACTGGCACTGGAATTAGGAAGACCTGAGTTCAAATCTGACCTCAGACACATAATACTTCCTAGCTGTGTGACTCTGGGCAAGTCACTTAACTCCAATTGCCCTCACTAAAAAAAAAAAAAAGTATGGTATTGGGACTGGAGAAACTGAGTGGTGATTATGAGGTCTCCTGTGCTAGGAGGCTGGTGTGACGGTCACCAGAGATGAGGAGGTTGAGGCCAAGGCATTAGAAGGGTCATCCACATGGATGCTGAAGTCACTGATAAGAATGTCAGGGAGGAGATGGGGAAGACTAGTCAGCAGATGTTAAAGTTCTGGAGGAAGGTAGGAAAGTACTCTGAAAGGTATAAATGACAGTAACAAGGATGAAAAGGAGCTAGTATGTAAATGAATGATGTAGACTCCAAAGGAAAAGAGACTGGTGAATGATGGTGAGTTGGTCTTGAAGTAGCAACGTAAAACATGGAATTCCATGTGACAGGGAGGGCAGGCATCAGGTCCTATTTATCTTTATATCCCCTATAGCATGTTTGTTGATGTTTCAGTCATGTCAACTCTTCCCGACCCCATTTGAAGATTTCTTGGCAAAGATACTGTAGTAGTTTATTTCCTTCTCCAGTTCATTTTAGAGATGAGGAAACTGAGGCAAACAGGATTAAATGACTTGCCCAGGGTCACCTGGCTAGTAAATGTCTGAGGCCAGATTTGAACTAAGAAAGATAGTCTTCCTAACTCCAGACCCAATACTCCATCCACTGCACCATCTAGCTGCATTCACTGAGTATTTATTGACTGAAATGAATGAATGAGACTGCCTGCCCGTCCCATTGTTGAGCAGTTCTGGATGTTAATTCTTTTTTATAAGACTGACTGCTGCCATCTTGTCTGAAAAATACTTTTAAGGGGGAGGGGGGAGTTCAGCAAAACTAACTGACTGACTTTATATACAATATTTCACACTTATAATTCCCTTTCCCCAACCTCTTCAGAGAAGTGGGGAATTGCTTCTTTTGGGCTAACTATGGCCATTGCAATTTTGCAGCATGAATGAGCAAGCATAGGACCAAAAAGAAGAGATGAAAAAATTCACTTCCCTCCTTTCTTCAAAGAGGTGGAAGGAATATGGATGTAGCATATTGAATATGCTGTTGGACTCTGTTAATGTATTGGTTAGTTGTGCCAAAATGATTTTTTTCTTTTTTTTATGCTTTGTTACAAGTGACGACTTGATGGGGAGGAGAAGGGACATAAGAAATAATATTTTGTAAAGTTGTTTTGTAAAAACAAAAAGTATCAATAAAAAAATTTAATTTTTAAAAAAGAAAACTCTTTTTGTTGTTGCACTAAAAATTCACTTCCCTATAGTTTCCACCTAATTAATTTCCTCAGAGCAATACCCAATTTCATCTATGGGGAGGAGAAAGAAAGAATGCTAGAAGGAAAAGAAGATGGCTTGGGGAAATTATTGAACAGAGGATCCACATCACACAATTGAAGGGATTAACAGAATTGTAAATAGAATGGAGGAGGCCTTCAGACATGGAGGGCTGAGCTCAAGAGATAATACTGGAAGACATTGACTAACAGGGTAATCATTGACTTTGCAGCAACCAGGGGAGGTGGATGGTGCAATATTATAATACCTATCTTGCAGATTAAGAAACTGAGTGAAATGATTTGTCCCTGGTCACAGTAAATGTCAGAATTAAGATTTGCCTGCAGGTCTTCTGACTCTATCCATGTGCAACTCTTTTGCATGTTATTTATCAAGGGAAGTTGTGGAATGGTGTACTGTGCGGTAGAGGTTCAATCTAGGTAAGCTCTAAGGTCCCTTCTCACTTTGATATACTATGATTCTTCTCCCTATCCTGATTCATCCCCTAGCAAAGTTACAGTGACCATAATTCTTGAACCAAGTACACATTGTCTGACAAAGGATAACTCTTTTGCAAAGCTTCTACTTTTTCCCCCTGAAAATTAATCCAGGCTCAGAATATCCAGGACATACAGTGACTATAAGCATAAGGCCCTGCATAGGTTGGTGGGTGTCCAAATTGTGACACTCGGTGACTAGAAAGATTCTCCATCTCTTTATGATTTTTTCTCTTTAGGAGTCTTTCTGTGGTTGCCCTGATATTCAGTCCAGTCCTCAACTCCTGACTCCCATTGCCTGAACCTCTCTGCCATTCTCTCTCTCTCTCTCTCTCCAGTGAAAGTGGTACTATGAACTCTCTTGGCATCCCATTCCATTGCCTTAAGGCTCCTCAACTTCTTCCTTCAATTTACCCTAAGGCTCTCTGACAGCTCAGGAGTAATTTCCTTTTGCTCTGATTTCAATGGAAAAGTTTGTCAGGGACCCAAAAAATGTGCTAAAATAATTTCCTCCCCAATCTTCAGTCTTCCCTTCTCCAAGCTAAAGGATTAAAACTCCTGCCTCTTTTAGCTATACAGTTTTCCCCTATTTCCATCAACTTCCTGAATTACCTCATCTCCTTTCCCAGTTCTCCAAGCCCAAGGCAGAGGCAAGGGGAGGATTTATTTGGAATTCATTGAGAGGACAGATTCTGCATGCCCATACACACACAGTTATGTGCTCCAACTCCTCACCCTCCTTATCTTCATATTCCATCCATTACCACATCCTACTCCTTCTGTCCCAGTGGTATCACCCATTTCTCCCTCCCTCTCTTGCTCCTTCCACTAAACTCTGATTCAGGTCCAGGTCATCACCCATATAACCTGTCTAAACTTGCCCCTCCCTACTCTGCCTGTCTCTCTCAACCTACGAGTCAGGCCATGATGCCATCATGTTCTCCTCCTCTGCCACAGTTGTCTTCTCCTTCTCTCCCTCACCCTCTCCCTTCCCAGACTCTCCTCCACTCTATCTCCCTAATCTAAGCCTCTACTCATCTCCAAGAGCCTCCACTGCAATCTGACTGGTTTCATCGTTCTCCAAGAACATTTGCCCTGTTCTGGTTTGGGGGACACCACTCCCCTAGTCTGGAATGACTTTCCCTCCCTCTCCCCTTTCCACCTTTCCCAAGCTTGCCAGTTTTTCAAGTGCCAGTCCAAATTTCACTTCCTTTGTGAAGCTGTTTTGTACTTTCCCAGCCCATAAAGGTCTCTCAGGTAGCACTTAAGTACTTCTATTCTGAAACCTACATATTGTTATTTAATTTTTTATGTGAATGTTTTGATTCCCCAGTGAGGTGGTAACTTCCTTGAGGGCAAAAGCCCAAAACTTCTTTGTGCTTTCACCCACCCCCACCTAGCAGAGTACACAATAAATCAAGTATTCTCTAGAATTGATTGGTCAGGGCCTCTTTCATTTACTTGTTGGTGACAAACTCTGGCACACAACACCTCCTCCCAATTTCTCTCCTTCTCTTGCTGCAGGCCAAGCGATCCTCCAAACTAGGTGTGCCTTCGAGGCTAACTGGCTTAACTGAAGTCCATTTGGCCAAATTCCCAGCGTGAGCCAGGTACACCACTCCATCTCCCCACCCCACAAACCAAGTGTTAAGGACTCCAGGCTCAGGGAAGCGTGGCTTGGGCAATTTAGGAACAAAAAAGGCAAAGGGTTGGGATAGTAAGAGGAGACCACCCTGGAACTATCAAAGAGAGAGGAAACAGAAACTAAGCAAACGCACTTAGGGACAGGAGGTGCCATAGTGGATAGAGCACCATGCCTAGATTCAGGAAGATGAATCTTCTGGCCTCAGACACTTACTAGCTGTGTGACCCTAGGCAAGTCACTTAGCCCTGTTTGCCTCAGTTTCCTCATCTGTAAAATGAGCCAGAGAAATGGCCAGACCCTTCCAGTATCTTTGGCAAGAAAACTCCAAATGGGGTCACAAAGAGTTGGACATGACTGAA
This sequence comes from Phascolarctos cinereus, assembly GCF_003287225.1. Classification (NCBI taxonomy): domain Eukaryota; kingdom Metazoa; phylum Chordata; class Mammalia; order Diprotodontia; family Phascolarctidae; genus Phascolarctos; species Phascolarctos cinereus. The sequence continues at coordinate 185,681,189 of NW_027555514.1, forward strand.
CAGCAACAAAAGGACCTAGATGTTGGGGGGAGCTAAGAGGGGAGGAAAGGACATGGTCCTAGAGGAAATCTTGTCACACATGAGCAAATATGATGTTGTATAAATTACATAAGCGTAATTCTAAATGGCACTTATTAAGTATACCTTCCTCTACATGCCTCTCCATCCATCCCTTCATCTCCAGAGGCCCATGCCTCCCACTCTAAGTAACAAATGGAGGTTAGTCAAGAACACATCAGACCTGGACCCTATTCTACAGTTCATTGCTGTTCTTTTCAGTCATTTCCAACTCTTCATGAGCCCATATGGGGTTTTCTTGGCAAAGATACTAGAGTGATTTGCCATTTACTTCTCCAGCTCATTTTACAGATGAGGAAACAGGGTAAAGTGACTTGCCCAGGGTCACACAGCTGATAAGTGTCGCTTTGAACTCAGTCTGGTGGCTCTATTCACTGCACCACCTAGCTGCCCCCACTACAATCCATTAACCTCCTGTGAACTTGCTGGAAAACATACGGGAAGACCTCCATCCTCCACATCCATCTACCAGGATAGCCACTTACCTGCCCATGAAAATTCCCCACCCTCAGACATACATCCACCCCCAGTATAGATATAGCTATGTATAGACATAGATGCATATACACACCCCAAAATAAAACCACATATAGACACAAGATAGTATTCTTCTGGAGGGCTGGGACCCTGTCTTTCCACAAATAAATGGCAGGCATTCAAAATATATTTGCTGAATGAGTTAATATAAATGTATATGTATACACATACACAACACCTTCATCTCCTGCCTACCTTCTGTTGTTCCTTTCAGACTTCAAGTCAAAAACTGGCAATGGGAGATAATGGAACTCAAAAAGTTTGAAAAAAAAACCCTGGGTCCCAAGGATGCACATATCAGAGGGAATGAAAGGGTCATGGGGGAAAGGGAGCCAGGGAGACGGAAGGGTCAGTGAGAAGGCAGAATCTGAAGCGGATGAAGGGGATCAAATAAGATTACTATCATATGAAAAGGGACAGAGGAGCCAAGAGAGAAAGAGGAAGACATAGGAAGAACTTCCTCCAGACTAAAGGGTCCAGACCTCTGGTCTGGGAAGCAACACTGTAAGTCTTTACAGAGTAATACTATAAATTGGGATCAGCCACTTCCAAGTCAATCCTATAGCATGGGCATTTGGGCCAGGCAGGCTTTAAGAAAGATGCTTTCTTGCTCTCCCATTCACCCTTGACTATTTACCTTCCTTTCCCTTTTCTTCCTCTCTTCCACCAGTGGGCTCACTAATTGCTTTGCAGTCCCAACTCCACCCACTTTTACTGTCCTCTAAAGAAAACCACTCCCCAAAGGAGGAAGATAGGCCAGCTTCTGCCAGTCACCACCACCTACCTCCAGTTCCTACCACCCTTTCCCATATCAGTTTCTCTCTTTTGAGGTTAGAGAGACTCTCCTTCTCTCTTCCTGGTTTGGGGGGTGAGGGGAGGAACAGGTGTGTGACAGAGTTTCTATACCCTGTTCAATCTTGCATGCACATTTACATAGTGCTTTAAGGTTTAGGGAATACAACAAGTATATGTGGTAGGGAATTCAAGCCTTTTTACAGATGAGGATACTGAGGCTCAGAGAGGTTAAATGACTTGTCCAAGGTTACACAGCTAATGAGCATCAGAGCCAACATTTGAACCCAGGAACTCTGACTGCTAACCAGAACAGGTTGCAAGGAGAGTCAGAGTAATAGGTATATGGTAGGCAGGGCTTGGCTCAGGCTGAGACTGGGGTCTGTCTAAATGTTGAGTTCTGCCTGACATCTGTCACTCCACTTGGGAATCAGGATTTATTAATGGCAGAGGGGGTCCCTCTGCCTGATGGGATGAAAACACTGTGATTTAACAAGCGAGAGGAAGGGCCGACTGACCTGTATGGGTTGAGAGTGCAGACAGTGACTGCCGGGAAGACGAGCTTGTCAGAATTGAGGTTGATGTTGAGACTAACCGGGTAGCTGAAATATTGCCCAAACAGCAGGCCAAATTGCCAGTACATCATACCGAAGGTACAGAGCCACAACACAGCCCAGAAGGCTGTCTTCATTCGGTTGTGCTTGGAGCAAACCAGTCGGATGGCACCATGGATGGTGGTATTGTTGCAGAAAAACTGGAAGAGCTCTCGGTAGGAACGGTGGAACTCAATCAGGCCTTCTTTTTCCTCCTCCTGGGAGCCTCCTGGCTCGGAGTGCTGCCCCTCATGCTCAACTTTTTCCTCCTTCATGGGGCCTTGGATTAGAAGTAGATAATGTGAGTCAAGGCTAGGCTATTGACTTGCCTATCTCCATTATCATCAACCTAAACTCTTCTTTTCCTTTCCCCAGGCTGGGAGTGGGGCCAAACCTCCTGGAGTGGGGGGGAGGGGGGGGCAGGAGAGAGGACAATCCCACTCCTCTCCACCTACCCACCCTTCCCTGCTTTTCCTCTGGAACCAGCTAATTTGCTGGTTTGGGCGGGTTAGTGCCGGTCCTAGAGTATCTCTGTCTTCCTTCTCTGTCAGCTGTTTTCTGCTCTTTAGAGTGAGCGCTTTTCTAAAGCTCTCTGACTAATTTTTAGTTTCTCACTTTTGTCCCAGGTTCTCCTGTTTCTATACTACTCATTCCAGAAGGTCTTTCTCTATTATTTTTTCCTGTCTCTTTCACTCCAGGTTAATCTGTCTCTATCTCTCTGTTTCTGTCCCTCTGCCTATCTGTCTCTTGCTCACTGTTTGTCTCTTTGCATCTCTTCCTTTCTCTCTCTCTTTCTCTCTCTGTCTCTTCCTCCTTCTCCCTCCACCCCACTTTACTCTGTCATATCTCCACCTCTTCCTCTGTCTCTGTGTTACCCACTCAGGCTTTGTCTCAGCTCAGCTTTCTCGAGCCTCAGGGACTGTGAGTTCCAGGAGGTCTGAGTTGTCTCCTGCTCCCTACTCCCAAGCCGTAGTTAGCCAGGGACTGGTTTCTTTCCAGTTGAATCTGGCAGCTGGGTCTCTCCTCCCCCTCACCTGACAGGTGCAGTGGCCTGGCCAGCCAGCCCGCCCAGGATGGAAGTGACAGAAGCCTTATTAGCATCTCAATTAAAGGTGAGCCGGGCAGGGGGGGAGGAGCAGAGGAGGAGCTTGGGCTGGTGGGGAGGAAGGTGGGCACGGAATAGACAGCCCAAAGAACTGAACACTGTAAGAGAAGCCTGGGGGACACCAAGAGAGTCTGGGGGTAGGGACAGTGAGATGAGTGGACCACCGGGAAGAAAAGATAAGCACAGGCAAAAAAGAGACAGAGATAAAAAGAAAGGCAGAGAAAAAGAAGATGAACAGAACAGGAGCTTTGAATTGAGGGTGGCCAGGGACAGAGAAAGTAAATGGGGATAAGAGACATATAATAGCATCATAGGATTTAGAGCTGGAAGAGACTTCATCAATTATATCATAGAAGCCCTTCATTACATCTTCAAAACATCTAATACACCCCTTCATTTTTCAAATGAGGGCACTGAGACTCAAAAGAGGTAAACCAATTTGCCAAGGTCTCACAGATGGCAAGGGACTGGGAAACTCAGGGAATCAAGTTGCTGGAGGGGAGAGAACAGAGAGAAAGAGGAAGAAGGTACAGAAAATAGAGGAAGAACAAAGGAATTAGGAAAGGAGGTAGGGTAAATAAAATGGGGTAAAAGGTGAACCAAGAGTGATGATGGAATAAGAAAGACAGACATGACAGAGTGATAGCTGGAGAGATTAGTCATTAGGAGTACATGGGATTAGAGGGGAAAGGAGACCACAGCAGGTAAGTGGCTCCCCAGCTTCTAGAAACAGGGCAAGGAAAGAGTGAGACATAATTTGCCTTCAGGAATAAGAAGGAAGGTTCCCTTAGTAAGGGTAGAATGGAAAGAGCATCCTTTAGGGTGGGCTGCTTGTTCAATCCTGCCTGGGGCAAGGGAGAGGAAGTATTAGGAGAATGTGCCTGTCCCTCCCTGCTTGTTGATGCGGGTAACCCTTCCTTGCTCCACCCCGCCACTCCCCTTTGCCCAGACCATCTCCTTCCCTTCTCCCTCCTCCTGCCAGACACTGGCTTTGCTGGGAAGGAGCCAAGGTGAGGCTTGGGGGATGGGTGAGGGCTCAGGACATTCTGTTCTTTTTTGCACCATTGACTGCCAGGCTAGGAATGTGTAATATCCACTGTTGTGATCAGAAAGGGACAAGAATGTGGATACGGGGAAGTGAGCCAGGATCAGGGCAGAACCAGGGATAAGCAAAAGACAGGACCATAGCAGGGTGCTAAGAGAAGGCTCAAGGGTGGGCCAAGGAGAGAGGAGAGGCACAAAGGATGGCAAAAACAGGGTGCAGACAGAGCTCGGGACACACAGTGGGTGAAGACAAGGCATAGACAGAGCAAGGGGTCACAAGGCTTAGCCTGTTCCAGTACCCTGAACTAGATAGAGGCTATGGTGGCAGGGAGTGGACAGAGCTGACCTGGGGAGCAAAGAGGAGGCTCGGGCAAGGAAAACAAAGCTCTTTGGGCTGTTGTTGCATCTTCTCTGCTCTTATCTTATCTTATGCAAAGAATTTGACCAGCCAGAAGGTAAATAGCAAATGGTCCTTTGGGAGGAGGGGCAGGTAGAAGGTGGGTAGGGCTAGGTTAAGGAGGGAAGAAATGTTTGAGCAGCCAGAAAGGAGGGGCAAAAGAGAGGAAAGGAAGGTTGTTGTACATGCAGACAAATGGAGTTTGGGATTTGGGGTTAGGAAGAAGTTTAATCATCTGATACAGATGTTCTTAATGTGGGGTACCTGAATTTTTTAAAATAACTATGTCAATAGAATTTTTTCCTTGGCAATACTGTGTATTTTAGTTTATTCGTGTAAAAATATTATTCTGAGAAAGGGTCCATAAATTTGACCAGACTGCCAAAGGGATCCGTGACATGAAAAAAGTTGAGAATCTTTTATTTAATCCAACTCCCTCATTTTAAGGATGAAGGGACAGCGATAAACAAATGTGCAGGTAAACTCTTATAAATTAACTACCCCATCCTGGCACACAAACATACATGGACTTGCATGTAACATGTTAAATTATGCAACGGGACACCAATAATCTAATATATTTACATAGGAGAGGCAGCATGGTATACTGGTTGGAGAGCCAACCTTAACTCCAGCAAATGTCCTGTCTGTGATATATTGGCTATCACCCTGGCAGGTCATTTAACTTCCAGTGCTCTAAACAACACTCTAAGACTTTAAGTTGCAGAGAAGATGCCAATATGCATTAGAGAAGGTGACATTTTGCATTGACCAAGGGAATTTCCTTCCTGGGAGTTCCTTTCACCAGTAAAATCACATTATCTGGTCCCTAGCTCTATTTACATACAAGTTTTCTCCCAGAGATGTGGTCTTATTTCCCCTTTATGGCCAGCACTGATATCAAAGAGATCCCCAAGGATTTTAAACTTGGCACTTCTTTCTTATGAGAATACCTGATCACAATACCTCTATGAAGTTGGAAAGAGGTTGATTTTCCCCCTATTTTAATGATGAGGGAATCCGAGGCCCCAAATCACATAGTGAATTAGCCATGGAGTTAGAATTGAAAGCCAGATCTCGTGCATGTCCTTAGATATCTGTTATCTTTGCTATTCATTTCCTGCGCTAAACCAGTCACCAATCTGTGGTAAAATGATGCTACGGGTCTGACTCAACAAATGAGCAAAGAAGAAATAGGAAGAGCCGGCATCCCCAAGTAAACATGTGTTATTACATCAATACTTCCTCAATCCAGTTCTGGATCATCAGGCAAGGTATCTTTCTAAATCTTTGAACACAATCCCTATTTGATTCCTAGCTTGACCAGATATTTCCAGTAACCCCAGTTCTAACCCCAAATAAATCTGCCTGATCTGCAGAGTAGACAGCTGCCCAGCTGGTGCCATCTTTCATTTGCTCCCCATCCCCCTTAAAAAAAATACATGTCCCAACCCCACCCACCCCCCAAAAAGCATACACACCCCGGTCCCAGCCCCATCTGCTGACTGATACCTGGAATTCTAAAATTACAAGCTTACTCCTTTGACTAAAGTTGTGACGCCTGTTAAAATGCAAAAACTCCCCATAGAAGCCAAACTTAAGTTTCACCAATATATTTTAAAGTCCAGCTCAAATATCCTCTAGAGGAAGCCTTTCTGGATTTGCCCAGATGCCTCCAAAAGTGTGTCAGCTTATTTTGTACACACTTCTACATATACATGGTGTCTCCCCCTAGAGCAGAGAAGATGCCAATATGCATTAGAGAAGGTGACATTTTGCATTGACCAAGGGAATTTCCTTCCTGGGAGTTCCTTTCACCAGTAAAATCACATATCTGGTCTCTAGCTCTATTTACATACAAGTTTTCTTCCAGAGATATGGTCTTATTTCCCCTTTATGGCCAGCACTGATATCAAAGAGATAGGCCTGCACAACATATGGCCCATGGCTGCTTGCGGTCCACCAAAGGATCTCAGGCAGCCTGCAAAAAATGTAGAGGATGTAAAAGGAAGTAAAGATGTTTAAGCATGCTTTGTCCACGTCCTGCTCAACCCGTCTTCCATTATCACTATTGCACCCGTCATGTAACTTGGCGGGTGGGTTGCCACTGCACACTCTCCTGTTTGTCACGTGATCCTCAGCAAGGAGCCGTTGTTTGTCTGTAGTCTGAAAGGAGCTAGAGTCATATCTTTTTACTATGTTTTCAGTCATTGCTGGTGTTGAACTGGGACAAAGTTAGTGCAGCCACGCAGCTGACACCTGCGATGTATTTAGCGGCAACAAAGCGAGGGCTTCTTCCCCTGCCTCGCTACACTGTCGCCCTCCAAGTTACTTGATTGTCTGGCGCTCTCTCCAAGGTCAGACACTCAGTTCAGTATTTCTTTATGGGTGAGCAGTTGCTGGGGAGATTTTTTGGTTCTAGCATTAAAGTTTTTGGGGTGACTTTGTAAAATGGATGATAAAAAGAAACGGAAGATTGAATCAGAACGTAGTGTTTTTAATCTGGAGTGGAGAAATACATACCTGTTTACTTACACCAGAGGCAAAATATTTTGTTCTGTTTGCCAAGATGTTATAGCCATTCCAAAGGAATACAAGCTTTATCGCCATTTTGAATAAAAACATCCTGACATAAACAAATTGGACATCAATGAAAAACAAATGAAAACGTCCAAATTGTTGAAAAATCTCAGTGGGGGAACAACAGTTTTTCAAGAAAGTAAACTCGGGGGGCACCTACGTGGCACAGTGGATAGAGCACCAGCCCTGAAGTCAGGAGGACCTGAGTTCAAATCAGGCCTCAGACCAAACAGTTGGCACTTACTATCTGTGTGACCCTGGGCAAGTTCATTTAATCCCAATTGTCTAAAAAAAAAAGAAAGTAAACTCAGAAAATGAGGCAGCTACTTAGGTTAGTTTTCAGATTTCTAAAGAAATCTATTTCAAACATGATTCTGGAGTAGGATAAACTGCCGATAAGTATAATACATCCCATTAACTAAATGTAAACAGTAAGAAAATCTGAAAAATCTATTAAAACTTGAACCGCTCAGCAAAGTAATTTTTTAACATTAATGTGATTTCATGATAAATAAAAACTTAAGTAACAAGTGTAATTAATTGATAGTAATTGAAATTTCCCTTTGTTTAATATGGTTTATTTGCAAAATAGTTTAATCATTAATTATACCTTTACTTAGAAAGTGAGCCGATAAAAACCTATCCACAGCTGGAAGAAGTTTAGCCTGTTTTAATTTGGGCCCCTACCTACTGCCAAGTTGTGCATGTCTATCCTAGAGAACGCAAGCTATGGAGGATAAGGACTGTTTCATTTTTGCCCTTGTACCCTTGACTCCTAATAGTGCCTTCTTGTTGTTGTTCAGTCATGCCCAACTCTTTGTGACCCCATTTGGGGTTTTCTTGGCAAACATATGGGAGGGGTTTGCTATTTCCTTCTCCAGCTCATTTTACAGTTGAGGAAACTGAGGCAAACAAGGTTGTGACTTGGCAGGGTCGCACAGCTAGTAAGCATCTGAGACTGGATTTGAACTCAGGAAAATGAGTCTTCCTGACTTCAGGCCCAGTCCTCTTTGAACCATGGCACCCCTTAGCTGACCAGTAGTGCCTTAGTGGATGGTTAATAAATGCTTATGGATTAATTTATTACCAATGATTCAATTTTAATAATGCTTAATGGTTACAGTGTATTTTGCATAAAATACCTCTTGCTTAGTTCCCCTTCTCTCCCACTCCCCCCTCCCAAAATATCTTCCTCCATTACCTACTATTTTGCCTAAAATTCCACCTTTGAGCTCCATTTCTTTGGGTTAAGACATTGCCCTTGATAAATAGCCCTAGGAAGGATGATGCACTAAGGGGTGGTATTTATCAGGTATTTCTATTTTTTTGAGGCAGAAAAGGCAATCAGCGTTAAGTGACTTGCCTAGAGTCACACAGCTAGTAAGTATCTGAGGTCGGATTTGAACTCAGATCCTCCTGATTTCAAGGCTGGTGCTCTCTATCCACTGCACTACCTAGCTACCCCACAGCAGATATTTTTCAAGGGTGAGAGCTAGGAAACTCCTTGAGAGCTTGACTGTTCTTTGCCTTTCTTTGCATCCCCAGCATTTAGTACTGTGCCTGTGACCCATAGACAGCAGTTATTAAATGTTTATTGACTGACTAACTAACTGAAGGATGGAATTTTGATAGGAGGGGGAGAGGATCAGTAAGGAGTAATTTTAGAATATGGGAACTCTCTGGGGAAGGGCAGGGGGAAGGGAGGGCATTGAGAGAAGGGAATCTGAGAAGCTACCCAACCATAAAAGCGTAGAGCATTTGAAGGGAAGGTGGTTAGTGGGTCTGGAGAAAAATTACTTGACAATATTACCCACAGTCACCTGTTCTTGGTTCTTTCAAGTTTCAAGAGGTTCCCCGAATTCAGCCAGCTGACCCTTACCCACGTGTCTTTCATTTTCTCTCTCCTCCTCTCTTTTCTTCTGGTATGTCTTCATACCAGGTATGCCGGCACGGGATGGAGACGACAGGTGAACATGGGAAGGTTCCTCTAGGAATTGCCTATAGGCAGGAGCTACAGTAAAAGTCCCTAGCCCTTCCCTCCCTCATGCCCCACAGCTATTCCCAACACAGAACTGATTCTTTTCAGAGTGCCTAGTACTGTCCTCTCCTATTCAATCAAGGTTCACTAAGTGATAGAGGAGAAAGCCTTCTCACACTCACCTCTGGATTCACTGACCTCTCACTATCACATATCTCCCATCCTGTGACAGAGGTATTTTTAAGGTATTTTTATTCTCTCCACTCAAATACTGAAATGGATCCATGATCTCATCAGTTTGGATCTTCCCTCCAGCTATGTAGATCACAGACCATCCATGGCCTAGATTACATTATTTTTGCCCATATCCTTCAAAAAGGAGGTCTTCCTCTGCTTACTCTGACATCAAAAGGATACCAGAGGAGCAGATGGACTGTCTACATTCCTCTCTCTTACCACTGGACCAGTCCATCTTTTTCTATCATATATTGTTCTGATGAAATCCTTTATACCTGGTTGTCAAAGTTCCAGGTGCCTCTCCATTGCCAACCATACGATATTCATTTTCAATTCTTCAAAAGCTGTTGTATTCCACATCTTACAGCCATATGGCAACACTTTGTTTCAGGGAGAAGTTTAGGGTCATTAAAGAAGCAATGCAATTTCCTGAAAAATAATTCATCTTACTCCTCTCCACTTGTTTAATTCTGGGCCCAATGTCCATTTCTACGGTCTATTCCAGATTTATATATTGGTAGACAAGGCCTATAGGTTTCCATCCAACTGACAACTATATTTTAGGCAAGAGACATTCTTCATCCACTTGGTTTGTCTTATGTGGATGATCAGGTTTGAAAGATATAGCAATAGATATCAACAACTCTCCGATCATAAACAAGTGATATATAACATAGGGAGATGTATGCTTACCAAATATTATATCTTTCAGGTCCTGTATGGTTACCAAATATCTTCTAGGAGGCTCTGAAATGTTCTAGGGCTTGATGAAATCAATATAATGTCATCTGCAAAAAAGATCATCTGAAGGACTTGATCTTCAACAGGGAAACCCTCTTCAACTTGGACTCTATACTGAATGTTTTCCATCATATTGGCAAATACATTTGGTAAGCATACGTCTCCCTATGTTATGCTTCACGTGCTTTGTAAGTTCAGAGGTTTGTGGTATTGTTATGTCTTTCAAGGAACGGTGAATGATTTGGTTGGATGGACGCAGGCACCTTGGTGGAAGACAGCCTTTAAGGCAGTATTTTGCTTTTTAACAATCAACAATAAGAACAGTGGGATCTTGTATTTCCTACATCTTTCATTCAATTGTACATAGATCATAGTCATGCGCAGCACAGTGCATTAGGCTATATTTCTAGGGAATTTTAAAAAATGTTTAAGACAAACATTTATTAAATATGCAGTCATAAAGGACACATTTTTAGTAATCAATCAATGAACATGTTTTTTATTATGTGCCTACTATTTTCCATGTCTTATGCTACATACTAGGGATAAATACAATAAATAAAACTAAAATTTAACCCAATTTAAGTTTTTTTTTTTAATTAACCCATAGACTTTACTTTAAAAACACAAACTTTGCAAAGGGTCCTCCCCTCACCTCAAAAAATAGAACAACCTTTTCAGCCTTTCTTCCTTGGCTAAAAAGGTATCTTTCCAATCACACCATGCTCCTCTAGCCCCACACTTTGTTGTGAAGAGAAACTGGTGGAATTTAAGGACTAGTGACCAAAGACATAGTATTTTTTAAAAATTTATTTGTTTATTTTTAGTTTTCACCATTCACTTCCATAAGCTTTTGAGTTTTCAATTTTCTCCCCTTCCCTCCCCAAGACAGCATGCAATCTGATATATCAGATTATATTATATATCTATATATCTACATTCTATTTATATATATATATATTCTATATATCTGTTCTAATACATATATTACATATCTACATTCATATTAAACATATTTTCACATTTGTCATGTTGTAAAGAAGTATTAGAACCCATGGAAGGAACCATGAGAAAGAAGAAACAAAACAACGAAAGAAAAAAGAGATCAAATAGTATGCTTTGATCTGCATTCAGGCTCCATGGTTCTTTCTCTGGATGTGGATAGCATTTTCCATTGTGAGCCTTTTGGAGTTGTTTTAGATCCTTGCATTGCTGAGAAGAGCTAAGTCATCAAAGTTAGTCATCACACAATGTAGCTGTTACTATGTGCAACATTCTTCTGGTTCTGCTCACTTCACTCAGCATCAGTTCATTTAAGTCTTTTCAGGTTTTTCTGAAGTCAGCCTGCTCATCATTTCTTATAGCACAGTAGTATTCCATTACATCCATATACTACAACTTGTTTAGCCATCCCCCAACTGATGGCCATCCCCTCAATTTCCAATTCTTGGCCACCACTAACAGAGCTGCTATAAATGTTTTTGTACATGTGGGTCCTTTTCCTATCTTTATGATCTCTTTGGGATATAGACCTAGAGGTGGTATTGCTGGGTCAAAGGCAAAGGCATATGCTTTTAAAATTTTAAACATTTTGTCTTCCTTACCTATACCAACTAGAGCTCCAGGTTTACATAATATCCTAAGCCACAGAAACAAAATGGTCAGAGGAGTCAAAAGCAGGCAAGGAGACTAATAGATTTTTCCTAACCTAGCTACAACCAGCTGGAGTCCGTAGAGCAGAAGACAGAAAGTAGAACACCGGGAGGCAAAAAAAGAGGAGGGCAGAGAGCCAAAAAAGGAAAAGCACAATGGACAGGCAAAGTGTCACTCCAGAGAAATTTGGAAGAGAGTTGTAGGGAGCCCTTCCAGACAGTGCTGTGGCCAGATCACTGGCTGCATCCCCTTCTTCCTGTGTCAGATTCTCAAAGAAGTGGTAGAGGGGAAGTGAGCGAGAAGCAGAGGAAGGAAGCAGGAGGGTGGCAGCAGCTGCTGCGGGAATGGGAGTTCCCAAACACTAGAAAAGCCTCCCCCACCAGCAGCAGGATCTGGATCCAGAACAGTATCACACCACTGCGAGGGCTTCTCCACACTTGCCTAAGATAATGAATGGCAAAGATGCAATCCGCTATGCAATACTGTTTGCAGAAGTCTCGCTGCTCTCAAGAGGCTGCTAGGTGGCGCCATAGTGCATAGAGTACTGGGCTTGGAACCAGGAAGAATAATCTTCCTGAGTTCAAATCCAGCCTCAGACACTTATTAGCTTGTGTGACCCTGGGCAAGTCACTTAACTCTGTTTGCCTCAGTTTCCTTATCTGTAAAATGAGCCAGAGTAAGAAATGGCAAACCACTCCAGTATCTTCGCTGACAAAACCCCAGATAGGGTCACAAAGAGTTGGATGTGACTGAACAACAGCTGTTCCCTGATGCTGCCTCTTAAGTAGAGAACAAAGGTACATCCTTGATGCACGTAGCAAGTATCTTAGAGTACTATTTCCCCCTTACCCTTGGAGCACTACCAGTTGCCACTTTTGGTGACCACATGAAAATTTGGGGCATAGAGCAGGCTTCCAGCCACAAATGACTAAGCGATAGGTTGAATCCACTAATTGGGTACTAAGCTGGAACTTAAGGGATATGCTAAAGAGCATCCCACCCTGAGTTCTCCTTTCTTCCAGCTTCATACCCTAAGGATGGCTCTCCAAGGAGTCTGGAAGTTTGGGTGGGAGGTGCCTTCACCCCACCTAGCCTCAAGCCATGAACAACTGATCATGCTTCTTGTCATGTTTTTAAATTCTGTTTTAATCATTTTGTAATGGATGCTATGATTCTTTTGTGCTTAGCATTCCTTTTTCTGGGAGAATAAAGTCACAATTCATATTTGTACAGTTAATATCTTTTTTCTGTTCTCTCCCATCTTTTTTTTTTTTTTGAGGGAAACCTCAGACCAGCGCCAAAAGAAGATTTGTCTCCATGGTAGCCAGGGTCAAGGTGACTTGCCAGTGAGTGTGAGACTTTGGGATTTGATTGTAGTAGCCCATAACTGTAATCTGTACTGTGGAGAAAGCTGAGGTTGGTGGGTCCCCTGGGCTCCGTTCTGAGCTGCAACAGTACTGAAGCTGATGGGTATCCACGCTAAGTCACTCACCAACAAGATGAGTCCCTGGGAGCTGAGGAGAGTACCAATGATCAGTAGTGAGATCAGGCCCAGCCAAGATGGAAGACACATTCTAAAAAGGACAAGAGTAGGGTGGAAAGGGGTAGCTCCTGTGAATCCCAGCAATAGGTACCTCTAGCATTTATGTTGTACTCATTAAAAATTTTACATAAAAGGGGAAATAGTCAAAAATATTAGCTTGTTTATATATTTTTGTTATTAATAACAATTAAATGGTGCAGTGATTAGATAAGAGCACTGAATCTGAAGTCAGTATGACCTGAGTTCAAATCTGGCCTCAGACACTTACTTACTTATGTGACCTTGGACAAGTCATTCAGCCCTATCTGCCTAAGTTTCCTCCTCTGTAAAAATGGGGATAATAAAAGCACTTACCTCCCAGAGTTGTGAGGTTACAACTATATATTTATAAAATGCTTTACAACCAATCAACCAATATACCTACTACGTGCCAGGCCCTTTGCTCGGTGCTAGAGATACAAAAAATGACAAAAGACAGTCCTTATTCACATTCTATTATTTCTTTTTTTATTTCCTTAGGCAATGGGGTTAAGTGACTTGTCCAGGGTCACACAGCTAGTAAGTGTTACGTATCAGTCTGAGGCTGGATTTGAACTCAGGTCCTTCTGAATCCAGGGCCAGTATTCTATCCACTGTGCTACCTAGCTGCCCCACCTTGTTTGCATTCTCCATTTGCAAAAAACTATGGACAAGCAAGATACAGACAGAATAAATTGGAGATAATCAAGAGAGGAAAGGTGCTAGCATTAAGGGAGATCAGGAAAGTCTTCTTGCTGAAGGTAAGACTTTAAGTGAGACCTGAGGGAAGATAGGAGGGTGACACACGGTAAAAACACTCAGAGTTGGGCAATGGGGTGTTGTGTGCAAAGAACAGGAAGGAATGCAGTTTATATTTGATCCTGGGACAACAGAGAACACAGAGTGGCATGGTCAGACTTGTGCTTTAGGAAGATTATTAATTTAACAGCTGAGTGGAGGATGAATTGTAGCGGTGAGAGACTTGAGGCAGGGAGAAGAACCAGAAGGCTACTACAATTGTCCAGGTGTGAAGTGATGAGGGTTTGCACCAGGATGAGAGCAGTGTCAGAGGAGAGGAACATTTATGGTTTAATAGATGCAGACCTACAGAATATCTTGAGCCTGGGGTGGCCTTCTCTAGAGGACCCTCCCTGTTTTATTTTTCATCTTTGTATTTCCAGTTAATGAATGCTTGTTTGGTGAATTGAATTGAACCCTATGAGTTAGGTAGAACTGATAATATTATTCCTATTTGGTAAATGAAAAAGCTAAGACATGAAAGTCAAGGTCATTTAGAGGGACTAGAACACAGGTCTCTTAACTTTTCACCAAACCGACCCATGATACCTTATTTTAATTTCCCTCTTCCACGCGGCTTCATGAGTTTCATGTGCCTCTGTGACTTCTTTTGCTTTTCAAGGCTGCCCTCTAATGTTCATTTTAACCTGATTTTACCTGTACAAGTAGGGAAGGGGAGTAGGTTGGTGGTGTCCACTACCTGATAAAAAATTATTTGTTCCAATCTTTCAGTCTCTGTATACTCTAGCAGTGGCCTGAGGATGAAGCGCCCAGAACTGCAAAAGATGTCTTCCTTCTCATCTACAACCAAAGCCTTAGATAATTATGCCCCAACACACTCCACTTCTCTTTCTAAAGTATGACCCTGTGCATCCAGGATAATAAATAAGAGGGCAGTACGCATGGAAGGGGAAGATGCTCGAGTGACTAGATTTGTCAGTGCTGCACCATAGAGAGACACCCCATGAATCACAGGAGCTACTTGGAAGGACTTGGAGATAAACCTGGCATCCCAAGACTCAGACATCCCAGTTCCAATCTTTGCTCACTCCATCATTTGCCTACCTACCACTTCTATACAATCCTCCTTTCCCTTATCTCCTCCTTTAGAAGTATGTAATAGGCTGTTGATACTCCAGTTGAGAACATAGTGAAAAAGCCTCCAGACTTCTGATTAAGAGGACCTAACCAACAGGATGACCCTGGCCAAGCCACTTTATCTGTCCACTGACAGAGCTCTTCAGGATGAGTACTCCCATCACCAACGCAGATTGAAACCACTCTGTGCCTTCTCATCCAGTATGATTCTTGCCCATGAAGACTTTTCCAACACCATGGAGGCTCTTCTCTGGGTGTTTTATTATTTTGTGACTCTGTGACCAATCTATCTTTTTTTTTCTGATCACATATGTCCTTTCACTTATCACCAACCTCTTTATGGCTTCTGGTTTCATTTGAGGGAAAATGGCACAACGTGGATGTTGTTCATTTCCTCTAGCAGACTATCAATTCATTGGTGGTTGGATATTTTGAATAACAACCAGGGGTTTGCAAAGAAATGATTGTTTAATTTTCAGTGTGAGCATTTACCTGGAAAGGGTCGATGGGTGGTGCAGTCTGTATGACCCTGGGCAAGTCACTTAACCCTGTTTGCCTCAGTTTTCTCATCTGTAAAATGAGCTAGAGAAGGAAACGGCAAACCACTCCAGGATCTTTGCAAAGAAAACTCCGAATGGGGTCAAGAAGAGTGGGACATAACTGAAAACGACTAAACAACAAAGTTTACCTGGAAAATCAGCAAATGCTACAACTCTGGGCTTGAGTCATTGTTTTGTTGCCAAGTGCCTAGACTTTAAGCGAGTGCTAATAATGCAAATTAAACTTAAGAGTGTGTGTTAAACAATGGGGGAAGGGGGGGGTGCCAACAACAACACCACAAATTAATGTTTGTGGATGGCCTAACAATGGAATCACAGAATTTTGGAGTTTGAGGGAACATAATCCGTATCAAAATAGTTCAATAGTTCAAATAGTTTAATCCGCATAAAAAAAAATCCCCAGTACAACATTACCAACAAGTTTTCATCTCACTTTCGCTTGAAGAATTTCAGTGAGAAGATTCCACTCTCTCTAGAGGAATTACATTCCACTTATGGATACCTCTAATTTTTAAGTTACTCCTGGAATTAAACCTAAATCTGCCTTTTTGCAACTTCTTAGCACCTTCTGCCTTCTTTTCTGACACTCCATCACTCTTATTAAAGATACAGGAATCCGCCCAATTCTAAAGAAAATGTATTTCACCTGTTTGGTGGGTTGCCACGGGCCCAATACTCATGGTCAACATTCTTGAAAAGCAAATGCAAGCTGTTGGTAGGATTGTTGTGAGAATCTCTCATGCTTGCACCACGTTGACACAGCCTTGGAGAATTTGGGGTCACCAGGCTTCAGAATAGGATTGTTATACAGGTGTTTCACTTGTAAAGTGTGGCTAATACTTACACTGTCTACTTCATGGGGTTGTTGTCTTTCCCCAGTAGAATGTAAACTACTTGAGGCAGGGAGGCATTTTGTCTTTATATCTTCAATGCCCAGTCCAAGACCTGGCACATAGTAGACACCTAATAAATGTTGAATTCACTGATTATGAGGAAAGCATAATGTACTGGACAGATGTGAGCCACCTGGCTTGTGGGCTTCTCTATCCTCTTCTGCGGCCCCCAGACTAGAAGTGAAGAGAGGCGTGTAGGCAGAAGGGAAACACATCTTGGTCTGGCTTTTCAGGGGACTGCTAAGGGAGCCATTTCCCTTCCCCTGGACTCCCCAGGCTACTATTTGTCTTTATTCCAGCTGGCTGTGGCCCCAGGCCCTTCGATCCCAGCATTTGTGTTCTCCCAGTCTTTTTCTCTCCAGCATCTGTCTCATACTCCATCTGTCCCCTTGGACTTCCTGTCTGTCTATTTGTCTGGGGATCTGACTGTCTCTCTGTCCCAGGTCTGTCTGAAGACTCCTCCCTTCACTCCCTTTTCAGTGGGGACCCCCAATACCAGGCAGCCCCTGGTTCTCCCTCTGCCTGGCCTGCTCTGCTCACCCCTCCTTCCTCCCTCCTCCAGCTCAGCCCTGCTCTCACGTGCTTTCCCAGACACACAGCCGCCCAGTGTGGGCTCTGGCCAAGCCTGTTCCTCTTCCCGATTGCAACAGGCTCCATGGGCAGCTCCCAGCTCTCCTTGTCCCCGCCCCGAGGCCCAGCTCCACTCCCACTTCCTGAGCTAAGCAACAGGAGCCTGGGAGGCCAGGCCTGCCGCCGCTCCCTGCGGCCCCCTGGGGGCATCTCAAGCCCCCCTGCCTTCCCTTCCTTGGGGCTCTGGAACTTGCCTGCCCTGGGTTCCTCTCCAGGCCTCTGCAAGTCCTGACTTCCCCTGCCCCTCCCCTCCCCTCTTGTATGGACGCCATGCGCCTGTCCCCTGCCTGTTCCTTTCAGGGCCTGGTCTCAGGCGCTCTCATCCTAGGCCTCTTTGGGCTTCTGGCTGGCCATCAACTCAGACAGGTGAGGCAAGTAGGGCAAAGGGTGGACCAGGGCAAAGGGAGATGGGATAGGTGGCTCACCCATCTGTCTCTTCTTCCATCCCATCACCTCCTTACCCCCATTGAAGCCCATCTTTGCATCCACCCTCAGGGGCTTCCGGATACAAAGTGTGGAGACAAGGAATATTATGACTCCAAACACCAGGTCTGCTGTGCCCGCTGCCCTCCAGGTGAGAGATTGAGATGGTGGGAGGAAGCTGGGCTGGAGATGACAGAGGATGGCTGGGAGAGGTGGAGGAGAGGGGCTGGTTCCATGCAGAGCAACAGGACTCAAAGATTCCCAAATCCTTCCTCCTCTTCCACCCTCAGTGATCTCACTAACTCAAGAAAGGATCTGGAGGTCAGCCCCAGAAGGGAGTGAGAAGACCAGCAAATGAGGGGAAAACCTGGAGTGGGCATTGAAAAGACGCAGCTAGGGAAGCCCATAGAGAAACAGAGATGATGAAAAATGATAATACCCTGATTTTGTATTATATTTTGCTTCTTTCAAAGAATTGTCACACCTATTAGCTTATATTTTCTTCAAAACACCCTGGGAAGTAGACAGCCTCAGTTTACATCCAGGAAAACTGAGACTTAAAAATGTTATGAGTTAGAAATCAAGCCTCCTTAAGAGTCTTGACTCCAGTATTCATTAACAGTGTCATGAAGTCCTGATGGGCAGACAGACCCAGTCTAATCCATTCCCCACCCTTATGCTCTTCTAGGTATGTTTGTCAGTGATTTCTGTGACGGACGCCGAAACACCACATGTTCTGTGTGCCCGCCAGGCTCCTACAATGAATTCTGGAACCACCTCAGTGGCTGCCAATTTTGCCGTCAATGCGATGAAGGTAAGCTACCACAAGACGGTGCCTGGGAGACATCCTTGGGTGGTAGCGTATGAGATAAAGGGTGGGCAGGTTCTCCTTGGGAACCATGCTACGATTTCTGAGTTTCTCCCCCATCTATCCCAGTGCTAGGCTTTGAGGAGATAACTCCCTGCAATGCCAGCAAGAAAACCCAATGTCGATGCCGCCAGGGCATGTACTGCCCCAAGCAGGGTACCGAATGTGAACACTGTGAGCCGCTTAGCTCCTGCCCGCCGGGCACAGAACCTGAACTGACAGGTCAGAAGTTGTTAAGGGATGAGAGAAAGAGAGAAATGACTGGACACTTGGAGAAGGATTGGGGGTGGCAGCGGAAGGGGTGGAAGGGGTGGAGATGATAAGCCTCAGGGATTCCAGTATACCTTTACTCTCCTGAGTCAAGAAGACACTTTCTATGTGCTGTGCCTAGTGGGTACTCCCAGATGTCCTTCTCCTTGATAGAAAACTCTTCCTCCTATCCCCTATGTTCATCTCATTTATATGATAGCAGGAAGGAGGCCAAAACAGGGAAATTGGTGTAAGTGATGGGGAAACAGCAGGTAAGTGAGCACTTTGTGTCCTGCTTGCTGGGACAGTAAGCCGAGAAATGAACTTGGGAAGCTGATACTGGGAAGTTTTCAGGCTGTGAGAAATCTAACCACAGCTAAGGAACAGGGGAGAGGTTAGAAAGTAACAGGAGGGTATGAAGATGGGTACATGTCAGGGGAGCAAGGTTCTCACACGCTAGGGAGGTAATATCCAGCTCACATCCACCTCTCTTGCCAGATAAGGTTGGAGAGTTTGACAACAGCTGTGTTCCCTGTAGAGTTGGGTACTTCCAGAACCTATCGTCTCCTGACGTTCGGTGTCAACCTCATACCAAGTGAGTGCCTCTTACCCTACTGTAGGAGTCACCAGCCTTCTCTTCCCTCCCTTCCCCACCGAGTAAGAGCTATCTTTAGCCCATCCCATACACTTTGTGGAATTCCTTTATTCTCTCCCCACTATTTCTGGAAGTCACACAGTGTTGGAGGGCCAATGTATACCCGATCCAACACACTAGGTAATAAGAGTGGGCAGAAGGGTTCATGAGTACATGGGCTATTTGCTCTTGTATCCACAGCTGTGAGGCACAGGGCCTGGTAACTGCTGTTCCTGGTACTGCCGAGTCTGATGCCAGATGCCAGATCTCACCTTGGAAGATGCCAGGTGAGAGTCCATGGATTGGGGAATGTGAGGCAGAACCTAAGTCAATACCTTTTTTCCCCATCTAGAGTTGATTCCTCACCTCTAAAATGGGGAGAAGTCAGTGTCCTAATTCTTCCCAAAGTTAGGGCGTGGAAGGGGCAGCAAGGGCTCCTCAAAGAAAAATAGCAAGGTGTATTCTTAACTATTTTATATCGACATACACATATAGATATTATAAAAATGTTACATACAAAATGTAATGTGCCAAATAATTTCCTACTATATATACAGATTTAAATATTATTTTCGTCATCATTATTATCAGATACGATCCTATACGATAACTTATATAAGTGGTCATATTATTTAATATTTGTTGCTACTAGAATCATAGATAGATATAGCTATATCTATATATACATATCTATATCTATCTATATATGTATATAAAAACACTTTTCCGTGGTTATCCTTCCTAGATTTGTGAACTGATAGTTTCATATACTAGGGTATCATAGATCTAATAACAAGAAAGAACCTCAGAAGTCACCTAGTCTAATCCCTTCATTTTACAGATATGGAAACTGAGACCAGGAACGATTAGTGATTTGTCTAATGTTGTTATTGAGTCATTTCAGTCATGTTCAACTCTTTATAATCCTATCTGGGGTTTTCTTGGCAAAGATACTAGAGTGATTTGCCATTTCTTTTTCCAGTTGATTTTACAGATGAGGAAACTGAGGCAAACAGGGTGAAGTAACTTGCCCAAGGTCACACAAGCTGGTATCTGAGGGCAAGATAAGTCTTCCTGATTCTAAGTGCAGCGCTCTATCCACTGAGGTACCTAGGTAGTAATCATCAGAGAAGCAGATTTGAACCTAAGTCCTCTAACTCCAAACCCAGTGCTAATCGGGTTTTTTTTTTTTGGTTTGGTTTGATTTGGTTTTTTTGCCAGGCAATGGGGTTAAGTGACTTGCCCAGGGTCACACAGCTAGTAAGTGTTATATGTCTGAGGCTGGATTTGAACTCAGGTCCTCCTGAATCCAGGGCCAGTACTCTATCCACTGTGCCACCTAGCTGCCCCTGCTAATTAATATTTAATAATTATCAGTAATATAACCTGGAATCTAGAAGAAAATTTAATAATCATTTAATCCAACCCCCTTTTTTTAGAGATGAAGAGAATGAGGCCCTTAGAGCTAAGTAGCTTGTTCAAGGTCAAATATTTAGTTCATATCAGAATTCAGACCAGATCTCTGAATTTCAAGTCTTATTTTCTTCCTAAGTCACGCCACATACATATTCCCTCAGGAATTGAATTCTATTTTCTTTGTTCCCTAAGCCCTGAGTTAGGGTGAGAAATAGCAGGGTAATAAGAAGAGTAGCCAATATTTATGTAGCACTTTAAAGTCTGCAAAGAGCTTTACATATACTATCTCACTAGATCCTCAGGACAACCCTGTGAGGTAGATGCTATTATTGTCATCCCCATTTTACTGGTAAGGAAACAGGGTGAGGGAGATTAAGTGACTTGCCCAGAGTCACAGGGCTAATTAATGTTTGATAACGGGATTCAAATCAGGTCTTTCTGACTCCAAGTCTAACACCATCTATTATGTCAAACTGCCCCCAGAACAATACTCCCCGGTTTTCAATGCTCAAGGTCATAGAGAGAGAGAGAGAGAGAGAGAGAGACAGATAAAGTTTTCTGAGTTTTCAATGTTCAATGTACCCTTGAAAAATACACAAAGTATGGGTTCCCCATTGCCTTTGGGGTGATTCCTCCTGCTAGAGAAGATGGTCATGCTCATAGGAACAGTCACCTCTCTTATCTGAAGTTTGGTCTATAATCCAGGAGCCCTGCCCTTCCATATGCTTTAATATGACCCATAGCAGCCAAGGGAATAGGAATTTTGACTTAGGGGCATGGGGATGTCTGAGAGGGTCCCATTCATCTTTTCTGGAGCTAGAAGGGCCGGAGCATCTTAGATTATTCCTTGACCTGTCTCCATCATAGAAATATGGGGAGGGATGTCTCTTCTATCTTGAAACATCACCACAAAAGGAGGTTCTTTCCATAGCCCTCTTTGGAAGCCTCATTCTGGTACATCACAACATTGAATCCATGTGGTATAGTGGAAAAATTACTGAATTGAATGGCAAATGAGCTCAGTTCAAATCCTGGTTCTGCCACCACCAGCAGAACCTTAGATCAGTCACTTGACCTTCCTACTCCTCAGCCTCCTTATCAGTACAAGAAGGGAGTTGGACTACATGACCTCAAAGGTACCTTCCTTTTTGAAGTCAATTATACTGACCTAGTTTCCTTTTATTCCAATTCAAGGCTATTTTCTCTTTTTCTGTCTTTACGAGGCAGAAGAGGAAAGGGATGGAAAACAGATGCTCACCATCTTTGGTGTGGTTTCTAACAAAGATTCTTCTTGGGATCTCCTGTCTGCTTCTTCTTTTTCAGGCTCAGTAATCTCAATTCTACATTTTTGTCTTACAGGGACAATTTTGCTGCTATCTATCCTGGTCCCCATGGCTTCCATTCTACTCCTTATCATTGTCTTCTCCTGTGCCTGGAAGAGGCACCCTTCTCTTTGCCAGAAGCTGGGTAAAAGGGAGTAGTGCTAGGAGAGAGAAAGGATTTGGGACCTCTGATCTGGATAGATGCATCAGTGAAATGTCCCATTTCCTCAGTGCACCCCTCCATTCTCCTATACCCTCAGTGGTCCAATTCACCTTCGCCATTTTACTTTTCATAAGGTTGGAGGGGGGAAGGGACTTCTTGTGGCCTCTAGGGAGACAGAACTAGGGATCAAGATGGGGAGAAAGGTGGAAGGTATGGCATGTGGGAACTTTGGAAGAGGATGGGGTCTGGGAAGAGGAACAAGGGACCTTACATCATTTTTGTTTTCATTGCAGGGTTACTACTCAAGAGGAGACCAGAGGTAAAGGGGACCAAAGAGAATGTAGGAGGGAGGCAGAGACTGAGGGTTCTTGCAGCATGGAAAACAGAATAGAAGGGCTAGGAGTAGGGGAGGGAAATATGCAGCCTGAAGTGGAAAGACATTTTGGGCAGCCTTGGGGGGAGGAAGTCTGTTCTGCTCAAGATCGGGCTGCAAGGGGACATAGAAACTATTGCAGTCTTAAGGCAAAGTCATTAGTTGGGCTCTCTTTCCTACAGAGAGGGGATCTGAATCCTCCCCCAAACCAGGATGTCTCTAGAACAAATCAGAAGTTCCCTGACTTGGTAGAACGACTCCTAGGAGATGCAGTTCTGGCCCCCCAATGAACGTCTTCTCCCACCAGCAGTGGAAACAGAAATCCTACATCAACAAAGCTCCCTGGGCCAGGGCAGAGAACAAGGCACAGAGTCTGGGGAGCAGGGCCAGGAGCTGCCCCATGGTAAATATGGGGAGACAGGAGGAGTAAGGGATCAAAGATAGGCTATGGAACACAGGGTGTAGGAAGAGAGGGGAATAGCACATGGAGAGGGGTGCTGAGCTGGTCAATATCCTTAAACAGACAAATTCAGAGAAAAAGAGACAGCTAGAGATAATCACATGCAGAAACTGCTTTATTCAAAGACAGCTAGTCAAAGGAACAAAATAAAAGGTTAAATGTCTAAAAAGTAGAAGAAAGAAGGAAAGATATCCGAAAAGAAGGGATTTCTGAGTGGGGTGAGGCTAAAATTGGAGAGAGACCTTCTTTAGAGGCTGTACTCCTACCTTACTTTTTGCCCCTTTTTCACCAGGTACCAATGGTATCCATGTGACAGGTGGCTCAGTCACTGTCACAGGCAACATCTATATCTATAACGGACCAGTCTTGGGAGGAGCACGGGGGCCTGGAGACCCTCCACTTCCCCCTGAACCCCCATACCCAATCCCAGAGGAGGGGACCCCAAATTCCCTAGGCTTCAGTGGACCACACCAAGAGGATGGCAAGGCCTGGCATCTAGCTGAGACTGAGACCCTGGGATGCCATGACCACTAGCTGTGGATGAAGGGATTACAATTTGCTGACTATTCCTGAAAGTGCCTGAGGGAAATGGAGAGGAATCAGAGCACTATCTCACCTGAGGCAATCTTGCTTCCACAGGATTTATAGGGGGTCTGACTTCAAGCCCTCTGGGAAGGCAGAGTTACCACTGGGTTGAATCAGAGACACTGCCAAAGGTGAAGTGTCTACTGTGGGTATTGGACCGGTGTAGGATATCCTGCTAAGGGACGTTAGCACCTATTAGGGCATCAAAGGGCATTCTAGACCTCATCAGGCACTTGTCCATACCAGCCACAGATGCTGTGAGGGCATCTGATGCCAATTCCTGTCTGCCTAGTGGTCCTGCCACATATACCACCTCCACCATCCAGCACAGAATGGATACTGGCCTTGAGGCATTCCCACCCCATGACTGTTGGGATGATGGAACTTTTCAAGCACACCAATCCCAGCCCCTAAGCCTCAGGGACCCAAGGGGTGGGATAAGTGCCTCAGTAAGTACCTCTCCAGGGACTTTGGCAGAGCTAGCCTGGAAATGAGGTCAAGTGGAAGAACTCTCCTAGAAGAAGAGGTGTCCCAGTAAAGTGGGGGTAGGGGTTAGATTTGGGGTAGGGTTTTGTAGGGAGGAGGGAAATGATGGGCATATTTATAAATTGTTATGTAACCACTTGGGAAATAAAGAGATGTCTGAAAGCCTGAAAGATTTTATTTATTCATTTAGGATTTAGAAAAATACTGATCGAACAGATAATTCTCTAAGGACACCCTATAAAGGCACAGGATAGAAGGTTAAACACAGGGAAAACATTTCTTCTGATGAGTAAATGTGGCTCACAGATTTGCCTTTCAGATAATCTCGATAAGGACGGAACTTGGAATATTTAGACGAACGGATTTTTAACCTCTTCATTGGACTATGTTTCTTAAGTATTTGAATGTCATAAGTGAGTTTTTGACAGGTGCTAGATGTCAGTTAATTTTCATATCCTCTAACAAGTGCTTACGGGTACAAATAATCCTACGTTATGGGTTGCAGTGGGATCCATATGCTTTACATGTCAGATTTCAAAAGGACAAGGTCTTTTGACACTTAAGAGTTAAACCTGTATTCTTGCCCACAGAGAAAGCCAATCCACTTCAGCAAAGACTTGTGCAACAGGGGTTACCTATAGGTAGAACCAATATTTTGTTTTCCCCAGGAAAGAAGCAGCCTTGAATCTTCTCAAATTCTCATTCTAATGATTAGTTGAGACTACTTTCACCTGTAAAAAAAAAAAAAGCTAGAGCAGATGGTATCACCAGACCTCTTCCATAAAAGAATGACTGCTTTGAATTCAATAAATGCTTGATTTGAATTGAAATGAATAGAATTAAACTGAAGTACTGTATCCAAATGGAGTTACCATGATGAGGTACATACAAAATATCTACCTCAATAGATGAATATGATTGAACTTGATGGATGGAGTTGTTTACCAATAACAACTATTAACATGGTTGTTTAAAAACTAGTTAGTCATTACAGCTTACCATTAGTTACTTAGGTGAGTCTGGCAACAGTTTATAGAAGCAAGATCTGCCTTTTGCAGGCTAGACACTTAGCTCCTTCTTAAAAGATACTTAAGACTTAATTGGTTCAGAAGACTAAGATTCAAATTATCAATCTAACTTCCTGATCACCAGAGTCCAAAGCCAGTCAAAGGCTTCCTCCTTATTTTAACACATGCTTCTGAGCCGTGGGGGCCGCCATAGCAATTGTGGAGACAGGGAATCTGCCCAGCTGCACCAATGCTCTATCCTTGTGGAATATTCTTTCCATGTCATTGATAAATAAGCTTCCTTGTAACCATTGAATGATCTAAATGTATTTAATTTCATTTTAATTCCTAATCTGAACTGGCCTCAGTCAGACATGGCCTGGAACATTTGGTGTTAATTATCAGGATTGAATGAGAATGACTTCATGGTTGAAGTGGAGGAAGGCAACATGGAGAAAGAGGAGAACTGGGTGATGAAGTGCAAAGTTTCACAACCTGACATTTCACAACCTCTGGCTGTGATTCTGATTGGAAGCTCCACTGACCCATGGGATAGAGTAAACACACAGGTTTACGTGTTTGGGGGTCCTTTTAAGTACTATGTCCTGACAATAATAAATGTTATAAAATGCCATTTGGCAAATTTGTATAACTTTGTATCTGGGGCTAATTGTGATTTCTAGGCCTACCAGCTGTGACAGGCAAGGCCCTTCTTGAAAACTGTCTGAAAAATGGGCTTAATGAACTACTTAGAACTTTTTAATATGGTATCTGGGAAGCCACTGAAAGTAGTAGTATGGGGGGGGGGGTGCAGAGCCAAGATGGCAGAGTAAAAGCAGTGACTTGCTTGAGCTGTCCCCCAAATACCTATAAAAAATGGCTCTAAACAAATTCTAAAGCAGTAGAACCCACAAAAAGACAAAGTGAAACAAATTTCCAGCCCAAGACAACCTGGATAGTTGATCAGAAAGGTATATCACACTGGGCTGGGAGAGGAATGCAGTTTGGCGGGGCACACGGCCACAGCGAACCTCGAGCAAACCTCAGAGGGCTGAATTGTGGGCAGCTGTGGTGGTTTCCAGACTTCTCAACCCACTAATGCCAAAGACAATTTAGAAGGTCAGTGGGAAAAGTCTGTGTCTATGGTAAGAGAGAAGTGTGAGGTTCCAGCCCCAGTTCCCGAGCTCAGCCCAGGGGCAGTGGCTGCCTCCTGACTTCCGGCCCACAGACTGAGGGGAAATAGGTGGCTGATCAGAGGGGGATTGCAGGTGCAGGATTCTCTTGCTTTGCCCGTGCTTGGATCTGGGTCACAGTTCTGGGTGGTGGTCCTGGGGCGAGGAGGAGTACTGGCATGGTGGAACTTGCAGTGGTGGAGCTTGCAGTGGTAGTGGAGATAAAATCTTCCTCACAGTTCCAAGACAGAAAAGAGTGCTTGTGGTCACTCATAAACCAGAGCACAGGCCAGGAAAGGAGTAAACACCTCGCCCTTGATCATAGCACCTTGGAAGAACTGAAAATTTTCAGGTCCCTAAAAGTATCTCTGAAAACAGCTGCACAAAACCACCAAATCTTGGGGCAGTACATTCTCCACACTGGAAGCAGACTCCTACCTTAACAAAGAGTTTATAACTCAAATAATTAATTGGCTGGGATCATGAGCAAGCAGCGCAAAAAGAATCAGACCATAGAATCTTTCTTTGGTAACAAAGAAGATCAAAATATACAACCAGAAGAAGACAACACAGTCAAAGCTCCTACATCCAAAGCCTCCAAGAAAAATATGAATTGGTCCCAGGTCATGGAAGAGCCCAAAAAAGATTTTGAGAAGCAAGTAAGAGAAGTAGAGGAAAAACTGAGAGTGATGAAAGAAAATCATGAAAAACAAGTCAACAGCTTGCTAAAAGAGACCCAAAAAAATACTGAAGAAAATAACACCTTAAAAAATAGCCTAACCCAAATGGCAAAAGAGGTCCAAAAAGCCAATAAGGAGAAGAACCTAAAAAAAACAAAATTGGCCAAATGGAAAAGGAAGTCCAAAAGCTTACTGAAGAAAATACTTCCTTAAAAATTAGAATGGAGCAATTGGAAGCTAGTGACTTTATGAGAAATCAAGACACTGTAAAACAAATCCAAAAGAATGAAAAAATAGAAAACAATGTGAAATATCTCATTGGAAAAACAACTGACCTGGAAAATAGATCCAGGAGAGAGAATTTAAAAATTATTGGACTATCTGAAAGCCATGATCAAAAAAAGAGCCTAGACATCATCTTTCAAGAAATTATCAAGGAAAACTGCCCTGATATTTTAGAACCAGAGGGCAAAATAGAAATTGAAAGAATCCACCGATCTCCTGAAAGAGATCCCCAAAGGAAAACTCCTAGGAATATTGTAGCCAAATTCCAGAGTTCCCAGGTCAAGGAGAAAATATTGTAGCAGCCAGAAAGAAACAATTCAAGTATTGTGGAAACACAATCAGGATAACACAAGATTTAGCAGCTTCTACATTAAGGGACCAGAGGGCATGGAATATATATTCCAGAGGGCAAAGGAGATAGGATTACAACCAAGAATCACCTACCCAGCAAAACTGAGTATAATCCTTCAGGGGAAAAAATGGTCATTCAGTGAAATAGGGACTTTCAAGCATTCTGATGAAAAGACCAGAGCTGAATAAAATTTGACTTTCAAATACAAGACTCAAGTGAAACATGGAAGAGGCAAACTGGAAAGAGAAATCATAAGAGACTTATTAAGGTTGAACTGTTTACATTCCTGCATGGAAAGATGGTATTTGTAACTCATGAGTCCTTTGTCAGTATTAGGGTAGTGGGAGGGAAAAAAATTATATGTATGTATAGACAGATAGATAGATAGACGGCATAGGGTAAGTTGAAGATGAAGGGGTGATATTCAGAAAATAAAATTAAGGGGTAAGAGAGGATTATACTAGGAGAAGGAGAAAGGGAGAGGTAGAATAGGGTAAATTATTGCACATGAAACAGAAAAGAAAAGGCTTTTACAATGGAGGGGAAATGGGGGAAGGTGAGAGGGGATAAAGTGAATTTTATTCTCATAGGATTTCGCTTAAGGAGGGAATACCATACACAATGGGGTATGGAAATCTATCTTACCCTACAGGAAAATAAGGGGGGAAGGGGACAAGAGAGCAGGGGTTGATAGAGGGGAGGGCAGATTAGGGGAGGGGATAATCAGAAGCAAACACTTCTGAGGAGGGACAGGGTCAAAAAGGAGAATAGAATGAATGGAGGGTAGGATAGGATGAAGGGAAATATACTTAGTTTTTCACAACATGATTACTGTGGAAGTATTTTGCATGACTACACATATATAACTTGTATCGAGATGCCTGCCTTTTCAGTGAGGGTGGCTGGGGAGGAAGGAAGGGAGAAAATTTGTAACCCAAAGTTCTAAAACACATGTTAAAAATTTTTTTTTAATTTTTTTAAAAAAGTAGTGCTATGTGAAATTTCTTGGGATTCTTTGGTGCAAAGCACTGGGTGAGTCATTGAAAGGAAATGTGCTCAGAGCCCTAGAGGCTGTTCCAAAATTGGAGATAAAGAACACGTGAACAAATGCATCCCAGTTGATTTCTAGAGGTGGAGAGGGGGACTGTGTCAGAAGAAAGGATAGAAAACTTCCCCCTCTTGCTCCATATCTGGTAACTCTAATGCTTTCTCACACACACACTGGCCTAGATGACCCCAAGACTGGACTGCTTTGTGTCCCTTTCTCTAAGCATGGGTAGATGAAGAACAATCCTGAGATGGACATTCCTAACCTTGGTAGCACTCTTGTGGCTTCAAGAGATCAAGAGTTCCTGGGTCTCCTAGTCAGAAGTGACTGGTAGCAGAAATTTTCATGTAGAAAATGGATAGATTGCCCACCGCCAGGATGAGGAGCTCACACCCTGGACTGGTGGACCAGAACCCTCTTGGGATTGCCTGAGCCATCTCACGTGTGAGTTCCTGACATCATCAATATGGTGTATGAGCAAGGGACAGTGACTCCTGACATGCATGCCCTAACATTGGGTAGCACAGTACATTGGGATGTGGGACAGTCTTTCAGACTCAAGCACAGGGGAGCAGAGGCAGCCCTCTGGCCTTACAATATGGGGAACAAGGGGCCAGTGTTAATCCTGGCAAAGAAGAGCAGTGGAATGGGTACCATTGAAGGTCCCGGCACAGTAGACTGTGACAGGCCCATGGTAGTCCTTTGCTTACTATAATATGGAACTGATAAGACCCTTTGACAATGTTACTAGTATAGTACCCAATGGTCATCAGACAACTCGTCAGGAAGGATTTGGAGAAAAAAAGGATGTAGTTGTTGGAAAAGGCAGCAAGGCAGCATAGTGGATAGAGCACTGGGGCCTGGAGTCAGGAAGACTTGAATTACCTAAATTCAAATCTGGCCTCAGATACTTATTAGCTGTGTGATCTTGAGCAAGTCAATTAACCCTGTTTGCCTTAGTTTCCTCATCTGTAAAATGAACTGGAGAAGGAAATAGAAAACCACTCAACTATCTTTGCTGGGTTTTGGGTTTTTTTGGAGTTTTTTTTGATAAGGCAATTGGGGTTAAGTGACTTGCCCAGAGCCACACAGCTAGTACATGTTATGTGTCTGAGGCCGGATTTGAACTCAGGTCCTCCTGACTCCAGGGCCGCTGCTCTATCCACTGTGCTACTTAGCTGTCCCCCACTCAACTATCTTTGAAAAAAAAAATTGGGTCACAAACAGACATGACTGAAAACAACAACAAAAAGTTGTTGGAAGGTGCTCTGCTTCCTGGAAATAGGGGAAGGTGAAATTGTCTACCTCACCCCTGAAGAAGAATGGAGGTAGTCCCTCAGAAGAGGGACTTTGCTCCAAAGGGGCAAAGGTTTGGATTCTATCCTCACCTCATGGGGCTCACAGAGAGGTCAGTCCTTGCTAAAGGAAGGTCCTGAGTGGCAGTGGTACATAGGTATAGATCTTTGTCCCAGGACAGCCTGCTTACAGCAGGGCCTGACCTCTGGCTCACGCTGAAGATTGGTGCCTTCCAGACATGTCATCATCGCCCCATGACACTGATGTTTCTGACACTATTCCTGCTCATTGTCACTACCTTACATTGAATGACCCAACGTGTACTACCAAATTTTGGCCTCACTCACCACATGGAACAGACCCAGTCCTTCCAAAGGTCCAAGGTGATGACGCTTGGGCTTCCTGGGCTTAGTTCTCCATATTCAGCCACTCCTCCTGGTGCTGTTACTTCGCTTGTTGTTTTTTGTACTGTCCATTTTTGTTTTTCCTTAACTTGCACTAAGGTCCTTTTTTTTTTCTTTTTTTTTCCTTTTTTTTTTTTTTGGTGAGGCAATCGGGGTTAAGTGACTTTCCCAGCATCACGCTGCTAGTAAGTGTCGCCACCTAGCTGCCCCTGTAAGCTCCTTTTCCAGGGCTGCCTGTGCCAGACTTTTTATTATCCCCTGGATTAGAGCCATCCAGTAATGGCCCTAAAACGATTTAAATGGTGGAAAGTTCTCTAGATGACCTTTAGGTCTTTACCTTTAAGGAGTAAACAGGAGCAGCATCTACCTCAGACAGGCTAAGCTAATTTTTCCTTAAAAGGTAGTGGAAGTCCTCAAAATTTGATTTGTCCAGGCTACTAAGGCTCACACCACTGACATGGTGGTCTGGGCTCCCGAGTACAAAACCCGGCAACCATAGACTCAAAGGCTCCTTCCTCAGGTTTGATACATTTCTGATCAGTGGCTCACCATGTCAAATGCAGACGCAGAGGAGCTGTGCTCAATGAGTCACTGTGTTCTTGCTGGACATACTATGGTCTATGAATGAGTGTTTTTCATTTTGCCCCAATCCTGAACATGAACTAGCAGACCAGTAAATACTGGCTCAGGCCTGACTCAGACAATATTATTCCATCTACTGTGGCAAGTTGCAACTCCTCCACACCCTTGCACTCATCCCGTGAGGTTACTGTGTACGTATCTTTCCATAAATATTGTCTATAAGGTCCAACCAGAGGTATTCCTCTGCCTGTCCTATTATCCTATAATCTCCTGTTATCCCTTATTACATTGGGGGTCCCAAAGTAGTGTTCAGACTGTCGGGGTTTTTTTCTTTCTTGCCATATGATTGGCCCACCTTTTCTTCCAGTTATACTTGTCCTCAACAATGCCTTCTAGTTATCTATATCAATTAAATCTGCTAGTGATTCAGTCCCTATTGCTAATTTGGAATCATCATTGCCCATTGTATTTGACCTGAGTTGTGTTGGCTTTAAGGGATATAATTTATATTGTTGTAGTCCTTGTATATATTCTTTTAGTTTTGTTTTCAGTTGGCTTTTTTTTTAGTCCATCAGATACCTATTCTGTTTAACATATATTTTTTTTCATTTTATGGATACTTTTGTTTTTAAATAACAATCATTTGGGGAAATGCAATACAATAATACATTCAGTACTTTTATTAGGAAAAACAGTTAAATAAAAACCCATGTCTGACAGTATATGCAATATTCTACATTAACAGTTTACCACCTCTGCAACCAAAAGAAGAAGGCATATTTCTCCATCTTTTCTTTGAGGCCAAAATTGGACTTGGGACATGGCTGGGATGTTTTATCCATTTAGAGGACCAGGAAGTTGCATCAGGAAAGCTGAGGCTAATTAGGTCCCCAGGATAGCTGTGCTTCCTTTAGGTAAAGCCTTCCCATGTTGGGAGTAGGAGGAAAGAAACTGTGTCAGGGAAGTGCTGGTTCTATCACAACCTCCTTGGGGAACAAACTCAGAAGTGGTTCACTGGATCAAAGCAGCAGTGGGGAACCTGTGGCCTTGAGGCCACATGTGGCCCTCTAGGTCCTCCAGTGTGGCCCTTTGACTGAACCCAAACTTCTCTTTGGATTCCTTTCACAGAATCTGTTCCAAATGGTTTTCCATAATGGCTGGATTAATTCATAGCTCCACCAAGTGCCCTATTGTATCTGTTATCCTTGCTCCTCAGATAATTATAAATTTCCTGTGTCATCTTTATCAGTCTGAAAAGCATTAAGTGGAACCCTAGGATTGCTTTAGTTTTTAATTATTAGCAATTTAGAGCATTTTTAATATGATTTTTTTTTATAGCTTAGATTTCTTCCTTTTAAAACTTCCTGTTCATATGCTTTGTTTTATTGCAGAATGGTTATTGGTCTTAAAATTTTGAATCAGTTCCTTATGCATCTTAGAAATAAGACCTTGATCAGAAAATTTTGTTGCAAAGACTTTTTCCCCAATTACTCATTTCCCTTCTAATTTTTGCTATCTTAGATTTTTTTTGTGCAAAATCTTTTAAATTTTATAGATCAAAAATGTTCATTTTATCTTGTGTGATCCTCCCTTTCACTTTAGTTATATCATTGTAATTTCCCAATGCCACTCCATCAATAGAACCCTCTCAGTTAACAAAGAAGTACAAGTCAGAAGTACATACAGACACACTAACCATGTCTTAACATATGCCTTATTCTATACTAGTAGTCTGCCTCTTCTTTATTGAGATATATTTTAATCATCAGTCTTCTGAAGTCAATATCTGTCAATACACTGATGTGAATTTTGATTTTTTGTGCAATTTTCCTTTACATTATTGTTGCCATTGTATATCATGTTCTCTTGGTTCTGCTTATTTTGCCTGAATTAGTTCATAATCTTCCCAAGTTTCTCTGACTTGATAATCCTTGTTTATTATGGTATAACAACATTCCATTGCATTCATATAACACAATTTGTTCAGCCATTCCCCCAGTCAAAAGATACCTACTGTGTTTCTTGTTTTGTTTTTAGTGCCAGAAAAAGTACTACTATAAAAATGTTGTTGGGGCAGCTAGGTGGCGCAGTGGATAGAGCACCAGCCCTGAAATCAGGAGAACCTGAGTTCAAATCCGGCCTCAGACCAAACACTTGACATGTACTAGCTGTGTGACCCTGGGCAAGTCACTTAACTCTAATTGCCTAAAAAAAAAATGTTGTTGAATATGGGACCTGTCTCAAGTCTCCTTGGGATAAATGCTTAGTAGTGATATCAATGGTCAAAGGGTACAGGAAGTTTAATAATTTTCCTGGCATATTTCTGAAATGTTTTTCCAAACAGTTGAACAACAGATGTGTTAGCATGCCTGTTTTCCCATAGCCCCACCAACTTTGATTATTTCCATATTTTATCTTCTTGGCCAATTTTCTCGGTAAGAGATGAAACTTCAGAATTGTTTTTATTAATATTTCTTTTCTTATTAGTGTAATACTTTGTTGCCTGGCATGTGAAACTTGGGGAATTACAATAGTGACCATAGTCCAAAATGACCATGCTGCCAGTGGGATGGCGGTATTATTTAGTGAGAGGGTGTAATATCTGAGTTGTCCACCAGGTGTTACTCTCCTGAAGCACTACTAAACCCAACTTGCACATTTATGCCATAGATACAGAATCTTCCTAAAGGCTGAAGTATCTCCTCTGGACACCAGAGGGTACTCAGCCCTCAAAGGCCTAAACTGCTCCTTATATTACCACAGGGCACAGTTTGAGGCCCTCATGCTGAGCACTGCCCTGGCCAGATTTAGAATTTATTAAGTGGATTAAATAGAATTAAAGAGGGGGAGGGAAAGGATGTACCAGTGAAATTTCAGCAAAAGTTCAAGGTTTGCTGAAGCTAACAAATACATCCTTCAGCTGCAAAATAGATATTTCTTGCCTTAGAAGACAACTAGGTGGCACAGTGGAGAGAGCTACTGGGCCTGAAATCAGGAAGACCTCAGTTCAAATCCTGCCTAAGACATTCCCTAGCTATGTGACTCTGGGCAAGTCACTTAACCCTGTTTGCCTCGGTTTCCTCATCTGTAAAATGAGCTGGAGAAGGAAACGGCAAACCACTCCAGTCTCTTTTCCAAGAAAACCCCAAATGGGGTCACGAAGAGTCAAACGCCACTGAACAACAGCAATGAAAGGTGGAAGACTTGAATATTTTAATTGCAGGAATCGTTTGCCTGTCAGATCTATGGAGAAGGGAATAATTTATGAGCAAACAAGAGACAGAAAACATTATGAAATGCAAAATGGATAATTTTGGCTACAGTAAATTTAAAAGATTTTGCACAAACAAAGCCAATGTAACCAAGATTAGAAGGAAATCAGAAAGCTGGGAAACAACTCTTTTAGCAAGTGTCTCTGATAAAGGCTTCATTTCTAAAATATATAGAGAATTGAATCAAATTTGTAAGAATATAAGTCATTTCCCAATTAATAAATGGTCAAAGGATATGAACAGGCAGTTTTCAGATGAAGAAATTAAAGCTGTCTATAGTCATTTGAAAAAATGCTCTAAATCACTATTGATTAGAGAAATGCAAATTAAAACAACTCTGAGGTATCACCTCACACCTATCAGATTGGCCAATATGATAAAAAAGGAAAATAAAAATGCTTAAGATGATGGGGGGAAATTGGAACACTAATGCATTGTTGGTGGAGTTGTGAACTGATCCAACCATTCTAGAGAACAATTTGGAACTATGCCCAAAGGGCTATAAAACTGTGCACACCCTTTGATCCAGCAATACCACTGCTAGGTTTATATCCCAAAGAGATCATAAAAAAGGGAAAAGGACCTACATGTACAAAATATTTATAAAAGCTCTTTTTATGGTGGCAAAGAATTGGAAATTGAGGAGATGCCCATCAACTGGGGAATAGCTGAACAAGTTGTGGTATATGAATGTAATGGAATATTACTGTGCTATAAGAAATGATGAGCAGGCAGATTTCAAAAAACCTAGAAAGACTAGCATGAACTGATGCTGAATAAAGTGAGCAGAACCAGGAGAACATTGTACACAGTAACAGCAACATTGTACAATGACCAATTTGGATAGATTTAGCTCTTCTAGCAATACAATGATCTAAGACAATTCCAAAAGACTCATGATGGAAAATACTATCAATATCCAGAGAAAGAACTTTGGAGTCTGAATGCAGATTGAAGCATATTATTTTTTCTTTTTTTTCCCATTTTGTTCTGATTTTTCTTTCACAACACAATTAACATGGAAATATGTTTAATATGATTGTACATCTAAAGCTTATATCAGATTGCATTCTGTCTCGGGGAGTGGGGAGGGGATGGATGGAGAGAGAAAAAGAAAATTTAGAACTCCAAAACTGATTAAAGTGAATGTTGAAAACTATCTTTACATATAATTGGAAAAAATAAAATACTATTAAATGGGGGGGGGGAGAATATCTTACTTGCTGATAAAAAAAAAAGTTGAAAGACTTGAATACTTTCATTGTATATGAAAAAGCCAGAAAGACAATGAACATGCTTCCAGGCCACAGACTATATTCACACTTTCATCCCTAGCCACACATCTGGAGAAGATTTTCAGAATTGTGAGGGAGGTGGAAATGACTGAACTGAAACTGGCTTTTGAGCCAGGAAGAATTTGTTGATGAAATAGGCAAGGCTCCTCCCAGAGGTGATAACAAACAACTTCAGAGTTGAGGCTCTGAAAGAAACAAATAAAGCAAGTTTCCACCCAACCTAAGATGAAGGTCATTGGCTTAGCTGAAAGAACTTCGTTCATTCATACAAGCTCCAACTGAAGAAGTGCTGAATGACTTTGAGTCCAGCTAGTGGCTAAAGGTGGGAAAAGAACACAGCTACTGATGGAGCCATGGGACCTGGATGCCTAAAGCCCCTGAACTTTCCCATACTGGCCTTTTGCCTGAGGCATTTGGTGCATCTCAGCCCACCTAGATACTCAATAATCCTTTTAACTGCCCTTTCACTGTGGCTCTCCTTCCACTTAACTCCTTTCCTTGTCTACACCTGGCCCACCCCAGGCCATTTACCTCTCCTTAATCCCATCTTGATCCTTTCTGTCTTGCCCCTGGGCCACCCTAGGCTATTTAACATCCCTTAATCCCATCCAGATCTTCTCACTGTCTATTCTTGTATATAAGTACCAATCTTACACCCATTAAAATGGCTCAGATTCACTTAGAATCTATCCCTCTTTTAAATAAACTTCTCTACTTTTACTGAAAGGAGGCTCGAGTGGTCGGAATTCTTTTAAGGCTTACGCCTTTTACCCTTGTATTTTGGGGTTCCCAGCACCCCCAATCACAACAGCTAACAAGCAAAGAATGATGCTAGAAGATCAAAGGATTGACCAGTACAGCAGAAAGACCACACATTAGAAGGAGAAAGCCCAAACTCCACACCGAGGAAGAACAAGCCCAGGTGAGCAACTGGTCCATGGGAGACACTCACATGCCCTGTGCAAGAGGTGCCTATATGTGTGCCCCATTAGAATTATACTATGATAATAATTTTTCATTCTTTATTTCCTTTTATTAATTTATTCCATTCCTCCTGAAACATTTTGACTAACTGAAACCTGTTTTTTGTTAATATTAACATTTCCTAGCTAAATCCTGACTCACAGGATGTTAATATTAAGGTAAGACTTTTTGACAGTCCTCAGATAAGTGAAAGAGGAAATGTGAGCTTCCTAAGGTCATTAAGCTACTATTTGTGAAGGGATTCTCCTGGCTCTGACTCCATAGTTATTTTTGAGGAATGTAAATCTCCCCTCTCAATCAGCCCATTTTAATTTATC
The DNA here is from genome assembly GCF_003287225.1 of Phascolarctos cinereus. NCBI lineage: Eukaryota > Metazoa > Chordata > Mammalia > Diprotodontia > Phascolarctidae > Phascolarctos > Phascolarctos cinereus. The sequence goes on from NW_027555514.1 coordinate 185,718,137, forward strand.
AGTTTACCTGGAGAATCTGTTTAACTAGGTTTGTCTCTTTAGGGATATATCACATTATGATTGTTTAAGGTTGTTCAATGTTTATGACCTAAGGGGATGTACTAGCTTGCTATATGTCAAAAATTATCTGTCTCTCTGATGTAATTTTGTCTATGAAAAGACTCTCAATCTTGGTTCAGGGTTATTTTTCCAAATTTTGAACCTGTACTTAAACATGATTAAAAACCTACCTCTATAATTTTTGCATTGGGGTAGATTTATTCAGCAGCAGTAACCTACTACATGAACTCAAAGGGGAAAAACAGCTTTCATCACTGTACTTTAAGTTTATGCTCACTCCTCTCCACTTCTGGACTCTCGGTGTATTTGTAGAAGAGCATCCCTCTGGTGTTGGGGAAAATGCTTTGTAACAACAGTTCTTACTGTGCTATCTGAATACATACTAAAGAAGAAATGCTTTTTTAAATTTTGTTTTCTTTGCTGGGGCTAAGTGACTTGCCTAGGGTCACACAGCTAGTAAGTGTCAAGTGTCTGAGGTCCGATTTGAACTCAGGTCCTTCTGACTCCAGGGCCCATGCTCTATCCAATCTGCCACCTAGCTGCCCCAAGAAATGCTTTTTTAAAAAATAAAGAGCAAATGCTAAAGAATTACATCTACTGGTTGATTGTTAAAAGGGAGCACACTGCTTGGGGACTCACGAGCTAGCATTTAGGAAGATGGCCACCCAGAGAGTTACCTCTAGGACACTGGGAATAGTAACAGCCACCCTTCTAGGGACCCAATAGGCCAGTAATGATGTGAGATAATTACAAAATATTGTTCAAAATATATAGCTCTAGAGTCCTTGTCCCACATCTAGACTTTCTTCTCTATGGTTCCTCCCTCCTCCCCCATCCCATTCTCAGGATTCAGTCAACATTCAGTGCTTCATAGATTATTGAACATAGCAAAAAAAATTAAGGAAAAGACAGAACTTTTTGGAGAAATCCACCTCCAGCCATCTCTCAGAACCTCCTCCAGATGTCCTCCCAGTTCTTCTGATGTGACCAGTGAATACGTAAACCATAAGCTCCCCACAGATTATGAATAGGGAGAAAGTGCATTTGTTTCCAGGACCTCATCTCTTGACCAAGACTGAGAAAGCAAAGAGAATGTGTTGGGAGAAAAGTCCTCCTGACTTCAGTGACCAACTGACAGTGTTCTCAAGAGCTGACATTTTCGGGACTCAGGATCCTCTCCTCCTTACACTCCAGCCTCCCCTTCTTCTTTGCTGAAGAATTTGCAGGGTCCTTGTTAGTCACTGCATGAATAAGCCAGCGCAGAGTACAGACAAGCAGATACACTATAAAGTTTATCCACTCAAGTGTGTGACACACACTATCAACAGGTGATGGACATGTGCATATATATGACACACATATATGTACACATATGCACATATTTATGTATATATGTATATATACATTATATATACATATGTATGGACATTCACATACAAATACATATATATAGACACACACGCACACACACACACACACACACACACACACACACACACTCTGTCCTCCTGAGATATGTGACCCAGAGAGTTTGGGTAAGATAGGGCATACAGGCAGACATGCCTTATCAGTCCTGAGTAAGAGCAAATAGAGTATTTAAGCAGAAAAAGGTAAAAAAACAAAGATGCTTAAATTATTACAAAAGAAAGAGTGTGTTCTTTAGTGTAGCCATTTATACTGGACCAAAGGAAACAGTATCTTCTTTGTCAGTTAGTTAATCAACATTTGTTAAGCCTCTACAACAGACCTTATTAGACAGTATAAAGGAAAGGGAATGGGTTCCTAGAACTATTCAAAATCCTATGAAGAGTTTTCTTTTGTAACATAAATCAATTAGGTGGAAAGGAGGTATCGAAGGAGATATTCAGGATGAGCCATAGGGCATCACACAGAAAGTAAAAGAAATGGTGGCAGAGTAAAAGCAGGGACTCACTTGAGCTCTCTCCCAAACCCCTCCAAATACTTGTAAAAAATGACTCTAAACAAATTCTAGAGCAATATAACCCACAAAAAGACAGAGTGAAACAAATTTCCAGCTCAAGACAACCAGGAGGTCCACAGGAAAGGTCTGTTGCGGTGGGTTGGGAGAGGAACGCAGTTCAGCGTGGGCTGCACTGGCAAAGATGGGGCCAGAGGAAACCCAGAACAGGCCTCAGGGGGCTGAATCATGGGCAGCTGTGGTGGTTTCCAGAATTCTCAACCCACAAACACCAAAGACAACTTAGAAGGTCAGTGGGAAAGTTCTGTTGGACCTGGGTGAAAGAGGAGCATGGGCCAGACTTGGCCCTAGAGCAGCCCCAGGATGGCGGCCACAGTGGCAGCAGCTTCTTCCAAAGGCCTTGGTCCAGAGACAGTGGGGGCATCAAGCAGTTGATCAGAGTGGGATTGCACAATCTCTTTGCTGGCACTAAGGCAGGATTCTCTTGCTTTACCCATGCTTGGATCTGGGTCCCAGTCCTGGGTGGCAATCTTGGGGTGAGGAAGAGCACTGGCATAGCAGAGCTTGTGGCAGCAGTAGAAAGGAAACCATCCTCACAGTTCCAGGGCAGAAGAGAGTGTTTGTGATCACTCACAGACCAGAGCACAGGCCAGGAGAGGAGTAAACACCTCTCCTTAGATCATACCACCTTGGAAGAATTGGAATTTTATAGATCCTTAAAATTATCTCTGAAAACAGCTGCACAAAACCCTTGAAGCTTGGGACAATACACCCTCCACCCTGGAAGCAGAGCCTACCTTAACAAAGAGTTAAAAAGTCAAGTAACTGGCTGGGAAGATGAGCAGAGGAAAAAAAACTCAGACTATAGAATCTTATTTTGGTGACAAGTAAGATCAAAACATACAACCACAAGGAGACAACAAAGTCACTGAAAGGGACTCAGAGCTCTCACCACTTGATGGAGGGTACTGCTGATGGGGCATTAATGATGGACCCCTAAAAGGCCCTGGCTCACATGGCCCAGGTCTCTGGCTTAAAAGAGTCCCTCATGAAGAGGGACAGTTCATTTTGTTATATTGTATTTTTCATATATACATATATATTTGTTATATTCTGGACATATATATAACTATTTTCAGCAATAAAAAGATGTTATGATTACCGAGACTGTTAGACTTGTTTCTCCAAAAAGCAGAGGCATATTTTAACTGTCCCAGGTTAACATTTGTCAACTGGTAACGATTCCTCTGCAAGCTAGTCTCTGACAATCTCAGTCTGACGGCACTCATTCCCTACCACCACCACCTCCCATTTCTTTCATGGCAACCTAAAAGTTTATCTCTCAAAGAAAGCAGCTGTTCTCTTGTACCCTTAAGGGTCAGCAATCACATTGGAAAATGAATTTGCCATAGTTTCCCAGACTGCAGAGAGTTCAAATCTCAAGAGAAGTGGACAGAAAGAAAAGGCTGCAAATCCTGGAGAGTGATTTTCAGATTTCATGCTCCACTCATTTTAATCACATAGCTTCCTTCCAATCTTGATCATCTCAAGACTGTAAAGTTTCCCACATCTCACAGATTATTTCATTTTGTGAGAACTTCCTGGGCCTTGCCACAGAGATATAGAAACCACACTACATTAACAATTTGAAGCATTTTAATATGGCTGTCAATCATTTGCCTTTCTTTTATTTTTGTTTTTTTGAAAACTGTTCATATCCTTTGACCACTTGTCTGTTGTATAGCATCTTTTGGTCATATATATCTACACACACACACACACACACACACACACACACACACACACACACATATCTATCTATTACATATACATATACATATTTGTATCAATTCCCTACATATCTATCCCTATATATGTTTTATCAGACATATCTGACAGAAAGATTTTTTCCCCATTGGGCAGTTTATCTAATTCTAGTTACATTGATTTTTTTTCATGCAAATGCTTTTTAGTTTAATGTAATAAAAACTATCCCTTTTGTCTTTTGTAATTTCCTTTACTTTTAGTTATGAAGTTTCCCCCAATGCATAGATCTGAAAGGTACCTCTTATTTTTCTCTGGCTTTAAAAAAAATTGTGGCCTTTTATGTTAAGATCACTTATCTATTTGGAGCCCAACTGCTTTCCAATTTTCCCAGCAGTTGTTTTTGAATACAGAGTTTGTGCTCTAGTTTTTACCAAACACTAAGTTATCCCATTTTATTGCTTCTGGATTCTGTTAATCTAGTCTGTTCCACTAATTTATTTCAATGTTTTAACCAAAACTAAACAGTATTGATTATTATGGCCTTATAATATAGTTTGAAATCTGGTGATGCTATGCCTCTTGTTTCTTCATTTAATGAAAGTCTTAAGATTTTTGACTTTCAGTTATTCCAAATACTGTTATCAACTTGTCTAGTTCTACAAAGTAACCCCTTGGGAGTTCTGATAACATCCAAGGTTATAATTGTTACGTTTATTTTTCTTTCTATCAAACCCTATAATAAATAAATACATACACTCACATATATACATATATACATACATACATGCATACATATAAATGTATGTGTATGTGTATATATATGTATATATATAAATTACATACGTAAAATCAGCTCTGCAGTTTGTTTTACTTGAAACAATCTAGTCCCCGTCTCTATCTTTCCACAGAGAACACACACACACACACAGTACATACAAGAAGTACTAGTTGAGAGGCAAAGTGCTGAGGTTAATAAAGAGCTTCAAAGCCAAGAGGACCAGAAATCAAGCATTGCCTTTGACACATGCTAGTTGAGCAAATGATATAACGTCTCAGTCCTATAGAAAATTCTTCATGATTATACATTGCAGAAAAAGTGCTGACCTGACGTAGTGGAAGGAGTTTTCATAACCCGGCAGTTCCCCATAATAATGAAATCACAGATCTAGGCCCTATCCAGCACCAATTTCCTGCATGATTGCTAGAAGCAGTCAGATCCCAATTTCCATTCACTATCATCCAATATGACCCACCAAAAAGCCCAAACCAAGATTCTTTGGTTCTACTAAGTGCCACACACTATATTAGATGGAATCACAAAGACAAAAATGAAGCAGTACCTAATCTCAAGGAGCTTACTTACATTCTATACCCATGAAGCTAATCCTCAAGACCCACCTTCCTCCAAATCACTATTTCCCTACTTCAACCATGAGAATCACATTCTGATCCAGTCCTGCTAACTTACAACAAATGTTGTAGTCCAGGCCCGACTCAGGAGGGTCTGGTGGTTCAAGTTCAATACTGGAACAAAAAGGAGAAATTTATAGACCATTTAATACTTAACAAAAAGAAACTTGCTGAGCCACAGCATGAAGAGGATGTTCAGCAAGGATGTAATAATGATTCACTTGTCTTGTCTCCTTTCTGCATTTGCCATGGTGTCCTGCTAGTGCCAAGGGAGGAATACCTGACTTCTTTTACATGGGCTTTTGTACTTAGGCCACCAGGAACCCTGTGTCAATAGTTCAAGCCTTAGTCCCCTGGGCCAAATAAATCTCAAGGATGGTTTTAATTCCTTTTATGGAAAAACTAGTCTAGCCTGATATGGGACAAAGTCAGCAACATGTTGGTGAATGTTTAACAACCAACTCTCCAAAAACTTAGGACACATTTTTAAGGTTAATTTGAATTATTAACATTTTTGGCATCACTTTCTTAAGTCTAGACCAGGGGTGGGGAACCTATGGCCTTGAGGCCACATGTGGCTCTCTAGATCCTCAAGTGCTGCCCTCTGACTGAACCCAAACTTCACATTTTCCCCCTTAGGAGGATATCATCATTATGTTATCCCACCACAAATACAGATTAAAATTGTAAGATGTTCATCACTGCATCCTATTACAGTAACTCAGAAATGTTCCATTATCAATCTATTTAATAGATTTAGTACTGTACTTATAAAACTTCTTAATTATAGAAATTTGCTATAAAAGGAAAAAGAGGGAAATAGTTATAACAATGCCATATATCATAACAGAGGGAAAAATTCCCTTACCTCTGTTCGATTCCAGGCATAAGTCATATCTGACAGCCAATCATGTAGTTACAAGTGTTAAAAGCAGGGCTCAGTATTAACCAGGTGGGAATTTTCTTTTTCAGAAAGGAAATAACACAATGGGGGAAAAGCGTCAGGAAGATGCTACCTAGGCCATGCCATGGTTGTCCCCAAAACTCTTCCCAGGTATAGGCATCTGCCTTTAGCAGTTCCCAGACTGTAGCACATGCTGTTTTCTACTATTGGCTTCATGACAATTCAAACAACTATTCCTGTAATCAAAGCTCAAAACAATAGTAAATTATACTCCCAGGAATTTTACCTTAAATAGTAAAATTTCACTAGCCACAACTTAGAGCTTGAATACCTTTCCTGATCTTTCCCTTACATTTAACATTTCATTTATCCTTTACTTGTAAATTAAAACTACCCATATTCTGGGGCTTCAGACATGCAGCTAATACATAAGAGTTGACTCATCATTAATATGTTGAAATTATACCTTTAAATCACCCTATACATTTTCATAATAGCCAAGATTTTGAAATGAAAATTTACTATTATAGTAAATGTTATTATTGTTATCATTATCATTATTATTACTACCTGTTTATAATTAAATATACCTCATTAAATGTTCAACAATTTTCAAATTATCTAAGTTTTTTTATCACATCCTTTTAAAAGCCTGACTCATATGCAACAAAATCCAGATTAAAAATTGCTTTGTCTAGTACCATTTCTGTTTTACGATGGTCTTTCAAATTTTACAATATAAAAGAATTTAGAAATACAATAATAACTAAAACAACAAACTTCAGATGACATCAATTGCATTTCCATATTATCACATATAGAAATCACTGATCTTATTGCTTTGGCATTTTAAAAATATTTTAAAGATATCAAGTATGGAACAATTACATTAAACTAGAGAAATAATAATAATGTAGTGCTTAGCATATGCCAGTCATTGTGTTAAACACTTTACAATTACATCAATTTGATCTCACAACAACCATTATTATTTTTCTCTTTATAAATCAAGAAAGTGGTGCAGAGATAAAATAACTTGCCATAAATTACATAACTAATACATTTCTGCAACTGGAACTGAGAAGGGTGGGCTTACCAAGGGTAGAGGCTAGCTGGCTCCCCCACCTTGTACTGCCATGCTAGGCACTGCTAGGGGTACCCGGACATCAGACAACAACTGAGTGGGACCTGCAGAAGGCTGGCCCTGCCCCAGAGACATTGACTGACTTGGTTTTGGAGGGTGCAGAAGAGGGCACTGTGTAGGGATGGGATGGGCTACAGGATGCCAAGGGCTACTGGGTCATTGGGGCTACTGCCAGTGGGGCCCCTGCTATGGCTTCCCTCCTCCTTGTGCCAAGTGGGGAAGGGTGATTTAAGTTTCCCTACAATTCTCCAGCATTCTCTTTTCTTAATCTGATCCGAGATGAGAGGGATTAACAGGGAGACATGGGCTGTTAGCAATCCCCATACTGAGATACACTCATGACTCTGGGCAGAGGGAGTGGGAAAGGCAGAGCGGTTTACTTAACTCTCCAAAGTCTTAGGAGTTCTCTCCTGTAATCTAAAAATGATTAATTTCAAGTAAAAAAATACTTGAAATACTAAACAACTTCAGCAAAGTTGCAGGCTATAAAATAAACCCACATAAATCATCAGCATTTCTACATATTACCAACAAAGCCCAACAGCCAGAGATAGAAAGAGAAATCCCATTTAAACTTACTGTAGACATTACAAAATATTTAGGAGTCTACCTCCCAAAACAAACCCAGGAACTCTATGAACACAATTACAAAATACTTTTTACACAAATAAAATCAGATCTAAATAATTGGAAAAACATCAGTTGCTCATGGGTAGGCCGAGCTAATATAATAAAAATGACAATCCTACCTAAGCTAATTTACTTATTTAGTGCCATACCAATCAAACTACCAAAAAATTATTTTATAGAGTTAGAAAAAATAACAAGATTCATTTGGAAAAACAAAAGGTCCAGAATATCAAAGGAACTAATGAAAAGAAATGCAAGGGAAGGTGGCCTAGCAATTCCAGATCTTAAATTGTATTATAAAGCAGCAATCATCAAAACTGCTTGGTACTGGCTAAGAAATAGGGAGGTGGATCAGTGGAATAGGTTAAATATGCAAGACACAGTAGTCAATGACTATAGTAATCTATTATTTGATAAACCCAAAGACCCCAGCTTCTGGGATAAGAACCCACTCTTTGAAAAAAACTGCTGGGAAAACTGGAAAAGAGTATGGCAGAAACTAGGCATAGACCCAAATCTCACACCATATACCAAAATAAAGTCAAAATGGGTTCATGACTTAGATATAAAGGCTGATACATAAGTAAACTGGGAGAACAAGGAATAGTTTACCTATCAGATCTATGGAGAACAGAAGAATTCATGACCAAACAGGAGATAGAGAACATTATGAAAAGCAAAATGGATAATTTTGATTACATTAAATTGAAAAGTTTTTGCACAAAGCCAATGCAACTAAGATTAGAAGGAAGGTAGAAAATTGGGAAAGAATTTTTACAACCAGTCTCTCTGATAAAGGCCTCATTTCTAAAATATATAGAGAATTAAGACAAATTTATAAGAACACAAGCCATTCCCCAATATAAATGGTCAAAGGATATGAACAGACAGTTCTCAGATGAAGAAATTAAAGCCATCTATAGTCATATGAAAAAATGCTCTAAATCGTTATTGATTAGAGAAATGCAAATCAAAACAACTCTGAGGTACCACATCACACCTATCAGATTGGCCAACATGACAAAACAGGAAAATGATAAATGTTGGAGAAGATGTGGGAAAATTGGAACACTAATGCATTGTTGGTGGAGTTGTGAAATGATCCAACCATTTTGGAGAACAATTTGGAACTATGCCCAAAGGGCTACAAAAATGTGCATACCCTTTGATCCAGCAATAGCACTTCTAGGGCTATATCCCAAAGAGATCAAACAAATGGGAAAAGGACCCACATGTACAAAAATATTCATAGCAGCTCTTTGTGTGTTGGCAAAGAATTGGAAATTGAGAGGATGCCCATCAACAGGGGAATGGCTGAGCAAGTTGTGGTATATGAATGTAATGGAATACTATTGTGCTATAAGAAATGATAAACAGGCTGACTTCAGAAAAACCTGGAAAGACCTTTATGGTCTGATGCTGAGTGAAGTGAGCAGAACCAAGAGGACTTTGTACACAATAACAGCCACATTATGCGATGACTAATATTGTTAAACTGAACCATTCTCAGCATTACAAGGATCTAAGACATCTCCAGAGGCCTCAGGATGGAAAATGCTGTTCACATCCAAAGAAAGAACGATGGAAGTCGAATCGCTATCACTTATTTTTACCTTCTGCTGAGTTTTGTTTCATCTTTCTGATGGTTCCTCCTATTGTTTTTAATTTTTACTTACAACTTCACTAATGTGAAAATATGTTTAATGGGTATGTAAATGTAAAGCCTATAACAGATTGTGTGCCGTCTTGGGGAGGGGCGGGGGGAAGAAGGGGGAGAAAAATTTTCAACTCAAAAGCATATAGAAGTGATTGCTGATAAATCAAAATAAATTAATTTAAAAAAATAATAAATTTTTTTTAAAAGACAAACAGAATTAGGCTGTATGCATGTTTATTTCTCTCAAAGCAGGAGGGCATGCATATGAATGGATGGGAGCTGCAGTTGTAACTGAGCTCATTTTGGGGTTAGGCTGCACAGATTAGAAAGCCAGGAAGCAAAGAAAAGCCCCTGACTCAGGATGTCTGGCCTTCTGTCAGCTAAGATTACAGTTTCCATAAAGCAAGGAAGTGCTTCTGACCCACAATGTCTATGCAAGCTTTATCTAGCCTTGTGGTTGCTGACATAGCAAGAGGATTTTCAGGTTCATTCAGAGAGCATCACAAAGCATTACTGGTATATCAGTCCAGAAGGGCTCAAATTGTTCTCTCCGATTGGCCAGTCCGGGTTTTCAGCTTTCTTCAGGTGATGAGGGGCTCAAGTAGATCTCACAGGACTAAACCATCTTTAATTGAGATAACAGGAGAGCAAACCTGCCATCCTGAGGGATGTCTGATGAGTGCACAGCAGTTGATTTTCCAATTCCAAGACCCATACAAAAGCTTCTTATACATTTAGGAGCAGAGGGGAAAGAGGTAGTATGAGGTAGCAAGGCCTGATCATGAGACCCCAGTGACCCACGGCAATCCAGGCAAGGAAAGCCATTTCATTCTGGCTGTTTTGCCCTTCAAGGCATGAATCCCAATAGAAGGGGGCAAGAACACTAGCAATTTAGATCCAGCTTGACCTGGGTTCCTTTACAAATCTCAAGTGGGGACTTGGGTGTGGTTCAGCGCAACCTAATGGACATTATTTTAAGGGTAGGGACGTAAGTACACTACTGGAATGCATGACATTGCCAGGATGATTAAGGGACAGTGTCTGTTAGCATTACATCTGGTATTAACAATTTCCTGTCAGTGGTGTTTGCCAGATTCCAAAGTAACCCAAAAATTTAGCGAACAGCTCTTGAGAGCCAGTTCAAGCTAGATCTAACACACTCCTGGAGGGCCTTAGAAAAAGAGCCTAATCCACGTATCTGGAGCCCTAGCAAATAATGCTTCTACCCCAAAAGATCATGCTAGCAAAACGCATGTGTGAATTTATACTAAACCATGGGCATGCTAGCCATAGCTCTTCTTGGCATATGATAAATTGTGGTGACTGTCCCAGGCTCTGTGTTTTGGGGACCCTCTGAATTGCCACAGGTAACAACAGATGACTAAAAAGTGACTCAGGCAGTTGGCAGAAGGTGGCTTTACTAACGTTAAATGATCTCAGGTTCATATATTCCCTTGGTCTTTTCTTAATCATCCTCCTCCTTGATTTCTATAGTATCTAACACTGTTGACCACTCCCTCTCCCCAACAATATCTCCTCCCTGGTTTTTATGACTCTGCTTTCTCCTAGTTCTCTTCATACCTGTCTGGCAACTCCTCACACTCCTTTGCTTGGGTGTACCACCCTTTTTATGGGTATAACTCAGGGATCTGTCCTGAGTTCTCTCCTCTTCTTGCTCTACACTTTTTCTCTTGACATTAGTTCCCACCAGTTGAATTATTATTTCTATGCTGACAATTTTTACATCTATAGATTTCTATATCAAGCCCTAATCTCCAGAACTTGACTACAATCCAGCTTTATCAACTGCCTAAGGGTCATCTTCAACAGGCTGTTCCATAGGAACCTCAAATTCAGAATGTCCAAAACAGTTCTCATTATCTTTCCCTTAAAATTCCTCTTATTCCTATTTCTTTGTGGCAGGGGCATGTTATTCTGTGGAGGCAAACTCAAGCAGAGTTGTTGATGGAGAACCAGGAAGGCTATAAGCCCTAGATAAAGGAAAGCACTGGGAGGAGAATAATGCTCAGAGGCAACTGAAGGTGAGTTAAGGAGGTACAGAGTATAAAAACCTGAGTCATTCTTTGTGGTGATAAGATTTAAGGTGATCAGCTTATCTTGGCAGGGATGGAGTCAAAGCCAAGCAGAGCTGCTGTTGGAGAATGGAGTTACAGGTTCACTCTTGCTCATCTGGCATCCCATCAATTGCAAAGTCTTGCCCACTTCCATCTTCACAATAGCTCTTGCTAACAGGGCCAACACCCTAGTTCATGCCCTCATGACCTTCTGTAGTAGCCTCCTTTATTTTCTATATGGCATTTAATTTTTTCCCAATTACATGCAAAGATAATTTTAACATTCATTTTTCAAAATAAAATTTTGAGTTCCAAATTTTTTCCCTTCCCTTCTCTCCCTCCTTCCTAAGATGGCAAACAATGTGATATAGTTTATATATGTGCAATCATGTAAAACCTATTTCCACATTAGTCATGTTGTGAAAGAAAAAACAAACCAAAAGAAAAAAAAATATGAAAAAAATAAAGTGAAAAATAGTACGCTTCATCCCTAGAAATATTATAGACAAATTCCAGAGTTCCCAGGTCAAGTAGAAAATATTGCAAGCAGCCAGAAAGAAACAATTTAAGTACTGTGGAGACACAATCAGGATAAGACAAGATTTAGCAGCTTTTACATTAAGGGACTGGAGGACTTGGAATATGATATTCCAGAGGGCAAAGGAGATAGGATTACAACCAAGAATCACCTACCCAGCAAAACTGAGTATAATCCTTCAGGGGAAAAAATGGACATTCAGTGAAATAGAGGACTTTCAAGCATTCATGATAAAAAAGACCAGAGCTGAATATAAAATTTGACTTTCAAATACAAGACTCAAGAGAAGCATGAAAAGGTAAACAGGAAAGAGAAACCTCTTTTTTTCCCTAGGCAATAAGGTTAAATGACTTGCCTAGGGTCACACAACTAGTAAGCGTCAAGTGTCTGAGGCCACATTTGAACTCAGGTCCTCTTGACTCCAAGGCTGGACTGCCACCTAGCTGCCCCAGGAAAGAGAAATCTTAAGGGACTTATTAAAGTTGTACTGTTTACATTCCTACATTGAAAGATGACATTTGTAACTCATGAGGCCTTTGTCTGTATTGGGGTAGTTGGAGGGGAAAAAATATACGTATAGATGGACAGATAGGTAGATAGATAGAGGGCACAGGGTGATTTGAGGGTGAAGGGATGATATCTAGGAAGTAGAATTGAGGGATTAGAGGGGATTGTGCTGTGAGAGGTGGAATGGGGTGAATTATCTCACATAAAACAGACAAGAAAAGGCTTTTACAGTGGAGGGGAAGTGGAGGAAGGTGAGGGGGAATGAGTGAATCTTATTCTTATCACATTTGGCTTGAGGAAGGAATAGCATACACACTCAGTTAGGTGTGGAAATCTATCTTGCCCGGCAGGAAGGTGGGGAGAAGGGGATAAAAGCAGGAGGGATGTTGGCTGGGGGGGGCGGTAAAGATTAGTGGAGGGGGCAATCAGAGACAGGCACTTCTGGTAAGGGATGGGAAGAGAGTGGAGTGGGGTGAGGGGATGGGATGAAGGGAAATGTGGTTGGTTTTTCACAGCATGACTGCTATGGAGGTGTTTTGCATGACTGCACATGTGTGGCCTGTGTCGAGTTGCTTGCCATCTCAGTGGGAGTGGGTGGGGAGAGAGGAAGGGAGAGAATTTGGAGCCCAGGGCTTTGGAAACAAATGTTAGAGATTGTTTTTGCATGCAGCTGGGAGACGGGGTGTGCAGGTGGTAGGGTGTGGAGTTCTCTCTTGCCCTGCAGGAGGGTGGAAGGGAAGGGGGATGGGGGGGGTGATGGAGGGGTAGACAGATTAGGGGAGGGGGTATTCAGAGTGCATGCCATCTTGGGGTGGGTGAGGGGCAAGATGGGGAGAGAATTTGGAATTCAGGCTCTTGTGGAGATGAGTGTTGAGATCTAAAAATGAAAAGATTAGTTGATTAGGAAAAAAAGGAAAGAAAAACAGTATGCTTCCATCTGTATTATGACTCTATCAGTTCTTTCTCTGGATATGGATAGCATTTTTCATAATGAGTCCTTTGGATCCTTGAACTGCTGAGAAGAGCTAAGTTATTCATAGTTGTTCTCCTGTTTCTGCTCACTTCACTTTGCATCAGTTCATGTAAGTCTTTCCAGGTTTTTCTGAAATCTGCCTGCTCGTCATTTTTTATAGCATGATAGTATTCCACAATTTGTTCATATACCACAGTTTGTTCAGCCATTCCCCAACTGACGAGTACCCCCTCAATTTCCAATTTTTTGCCACCACAAAAAGCTGCTACAAATATTTCTGTACAAATAGGTCCTTCCTCCATTCTTCCTTTTTTAATTTTTGGGGGATACAGACCTAGCAGTGGTATTGCTGGGTATGCAATTTGATTGCCTTTTGGGCATAGTTCCAAATTGCTTTGATTTCTTCATCTGAAAACTTCCTGTCTATATCCTTTGGCCATTTATCAATTGAGGAATAACCTGTCTTCTTAAAAATTTGACTCAGTTCTCCATATATTTGAGAAATGAGGCCTTTTTCAGAGACATTTGTGGCAAAAATCATTTCCCAGGTTTCTGCTTTCCTTCTAATCTGGGTTGCATTGGTTTTGTTTGTGAAAAACTTTTCAATTTAACATAATCAAAACTATCCATTTTATACCTCATAATTCTCTATTGTCTCTTGTTTGGTCATAAATTCTCCTTTCTTCATGACAGGTTAACTACTCCTTGCTCTTCTAATTTGCTTATGGTATCACCCTTTATGCCTAAATCATGTACCAATTTTGATCTTGTCCTGGTACATGGTGTAAGATGTTTTATATCTAGTCTCTTCCATGAAGTTTTCCTGTTTTCCCAGCAAGTTTTGTCAAATAGTGAGTTCTTCTCCCAGAAGCTAGGGTCTTTGGGTTTAACAAACACTAGATTACTATGGTCATTTACTACTGTGCAGTAGCCTCCTAATTAATTTCCCTGACTCCTCCTCCTACTCATCTTCTACTCAGTTGCCAAATTTAGTGACCTTGTCACTTCCCCTCTCAGGAACTTCAGTGGCATTCTCTTGCCACAAGGATAAAATATAAATTCCTTTGATTAGATTTTAAGGACATGCGCAACCTGGCTCCAGTCTACTTTTCCAGGTTTATTATACATTATTATATTTCATGCATTCTACAATGTGACCAAACTGGACGACTTGCTTTTCCTAAGATATGACATTCTATCTCCCATCTTCACACTTTGCAAGGTTGTATCCCATTTCTGGAATGAACTCCCTCTTTACCCCCACCTCTCAGAATCCTCAGCTTCCTTCAAAACTCAGCGTAAGTGCCACTAGGAAATTTATCATAGTCACTCCAGTTACCAGTGCCCTTCCCCTAGAAATTACTTGGAATCTGCTGTGTATATATTTTACATTCTCTTTTTTGTGTCTTTTCCCTCACTGAGAATATAAGTCCCTTGAGGGAAGAGATTCTTTTGATTTTGTCTCTGAATCACCAGCACCTAACACAATGCCCAATGGACAGTAGACATTTTTAATAAATGCTTTCTGGAAACAGCTGGGCAGCACAATGGATAGAATGGTGGAACTGGAATCATGAGTTCAAATCTAACCCCAGACATTTACTATATGTGAGAATGCTCTGTCTACCTCAGTTTCCTCATCCATAAAATGAGGATAACGATAACACTTATCTCCCAGTGCTGCTTTGAGAGTAAAAAGAGAAAATACTTGTTAAGTGCTTTGCGAGTCTCAAATTACTAGCTATAATTACCTATTATACAATCAGTAACCAACTCCACGAGACAAAGGAAAAGAACACAGGATTTAAGAAAATTCTAATTCAATTCTAGGCTATCCTAGCTTCTCCTAGACTGTTTTCTCATCTATAAAATGGGAATAAAAATTCTTGACCTGCCTACTTACTGTTTTTTTTTTAAAAATCAAATGAAATAACACGTAAATCATAATAGAACTATAAGCTATTGTTATTATCTCTCAAATACTCAAATAAATCTACAATCTTGTTGATGTGAGTATTCTTGCCCATGTTGCTGATCACAGCCTATCCATGCATTTCAGTCCTATTTGATTCTTACCTATGTTCCCCATTAGGATGACACAGAGGGTCCAAGGCCCGGAGCATTCCCTGCTCGCTCATGTCATCACAAAGATACAAATGGATTACACAAGCTGTACAATGGTGATCCTTCACTCTGACCATCTTTTCCCCTTATAATCCTTTAATCTGGAGCTTTTTTATAATTTTTTATTTAAATGTTGTAGCCTACACACACCGCCAGCATTCCAGTGCCCTTTGCGTGGCATAGTTTTCCATTTTTTAAAGACTGTAGAGTTCCATTTGTGACACAGGCCCCACATGGGGCTCTTTGGTTGTGCGGCTTGAATAATGGAGTTTTAGAAGAATCAGAATATGTCACTGTGTTAATTATCCAGCAAGGGTGTTTAACCAGTCGGGTACAATATCTGGATTGCCCAGCAGGTGGCACTGTACTCAGACCACTAGCTCAGGCCTTGTCGGTTATCCTCTGATGGAACAGTGTCAAACTCAGATAGAAACTGGAACCATTAAACAACGCACAAAAATCTCTGCCAGCACACATGGCCATAGAAAATCACACATTATGGCAGCTAGGTGGCACAGTAGATAGAACACAAGCCCTGTAGTCAGGAGGACCTGAGTTCAAATCCAACCTCAGACACTAGCAGGGCAAGTCACTTAACTCTGCCTCACCAAAAAAAACAAAAACAAAACACATAAATTAACATTGCCTATGTTTATTGTATATTTATGTTGTTAAATATTTCCCAATCGTATTTTAATTTGGTTCTGCTGGCATTTAGGAAGGTTAAGGGCCATTTCAGCCAGTGGGTGTTTGATACTTCTGGTCTGGTGTATATTCAAGGGACAGCCTACTCCTAAAAGACTGTGCTATCACCACAAGAGTGCTCAGCCTGCAAAAGCCTAGGCTGCTATCCTCCCACCTACTGCCAAGCCTACATGGACACAACTGTCCTGAAATAGCTTTGACTGGCTTCTCTCTGGCCAGGTTCCAATTTAATCTGAGGAAGAAATGCAATATTACTTATAATATTATAATATGAAATCTGCTGTCTATAGCTAGTCTGGCGGTACATTCCACTCCTTCAGATTATTTCCCAATGTATTTATAGATTCAGGGTCTACAATATGCTATGACTGTTATTTGTCCTGCATTTTCAAAAAGGACTGATGACGCCATCAAGGGTGATAATCTTGATTTGCTCGTGAATTGGATTTAAGTGAGGCAAAGTTGCACAGGGTCTCAGCTTCAATCTCCCTTCCAGAGTCATTGAAATCCAGGGGCAAAACAGAAGTCAAGATGACTGGCAACAGCCTGGAACACAGTGGATGACCTTGGAGTCTTAGATATCTGACCAATCTCTAAGTGCCCCACATTTGTGGGGTGCTTTGGCCATCTTCACAGCTGTTAGAATAAATTTTTCTCATCTGCCCATTCTTCCAGGGGAGGCCTGTCGGTTACCCTCATCCTGGTTTAGCCCATGTGCTGAGATGGTTTTATTGGGTATGGCCACTGCTACAGCTTCTTGGAGCCACAGGTGAAGTTGGGTGATCAGTTGGACACTAAAAGTAAATAAGCAGCCCTGAAAAAGGCTCAGCAAGCCCTAAGACCAGAGGGGTTTGCCATTTCATTCTCCAGCTTATTTTACAGATGAGGAACTGAAGCAATCAGGGTTAAATGACTTGCCCAGGGTCACACAGCTAGAAAGTGTCTGAGGCTGGATTTGAACTCAAGTCTTCCCAACTCCAGGCCTGGCGCTCCATCCACTGCATGACTTCTCTGCTATTCTCAGGCTGTTGAAGCAGGGTGCTGAGAAAGTGTTACATTTTTTTAGTGACAAGCAAATTCCCTTAAGCTAGAGAACTGCTAAGTTCCTCAGATCTGCTCTGGGGCTCTAAGGAGTTTCTCCCTGTGAGGCAATAGACAGTGATAGGGTCTTGAGGCTTTTCCTCAGTCAGTTCTTCAAATAGGAGAGGATTCTGTTTTATCCAATCAGCTTTCAACAAAAGAGCCAAACCTCTTTACTTAGCAAAGCCAATGAAAAACCTCTTTCCCCCTCTGGTTCTCCCTCTCAAACTGAAGAGGGCAGTAAATCCCTGAGAGGTTTCCCCTCTATCAGGCTATAGATAGAACCAGAAGACAAGTCTGCCTCTCCAGCCAATCAGCTCTCAACAAAAACAATGCATCTACTCCAATCATCACAGCTCCCAGAAAAACAGCTGCTGATCTTGACCACCAGCTTTTGATTAGCTCCTGTATTTGTCTTCTGTAAGCAGATCCTTTTGTCACTCACCCTCTGTCCCCAACTTCTGTGCTCAGCTCCCTCTCCTGAATCTACTTTCCTCCAACTATCTTCTATCCCCCCCTTTGTTATTCTGCTCTTTCTCTCTGACTTCTAACACCTAAAATCGGGGTCAGTGACACAATTTTAACACGATGCAAAACTAAAACAAATTGCACCTTTCTTTCAAGCAGCTAGATGGTACAGTGGAAGTAGTCCTAGACCTGGAGTTAAGAAGATCTGAGTTAGGTTCATGTGCAAGGTCAGGAACTTTTAACTGCTTCCATGTTGGCATCCGCCCCTCCTCAAGAGCAAAAAGCAGATGTTGGGTGAACAGCTGTTTCCATTCATTCAGGCCATGCACCCTACCCTGGCTGGTAAAATCACTGGCATGTTGCTAGAAATTGAGAACTCTGAGCTTCTTCATATGCTTGAGTCTCCTGAGTCTCTTCGCTCTAAGGTTGATGAAGCCGTAGCCGTTCCACAAGCTCACCAAGCTAAAGAAGCTGCCCAGAAAGTAGTTAGTGCCACTAGTGTTCCAACTGTTTAAAAGAAAAGATCAGGGACCACGAAATGGAACCTCTGCTTCACCGAAGAAAAATATCTAAACATCGAAAAACTTAAATATTGTGAAAAAAACATTGCAAAATATAAAATAAATTAAAAAAGGAAAGGAAACTTTGAACCTGATGTACCGAGCAAATGCCAGGTGTAGAAAACTTAATGCTAGTCCTAGATTTAGACTGATTTAAAAACAAAAAACAAGAAAAAACAAAAAACCCAAAAAAATAGTAAAATATATAAAAACAAATTAATGTTTTGTAGACCCAGGGGAAAAGAATTTTCAGCACAGTACAAAAATTTAAAGCATTCCTTTCTTTAATTTTGTAATTCTTTACTGTGGAAAAGCTCAGAATATCACCACCGTTATAGATAACAGAATTGATAACTGAGCAAGGAAACGTAATTTGGATTATAAAATTCTTGCTTTAATAAAAATTCTTTAAACAGTGGACAATGAAGAAGATCTGAGTTGGGGCAGCTAGGTGGTGCAGTGGATAGAGCACCGGCCCTGAAGTCAGGAGGACCTGAGTTCAAACCCGGCCTCAGACCAAACACTTGACACTTACTAGTTGTGTGACCCTGGGCAAGTCACTTAACTCCAATTGCCTTTAAAAAAAAAAGATCTGAGTTAAAATCTAGCCTAAGATACAAGTTATGTGACTGTCATTTAACATCTGTCTGCCTCAGTTTCTCAACTGTAAAGTGGAGATAATAATAGCCTCTACCTCACAGGGTTGCTGTGACAACCAAATGAGCTAATATTTGTAATAACTACTTAGCATAGTGTCTGGAAATGGTAGGTGCTTTATAAATTTTTGTTCACTTCTCTTACCCTTCCCAACACTCCTTATATAACATCCCCTTAGTCTCCAAATGAGAGGCTATTTGATTCATAATGCATCTCTTACATCCTTCAATGCTCCAAAAAGTCACATGCAAATGAACTGATGGTCTAGAATGTCCAGTAGCTACCATTACTTCAAACAGGCTCTCTCAGTACATTTTCATTATCAGCTGCTCCCTCTTAGGTCCTCAGAACAGTCTGTTTCAACATTTTCTCTAAAGAGCTGTGTTTCTTCATAAGATGATTTTATCCATTTTCCTTAAACAAATGTTACTTGCCTGCCCCTTTCAGGATCTAAAATGTCCATATATGAAAGAAGCAGTACCTTATAGCTCAACTTTTTGACCTGTGCCTAAACTTGAGTTATGAAACCACCCACCCAATGATGTCTATATCCTGAGGCACTTACCTGATTCCCAGAAGGCAACACGATCCCTCAAGAAACAGGAGAGGAAAAAAGTCATTTCCATTGCCCTGTACCTCACTTTCCCTGGTCAAAAATCTGCAGAATGGAGGACTAGGGACATAACAGCTGAAAACACAGGTTTGGAGAGAAATGAGAAATGGGACTAAGAATTTGCTTAGGGTTCAAATTCTGCCACTCCAAGTGCTATGTTGAGTGAAATATGTGGTTTGTGTGATTAAGAAAGTACATGAGGCTCCCCTCCTCTGGCAGTAACTATCATGGGGTAGCCCAGAGGGGAATGCAATGATCCCTAAAGACTCAGGCAGTGAACAGATGAATAAGGCAATTTTTCCTAGCTTCAGTGAATCTAGGTTTCTGTGGGTCTGACAGGAAATTTCCATGAGAACCACAGCCAGGCCTGGATCTGCCAGGTAAAGCATTGTCTGGTGTTCCATAGCAATACTTCTATACTCCAGGGCATTACTCTCACCCTTTGTGGCAAAATGCCTCTTTTAAAAGAAAAAAAAACTCTCCTTTTTTCAACTCTTCCTTTTTCATTTATTTTTATTCTGAATTTTACACTCATAAAAATGAAGCATTTCCCTATACATGGTTGAACAGAAAAAGAGGAAAACTACAGATCTCTGTCATGTACTTACTGCTTTTCTTTTTAAGTACATGATTAGTTCAACTTATAGCTTTCAAAACTGTCCTATTTGTCTGTGCTTCTTTTTTATCTTTCTTCTGTTCTCTTTTCCTCATTTAAAAAACTGTCTCAGTGACTCTCTTTTCCTTATTTACTTTCTTTCTGTTTAGGGGGGAGACCACTTTGTCCTTATCTCACCTCTCCCTTTCAGATATACACCCCATTAGGAAAATGAAAAACAAATTTGTAACAAATAGGAATAGTCAAACAAAAGAAATTCTCACATTGACTGTCTCAAAGAATATGTTTTACTCTGCATCTTCAATCAATCACCTTTGTCAAAAGGTGGGCGGCATGCTTCATCATCATTACATAGGTCCGAGTTCTCAAGTCTTTCAAAGTTATTTTTTTCTATAATGTGATTATTACGGCATAAATGGTTCTCCTGGTTTTGTTCACTTCATTCTAATGCCTACCTTTCCAATACATAATTGTGTGCTAATGGAATAACCTCAGGTGGGAGGAGGGGGTCTGTGGTGTATGTGATCAAAAGTAAACATAGATTTTTAAGTATTTTTAAGATCTACAAAGGAAAATAAGTAAAGGAATTTCTAGGGATTGAGAGTGACGATTTTTCATATCCTAATGTGTACTGTAGTGACACAGGTGTGGACTGCATGTAACACTTAGTATATATTATGTGTGACTCTTGTACTACTGCAATCAGTATACTGCCAAACTTAACTATACTGGATGGATGGATGGATAGATAGATAGATAGATAGATAGATAGATAGAGATATAGGTATAGGTGTGTATATATATAAAGATACATATATGTATATATGTGTGTATATATAAAATACTATAGCTATTAATTAACCAAAAAGGAAGAAGCAAAAATTCTAGAGCTGTCTATCAGATGCACTGGTAGACAAAGTATCAGCCATGCGGTCCTATCAGAATTGCTTCGGTTTCTTCTGGAGAGAATGCCAGGCTTGGAATCAGGAAGACTCATCTTCATGAGTTCAAATGTGGCCTCAGACACTTACTAGCTATGTGACCCTCTCTGCCTCAGTTTTCTCATCTGTAAAATGAGCTAAAGAAGAAAACAGCAAGCCAATCCAATATCTTTGCCAAGAAAACCCTAAATGGGGTCATGGAGAGTCAGACACCACTGAAAAATGACTGAACATCAACAGCCTTCCTAAAAAGCTGCAGTACAAGGGCAGTGAGATGGCATAGTAGATAGAGCACTGGCCCTGAAGTCATGAGGACCCAAGTTCAAAACCGGCTTCAGACCAAACACTTGACACTTACTAGCTGTGTGACTCTGGGCAAGTCACTTGATCCTAATTGCCTAATAAAATTAAATTTAAAATTATTTTTTAAAAAAAAGCTGCAGTACACTCACTGGCCACCAGAGGAGGCAGATTCTACAGATTTTAGACTACTTCCCTCCTAGCACATACATGCATGTGGCTTCTCACAGAAGAACGAAAGGGACGGAGAAAAGAGACATGCGTTTATCAAGCACCTCCTACAGGCACTTTTACAGACTTCCTTTAATTTTCACAACAGTTCTGGGAGGTAGGTGCTACTATTTCCATTTTACAGTTGAGGAAACTGAGTCAGACAGAAGTTAAATTATTTGCCTAGGGTGAGACAGCTAGTGTCTGAGGTTACATTTGAACTTAGGTCTTCCTGACTCCAGATCCAGTGTTCTATCCATTGTGTCACCTAGTTGCCTCTAGTAGCACTGACTGGGCTGTGAATTTAGACTGGGGAATGATGAAGTATTGATTCTAAAAATAGTAAAAATATATATATGTGTATATATATATATATAAATATATATATGTGTGTGTGTGTGTGTGTGTATATACACACACACACACACACACACACACACACACACACACACACACAGACATAATAGAGATTTCAGCCCCTACCCTCCATCAGGATAGTCCCTTCTCAATCAATGAGCACTCATAGGATACAGCCATTGTGGCCATATACTTTATTAGACAAAACAAACATGCTTATGAAGCCAGACTAATGAGCTAGAAGTGCTCATTCCCACAGTTCATGAGGAAGAAATAAGAAGAGAGATCTGTGTGTCTAGGGTCTCAGCTCTGGACCTTGGAGTTTAAATGGGAAGGTAGCAGCAAAGAGAGAGGAGAGGAGAAGGAGACAGAGAGGAGAGTAAAAGAAAAAAGGAAGAGAGAGGAGTAGAGAAGGAGAGAGGAGAGGAAGAGAGAAAGGAGAAGAGAAGAGGAGAGGAGAGGAGAAAAAAGAGAGAGGAGTAGGAGAGAAGAAGAGAGGAGAGGAGGAGGGAAAGAGGAGAGGACAGGAGAAAGGGGAGAGGAGGAGAAAGAGGAGAGGAAGAGAGAAAGGGAGAGAATAGAGAAAGAGGGGAGAAGGGAGGAGAGAAGAGGAAGTGGATGAGGAGAGAAGGAGGGATAGGGAAAGGAAGAAGAGGAAACAATGAAAGAGACAAAGAGAACACCATCATTTGCCCACATGACAGGGAGGTAGCTTCTGTCTCACAGCAGCGGTTCTGTTTCTCTCTACCATCTCCCCACCCCCCAATCAATGCTTGACAAGAAGTCTCTCTCACAGGCTAGGAAGAAAACTAAGAAGCTCTAGTGTTTCAAAGATGGAGAGGAATATTTACCAATAGAGCTAAGCATGCACTCTGGCCCCTCTTGGTACAACATGTTTTGGGCCCTTGCTAAAGGACACAAGTGACAACTGATTGGCCCTCTGGCCCCTGTGGCTGAGGTTGCATCAAACTTTCTTGGTGACTGAGCCAAGAAGAACTGCCCACTCAGCAGGCTATCAGAAGACCAGAGGAGAAACAGCTTGAGTGGAATGTTTTGGGACTCTGCCAGCTCTTCCTTGGATCTCCAACAGGGGCAGGGGAGATTTCTTCCCCTCCCACCTCCCCCAAAGGCTCCCATCTTGAGCACATGGCAGCAGGAACATGGTCTGGGATACATGAGCCTGAATCCCTGGATGCCTTTTTCTGTCTGGTTCTTCTCTGGACACTGGTTGGAAACCATCAACCAGCAATCCTGAAAAATGCATGTTTCCAGCATTGATGGTTATGTCAGAAGTATGAGAATTCTCGGGTTCCTGAATCAGGGCCAGAGGCCTAGTAGGAGGCCCTTCCTGCAGCTACACATCTTCTGGGATTGACCTTCAATCAGACTCATCCTGCACCTGGAAGGCTAGCCAAGAGATCTGGACTTGTGAGCTGCTTGAATAGCTTAGGTCTGAAGTGAAAATGAAATATCTGTTCATCATGCCTACACTTTTTAAGGATAGTATAATTACGGCGATGGGTTATTGTTTTATGCTTTACATATTTATTAACGCACACTTACATTTTAAGCATTTCTTTTGTGAGGGAGTAAATAAATGTCTTATACCTGATACCTGTTTTAGTACATTGAGAACTCTTTCAAGAAGGAATCCTGTGAATTTCCTTTTAAGAGAGACTAGATATAAGCCATACCTAAGCATTGTTTTAAAGATTCTCTCCCACCATGGGAAACATAATGAGCCAGAGTTCAAGAGAATCCTGACCCCTCTTTCTTTGGGGTCAGATTGTGTGATAGGAATAACATAATGTAGGGATTAAAATTATCCAACCTACAATAAAAGAGACTGAATAGTCTATATCAGATGGCTTGCCATCTTGGGGCAGAGGGGGGGGAAGGAGGGAGAAAAAATTTGGAACTCAAAATATTATAAAACTAAAAAATAAATTTTAAAAAGAATAAAATAAAATAAAAGTGACTGAGGCAGAGCTCTGAGTCAAAGTGTCCGTGGTCCCTTCTAATGAAGTGGATCTCAGATCTTCCTCATGATCTGAGATTCCCCTTCTTCCAGGGACTTATTTTTATAAGCCTTGATACTAGATTTGATACCTAAACACTCTAAAGAGCCTACACAAAACACAGAATCCCACTGGTTGATAGACCTTGCTTCATAGGCCAAAAAAAACGATGTATCAGCTAAAAATGGTATGTCAGTGGGGAGTCTCTAGTTGGGAGAAGTATGGGGCACCTCCATTGACTAAGTGGTCATAAGATAGTCACCAGCTCATGTTGGATAAGAGAGAGTAGCCTGGAGGTACAAAAACAAGTTGGGGGACTTTCCATGTAATTGAGTCACCTCCACCGTGCTAGGCTTGGCCAACACGAGGAAAAATAAGGGTGGAGGTCCTCTAGTTAGTTTTCTGTGATTAAACAGGTGAAGTTACAATGTGCAGTTCACAGCTCTGGGACCTAATACACAGAATTTATAATCGCTACCCCTTTAGAATTATAGCAAACTCATTAATACTGATTGCAACAGAGTAGGGGTCCAAATGAATTATTTCTCACAATCCTAACCCTTCCCTCCATGCAACTCAGGCTAATTTTTCCTTAAAAGGCATTAAGACTAACCTCCAGTCTTGGCTGTCTCAGGGGATTCAAGGTCTAGGTTGCTGACATAACTTCCTGGTTAGCTCAGTACAAAGTGGGAGCATCCTCTGATGCTCGGCTGATATATCTGAGTAACTCAGGCAAAGGACCTTCACTCAGCTGAACCAACTCCAGATGTTCTCTATGTCTACCTTTGTTGGATTTCCTTCTGCCATGGCTAAGCATATTTTCCTTTTGTTCATTGTTGAATGATCTCCAAGTGTTTCATTCTGTTGTAATATTGAACCTAAGCCATTAAGGAATTAGACTAAATCAGGCTCAGCCCAGAACAGGTTGTCCCTGGAATGATTTCAGGCTCCATGTGCATCCACAGAACCCTTTGGGGAAGGCAGGCTCATTGAACAATGGATAACAATATCTTGGGGGCTCATCTTGGAGTCTGGGGGTTGATTCCAAGTCAAGTCCAAGTACCTGATGCCTTTTCAGGAGCCCTACACATTTGAGGCTCATCTGAGTTCGAATTTCTTTCTTTCTTCTTTTTTTTTGGGGGGGTAGGCAATGGGGTTAAGTGACTTGCCCAGGGTCACACAGCTAGTAAGTGTCAAGTGTCTGACACCGGATTTGATCTCAGGTCCTCCTAACTCCATGACGCCATCTAGCTGCCCCTGAATTTCTTTTTTTGAACAAGCCTGCTTGTTCTATCAAGTTCAGACCTCTATTTGGAATGCCCATTGGTTTTGCAAGGATCCACTGAAGAAATTTATGGGTTGTCCTATGTGTCCCAGAGGAGAAATGTTCATGCAGGACAGTTTAGTTTACCATCTGAGGGTGAGGGGGCAATTTCTCATTAAACTCAAGCCCTCAGTTCCTATCGGTCCCTTAGGATTAGACTCCTTCTGGCAGAGAAAGCTGGTTTTCCTTTTTTTCTTTTTTTTTTTGTTCTTCTTGTTTCCTTAATTCAAATTTTGTTCTTTCTTTATTGTTTTGGGTTGATATGGGTCCTTTTGATGGAGTGCTCGGGTGCTTGTGCTTGTACTTGTGCCCCAATTTCTCCCTAGTCTCAGAAACACTGTCTCTGACGACGACTCCCCAGCCCAAGGACACTGTGCCTAGCAGTTATTCATGCATGGGCCTCAGCATGACCCTTATCTCTCTCCTTGGTACAGCTACACAGAGCTGGGCTGCTCAGGCCCCAGCCCTCAGATCATGTCTCTGGAAGCCTCCCAATTCCTTAGTAAGTTCCTGTCTTGTAAGAAAGCTTTCCCTTGTTGCAGAGCATTCTCTCATCAAGACAGAGGGAGAAGGGTGCCTTGCCCAGCCCAAGGAGTTTTGTCCTTGGCCTGCCCAAGGACTTTTCCTCCTGCCACACTCCAAAGATCCATACCTCTGTCATCTCCCTCCCTGTCCGGTATACTCCCTGTACTTTCCCATCCATAGCCCCCAAAGACACCTGCACCTTTGGATTACCTCATCAGTGTCCCTGGCATTTCTTTCCCATGCTCTTTTCCATATAAACCCTAGCTGCATTCTCAGTCTCTCGCAGGATCCTTTAAGAATCCTCGCCCGCTGAAAAGCATAACAATAAACTTTGCCACCTTGGCTTAAAGAATGCTTGAGTCTGTGAATTCATTCCAGACGACCCGTCCTGTACTCCAGTCTTTGAGGGGTCACAACCTCTCAACCTCTTACACCGCAACACTTTTAAGTGCCAGGCAGGTGGAGACCTATGAGGACTTTGTAAAATGTTGTTTACTTGTTAAATTTGTTTAGCTTTGTATTTGGGTATGAGTGTAATCTGCAGGCCCACCACTTATGTTGGGTCTGTGCCCCCACAAAAGACCGTTCATTTTGAGACTGTCAAAGAAATGTACTGAATGCACTGTTGGAATAATTTGCATAGCATTCAGGAGCCCATTAAGAACAGTGCCATTTGGACTTGACTGAAAAGTATAAAGCACAGGGAAGGCAACTAAAAAGACAATGCTTGAGCCTCTCCCAATCCTCACAATACTAAAAATTTGGAGATGTCAGTGAATGTGCTACATGTACCCACAGCCAATTTGTTGGGAACAGCAACTATTTAACTGGGGGGAAGACTGTGGAAAGCGTAGCCTAACAGCTGGGCACACATTCTTTCCCCCTGTAGTGGGAGATGTATTCTGGCCTCCTTAATAAAAGGGTTGTGAGGGGCTGCTAGGTGGCACAGTGGATAAAGCACCAGACCTGAAGTCAGGAGGACCTGAGTTCAAATTTGGCCTCAGACCAAACACTTCGACACTTACTAGCTGTGTGACTCTGGGCAAGTCACCTACCCCCAACTGCCTAAAAAAAAAAACAAACAATAAAAGAGGGCTGTGTGTGACACATGTCTTGATGTGTCTGCAGGACCCTGTGACTAGGGTTGCGACTGGGGACTGAGTTAGGAAGAACCACCCACTCAGCAGGCTCTGAGAGGAACAGAAGAGAAATACCTGCCTCTTTCTCTCTTCTATCAGCTCAGACTTCAAGCAAGAGAGTAGGGTACTTCCCTTTTCCATCATCCTGTCCCCCAGTGGCAATGGTGGCCCACATCTTGAGCATGTGGCAGTGGGAATGTGCGCTTGTCTAGGTGAGCCTGAGTTGGCCTTCTTCTGTCTCTTGTTTCTTCCTTGAGCACAAATCAGCAACCAGCAACCAGCAAGCCTGAGAAATGGATATTACCAAACTTGGTAGCCACCTCATAAATTCAAGAATTCCTGGGTTCCTAAATCAGTGTCAGCTGCCCAGTGGGAAGTAAAAGCCTATGACTGTGCTAAGATCATAAGGTCATGGATTCAGAAGGGGAAGGAAATTAGATGTTATATGGTCCCACTCTTTCATTTTTTAGAGGAGGAACTAAACCTAGAGAGATTAAGTTGGTTGAGCACAGCTGGGATTTTGAGCCCAGTTCCTCTGATGCCAAATCCAGCACACTTTCAATTCCATCCCACACTCTGCAATCCAGTCAAAATGGCTTCTCTGTTCCTCCACATCTCCCCTCCATGCCTTTCCAATGGCCATCTTCCATGCCCAGAATGCACTCCCTCCTTCCCTCTTTCCCTCCACCTCAAAGAGTCTCTCTCTTCCTTTAAGAAGCGACTCAGGTACCATTTTCCACATGAATCATTTCCTAATTCCCCCAACTGCTATGGGTCTCCCTTCCAAACTATCTTGTATTTAACTACTTTGGTTTTTTGTATTTATTAACTTTATATCTATATGGAATATATGTGTGTATATTGCTGTGTGTATTTATATATGTACTTGCTATTCCTTCATTAGAAGGTAAATTCAGGGGCAGCTAGGTGGCACAGTGGATAGAGCACTGCCCTGGAGTCAGGAGGACCTGAGTTCAAATCCAGTCTCAGATACATAACACTTGCTAGCTGTGTGACCCTGGGCAAGTCACTTAGCCCCAACTGCCTCACTAAAAAAAAAAAACTGCTACCTTTGGGGCAGCTTAGGTGGCGCAGTGGATAGAGCACTGGCCCTGAAGTCAAGAGGACCTGAGTTCAAATCCAGCCTCAGACCAAACACCTGACACTTACTAGCTGTGTGATCCTGGGCAAGTCACTTAACCCCAACTGCCTACAAATTAAAAAAAAACTTTTTCAAATTTTAAGAAAAGAAGGTAAATTCATTGTACGTAAAGATTATTTCATTCTTTATACTTCTATCCCCAGTGCCTTCTTAGCAAGGGATCTAGCAAGGTCCCACACCTGGGACGTGGTAGGCGCTTAATAAATACTTGTTAATTGATTGTCTCCTTTTTCTTCTACATTGTCATTCCTCTCTATGGTATCTACTTTGGTAGAAGTTTTTTCTCTATCTCCTTTCTTTTCAGTACAAAATCCTATTAGTCCATAAATATTTATTAAGCACCTTCTATGTCCAGGGCAATGTGCTATGCACTTGGGATACAAAGAAAGGTAAAAGACAGTCTTTGCCCTCAAGGAGCTCACAATTTAAGGGAGGAAACAGCATGCAAATAATTATGAACAAAAAAGATATACAGGATAAACTGGAGATAAATCATCAAAAGAAAGGCACTAGAATTAAGAAGGATCAGGAAAGGCTTCCTGTAGAAGGTGAGACTTGAAGGAAGCCAGGGAGGCCAGGATGTGGAGATGAGAAGGGAAAGCATTCCATGTAAAAGATACAGCCAATGGAAATGCTTAAAACTAAGAGATAGAGTGTCTTGTTCGTGGAACAGCCAATGTCACTGGATTTCAAAGTATGTGAAGGGGTGGGATGTGTAATAAGACTGAAAACGGGTGTGGAAGTGGGCTTAGATTGTTATGAAGAGTTTTGAATGTCACAGGATTTTATATTTGAGCCTGGAGGTGACAGGGAGCCATTAAAATTTATTGAACTGAGGAGCAGAGTGGTGACATGGTCAGATTGGAACTTAGAAAGATCATTTTGATAGCTGAATGGAAGATGGACTGAGAAAGACTCGAGGCAGGCAGACCCACTAGAAGGTTATTACAGTAGTCTAGGCACAAAGTTGTAAGGGCCTACATCAGGGTAGTGGCAGTGTCAGAGAGATGTTATGAAGATAACATTAACAGACCTTGGCAAAAGATTGGATATGGGAGGGTGAGATGATGGTCTGGGATGATTCCTAGACCATGAGCCTGGGGGACTGGGAGGGTGGTGGTGCCCTTAACAGTAGAAGAGGAGTTCAGTTTTGGACATGATGAGTTTAAGACGTCTGGTGGACACCCAATTCGAGATGTCTTAACTGCAGTTGGAGAAGTAAGACTGGAAGTCAGCAGAGAGGCTAGGGTTAAGTAATTAGATTTGAGAATCATAAGTACAGAGATGATAATTGAATGTTAACAAGATCACCAACTGAAATAAACTGGCGGTACTCCAGGTAAATAGATCCTTACCAGCCCTTGTTAGCTGCATTCCATCCCTGGCCAAGATTCCTTCCTTCTTACACTTAAGAGACTGTCAAGAAATAGAAATCCTGTTATCAGACCTCATTTTCTTAACTACTTTAACACATAAACACTTCTTAACACTTCCTAAATCTGTCTTTCTACTCTGGAGTTCTTACCTTTTACTGGTTGCAGGGATAAAAATACCACCTTGCTTCAGTGGCCCTCCTTCCCCAACACATCTTATTCCCAACCCACCCCTAGCCTCGCACACCCTTGTCCATGACCTTCTTCCAGACAGTTATCCCCCCTCTTGTGAATCTCCAATCTATTTTGCTAGTTGCTCTTTCCCTGCTACCTAGGAACATGCTTAGGTCTCAACAAAGCCCTACTAATTAATCACCAAGTCAAAGACACGTTTAAAAGTTCCTCTGTTAGCATTACAAGTATTATTCATCTGAGTGGGAGGCAGCATGGTACCATGGAAAGAGAGCTATACACTTGGGAGTCCTAAGACCTGAATTTGAATCTTATCTCTGCCACTTAACACCTGTGTGATCTTGGACAAGTCATTTACCTCATATGGACTTCAGTTTAGACATGTGTCAAATGAAGGGGTTGGAGCACATGACCTCTACAATCCCTTAGAGCTCTTAAAAACTACTATATAGGTCTATCTGGATTCTTTTTAGGCAGCAAGGCAGTTCAGTGGACAGTGAACACCAGGCCTGTAGTCAAGAAGATCTGAGTTCAAATCTGGCCTCAGACACTAGCTGTGTAACCCTGGGCAAGTCACTTCACCTCTGTTTGCCTCACTTTCCTCATCTGTAAAATGGGGATAACACCTCCTAGGACTGTTGTGAGGATCAAATGAGATAATAATTGGAAAATGTTTAGCAAAGAGACTGGTCCATAGTAAGTGCTATATAAATGTTAGCTATTATTATTCTAACGATGGTATAGCCTGGAATGAAAAAGTGAGTTTCATCAGTAATATGGCTTTCAGATGTTCAGATCTTTCCTTTGCCCTTACGCACTCTATCTTTGTGCTAGACTTATCTCTCTACGTGTCATATCCTCCCAAATAGATTAAAAACTCTTTGAGAGCAGCTGCTAAGTAGTTTTTCATCTTTGCCCTTTTATGTAGTATATAGCTTGATGAGTATTTTTTTCCAACCTTTGGTATAGTATTATAATCTTGCTCATGATGAACTCTGTCTTCGTAGAAATGGCTAGTAGCTTTTTAAAACCAATGTTATTGTTCTTCCAACTTCAAACTGATACTATACTTCAAAGGAACCAATTACAACCCCTCCAGCTGTCATGTTTTTCTCAAGGTCTTTGCTTGTTTTGAAGGACTAAATAAAGTGTTTCATAGAAATAAGTTTTTCAGTTCCTGGCATTGATTTTGTCTTTAACTGAACCTGCCTTTGTGCTTCAGCACAACTAATCCTGTTTCTTTGGGGGCTTGACTTCCTTCAGAATTACATTTGCTTGTTTCCTTAGAGTAATAGCCACTCTTTAAAACCATAGAATTAAAAAAAAAAGAGAGAGAGAGAGAGAGAGAACAATGAAATGTGCGTGTACCAGCTCAGTCCAATTTCATCTTGTCAAAGTCATACTGGAGTCAGCCTAGTATCGATAGAAGTACACATGCTTGATTACTGCTGTCACAGACTGAAACCATATCAAAACTATTGCTTGCTCCAAATAATTTGGACACTATTGCATGATGCTGTGATGATTCTAATTCATCCTGTATGTAGCTTGGCTATAAATAATTATTTGCATGTTGTCTCTCTCACCAGATTGTAAGCTCCCTGAGGACAGCAACCATTTTTTGCCTTTCTTTATATCCCCAGTATTCGGCATAGTGCCTAGCACATATCAGGTGCTATTAACATTTATTGATTAACTGACTGATCCTTGATCCTATAACACTGTTAACCATAACATCTCTCTTCTCTTGGCTGCAAAGATACCATTTCAATTCAAAAGTTCAGCAAATATTCGCCAAGCCACATACTACATACAAGACACTATGCTCAGTACTGGGAAAATAAAGATGAAAAACTGCTTAGCAATAGCTCTTAAGGAGTTTTTAATCTACTTGGGCGGATGTGACATGTAGAGAGATAAGTCTAGTGAAAAGGAAGAGCGGTAAGGGCAAAGGAGAGATCTAAACATCTGAAAACCATAAACCAGGTAGGAGGTCCTGGGGAGAAGGGATGTTTTGAACATTACAGCTTGCTATGTCTTCCTCTGTGTCACACTTATGAGAACTTTGGCATTTACTGAATCTGATTTAGAGTCATCAACATCCTGTTCTTTCAGGATGTCTAAAGATATGTCATACACAGTTCTCAATGGAAACTGTTTGCAGCACAGGGGGCGACCCCTCTCTCATGAAGGTCCCCAGAAAAGCCAACCTCAGTTTGAAATGTTCCATGGATCAGAAACCCACCAGAAACCATGTCTCAGGGGCCTCTACCAGCCTTTTACTAACAAGTCAGACGACATGTTAGTTATACCAGACAATATCTAGTCAGACTAAAGAGATAAGAGCAGATAATCTGTACTGTCTACTTCCATGGAGTATGCCATCCCATGAGTGTTTATCAATGTGGAAGGACACATAGCAAGAGAAGGGTACATGCATGGAGGAAGCACTTCCCCCATGCCACACATCCACTCACTGGTCAATTTCTCCCTTCACTGCGCCTCTTACAGCCAAGCCCTCCCCTCCATTCACAAAGCCATCACTTTAGCTTCACGTCTTCATGACTTCTTAATAGGCTCCTAATTCACTGCCCTGCTTCAAGTCTCTCCTGATTCCAATGAACACTACTACCAAAGTGATTTTACTTAAGCACAGATCTATCATCCCCCTACTCAATACACTCTCAGTGGCTCTAAGATCAACTATAAACTCTTCTGTTTGGTTATTAAAACCCTTCACAATCAGGCCCCCACCAATCTTTCCAACCTCATTATACATCCCTCCCCCTCACCTCATACCCTAAGGCTTTCTCTCTGTTTCTCAAATGGGACACTTCACCTCTGGTCTCCATGCATTTGTATGGCTTATCTGCCGTGCCTGGAATGCACTCCCTCCTCGATCAACTCAGAGAATCCTTCAAGTTTCCTTCAAGACATAACTCAGGCACCATCTTCTGGAAACCTTTTTTTTCTTTTTTTTTTTTTGGTGAGGTAGTCGGGGTTAAGTGACTTGCCCAAGGTCACACAGCTAGTAAGTGTCAAGTGTCTGAGGCCAGATTTGAACTCAGGTCCTCGTGACTCCAAGGCTGGAGCTCTATCCACTGTGCCACCTCACTGCCCCTGGACACTTTTTTGATTTCCCCAACTGCTAGTGCTTTCTCTTCTTAGCTACATTGTTCTTATATTTCTTTGGTACTTATTCTGTAATATATTTATTCTTTGAATACTTTTGTGTGTGTGTATGAGAGACACATATAGAATACAAGTTACTTGAGAGTAAGAGTCATTTAATTTTCCTCTCTGTATGCTCATAACCTTAGCACAGTGCTTGACTTTTAGCAAGCTCTTAATAAATATCTGTTGATTTTTTGGGGGGTGGCTGCTTTATTGACCACTTTTATTATTTATTTTTTACAATAGGTTGAGTGAGGTAGTTTTGGTGAGGTTTGAATATCGTGACCCCAAATTTCATTTTAAACCTTCCCTTGTCTTGATCTAGGCTTCCTCAGAATCCATGTTGATTGATTTATTGATCAATGTGTAGATAAGTACCAGCTGTAGAAGGACAGAGAACACATGTTCCCAGACAACACGCATAAAGAAGCATACTCTGGGAACCTGTACGCCCACACAGAAAACACATAAGGTCAGGGAAACTCATACCTCACATCTTCAATGTCCTCAGGTAATGTTATCATGGTACTCTTCTGGACATGGCTTTTCTGCTGTCCCTTGGGAGTCATGTTGTATCTACTGGGTGTCTGTTGGTCTTGCAACCAATAAGCTCCTCTCTTCTACTAACTTCTAAACTTTCTCTCTCTAGGGCCACTTCAGCTCTGTTCTCTTCCCATTCAGTGACTAGAAAGCCTCATAACAGCAGGCTTGGCACTCTTTAGTCATAACTAAGATTATGAACCATCACACAGGCAAATGGCAAACACAAGCAGAGTGCCCCAAGGCATTAAGAGATTAAGATGTAGTGCCTGTATTTGGTGCTGAATTGAAGTTTGTGGTCTCAAACTCAAATCTGATTTAGGGGATGGAAATTTCCTGTAACAACCATTTACATGGAAATTGTGTCCCCCAAACCAATTTCAGGGAGCATTGACAGCAAAACCCAACTGGACCCATGGGAAGGCTGGAACAACAAAGCCTATTTTATTTCTGAGATTCTTTCAATACTGGCATGCAACAACAAGGCTAAGTAAAGAAGGTAAGATTATGGTCCTCTATCTTCTTGGCCCACATTCCTACCTTCTTTAAGGATATCTGTCAGCAGAAAAAAAACAAGTGGCTTTTGTGCTATATTGTGGTCACCATAAAACCTCACTGTCTCCTTGAACATCAAAGTCTATCTGTTCCCATTGAGAGACCTTTCACTATGAGTGACCTTTCACTACAGAATGAGTACCACTGAATACAGCTTACCATTTGATTTCTCCATGGGATCCACTGCTAAGGTTAGAGGGGGTTAATATTGGATGAAGGATAACTGTTTTGAGGAGGTTTCTCTCTCTCCCTTCTCTCCCCAAAGTCATTTGGAGTCCCTGAGCAAAGGAGGAACTTTTTTTGGCAGGGACTAGGTGAATGAGCATAGACCACTAGACAGGGCAGGGTGGTTTGCTGTCTATTGACATCTCTACTTCTCCAACTTCTTCCCTGACCTTTCTAACTGCTCCTTCTCTATCGCTTTCATTGGTTCCTCATCCTTTTCCAGACCCTTAAAGTGCATATTCCCCAACAGTCTGTCCTTGGACCTCTTTTCTTATTATACTTTCTCCTTGTGCAATCCATTCACTTTTTTTTTTGTGAGGCAATCAGGGTTAAGTGACTTGCCCAGGGTCACACAGCTAGTAAGTGTCATGTGTCTGAGGCTGGATTTGAACTCAGGCCCTCCCGACTCCAAGGCCAGAACTCAATCCCATTCATTTTTGTGGCTCCCACTATTACTCCCTCTTGAGATAATTATTACATCTCTATCTCTAGTCTCTCCTCTAAGCTCCAAGCCACATCATCACCTACCTACAGAATATCTCCACCTGTATATCCCATTAACAACTCAAATTCACCAGGTCCAAAACTGTGTGTCTTTCCCTCTAAACCATTTAACTTTGCCATCTTTGTCCATATCTCCTATACTTTGGGATTTCTTAGACATTTCTCTCTCCTTCACTTCTAACATTGAATCAATCACCAAGTCCTACTGATTCAATCCCTGCAACACTTCTCATATCTTCTGCTTTCCCTCTATTCCTATTACCACTACTTCAGCATAGAGGAGCAGAAAGTTACTTATTTATACTATGACAATAACCTCCTCACAGGTCTTTCTGTCTCCACTCTTTTTCCCTTCAATCTGTCCTCTTATATTTGGTGGATAAGGGGAGTAAGAGGAAGAGAAGCAGTTAAGATGGGTATGTGGCTGCTGTCACTTTCAGAAGACTGCTCCTGACTTTGGAACATCCACTGATAATCCCTCTGACTCATCAAACTTTCACCTGGAGAATGGCCAGGAAACAAAAGCCATTTCTACAGGAAGTCAGAGGGGATGATGGTCATCTGCCATGCATTAAGAGTGCAAGGTGACTGTAGCAAATCAAAACTACCACTGACCCCTTTGACTTTTGGGCCCAAGAATTACTGATAGTATGTTTATGCAATTGACCTCTGGGCATATCTGCTCCTCTGGCAAAATACAAAAGATAGGTTGGGGAAATTGTGGTTTCAGATATTCCTAGCACAGCAGTAAAGTTAATATTACTGATTTTGTTTTCATTGTAGTAAAAAGTCTGGGAACTACACTTCAGAAGTCAGCAAACTCTACAAATGAGGGATGTTTTTACTGTTTTGTTGATTATTTAGACATAAGAAAGGCATAGAGAAAATGTTGACAATACAGATTAAACTTTTTAAAAAGTCTGGGAAGTACAGATTTCAGATCTTACTAGAAGTGGGAGAGCTTGGGAGCTTTAATACTATGTGATATACTTTTGATTTCATTTAATAAAGTGTGTTTTATGTAGGAATGATCTTTTGAGAAGATTAAAATCCTGCATTAATTAATTAAAACAAGTCAAAGAAATTATGAATTATTTGGGAGAATGTTCATACCCTAGACTAGACTTGACTGAACCTAGGCTGACATATTTGGGAAAAAAAATTGAAAATCAAGTCTCTTTCAAAGGTCTTACCTTGTTTCTCTTTGATCAACAATACCCCTTTTCCTACCTACATATGCAGAAGAAGCAGCAAGCCTGTACTGGTGGAAATTTCGCCATTTTGCCTAGAGATAGACTTGAGATCCCACCATTTGTCACATGTAGTAAACACCCAACCCTCTACCATCATGGATCTAATGCCCAACTCTTGCAAAACACTACTTCCCATCAACAACACTTCCATAATACTTATTTCCTAATACTTGTTAATTACCAGTCAGGCTTAGCCAAGGCAGAAGTGATTGTAACTAAACTGGACTTTACAAATGCTAATGTTAGTTCTGAAAAAATCCAGTCAAGGAATTGTAAACTTTACTGATATGATCATGTGCAATTTGGCTAACAGCAGGGTCATCAAGGAGTGGAATGAGACTAAAAATAAAGGAAAGGTGGATGCCTCTTTCCACAAGAACATCTGTTTTATAATAGCGGATGCAGGGCTTGGAGCGTTATAGTTACTTGGGGTGCTATATATACCACCAGATACTGCTTCAAACTCTCAGCTGTTCCAACTCTCCTTCCCTAAGTGGGATTTTCAGGACTGGAGCTGGGGTTCCTTCTAGTCCCTCTGTACATGTGTAAACAAGGCCTGCATTTTACTTACAGGTCTCCATCCTGAGCTCCTTTCCAAATCTATTGATGTGATCATGTGATTTTTGTTAGTTTTACTATTGGTATGATGAGTTCCTCTCCTCAGAAGTACTTCATCTTATTGCAAAGGTTTTTAAAGGCTATACCAGAGAAGCACAAGTTTTCCTGATAATGATAAACTTTTGAATGTCCTATCCACATTTCTTAACAACTGACTATCTAACTTCCCTCTCTGAACCAAGGAAAAGATGAGTAAATATACACAGATATGATGTTTCTACCATTCAGACAATAGGATTCAGCACCACACTAAGAATACCTAAAGGTTAACCACAAGGAATAAAAAAAAAAGAAGATGGGGCTGATGTAGATAATGAAACATGCTAGGAGAGGAGAACCAGGACCCTCCAACCTATATACTAAGGGATGAGAGAGGAAGAAGACTCCAACAGCACTGACTCCTCTTTATATGAAGTTTTTGTAGCACTATGTACTTTTGTCATACATAACACTAGACATCTAGGTGGATTATGAGAAGGTTTAGGAAGTGCTAGATGGCTCAGTGGATAGAGTGCTAGGCCTGGACTCAGGAAGACCTGAGTTAAAATCCAGCCTTATACACTTCCTAGCTCTGTTTGCCACCGGAGAAGGAAATGGCAAACCACTCCAGTATCTTTGCCAAGAAAACTCCATGGACATTACAGTCCACGGGGTCACAAAGAGTCAGACATGACTGAATAAATTTTGCATGAGAAGACCTGCCTCTTCTTCCTTCCCCCAACCAGAATGGGGGTGGGGGTCAAAATCTTCACAGACCACTTGGATCTCTACCTACTAGGCCAGCTTGGAGGTAGAACTTTGTCTTCTAATCACTACTTACTTTCCCCTCCCTTCATCTCCTTCTCCCAGGATTAGTGAGGGATAGAGGAAGGGCTCTTTTAATGAGCTCCATGATGATGGATAGTTAGAAGCCTTTGGGCTTTGGGAAGTAAATGGCCCAGATCCACATAGAATCTACTCCCTGCTTCTGGTTCAAAGGGTTCAAAATGTTGTAATAAAATTTGTTCTCCCTGACCACTATCCAGAATGTGAGGTCTTAGCTTATATACTGTGTGAAATATAAAAACTCTTTAGAACTGCCCCCTCTGCACACTTTTATTACAGTCAAAGATATCATCTGCACAACAGTGAATAAGACTACTCTTTAAGGGACACATCATGAAAGTTGTCTGAGGGACTGGGCAAGGAATCAGAGGTGGACAGAGAAATTGGACACGAGACAGCACTCCACTCACCACCTACAGCTACCGCTGCTGAAGGATGAGGGAACCAAGATGAAACTTCTGATCATACTGTTCACTCAGTTCCATGACACCACTCCTCTATCATACCTTCCTTTCAGCAGCTTCCCCCCAGCCATATGCTTTTTCCAACTTGAGTCATGGTCCTCCACCTCCTGTAGCCCTACAGTCCAGTTACCAAATCCTGCTCAATCCCTTCACAAATTAAATTTCCCAGATCTTCACATGAAAAGCAGAATCTGTCTACCTCTCAAGAGGCCTATGATATATACACTTTCATACTGCTGCTTATGTTCAAATTAAAAACCCCATCTTACTTATCTGTGCTTTTTCCACAGTGCCCAGCATAGAGTCTGACTTAACCCACATTTATTCCATTGGTTTCCCCAAGCCAGGAGTGACTGATTCATCCTTTAAGCTCTCACCATATTCTGTACTTTGTACCTTTCTTATCTACTCTTGACTCTATTTTGTATTCTACTTATTCGTGTGTGCTTTGTTTCTCTCTATTAAATTCTAAATTTCCCTGATACAGTGGAAAGGGCGCTGGTCTTGAAGAAGAATCCTTGGTTATACAGTGGAAAGGGCGCTGGTCTTGAAGAAGAATCCTCGGTTTGGACAATCGCTGGCTGTGCGAGGAATCATTTAAAGAAATCATTCTACTACTCTAGTAGCACATTTGTAAAATGACAATAATATTCTCACTTCCTACTTCACAAGGTTAGGTATAGGGGTTAATTGTGATTTCTTTGGCCTAAGAAATTTGTGGATAAGGAGATTCCCATCCACTAATACAGGTTGGCACCTTTATTAGAATTGCCCAACGTTCTGAGAAGTTAAGTGATTATTTGCCTAGGGTCACAGAGCCTGGATGTGTCAGAGTTGGGATTTGAATTTAGGTCTTTCTAGCCACAAAGTCAGTGCTCTAGTCTCTACAGCCTACACCACAAAGAGTATGGGTTCCTAACCTTTTTAGTATCATGGATTCCTTTGGCTGTCACCTGAAATCCTTCTCAGAAATGCTTTTAAATGAATACAACAAAATACATAGGATTACAAAGGAAACTAAATATACTGAAGCAAAACTGCATTTTTTTCCCCATCAAGTTGATAGACCCCATATTAAAAGGCCCTGACTGTGAGGAAAGTGCCATATAAAAGTGAAATATTATTCATCTTTGTTTTTGTTTTTCCCTCAGCACCAGCT
Source organism: Phascolarctos cinereus (assembly GCF_003287225.1). Classification (NCBI taxonomy): domain Eukaryota; kingdom Metazoa; phylum Chordata; class Mammalia; order Diprotodontia; family Phascolarctidae; genus Phascolarctos; species Phascolarctos cinereus. The sequence goes on from NW_027555514.1 coordinate 185,757,422, forward strand.
ACAAAGCAGGAGCTAAAAAGAAAAATGTTGAATTGAATCAAGTTGAAGACCCAAAGATATGAATCACTAATGATGGGTTCTCAGGCACCATTTTAGGCTGTGGAGAATATTCTGAGTGAAATACCGAGTTGAGTATCTTCTGAAATCATTTCACAGAGGCGACCACCAACTCCGCCTACTCAAGGAAGCCAGATCTAATGAGGGGCCACAGTGGGTAGAGGCAAAAGGATAAAAAGAACAGAGGCAAAAAGGGAAAAAAAAGATACAAAAACATAATCGCAGATATATTGAGACCACAGGGGATGTGACTTGGTGGTGGGCTGAGGAGGGGGAATGGAAACACAGACTCAATTTAAGAGAAGTAGGGAAACAGCTTCAAGGGGAGTAGGAAGGTTCCCCCATGCTTCAGCCTCCTTTTGGGGGATAGGGGTTCCCGAAAACCCCAGCAGAGACGAAGAGAGAGAAAGATCTGGCTGGGGAGTTAGTTGAGATTTCCAATTGAGAGGGGGCTGCTCTCAACACCCCTACTGACTCATGCTCTCTCCTCCAACCTTCTCCAAAAACAAATCTATCCTTTGGTATTAGGAAAAGGTAAGAAAAGAATATGACTCATGATGGGGGAAAGATCTCCAACAACCCAGTAGGGGAAGGAATTCCAGGCACAGAGAACAGCCAGTGAAAAAAGCTCTGAGTCAGGAAATGGAATATCTTGTTCCAGGAACAGCAAAGAGGCCATGTCACTGAACTGAGAAGTAAGTGGAGAGAGTAAGGTGTAAGAAGAATGAAAAAGCAGGAAGGGATTACATTAAAAAGCGCTTTAAAAGCCAAGCAGAGGATTTTATATTTGATCCTGGAGGTAATAGAGAGCCAGTGGAGTTTACTGAATGGAGGGGGAAGAGAAGTGATTGTCAGATCCCACTTTAGGAAGATCAATTTGACTGCTGAGTGGAGAATGGACTATACACAAGAGAGATTTGAAGCAGCAGGCTATTGCAACTGCCCAGGAGGAAAAGAGGCATATACTTTCATATGCAGAATGGACAAAACTTGGCAAATATTGGATGAAGGGTGGGAAAGAATGAGGAGTGAAGAATGACATTGTGAGCCTGGGTGCCTAGAAGGATGGTAGTACTCAAGACATAACAGGGAAGTGAGGAAGAGGAGAGGGTTGGGGGGGGGGAATAATAAGTTTAGTTTTAGACACGTTGAGTTTAAGATGCCTATGGGATTTCCAGTTCAAGATGTCCAACAGGCAGCTGGAGATACAAGACACGAAGACTCAGCTAAGGAGGCTGAGAAGGAGCAGTCAGATAGGTAGTGGAACCAGGAAAGAACAGTGTCATAAAAATCTAGAAGAAAAAAAAAGGATCATATAGGAGAAATTATGAGGATTGAGAAAAGGCCATTAGATTTGGGGGTTAAGAGATCATTGTTAAATTTGGAGGAAGTAGTTTCAGTTGAATACGACTGGAGCTAAGTGGGGGAATGTACATAGCACACTGGGCCTGGAAGACAAACTTCAAATCCAGTCTTAGTCACTTACTTGTTGTGTGACCTTGGGCAAGTCATCTGCCTCAGTTTCCTCAACTGTAAAATGGAGGATAGTAATAGCACTTATCCCACAGGGCTGTTGTGATGATCAAATATTTTGACAGGGCTTAGCACAGTGCCTGGCACATAATAGGCATAAATGTTTGTTCTCTTCCCTTCCCTTTTACTAAACTGTAGAGAATTAAGAAGAGGGCAGAGCAAAAGAAGTAGTGAAATGATTGCATGTAGATGACCTTCTTCCAGAGTTCAGCCAGAAAAGTGAAAGAAGATATTACCAAAGACACTGGAGGGGTGGGGGAGGGTGGACCAAGGAAGGGTTTCTTTTTTCTCTCCCTCTTATTTTTTTTAAAGGTAACCAGGTTAAATGACTTGCCCACAGTCACATAGCTAATATGTGTCACATTAGCTAATAGGTCACATAGTCTAAGGCCAGATATGAACTCAGGTCTGGTGACTCCAGGGCCGGTGCTCTATCCCCTGCACCAACTTGCTGTCCCCAAGTAAGAGTTTCTTGAGGATGGGAGAGATATGGACATGTATGTAGGAGACAGGGATGCAGCCAGTGTGAAATTAGTGAAAGAATAGGATGAGAGAAGGGGGCAGTCTGCTGGAGAAGATGGAACGGGAACATGTGTGTACACAGAGATCTCCTTGGCAAGAAGAAGAGCTACCTCTTCATGTGAGGCATGAGTGAAGGAGGAGACAGCCCTGGAAGGCATCTGAGAAAAGCGAGATGAGAGGGAGGGAAAAAAAAGGAATAAATCATGAGCAATTCACTTAACTCCACTGCCTAACAAAAACAAAAACAAGACCAATAAACCATGAGGCAAGATTCTCAGCTGAGAGGATGAGGAGGGAGCCAGGGGAGGTCTGAGAAGGGGTCAAAAGATCTGGAATCCTGCGGAGAGCTAGATAGTGAATTGATTTAGGTAGGCATGAAAGCACTGTAAGGGCCCACTGAGATTAAATAACAAAAATTGGTAGTAGACCCACTCAGCAGAGTTTCATGTTTTCTCCAGCTTCATTCAACAGCACATGAATAGGCATGAAGGCGGCAGATGTGGGTGTGGGTAAAGACACATTTCTCTTCCCCCCAAATAACATTAAGTGTTTACTATACGTCCAAGGCACTATTAATCAATGATAATATAAAGATTCTAAAACACATGCCTAAGAGGAGGGGTATGGATGTGTGGATGTGAGCACAGGCACAAGCAAGAGGTTAAAGTGGGATCTGCCTTCACAGAGGTTCTCATCTCTGAGATATAGATCCTACACTGGCGCTATCATTTATTTCTTCAGTGGCAGGGACTGATCTTCTAGGGGAGGGAGGACAGCAACTACATTAGTCCCTTGAGAACCAAGCCTTAATATGAGTCCATTTTGTTGTTCTTCACATGCCTTTTAATAGGGTTATAGGATTAAACCTAATTTTGCTCTATGTTCATATGCTAATTGGAAGCTCAGTGCTTGCCTTAGGACACTGAATGAGGCTGGGGGAGTAGAAATGAGCCAAATTCATATATTTCCATGACTTGAGCCCTAAGTGGGATACATGAATGAGCTATATAAAGTATTAGAAAGGTGCCCTCAAGGTTGTGCCCCATCTGTAAAAGAGAAGCCCCAATGGACTCATGAGAAACAGATAAAGGATAATAAAGTGTTTTGCAAATCCTTACAGTGCCATGCAAATGCTAGTAAGTCAGTTTCTTTGGGTCTGTTTCCTCATCTGTAAAATGTGGGGTAAGACCTCTGAGGTCCCTCCTTGTTCTAAATCTAGGATTGCATTGTTGTTGGGAAATTTTCCTGACATTTGGAACTATCCAAAGTTCCTCAGGCTGACTCAAGACTCAGGGATCTCTAATAAAGGAAAACCCTTCAAGTGAAGCTGAATGATCACCTGTCAAATACAATAGAGGGGTTTCCTGTAGAGTTGTAGGGCTGCCCTCTAGTTTGGAAGGTCTCTTCCATCCATGTGTAACTATGCATCTGAGAAAGGCAAGTGTATACGTATAAGCCTCAGAGACAGTAGGGCATAAAAGGGTATATATATGTAAGGGGAGTGTATTTGTGGTAGAGGAAGGGAGTGTCTCAGAAGACAGAACAGCTCACAAGGTGCTTATGTCAGAGTCTGCCCTTTAGTACTTTGGTTAGCACATGGAAAAGGGGGAAGGAGGGAGGTGAGGAAACTATGCCGGGCCCAGGGGTGTTGGGGGCTCAGTGGGCCATGAGAAAGAAGTGAGTCACATCAGGAGTCCTCGTCCAGCACAGCTCTAAGCTGAAGAGCTCAGGCTGGAGCAATAGCGAAGTTCCTCCTTAGCTATACCTGAAGAGGCAGGCAAGAGGCGGAAAAGGAGCTAACCCACCAGAACAATCCTGGACAGAGCAGAGCCAGAGATAAGAGACTACCCGAGAACGGGAACCATGGCTCCTGGTACTTCTTGGTGGCTATGGGTTCTGGGAACCCTGGTGGGACTTTCACCGAGGGTAATATCCAAGCTTCACTGCCCACAAGGACAATACCAGGTGGAGCAAGGATCATGGTGCTGCCAACTATGTAATCCAGGTAAGAAGGAACTAGAAAGGGGATGGATAGGAGTGAGGGACAGAGAAACATAAGAGGTAATGGGGGAGGGAGAGAAGAGATGCAGAGTGGAAAAAATATAAATTTCAGAGAGAAAAAAAATTGAACAGAGTAATCGAGGGATGGGGAAGTCAGTGAGATGTTCCACTCCAAAGTGGGTAGAAAACAGGGCTAGCGTTCCACAGGCCCTTCATCCCTCACCGGGCCCCCCCCCACAGGCACATTCCTAGTAGGGGACTGTGACGGTGACGGGAAGGAAGCTCACTGTAAATCCTGTATCCCTGGATTCTCCTTCACCCCAGACCACCATGCCCAGCGCCAATGTGAGAGCTGCCGAATCTGTGTTAATGGTAAGGCTGAAAGGGGGATCGGGCTGGGGACGCAGAGGAGCAGAGTGAATGAGGAGCTGGGGGAGGAGGTTGCCGGAAAGTACAGGGGCTGGGGTTTCTGTAGAGTAAGGAGGCAGTGGAAATCCAGGAGTACTTTGAGGGTGCAGCTGGGAGATGAATTTAGAGAGGAGCCCAGTTAAGGGGAAGGGAACAGACTTCAAGGCTTGTGGGGATGGAGCTATAAGCCTAGCAGGACGATGAACAGGATTGCTGAGACTAGAATCTCATCTCAGCTGTCTCTAGGGCCCTGGGTTATTTTACTATAGGGCCATACTACAGGCTGTTATGAGAAGGAATGATAAGGGGGGACCTCCGGGTGAATGTGTCTCCCTCTATTCTCCTACCTTGCCCTCAATCTTCCCCAGGCTTTCCGATTCAGAGCTGCAACATCACTACCAATACAGAGTGTGCCTGCCCCAAGGGGCAACAGTGTCGAGATAAGGAATGTACCAGCTGTGATCCCCAACCTACACACCTGCTGAGCACACCCCAGTACACCGTCAGAAGTACACATCAACACCCTGCAACCACACACCAACACCCTACCAACACCCACTCAGCTTACTACTCCGGTAGGCTTCATCCTAATGCCAAAGCTCCTCAAGCATCTCCCGGATGGGGCAGGCATGGGGAGGGGTCATATGCCCCTGCTATGGGAGCATCTCATTCCCAGAATCCTCCATGAGTTATATCTGCCTCCTCCACCAAATTCATACCTTTAAATCCTATTGACCCCAGAAGAGAATAGCTGAGAGAGCAGTGTTGAGGACTGGTGGGGATGGGGAAGGAACTATGGGTGTGGAATGCTGTATACACTGTCACATGAAAGTGCTTTGTTGGTCAGTCTTGCTTAAGTGTTTCTTGTTGTTAGGTTGTTAGGTAGGAAGGATGGAGGAGTGCATAGCATTGTTTTCAATAAGGATGTGACACCTACATTTCGATTTTTGCTTTTGTCCCTTTTTGTTTACACACTAATCTTTCTCATTCTTACATTTTCATAAGAAAGCTTTAATTTTTTTTTCTTGGGGGGGGGCTAGGCAATTGGGGTTAAGTGACTTGCCCAGGGTCACACAGCTAGTAAGTGCCAAGTGTCTGAGTCCAGATTCAAACTCAGGTCCTCCTTACTCCAGGGCCAGTGTGCTCTATACACCATGCCACCCAGCTGCCCCCATTTTCTGTGTGTGTATGTGTGTGTGTGTGTGTGGCAACTGGGGTTAAGTGACTTGCCTAAGGTCACACAGCTAGTGTCAAGTGTCTGAAGCTGGATTTGAATTCAAGTCCTCCTGACTCCAAGGTCAGTTGCTTTACCCACTGTGCCACATAGCACCCCCTTAATTTTTTGATATTATAAAAATATTTACCTAAATTTGGGTTGAAGGAAGAGGCAAAATGAGGGGCATATTTGGACTGATCGTGTGTGTATACAACTCAGAAAGGGTCTCATTAGGAAGATTTCCCTATAGAGGGACTTCTTGGGAGGGTGAGTAAAATAGTGAAATGTTTCAAAAAAAAATAAAAAGAAAAACAGGACCCTAAGTCCTGTACTCAAAGCCAAACCCAGAGAGGAGGAAAGTAATGGGAAGAGAATCCCTTTCATCATCCCATCTACCCTTTTTCCCCTTAAAAAAATAACTGATAAAGTTATTGAGCCAGGGTACAGGACTGAGGATCAAGTGCTCTTCATTCTTGTCTCCTCTCTAGAGACAGCTGGCACTAGTGCTCCAACAGGACCTGCCCAAAGCCCACGTAAGTTTTATCACCAGTCCTGAAGATCCCCCATTCCTGGGTGGGATCTAGCAGAAGAGGAGTTGGGTGTCTGATCTGACAATGCGGGAGGCCAGAGTGGGAAGTAGCACTGGAAGGGGAGACCCTCCGACAGACCCCATCAGTCCTTTGCCTATTACAGCAGGAACAGTCCCATCCAGCCAGGTCAGCATTTACATCCTCCTCATTCTCTGTGGATTGATTCTGACCATCTTCATTCATGGGACTTGGCTTATCCTGAAAAAAAGAAACCGCCAACTCAAAAAGGAACAAGGTACCACATGGGTACTAAGGAACTTGCTCCCTGTCTCCAACCCAGCTCCTTTCCCTTGGCACTTGGACTCCTACCTCAATCACACACTGTATCCTCTACCTTCCACCCAAACCCTGTTGCCATACTCCTCTTGTGCCCCCACCCTACCATTCTTCCTCCTCTTTTCTTGCTTGAGCTTTACCCTTCCTTTTCAGCTTCCCTGGTTTTCCAATTCATCTCCTCAAACCTTTTAATCATCATTCTCTTTTCTCTTATCTGCCTGCTTCTCCTTTCTTATCTGTGTATTTTTTTCCCACTCACAACCTCTGTCCTGTCTTGTTTCCCTCTGCAGACAAGAAAATGCTAGTCAAGTTCTGCCTAACTGGATCCAGAGAAGACCTAGGCCCCTGCTGTCCAAAGCAGGAGGAAGGGAACACTGTGCCTATCCAAGAAGATTACAGAAAGCCTGACCCTGCCTCTTACCCCTAAGCCAGACTTAGCAAGGCAGTACTGACAGGACAGCATTCTTCTCTACCTTGGCCTGGCTCCTGGCATGACTATTATGAGTGTGGGAGATCTGAGAACCCTCTCACTCAATACCAACACCTCCTAGGAGCCCTCGACACCACCCCCTGCCCAGGTGTCTTCCCCCTTTCTTACCTAGAAACTTCATTTGACTTTACAAACAGTGGAGAAGGGTGTCGAGAGAAAAGGAGAACACATGTTGGGGTGTGGTAAGGCTAAGGAAGATTGTGATGAGAAGCAGAGGACACTTGGTGCACCCTGTGGTCTCACATGGGGACTCAGTAAAGTAGAAAGAGCTCATATATACAAATAAAACTGCCGCACTTCTCTGGCTGAGAAAAAGCAAGCCCCAATTGTTGTATCGGATAGCAAATCATCAAATTAAGGAGAGGAAATATAAATATGTACCCCCTCCAGTCTCTTAACATGAAATGCTGAGATCCTTAAGAATTTGATGAATCAATTCACAGGCTGCTCCCCACTATTCCTCAAAGCCACCTTCTCTCTCCATACATGAAGAGTTTTCTCTGCCCTAGAGGGTATTTATTCAGGTTCTGACTGGGGGATATACTATATACTATACTAAATCTAACAACAGAAGCATCCCAGAGGTAATGGGAAAAACTCAGATCATAGACCCTTAACTGCTCAGTCCAGGACCATGTCCTTTGGCATTAGTAGAGCCTACTGCTTCTTTCTTCTGCATGAAGAAGATTCTGAGGTGATCCCCTTAGTCACTAACAAACTAGGGATGGGGGAGGACAGAGAGAGGAAACAGTTGGTATTGGAAGCAGTGTCACTGCCTCAGAGTGAACGTGGACTGGAAGAGTACTATCTAAAAGTGGGGCTTGGGAAAGGATGCCAGGAAAGTTGGCTCTTTCTCAGGTACACTGGATGGCTCCACTGACTTCCAAAGGCTGCTCCTCTGCCTCATCCCTAGCGAAAGGAGAAACTTTAAGACTATCCCAAAAACTCCCCATCCCTAGAATTTCTCTGCTGCACATCACTCTGAAGAGCCCTAAAAGCTCACCACTACCCCTCAGTTCCCCACATCCTTCTCCATAACCGGTCAGGCCAAAGTCTAATCCCTTTATTTCACAGATGAGGTCCAAAGAGTACCCAGGATTTTACAACTAGTAAGTGTCTGAGGCAGAATATCAACTCAGGTCTTCCCGACTCCAAGTCCAGGGCCCATTACTCCACGCAGGGGAGTGCTACCCATCTTACCAAATACAGAAAGTAGGTGACTGAGACACCTCTTGCTCTCCTTACAGACCAGAGAGAAGACTACTGCTGAAGGCATAGCTTGGGTCATCAGGAAAATTCAGGTGCCTGAGAGAGAGAACTCTGTTTCTATGACAATAGGAATCCTTGGGGATGATCCTGAAGGGGCCATCTTATACCTCAAATTTAACCTGCCCCCAGGCCCTGAGGGTACAAGGCCAATTGCAGGCAATAAAGTGGAAAGTATACTGGAGAGGTACACATTTCACATTTATCATCTTCAGTGGCCCAGGAGATGGATCTCTTCTACCTTGTCCAACTTCCTTCTAGAAACCACAGAAGACGGAAGATTCCTTAAGGTCAGTTTTAGAGCTAGAAGAGACTTTTAGAAGTCACCTAGTGGGCAACTTAAGAGGTTCTTTTAAGGCAATTGGGGTTAAATGACTTGCCCAGGGTCACACAGCTAGTAAGTGTCAAGTGTTTGGTCTGAGGCCGGATTTGAACTCAGGTCCTCCTGACTTCAGGGCTGGTGCTCTATCCACTGTGCCACCTAGCTGCCCCATTAAGAGTCTTTTAGAGAGCTCCCTGTCAGTAATTTGTAGAATGCAACAGTTCATCACACGTAACACCCACAACCCTTCAGCCTGGTTTTTGGCTTAACTCAGGATTCTTAGCCCCTTAGTGTTACCAAGTTAGACTCTTCTCAGGAAGAAAACACTCAGCAATGTATTTTTCAGCTAGCCATAGAAACCCTGCTGCCCCCTCCTCTGTTCCCGTCTCCCCTATTTGCAGCTGTTTCTCTATTTGTTTCCAAAGGTATGTGATCTATTTGGCTGCAACTTTAAGCATGGTGGAGCAGAGGGTGTTCTTCAGAGTACACCTGGGTAATTCGCTCTGGAAAAGCTTCTGTCCAGGAATGAGGACAACACAGACCTCTTGAAGATGGCAGGCTGTTTCCAGTAGTGCCAAGGAAATTAAGTGTATGACAGAGAATATCTGCAGATGCAACGTCCAGTCAGTTTCCTGTCCTCACTTCCACCAGCTAGCACCTGCTTGTGGCTGGACAGCTACGGGTCTCAAAATGAGATATCAAACAGCATGGAACACAAGAGTGGACAGCAATTCCATTGCCAACATAGAAGGATATCTTTAATCGCAATCAGAAGAGCAAATAGCACAGAAGCACCAGTGCTTTAACCTATGGAGAAATCTGCCCCTAGTTTAGGCCAAGTCACCCAGAAGCCATCAGGTTGGTGGTAGGAATTTGTATTTTTTTTCTTTTTTCAGAGTACACGAAATTGGTAAATGTGCTACATGCCTTACTTGGAATACAATTATTATTATTTTATACAAGTATGAGATTAGAGGAAGGGAAAGAAAGACAGAGAGGGGACAACAGACACAGCGAAAAATCCCACAACGGCTCATGACAAACCGGAAGGGATGGGGGAACATGGGGAAATCTGCTTCATTTGGCTGGAAAGTCCTGGGTGTGTATACAACAGCATTTTTGCCCATGCATGGGGATGATAGCAAAGAGACAGAATCAGGTCAGGGGTCAAGAAAGTAGGAGTGAAGACATCCTCCCGACCCCCCCCCAACCCCTCCAAAAAGAGCCAACCTTGGAGAATCTATTCTGGTCACTGGAAAGGAGCTCTTAGCCACAAAAGAAACCCAGAGTGCAAAATCCTTTGACAAAGCGCTTAAAGTGATGAAGAGGCTGGGGCTTAGTGAGCCCAGGGGGCTGGTTTGTTCCTGGCTCTAGAGGCAGCGAGGACAGTGGTGGTTCTTCTCCAGCGGTGTCCCCCCAAGAGAGGAAGGCGCCCAGAGGACAGTGGAGACCTTCTTGGGGGAGACGTTGGGAGGGTACACTCATTGCTTCCTTCTAGCTCTTCAGTCCCGCCACAGGGCAGGACAAAGGGAGTATGGAAGTAGGCAGGGGTTGGGGAAGGGTGTTTTGTGTTTTTGGTTGTTTTTTTTTTTTTGCAAATAAAATGGTGGTGCATGGAAGGTGAACATGCAGCCCCAAGCCCTATACTCCCTTTGCTTGACTATATATAGAGGTGGGAGAAGAGGTCACTGTTGTACCTACCCAGGAGGAGTCTCATTTGGCATCCTGTCTTAAAGCTAGAAGGAAATCCCTATGGTACATCAGAAAACTGGACACAGTTATGATCCCTCTGCCTGGGCCAATAAACCCAAGCATTACAGAAGGAAAGAGACTTAAAATTAGCATGAAGGGGCCAGTGGACAGAAAAGGTACTGAATGGTAGGTAGGATGGCAAAGTGATGGCTCTCAAGGAAGAAAACCTAAATGTCAGCACAGCCACACAGCTAATAGCTACAGCAGTTACCCCCAAAAGGAAGACACTGGTCTAGCATCTACAATGGACTGGGCTGCCTGAAAAATCTTATAGTCTTGTTTCCAGGCTGGGCCTATCACTACATCCCTGTCTTTGGTATGACAATGGGGCAGAGCTGAGAAAGGACTTTTCCAAGGTATCAGGGACCTCCAGTTCCCAAACCTCCACCTTCCTGCCATCAAAGGAAAAGGAGAAATCAACCATCTACTCTAACAAGGCTGCTTTTATCCCAGCCAAACCTTGGTGACCTTCTTTATCAGGAAGCTTTTCCTGGTCCTCCTTATCCACCCCCTCCTACTCCTCCCTATTCCTCCTCCCCCCTCAGCGCCCACCCCAGTGCCTTCCTTCCGAGACCATCTTCTAGCTATTCTGTATAGATCGTATAGATACTTAGTTGTTCATCTACTGGCTTCCCCACTAGAAAATGAACTCCTTGAGGAGCCAGGGACTGTTTCTGCCCTTTCTTTGTACCCCCAGTTCTTAGCACAGTGCCTGGCACATAAGAGGTACTTAATAAATGCTTACTGATTGACTTGTTACTCTTGAATGAGGTCCCTTATCTCACCTTACCCTCAGCTGAGTTCCCAGGGCACATCTTTTCAGTATCTTTACACTGACTAAGATTAACCAATAGTCCCAAATTCTGATTGCAAAGGATATTATTTTTGGGTCCCCTCACACACTATTAGATTTGTCTACTAAGAGTTGACCTGACATCTTACCAGTCTCTGGTACCACTTCTAAATGGGGGAGCAGAAAATGGGCAAAACAGCACCCCAATGTTTTCTAAGTCAAAGGGAAAAGTGTCCAAACCCACCAGTTCTACAGCACCAGAAACACTGGCAGATCCCAGGCCAGACTAAAGGCAGAGGCGGCAGCAGCAGCAAGAGAGAGAGGGAAATCCTTCTAAAAACACTGCGTACCAGGAACACACTGGGAGTGGACATAATTCAAGGTCTTCTAGGCTTGTGAGTATTGCACTTAATTATAAAAATAATGATCAGACTCTGCATGTTATTGCCCCAGACCTCCAAAATATCTTTCCAAATAAAGCTATACTGCTGTACTACCAAAATCACTACTGTGATTTCTGATGGCCCAGGATGGTCCAGGCCAAGGTTTTCCCACCTACTAACAGAGCCCACTAAGAGGCTGAGTAGGCGGTGAGGTGAGGGTGGCTGTGAAGAGACTGCCATTTCCCTACCTTCTCACCAATCCTCCCACTGGGTTGCCAAGGCCCCTGCACTCCCTGCTCCCACTGGGCAGATTCCTCTGGACATGATCTTGGCTGACCTGCTTCTCCCTTGACCTCCACTCCACTTCCTGTGGTTTGGGCACAGTTGTTTTCTGAAGGGGAGAGGCCAAACACTGGCTACCTGTGCTTCATGGAGTGAGAATGCAGCCACCTCAAGAGCAGCATGGCCAGTGTGTGGGGGGGTTTAAGTACAAACCAAAGCAACTAAAGAAGAGGAAATGAAGGAGCCTGGGTAAGGACAAGGTGAATGGACTGGGTCTGCTGGGAGAGTGAACAGTGGGAAAGGGGTATGAGTTCTGATGGGGGCAGGGAATGAAGGAGGGGGGTGGTACATTAAGTAAAAAAATAGACTGCAGACAGGAATCAGGAAGGCACAGATAGAAAGAGACAGAAGAAAACAAGAGGGCAAGTTAACCAAGTTACTAGACATTCAAGTCCATCAGGCACAGATGACCTGTCCCCTGTGTTTCCCTCTGACAGTAGCACCAATGCCCCTCTTCCTCCAAACACAAGAGAACTGGACTCCCTCCAAAATCTCACTGAGGAAGGGCTTGCCCAGCACCAAGAGGTGCCTCTGTCCCATCTGTTGGGCCCCCCACTTCAACCCCACCAGGCCAGGTTTTCTGTCCCACAAATGGAGACAGTCATGCCATACCTCACCCAGAGCACCTCCAGTTCCCCAGGAAGGCAAGGGAGAAGATTCTGGGGCTTTCCCACCTGTTCACCCCCGTCAGTGATTTCAACGGATACTTACTTACAATAATTACCACGATGATGGCACAAATGGCTCCCAGCATGATCATCATCTGGGAAAAAAAAGGTAAGGGGGAGTAAGTCTCTCAGATCAGAAGAAGAAGAAGATCCAGGACTGCCTTTTCTTAAACTACCAAGCAGAAGGAACTCCCCATTTCTTGAGGTAATTGTGGAAATATCAGGACACCCAAAACACTTTTAACATGTCGTGTACAGGTTTCCTCTTCTGATACCTACTTGGTAAGCTACTGCACCAGGCTAGATCCTAGGATGCCCTTCCTTTTTTTTTTTACTGTGGCCTAAGAAAGAGCCTGAGCTCTACAAAGTTGTAAATGGAGGTTCCATTTGCAAACAGTGATACTGGTTCACTTTTCTTTGTACATTTTTATTATTTGGGGGGTGGCTGGTTCCTTCTGAAGCAGCTGATACAGGAGGTCCCTAACAGGTTGCAGGCCAAAAACTTGTAAGTCTCTACTTACTTGGACCTTGTTTCTGTGGGGGAAATGTTCCCTTACCCACGATGTATAAAAATGTTTCCGTGAGAAAACATCCACATCTCAACTTAGACATCACAGGTGCCTGAAAATTTCATAGAAATATGTGTCCAGGAGAACATCTTCCCCTGCTGCTGCAGCAAGGTAATAGAATCAGCACTGGCTCCCAATGACCAATCAATCCCTCCAGACCTGCTGAACAGAAAGGTAAGTTTTTTCTGGCTTCAAATCACTTGTGAGCTCCCATGGTGACTGGTGGCTCTCCTTTCTTGGTCCACCATGGAAGGAAATGCAACCTTAACTTCCCCTTCCTCCCTTCCCCAACTGTCTCGTCTCATGAAGCAAGCACATGACAATAATCAGAATAGCTCTCTCCTATCCTAATGGGGATTAGTTTTTTGGATATAGCTTGGACTAGATTTCTATGCACATTTTAAAAACAATGATGTAAAGCAGGTTTTTTCTGGTATAAAAAAAATAACAAAGTAAGCCTTTGTTTAAAAAGTATTTTAGACAAACAAACCCACAGTAAGTCTTCCTGGGAACTTCAGGGAGGACATACAGGGGTGATTTTTTAGGGGAAAGCTGGAATGATTTAGAGTAATTTGGTGAAAATATTCATGGGACAATTTTCGGAAGCCACAGTTTAGCACTCCTCTTCCAAAAAAGACCTAAAACACAAGTGCTCTAGGAAGAGCTCACAGTTCTGGAGTACTCTGAGGTTAACAAAGCATCTGAAGCATTACAGAATAAGCTTCTACAGCAGGATTGGTTATATCTCATTTACGAAGAAGGAAACCAGGGATCAGACTGGCGGTAACGAAACTTGATCAGTCACACAGCCAGTAAGTAAAAGAAGAAAGAATTAAATTGGTCATACACACCAACCTAAGATGGCTCCTCATTTATGGCAAATGTCAGCACAGCTGTGGCTGTGGGAGCTTCCAACCCTAAAGCCGATCTCCCCAGGGGCAGCTGTGTAGCATGGTGGATAGAACAACATCAGGCCTGGAGTCAGGAACTCATCTTCCTGAGTTCAGATCTGGCTTCAGACATTTATTAGCTGTATGACCCTAGACAAATCACTTAACCCTGTTTGCCTCAGTTTCCTTATCTGTAAAATGAGCTAGAGAAGGAAATGGCAAACTGCCCCAGTATTTTTGCCAAGAAAACCCCAAATACAGTCAAAAGAGTTAGAAAGGCCTGAAACAACTGAACAACAACAAAATGACCTCCCCAACAACCCAAAAGCTACTCCAGGGTATGCCTTCCCAAGCCACCAATTCAATTCACTATGCTCCCAGAATACCCTAGTGGACAACATGGGGGTATTATTATAGAGCCAGTCAGGAAAGTCTTCTATGGGACCAATGAGCGAAAATGGGAGGCCCCAAAGACTTCTTCCAAACTTTCTCAGAACAGCTCTTCAAGTAACCTACATCTGGACGGGTGAAAAGTAGAGCGTAAATGATAGTATTACACTGATACTAGGTCCAAGGAAAGAAGAGAGAAAGTTTACCTTACAATTTTTCCACCAGTACTTCCTCTTTAGCTTGGCAGCACTGCTCTCAAATTGTGATGCTCCTGCCTGCAAGGCGTCTGCACGGTCATCCAATTCAGACAGCTTTTGATCCCTTTCCAGGACCTTGTCCACATTCACACGCATGATATCTACCACCTGAGGAAGAAAAGTATGTGTAATGCAAGCAACATTGGTCCAAAAAAGTCAAAGTACTTGAATTCTAGCTCTGGCACTAAATGGTGGATAACAATCACTCTGGGCCTCAGTCTGCTCTTCTGTAAAATGAGTAGACTGGACTATAGCATCAAAGCCTCTTCAATCCCTCTCATTCCCATTTGGTATTTCCACACTCTAGATCTTAATTTATTAATGACTGTGACTTGCATTATTTATAGGGAAACCAAATTGTCTGCACCTACCTCCTCCACTTGTGCCTGTGTTTGCTGCAGCCGTCTGTTACTAGTTGTATTGGGAGGTGGACCACCTCCTGGGGCACCCCCTTCTGGGGCTCCTGGTGTAGGTGGCTGTGCTGGAGCAGACCTATTGAAATAGGAGGAAAATAAACCAAGTACACATGAGAAGAAACAAAAAAGAATTTTCTTATCCTCCTAGCAAGGCCAAAGCAGAAGTGGTCGCTCTTCGAAAGTTACTCCTCTCCTAGACAGTTTTCAAAGTATGGAGCCACATCACAAAAGAAGCAAAAGGAGAAAGGTTAGCCCCAACACTAGAATTTTTAAGGTCCTGATCCAGGTAGGCAAAAACACTGTAATACTAAGATAAGAGTAGCAGCAAGGAAGATGATCTGGATTTCCTTCTCTGATACTGAACCAAATTCAAATGTTTCCAGGACATTAGTGTTTTCTGACACCTTAGCCAATTTATAAAAACAACCTAGAAGGGGAGAAATGAATCCATGCCAGGGAACGAAAAAACTAGTCTTTTAGCATGTGAGTCTTGATGAGGGAAAAGAGAAGCAGTGTTCTCTGAGCACAAAGGGAAGGGAAAGAGCAAGCTGACTTTTTGTTTAAAAGGATCCTGTTATGGTTATACTCTATGCAGTAGCTACTAACACTGAGGATGCTCAATATAAGAAAACTTGGAGAATTACCAAAAGACAGGCCTACTGGCAAAATGGAGGAAGCCTGCTCAGAAAGAACCTTCCCTTGTAAAAAAGGTGAAAAGAAGGTGTTTCTCACTGGGTCATGAGACTGCAGACTCTAATTCTCCCAGTCCTAGCACATGCATCATGGATTAGTCGACCCTCTCCTAGATAAAGCAGGAGGCCTTTAGAAGCTCCTTTCAACACCTTCCCCCATTCCAAAGCAGGTTGGTAATATGAATTACAACCATTAATTCAGATGCCTTTAAATACCACCTAGAGTCCCTGGCAGAGGAATCTTCTAAACAGGTTTCTGCTAATATATACAACAAAAATGGAGACCTTTGCCTTAAAAATTTCCAGAGCTCTAGTATGAAGCTTCTTTCACAAAAGGAAAAAAAAAACCCTTCCTGATAAGGTTTTTGCCATTTCAAAGTTTAAGGATAAGATTCCTACCATACTTCAAATAGAAAGGAAATCCTATATTCTATTGAGAGAAAACGATCTCAAAAAGCAGACTATGAGAGTTACTACAAACCAGATCCACTGTTCATCCCCTCCACTTATAGGATCATCTCAAACCAGATTATTAACTTTCAGAAATCAGCACACCTAATTCCTCTGAAAACTGATGATTCACCTTTTCCTAGTCCTCCTAGACTCTACCAGCAAGTTATACCAGGACAAAAATCCCTTCCCAATCACCTCTATTACTTAAAGAATCTCCTGAACAGAAGGAAGAAAAATTCCAAAGGAAGCTTGTATGTCCTGCTCCTCCCCAAAAGTAGAAGGGACATCAAGGGAAAGAAAGGAAAGGTAAAAAAGCAACTCAGCTTTTTAAAGCTACCTGACCTGAGTAACCTGATCTATAAAATAAGACTAAAAAATTCAATTGGTTCTAGACTGGCAGTTTTAGTTTTGGAAGAGGGCCAGAATGGTAGCACCGATGACAACATTAAGGAACATTAAGGTCGGAGATTGCTGGATGCTTTTCACTATCTAGGACCCATCTCAGTAAGTACATCCCACATGGCTTTGCCAACTGGAACTTTAATCAGAGAAGCCCCTTGTCTTCACTGTTCCCTCACACACACTCTAAAAATAACTGGAGTCTCAGGACTCAAGTAGTGTTGATGATCAAATATGATTCAAATTAAATCAGACATGATAAAAAAAATCGTGGTGTGAATTAGCCTGGAGTCTGAGACATACTACCTTACCTCCCCCTTAACCAAATGATGGTATTTTAGCAAGTCTCTGAAAATAAGTGGCTGAGTAATAGTGAAAATAGGTATTAATTTCCAAGTCCTTCAGCCCCAATGATATGTGAACTTATGCCACACAACTAAATGTTTTTTTTTTTAATTTCCAGGCGGGGACCCCTATTGCCAAAGTGGCTACGGCTCTCAGCAGTGGTCACGCTTGCATGAAAGCACATTTCCATCACTGACAGCGTGGAGTGATAACTCGGGAGATTCCCGACCACAGCTCGAGATCTCTCCCTCTTCTCAGGCTCGTTTTGGTACAGTAAGAAAAATGGGGGCCATCTGGATAAACTGGGTGGAAAAATTTTTTGCATTAACTTGGCTCCAGAGAGGGCAGGGCAGAGACAGGGGAAAGGGAAAAAAATGTTTGCAAGGCACGTTTATTAGTGGACCCTGCCAGATTGAAATGTCACCTGCCTGCCAGTCTCCCCTCCCTCCCCATGGACAGCCCTGGGAAGCCTGCCCTACCCCCGGTGGGGGCGCCCCTCCTGGGGCCAATCTCGGGCACACACCCCCGTACGTGGTTCAAGAGACAGCAGAGATACAGTACAGGAGGCTGGCTAAAAGCCTAGTCCAGCTCCTGTGAGACCTGGGCTGATCTACAACACCCCCAGTCCCACTTGAGACGTCCCTCTCCCTTCCACTTTGAGGGACACCACGCACCCCCTCTCTCAATGAGAGACACAGATCCCCGGGGGCCAGAATCCCTGGGGGAGGGTGCCGCGCGTCCTGGACCCCGGAGGTGGGGGGGACGGGCCCTGGGAGCGATAGTGGACGGAAGGCGAGGGGGAAGAGCCTATCGCCCGGCTGGTATAGCCCGGGGGTGGGCGCTCCGCTGCCCAGGCGGACGCTGCTGCAATGCGCCATTTTACCCCCTGCAGAGTCCGGGGCGGGGGCGGGACGGGCCCCGAGGGCTCCCCACTCATCAACAAGCTCCACTTACATCTCTCTGGTGGAGAGGGTGTGAAGGGGACCGTCTCCTACTCGGGGGCGGCAGCGGAGGCAGTGGGCGCGAGATGCTGCGACTGCGACGACGTCTTCTGCAGAACCGGACTCACAGTCTCCACCTCTTCACTGAGAGCCAAGCCTAAACTGCAGCTAAAGTTACTGCAGCCTCGTCCCGGCTTTCAGGATTTATTGGAAAGGCCCCGCCTTCTGCGGTGATGTAAGCAATCCAGATGTCCAATCAGTGCTCTGCGGAGACAAAATCGTAGCGCGGCCCCCAATACCCGCCAAAGGCTCCCCGGCCCCTCCCCTCTGCCTTAGCCAATCGCAACTTTCCCAAACGTCCGCTGTTTTTGCTCCCCCACCCCAAATCGGAGAAGAAAGGGCTGCTCTTCTTCTGCCACTTGGCACTTGCAAAGTCCCCGACCAGTTAGCACACGGACTGCGTAACATGCCTCGTGTTTCCTGGCTCGTGAAAAGACAATCACCAATGCGTCCCGGAGTCGGAAGGATGACTCTAAAGCCGAGATGCTTCAATTGCCAATGAGATGGCCCCTAGGGAGTCGACCAACCAATCACCGAAGAGAAGTGGTTTTCTTACTTCCCTCAGACCCCGCCCTGCGCCCGTTAGCCAATGAAAAGGCCCAAATGGCCCTGGGGGTGGGATTCTGTAGCGCACCGCCCACACGTCTCCGTGGTAGCTAAAGTGCGAAGTGCTGGGGGCGAGTTTTTCGAGGGTAGCCGGCCGGAAGTCCGCCCTAGCCCTGGATGCCAGGTTTCTTCTGGATAGAACCCCGTCCAAGTGTGGAGGTTCTGAGAGGGGCCCCTGAGTGGTGAGGAGGAAAATAGGCGTGCCAGCCTGCTGGCAGCGGTTGTGTAGTATTAATATACAGCGTGTCCCAGAAGTCTTAGTGCAGTTTTAAGCTCCGACACTTTGTATATTATATACATTATGAACCATACAACAAAAAATAGGAAGATGAGGTAATGATGAAATAACTTATTTATAAATTTATTCCACTGATAAATCATACAAAAAACCTTTTCTCATTACAGTATTTTTGTTGAGAACAATATGATTGAGTATGCTCATTATTTTTTAAAATCTTGGTTTAAAATTTTGTGATGCTGCCATTCAGAAATCTGGTTCTAAGTTCAATTTGTTTCAATATTTGTTTATTTCAGTAGTTGGTTTTAATGACTGTCATAGCTGAAAAAAGAAACCTTACAAAGATTCTTAGATCCAAATGGAAGAAATGCATCATTTGGCTGTGCTCACATAATCATGACTCAATTTTTCAATCCCATCTACTAATTACGCAAAGGTTTTTGTTGAAATGTGGCTAGTAAGTTTCCATTTTTCCTGATGTCAAAAATCAGTCGTCCTTGCAAACTAACCAAAATGTGTTCTATTTTGATTATTTAACAAATAAGCACAAAACCCACTGAAACTCTTCATCTGGACATCAAAACATTTTGGAAGATTCTATATCAAGTTTTAGTGGGCAGGTGAGTTTTTATATGTGATACATTTTCAGCAACAAAAACTTTAAAAATGTCTAATACTGTGTCATACTGTCATCAATTAATATCTCAAGATACAAATACGTTTAGGACAAGGGTCATTATTAACTACTGTTGAGTCATTTTTCAGTCATTTCCAATTCTTTGTGACTCCATTTGGGGTTTTCTTGGCAGATACTAGAGTGGTTTGCCATTTCTTTCTCCTGCTCATTTGACAGATGAGGCAAAGAGGGTTAAGTGATTTGCCCAGGATCACACCGCTATTGTGTCTGAGGCCACATTTGAGCTCAGATCTTCCTGATTGCAGTCTCAGTGCTCCAACTATTGGGCCAAGTAGCTTTCTCATATTATTAACTACAGTAGGTATAGTAGGTATTTGAAATCCAGATTTCAAATTATCTTTATAATGTTGGATTTCTTCAATTTCTTGTCATTCAATTTTTTACATCATAATGTAGAAGATGAAGAAATAGACGTGTCAGCTCTGCCATTTTCTTGTTCACTTGTGTTCACATTATCAATCTGAGGTTTCTTTACAAGAATCTTTTTAAAGTTAATTCTCCATTTTGTGATTGTTAAGATCTGTAAATCTCTTTGGCCAGGTACACAAACTACAACACATAGTATGCTGAGTGATCAAATGAGTAAGGGAACCATTACCAACTTCTTTACTAGAGGTATACAAAGAATAATTTGGTTGTGAACTATGTTCTCAGGATACCCCACCTTCTATATGTGACACAACCATCTGACACATAGACCAAGTGAGAGCAGTATTAATCCATATATTAAAGTAAGTAAAAACAATTTCTTTTTTCTTTTTTAGATTACGTGTGTGTATGTAAATATACTTCCTTCCCACAACTCCATAGATCATTTTACACATACCCCACTTTGGAGACCACTAGATTCCAGCCCTGGGTCACTGTTAAATCCAGAGCCAGTGACCGCTATGGGTAAGGGAGCCATGAAAGTTCAGGCTGGTGGGATAGGGAGACAGGTTGGATTTGTAGGAGGGGCAGTATCTGGTGGGGAGTAGGACAAATTATTTGGCTGGTGCTTTGAGTGTAGCACCACCTAGTGGGCAAAATGTCAGATCACAGATTTAGAGCTGGAAGGAACTAGTGTCTAATAGAGTCCAGCCCCGTCTTTTACAGAGAAACAGAAGCTCAGAGAGTGATATGCCTTGCACTCACAAGGGTGATGTCAGAGACAGGATTTGAACTTAGGTCCCATCGATCTAAAACAGATGTTCTTTCCATTACACATATTTGTTGGTCAATTGACCACTGACAGCCTGCTTTTCCGAAGGCTCGCAGAAACAAGGACACAAGCTTTTATGAGTTTTTAATGCTACTGCTGTACTGACAGAGTCACTCAGAGATACCTAATTATTGCACACCCAGGGTACACCACTGTCACACACCAGTACAAATACAAATATGGGGAGGCGGGGGTGGCAATAACAACTGGAAGGATTGGGACAGTCCTCATGCAGGGGATGTTACCTGGACTCAGACTCAAAAGGAAACTGGAGATTCCAAAAGTAGAGATGAAAAGTTAGTCAAAAGCACTAAGGGGCAGGCTAAGCAAAGGCACATAAGTAGGGAATGGAATTTTTAATATGAGGCTCAGCAAGTATGCTAGTTTGTCTGGAATGTAGAATTTATGATATTTTATTAAGTCGGGAAAGGCTTCTGGCCAAGAAGTCTGCCTGAATGGGGGCTGGCTGCCCAGTTCTCCAACACTTCCACTCTAAAAAAAAAATTAAATTTGTACTAGACCTAATAATGTTCAACAAATCCCCTGAGAAACTATATTAAGTCAGTCAGTCAACTAGCATTTATTAATTATCTACTGTGTTCCAGGCACTGTGCTAAGTGCCAGGGATACAAAGAAAGGTAAAAAACAGTCCCTGCTCTTAAGCTCACAGCCTAATGAGGGAGACAGAATGCAAACAACTTCCAAGAACTTATGCAAACATGAAAGTCAAGAGAAATCTAGAAAGGTAAATATAATTAAGCAATTGGAAGGGACCATATATGGTGTAACATCCTAAAAAGGGAAGAAACAAGTGTCCCTTCAGAACCTTAATGTCCTCAAAGGGTATTGAAAAAGTTAAATAAGAAAAACAGTAGTATATTGTTTCTTTTCTGAGGGTTTTAAGAAGGGTAGAGAAGAGAAAATAAATAGGAATATAGTAGTATAGAAGGGAGGAAGGAGGTGGAACTTGGTATTTATTCATAATTGGGGTACATAAACATGGAGAAAGGGGTAGGAGGAATGGACATCAGATGAATCACACTCTTATTTGAAAGGGATAAAGGAGGATTGTGCACAGTATGGAATAGGAATACATCAAAGTAAACACTGAACCAAGTGGGGATAAGGGTATAGGGTTAGTAAGAGGGAGAATTAAATGGGAGAAGGGGATAGTCATTAAAAGCAAAACAAACTTCCTGATCCTGACAGGGGAAAAAAGAACTAGAATCTAAAGGGTGCTAATCAATTGAGGAATAGCTGAACAAATTGTCATGTATGAATGTAAAGAAAGATTACTGTACTGTAAGAAAAGACAGAAAAATTATTATAGAGCATCCTGGATAGTATTAAGTGTTGCAGAGTGAAGTGAGCACAATCAGGAGAATAATTAATACAACTTTAAAACAACTTTGAAAGACTTAAGAGCTTTGATCAGCTCAATGACCAATGAAATGTTTCCAGAGGACCTGTGATGAAGTACATTACTCTGCTCCTAAAAGAGGAATGATGGCAGAAAGACATACCTTTTTGGACCTGGATACTATGGATTATTTTGTTTGCACTTACTTTTTACATGAAGTTTTTCCCCTTTTTCTCTTGTCTTTTAATGAGGTAGGGGTAGCCTGGAAAAGGGAGAATTAGCAATACTGTCATGAAAAAAAAAAGGCTACTGAAACGTTTTTTAGAATGCACATAAGAGAACAGAAGCAAGTTCAGGAGGAAACACATACAAGCAGAACAATTTTTAAAGTATAAGTAGAATTTTAAAATTTTATATTTTTTATGTCTTTTAAAAAGCAATATTGAAAAGGAGATTGTTTCACATGCATTCCTCTTTTTGAGTTCTGCTGCTGGAAATGCTCCTTTTGGTATTTAATCTCCAGCTTTTTAAAAATGAAAAAATTTTAAAGCAGGCTGGTGTCATACTGAAGAATTTTAAAGAATTTCAAGGAGATGTATTTTATCCTAGCAGCAATTAAAGATTCCTGAGTAACAGACTCACATGGTCAGATCTGTGCTTTAAGAAGATTTGGCAGCTAAGCAGAGGATGGACTGGGGAAAGACTGAAAAAAGGAAGACTAATTAAGGGGTAAGTGAAATAGTCCAGGAGTGAGGAAATAAGGACTTTTAACTAGGGGTGGTGGCTCTGTGAATGAAGAGGGGACAGATGTAAAAAGAAATGTTGTGGAGGTAGAATCAGATTGAGAGAAAAGGAAGAATAAAGGATGTTTTCAAGGTTATGAAGTATGGTGGTACCTAGACCAGAGGTTCTTAACCTTTTTTTGTGTCATAGACCCCTCTGGTAGTTTGCTAAAGCCTATAGACTTTCTCAGAACAATGTTCTTAAATACAGAATAAAATATATAGGATTACAAATGAAACCAACTATACTGACATGTAGTTATCAAAATATATTTTAAAGGGGGGGGGCAGCTAGGTGGTGCAGTTGATAAGAGTACCGGCCCTGAAGTCAGGAGGACCTGAGTTCAAATCCAGCCTCAGACCAAACACTTGACACTTACTAGCTATGTGACCCTGGGCAAGTCACTTAACCCCAATTGCATAAAATATATATATATATATATGTATAAAGTTCATGGGTCCCAGGTTAAGAACCTCAGCCCTAGACACAGAGAAGTTAGCTATAAGGAATGGGTTTAGGAAGATAGTGAATTGTTATAGACATATTAAGTTTGAGATGCTTATCCAAGTAGATAAATAAAGAAGGAAGTGGACAATAAAAGACTTTGTTGTTCAATCATTCAGACATGTCTGACTCTTTGTAACCCCATGATCGTACCACACCAATATGGTCCCTGGGGTTTTCTCAGCAAAGATATTAGAATGGTTTACCATTTCCTTCTCTAGTGGATTAAGGTAGACAGAGGTTAAGTGACTTACCCAGCCAGGGTCACACAGCTAGTAAGTTTCTGATGGCAGACTTGAATTCAAGTCTTCTTGACTCCAAGCCCAGTACTCTATCCACTAGCCAGCTAGCTGCCTGATAAAAGACTAGAGCTCAGGAAAAGATATGAGGCCTCTATATATAGAGTTGAGAGTCATCTGAAGAGAGATGATCACTGAACCCATGGAAGCTAATGAAATCACTTAACAAAAGTAAAGATGGAATATAAGAAAGCCTTTAAGAAGACCCACAACTGGGGAACAGGATATAGCTAATAATCTGAAAAACACTAAGCAGCAGTTAGGTAGGAGAACCAGGAAAGAAATGCCACAAAAGCTGAGGGAGAAGAGTATCTAGGAGTAGAGAGTAGTAAATATTGTCAAAAGCAGCAGAGGTCAGGAAGGAAGAGTACTGATAAAAATGTCATCGGATTTCATAATTAAGGGGTCAATGGACAGAATTGTTTCAGTCCAATAACAAAATAAGAAGACTGACAACAAGGCCTGAGAAATGGGTGAGGTGAAGAAGTAGAAGCAATGAGTGTAAACTTCTAAAAGTTTGGCTATGAGAGGGAAAAGCTCTAAATGGGCTTGAGGGGGAAGGTACTATCAAATGAAGGTTTTTAAAGGATGGGAAAAACCTAGGGATGTTTATAGGCAACAATGGAATCATTAGATAAGGAGTAAACTGAACAGAGAGCTGGGAAGAATAATGACGGGGCAAAATCCTAGAGGAGATGGGAGGGAAGGTGGTAAAGGGTATAAATGCTGGCCTTGACATGAAAAGGACCACCAAAGGATAAGAGAATGGGAGATCATGTATAGAAGAGAAGATAGGAAAAATAGAAATGTGGATGTGGCTGGCTATATTTTGGGTCATGTTGACAAAAGAAGTGAATCACAAACTTGGCAAGGAGGCATAAAAAAAAAGTGAAGGATTTCAATTAACTGGACATCTGCTGGAGCTTCTCTCTGCTCCCTCCTCTCTGGCCATCTCTTACACAGCCTTTCTGCTTCCAGTGTATTCTTTGCCACCCAATCCTTTCCTCCTACACCCCCCCAGTCAGCACTCCTTCAGAAAAGATGATTTGGAAAAATAATTGCAACCAAGATGTGGATAGGGTGATATAGGAGCAAGGAATATGCCTACTTCTTAGCCTAGTGTGTTTAGGGAAGGAGGGAAAATCAGGGCAGTTACAGGAAAAAAAACTGCCTTCAGACCAGCAAAAGATGGTTTTTTCTGTAAAGTGAGGTTTCACTGAGTTCAAAAATATAGAAGGAATGTGAGAAAGAGGTCTAATAAGAGGGGAATTTTGCTAATGATAGAATGAAGAGTACAAAGGCCACAAGGAAAGGGGAGCCCAGAGCAATTAACAACTGTGAAAGGGTTGAGTTGATAGGAATGGAAATGAGGGATAGGTAGCAGATGAAAGGAGTTTTTTACCTATTCTCACCTAGGAAACACAAATAGCTCCAAATCAGGCTTGTAATGGAAGACCTTAGGAAAAATACCACCTCCTCATTTTAAAAATGAGGAAAACTGAGGCAAAAAGAGATGATCTATCTAAAGTCCTTCTACTGATTAGAGGACTAGAACCCAGGTTTGTCTGACTCCTGATTTTTAGTCTTTCCACTACTATACTACATTCTATTCTCATTCATCACTATGAGGGATTCTGATAACCCAATACACAAAGATCTGTCATAGTAAATATTCTAATGTCTAACTACAGCTAAGAGTTCCCCCCTTTTAATAATAACCAGCACTTATGTAGTAACACTTTAAGCTTTACAAACACCATTTCTTTTTTTAAATTTAATTTTTTCTTATATTTTAAATTCCAAGCTATCTCCCTCCCTACCTCTCCATCCCACACTACAGAAAGCCATTATTTGACAAAAATATAGACATAGATAGTTAAGATATGTAAAACAATACTATGAACATTTCTATTTATCAGTTCTTTCTCTGGAGGTGGATAGCATCTTCCTTCATAGGTCCTTTGTAGTTGATTTGATATGAATATTTAAAATACTCAGAAAAGCTTAGTCCAGTTAGTTTTCAAACAGTGATGCTGTTACTGTACCTAACACTGTCTTGCTTCCATTCATTTCACTCTTCATTATTTCATACAACTCTTTCCATCTTTTTCTAAAATCAACCAGCTCATCATTTCTTTTTTTTTCTTTTGGTTTTTTTTTTTTAGGCTATTGGGGTTAAGTGACTTGCCCAGGGTCACACAGCTAGTATGTGTCAAGTGTTTGATCTGAGGCCACATTTGAACTCAGGAACTCCTGACTTCAGGGCCGGTACTCTATCCACTACACCACCTAGCCGCCCCTCAGCTCATCATTTCTTACTGCACGGTAGTATCTCATCACAATCACATAATACAACTTAAGTAGCCACTCCTCAACTGATGGGCTTCCCTTCAATTTCTAGTTGTCACCACAAAGAGAGCTACTGTAATTATTTTAAAACATATAGGTTCTTCCTTTTTCCATAATCATCTTGGGAAATAGACCTAATAGTGGTAATGCTGGGTCAAGGGGTATACATAGTTTATAACTCTTTGGGCATAATTCCAGATTACTCTCTAAAATGGTTGGGATCAGCTCACCAACAACAGTGTATTAGTATCCCAATTTTTCTACATCCCCTCCAACATCTGTCACTTTCCCCTTCTACCATTTTAGTCAATCTGATATGTGTGAGATAATACCCCAAAGTTGGTTTTAATTCGTATTTCTCTAATCAATAATGATTTAGAACATTTTTCATATTACACATAGCTTTGGTTTCTTTATCCAAAAACTGCCTGTTCATATTCTTTGACCATTTATCAACTGAGGATTAACTCATATTCTTATAAATTTGACAAAGTTCTCTATACATATGAGATACAAGAACTTTATCCAAGAAATTGTCTATATAAATCATTTCCCAATTTTCTGCTTGCCTTCTAATCTTGGCTACATTGGTCTTATTTGTATAAAAACTTTAATTTAATGTAACCAAAATTAGCCATTTTATATTTCACAATGCTCTCTATCTTATTTATAAATTCTTCTATTCATAAGTCTGATAGATAAA
Source organism: Phascolarctos cinereus (assembly GCF_003287225.1). Lineage (NCBI taxonomy): Eukaryota > Metazoa > Chordata > Mammalia > Diprotodontia > Phascolarctidae > Phascolarctos > Phascolarctos cinereus. The sequence goes on from NW_027555514.1 coordinate 185,784,193, forward strand.
ATATTCCATGTTCTTCTAATTTACTTATATCTCCTTTTATGTCTAGGTCATGTATTCATTTTGACTGTATCTTAGCAAACAGTGTAAGATATTGGTCTATACCTACTTTCTTTTTGTTCCATTTTCCCAACAATTTTTACCAAATACCAGATTCTTATCGCAAGAGCTTAAATCTTTACATTTGTCAAACACAAGGTTACTACGGTGTATTGTTAAGTCTACTGTGTTCCACTGATCCACCTTTCTATTTCTTAGCCAGTAATAGATACTTCTGATAATTACTACCTTATAGTACAATTTAAAATCTGGTACTGCTAGACTGCCTTCCTTTATGTTTTTTTTCCATTAATTCCTTAGATATTCTTAACTAAATGAATTGTTATTGACAAATATTATCTCTTTTTATCCTGACAACAACCCTGGGAGGTAGGTGCCATTAATGTCCCCATTTTACGGATGAAGAAAATGAAGCAGGCAGCAGTTAAGTGATTTCCCCAGGGTTAAACAGCTAGAAAGCATTTGATGCAGGATTTGAATTCAAGTCGTCCTTTTATAAGGACGGTTTGTTTTCTATGGTAGAGAGAACTCCCTTAGGAGGAAACTCCCTTTATTAATGCAAATCTGTCATGTTTTGCAATTTAAGCTATAGAGTTGATAGAAGCCCTGAGGTAGTAGGTGACCAGTCCAGCTTCACATAGCCGGTTATATGTCAACGAACTAGAACAAGTACGTCTTCCAGACTAGTGTCCGGCTCTTTGATCTGCCAACATGCCTTTCAAATTATAACAGTTAACAGAAAATTGTTATGAATTATACAAGTGAAAGAAATTAACAAGTTAGCCTAACTTAGTCTCCATCCTTTTGCTCACTTCATTTTCCTCACTTGTAATCCTCTGCAAGCTCACCTCCATAAAGACCCAGCTCATATTCTATCTCCTCCACAAAAATTTTCTTTACAACCATCCCTTCCTTCTTCATCTTTCTATCCGTAAGACTCATTTGGTCATTACTATGCAATGCTTTGTACTGAATTTTTTTTTCTTGAATATATAGCTAATCTGTCAAAGTAAGGCATGAGATCATGGTCTTAAACTAAGTCCACGTAACACCTTATACAAGTAGACAATACATTCTCTTTATGGAAGCAATTCTATTCTAAATTATTATTGGTGATAGAAAAGAAATATAGTTCCCATTCATAGGAACTTCCTTAATTGTATTTTGATGTAAAAATGAAGAACACAGCTAGGTCCTGTACCATTTGTGATATCCAGCTGAGTCTCTTTTATGCTAACTAAAGAGTAAACAAAGGGAGCTAGTGCCCTTTCCAAATACACTTTTAAATACACCAATCAGAAGTAAACTTGCTAAGGATGCACACAAACACTGACACAATTCTTCTGGTGCTTCCCTCCACCAGGGAAAGAGCCAAGTGTGACCAGACTGCCTCAATGGAACTGAGCTTAATTCCCATTTCACTATTACATCACAGCAATATGGAAGGTTCTCTAGGAATACATTCCAAATTCATACAATAGGAAAATAGCTCTAAAACACTTCTTTTAAAACACAAAAGGCATTTAAATGTAGTGGCAAGGTCCCCTTCCCAATTCTTCTGGCACTTTCTAACAATTAAGAGCAGTTCACAAGCAAAAAGTGATGCTTCACTACTGAAGTAGTGAGTTCTGCTCGGAAAAAGTTCAAGTCTATTCAATTCAACAAGCATTTACTAAATGCCTACTATGATCAAGGTACCAGGGACACAAAAACGAAAAAAGTCCCAGTCCTGAAGGAGTTCCCATTTGACAAGGGTGACAGAGCAAAAAGGCTAGATCTGCAAGAGATACTGAAGTGGATGTTTGTAGGTGGGAGAGGACTAGGTGACCAAGTTTCCCTAGAACTCTAAGAATCTAATTTATGTCAACAAAGGACAAAAAGCCTAGGCCAGGACAAAGCTTACAAGATTAAAGGAGAGTTTAGAGGTGAGACAGCCACATCCAAAGCAACAGAAGGGAACAACAAAGAAAAACCAAATGCCTAGCTAACCAATTTTATTATTAAACACATTACATGGCTTTCTCCACACTGAGGAGTTTCCCTACCCGAGGTGTCCTGAAAGGTGCCAGGTGGGGGATGGAGGTGTCTATCGTGAGAAGCCTTCTCCTCTAGCGGTGCTTGCCCTTTCTATTGAACTGTTTGTAGAGGTATTTGATCCGCTTGTTCAGGTTGTGTAAGTCCTGCACAAACATGCGATCTCCCACCATTTTCTTCTTACGGATACATCGCTGCAATTCATTCCCTTTCCAGCCCCTGAGCCATATGGGCCCTTTAATCAGATCCTTGGGGTGATGTTCAAAGTTTCCTGGGGGGCAGATGGAGAAACCATTATTAGCTCCAGGCACGGAAGACCAAGGCCAAGGTGCAGGCAGCTGTTAACAACACCCTTGGGATTACAAAAACCTCTTCAGTTCGTCTCCAGCCTTACTTCTCTTACTGCTCAGAGCTGCTTCCCTGAGCTCCGTGAACATCACTCCACTCTCACGTGTCAGAAATCATCCCACTAAAGGCAAACGACCTCTTAATGCACGTCTTCCCCCACTCCCCTGGAAATTAAGAGAAGCACGGCAAAGTAGGGGATGAAGTCCAACTCTCCCTCAGCTCCCCCACTCCCACCCCCAGCCCGGCTTTTAGTCGTACCCAGGATACCGATGTTGTCATACACCCCAAACATGCTTCTCTTCTCATTCCATCGATCCACTACTTTCGGGGGCGGGAGGGTTGTCCTCACGGGGGCCGTTTCCGGCACACCTGGAGGAGGAAAGGAAAGAGCAATGAGCAGGCGCCCTACGGAACAGTCGTCTTCTCTGCTGTTCCCCCTTTCCCCGGACACTTACCCACGGAGAAGCTCCTGCCGGCTCGGGCTGCGCAGGGCCGTAGTGCCCATCCCGCCCACCGGGTCAGCAACCACGCCATTAGCCAGGCCCCGCAACAAGCTGCTGCCCAGGAGGATTCTGGGAAAGCGAGGGCGCTGTCCCAGACGCCTCTGCGAGAGGCCAACGCTGGCTGCCTCCGTTCACCGCCTTACGTTGTAAAGGGACTAGGGGAAGCTCATTTCTGTAGTTCCCAGGCTCCTCTACGCCTCGGGCATCCCCACCCCCACCCCAACTCCTCCTCCCCAAGCGTCGGCCCCGCCTCTTGGAGGGAGAAACCGCCTCCAGAAACGACCTTCCCTCCGCTGGCCAAGCTGTCAGCTTCAGGGTTTGAATCTGGAGGCCAAAGGCTGGTGTCCCAGCTCGTCGTTCGGGAACTGATCTTGCCTTTCGCAGCCCGGGCTGCAGAAGACTTTCCTGGGCCTTACACCCGAAAAGAGGGAAACCCCGAAGGCACGTGGGCTAGCCCCTGGTTCCCCCTGGGTGTCCCGCGACTGTAAGGGGCAGGTGGGAAGGAAAGTTGGCCTGGGAGGGCCGGAGCATCAGCCAGGAGGAGGTCACTCAGGGCTGCCTTCACAAGCCGCGCACGCAGCCGGATGCATGCTTTATTCGCTAGAACTGAGCCAAGTGGCAGTTCAGCTTTGCCGTCTGCTCCTGTTGCCAGAGGCTGGGGCTTAGCAGCAGGAGCATCTTAAGTAGCGTCCGGGCCCTGGAACTCCAGCAGGGACATGATCAGAAAACCCCCTCCACAACCCTGGGCACGCAGTAAACTGGAACACGCCTTAAGGGCGCCCTAGCCGAAGTACCCATCTCCTAGGACCCACGTGACGTGCCCGCTACTCTTTTCTCATTGGTCGGAACTCCGCGCTTGCCTTGCGTCACAGCCGTTGAGATTTAAAAAGGCTTGTTTTGAAGCCGCGTTCGCGCGTCTCGAAGAGGCAGGTCCTTTTTCCCCTTGACGCGTGGGGATTGGTCGTCGTCCTAGGAGCGCAGCGCTGATTGGCTGGCTGTCTTCCCAGAATTCCTTCGGAGCGCGCTTTTTCCTCCCGGCTCTTAAGTTGTGCGTGAAGGGTGAGTGAATTTAGGGAAGGGGAAGGGAGGACGGTTCTGTGACGGACGGCCACGGGAGGAGTTTGGTGGGGAGGATTCTCGGAAATCCTCGCTGTGGGTTGAAGAAAATGAGAGCCAGAGGGGTGTGGGGGTGCTTGAGGGCTGCTTGCTTTGCTTTTTTCCCTTTGGTGACGGGAAGCTCGCCATCCCTTGGAGCAGCCCGTGAATGTGGCCGAAAACTGTGCAACTGGGCACGTGCAGGCGCGGGTTCTGCCCTCCGCGGTCCATCCCTTCACTGCCTGAGGTGGTCTCAGTGCCTTCTTAAAATGACGATAACTAATGCTTGCGCTGCCCTCCCCATTGGGGGTGAGAGCAAAGTGAAAAGGCAATGCGACGCTTAGCCTCGGGACACTTGGTCTATTAGTCGGGGATTTAATGGGCCCGTTCTGCAGTGTTGGGGCCTTAGCACCCCTGGCTATAAAATTGGAGGTAACGTTACCAGCTCTGTCTGGTTCTCACAGGGTTGTACGATTGGAAATGTCCCGTTTTCAAGGCAACAAGCATTTCTTAAATGCTTGCTGCATGCCAGGAAGTGTACTTAGTGATGGGGTACAAAGAAAGGGGGAGGGGAGGAAATAAACATTCCCTGGCCTCGAGCAGCACACAGTCTAATGGGGGAGACAATATGCACCTAACTCTGTAGAAACAGGTTAAGTTGGCGATCATGTCTCTTAATAGAGAAGTCTGGAAAGACTTCTTGCAGAAGGTGGGATTTTAGCTGGGACTTGAAGGAAGCCAGGAAGCAGAGAGGGGCAGGGAGATCATTGTGAATCGCATCCCTTGTCATGCTCTCAGTTCCCTCCTGTATAAAATGAGGGGGTTGTACTAGGTGATGTCTTACAACCCTATCCAGACGTAAAGCCTAAGACTTATAATGGGGAATGGAGACAACCTTATGGCTACTTACAGTTTACAAGTCACTTTTTATACATTGTTTCTCTAATCTTCCCCAGCCCTTTGAGGTAGGCAGGGCAAGTATTTTGCATTTCGGGAAACTAAAGTGTGTTGTTCTTAGTCATACTATGTCATACATACATAGTCGTACTGTGTCTTACATGCGCATACATACATGGTGCATAGTACTGCTAGTAGTACTACCACCACCACTACTACTGCTGCCAGAATTCAGCCCAGGTGTTTTGAGTTCATTGTTCCTTGCCCAATATCATATTGACATAGGAAATAGGCAGTCCCTAGCAATTACTTCTCTTTGTTTTCTAGCCCAGGGAGTTAGTAGGAAGATGCCCCCTCAGTTGTGTGACTTTCATCTACCACTGTCTCCAGAGGAGCTGCTGAAAAGTGGAGGAGTCAACCAGTATGTGGTACAAGAAGTACTGTCTGTCAAACAGCTTCCTTCACAGCTTAGGGGTAAGAAGATGTCAGCTTTATTTTTCACCTCTTTTCCCCATCCTTCAGTTTTTCTACTCTTAGGGGGACATTCGTTTGTTCTCTAGGTCCCAATGAGTTCAGTGATACTGAGAATTTCCTTTTAGAGTAATTGTCCCCTTCTCCTCAAGGTTATTGAGCAGTTATTTCTCTAATTCTAGATACTTTCAAAGTTTAAAACTTTTCTGCATGACTGCCATCTTTCTAGTTTCCTGTTGATGTCTTGGTTGGACTAGAGCTCTGCTGCCCCTTCTGAATTTTTGTTCAGGTATTATGTATATTTTGTCTCTTTTCATCTTTGTACTAACAGAGTGCCTTAATAAATGTTTGCTGAATGCTCTAAATCACTATTGATTGGAGAAATGCAAATCAAAAAAACTCTGAGGTACTACTTTAAACCTATCAGATTGGCTAACATGATAAAACAAGAAAATGGTAGATGTTGGAGAAGATGTGGGAAAATTGGAGCACTGATGCATTGTTGGTGGAGTTGTGAACTAATCCAACCATTCTAGAGAGCAATTTGGAACTATGCTCAAAGGGCTATAAAAATGTGCATACCCCTAGACCCCGCAATATCACTTCTAGGGCTGTATCCCAAAGAGATCCTAAAAATGGGAAAATGACCCATAGGTACAAAAATATTTATAGCAGCTCTATTTGTGGTGGCCAAGAATTGGAAATGGAGGGAATGCCCATCAGTTGGGGAGTGGCTGAACAAGTTTTGGTGTATGAATGTAATGGAATACTATTGTGCTGTAAGAAATGATGAGCAGGTGGACTTCAGAAAAACCTGGAGAGACATATATGAACTGATGCTGAGTGAAGTGAGCAGAAGCAGGAGAACATTGTACACAATGATAGCCACATTGTGCAATGACTAACTTTCAGAGACTTAGCTTTTCTCAGTAATGGAAGGATCTAAGATCACTCCAAAAGACTCATGTGGAAAAAGCTATTCACATCCCGAGAAAGAACTTCGGAGTCTGAATGCAGATGGAAACATAGTATTTGCTCTCTTTTTTGTTGTTGTTGTCTTGTTTTGTTTCTTCTTTCTTGTGGGTCTTTGCATTGCTTCTAATTCTTATTTACAGCATGATTAATGTGAAATTTTTTTTAATGTTTTTTGAACTGAATTGAAAAGGTGAAAGACTCCATGCCCTGTAGGAATGTAGAGTCTAACAAGGGAATATATTTTTCACCAAAAAAGTATTATACTAGGTAGAATGTGATGGGTGGAAAGGTGAAATCAAGATAAAATACACTAGGAAAATGAAGAGGAAAGGACTGTTTTCTTTAAACATAGATGAGAATTTAATGTGAAACTCTTCAGCTCTGTAATGTTTTTCTGGTTGAGTTTTTTGTGCTATGGTATTTCCAATATGGTCCTGTATTGCTCTGACCTCCTGAAGACTTCCTTCTGTTAAGTTTCCTTTTTTACACACACACCCTCTTTTTAATTGACTGATTAAATCATGTTTTGGTACAATGATTTCTGCAGGCAGAAATGGGAAGGGATTCCATACCAGGCATAGGGGTGATCTGGGCAAATGCATAGAGAAAGGATTAGATCACCTAAGAGCTGCTAGTCTAATCTGGCTGAAATGCAAACTGGGTGAGGAGCAATAATGAACCATGTCTTTCCTTCCTTGAGGGCAGAGGTTGTTGGAATTTTGTATTCTGAGCAGCTGGCATAGTGCCTACCACATAGTAGCGACTTAATAAATGCTTGTTGATTGATTGAATTTCATGGTACTGAGTCTAAGTACAATAGAAGTTCAATTCAGGCTTCATTGGAATATTTGAATTGGAGCTGAGCCTGGAGGAATTGTCTAGAATTTGGATAGGGGAAGGGATATTTTAGATTGGGGTACAGCAAGAACAAAAGCAATGAGGTCAAAATGAACATTCTTTGGGTAAGAGAGTGAGAAAATGGACCTGACTAGAACACAGAGAGAATATTAAAGAACACTGGGAAATAAGGTTGTCAGATGAAGCCGGAGATAATGTAGGTCTTTCAAAAGCTAGGTGAGGGACTTGGTGTTTGAAGCAACAGGTTCTTGATGAGGAAAAGGATGAATGTGGCAGCACCTTATAGGCACGATTGTAGTGGGAGAAAAAGACTAGAGGTAAGGAGTCCAGTTAGGAGACCATTGAGATACTAGAACCTGAACATGCAAAAGGATGATATGTAGAAGGGAAAACCTATAGGATATGGTGATAGAGAGATGAAGAAGAGGGGAATGATTCCTTAGAAAATGATCCCAAGGTTCTTTGCCTAGGATATTAGTAGGCTAGTGGTACTAATGACAGAAATGGGGTAACAGGAAAGGGAAACCAGTTTTGTGAGATATCTAGATGATTAGTTCAGTTTTCAACATGATTAGTTTAAGGTAAATAGATGAGCTGGAAGAACCAGACTGAAGTTCACGTGTGAAGTGAGGGTTAGAGATGTTAATTTGGGAGTTGCTGCTACAAGTAGCAGTTGCCCTTGGACAACATAATATGGATGTCTTACCTGTTTAGGGCTGGCAGTCAGTGGCGTAGCAGTACAGACTCAGAGGAATGATCTAACCTGACTCCCTAGCAGCTGACTTAGGGCTCCTTGAATTGGGGAGAATAGTACCTACCTCTTTTTTTTTTCTTTTTTTATCCTCTTTCCCTCCCTCCTCTATATATCATATCATTCAAGTGGAGGGGTAGGAATACAATCCAGAGAGTAAGGGAGATATCAGTTCTAAAACTGTTAGGTGATTATCCCCATAGAGCACTCTTGCTGTTTTGAAGGCATTGTTAACCTATCATTGTTAGGAGGGGAAGTGGGACTTGAGGGCATAACCATCCTCCCAATCCCCCAGGCCAACAACCCAAGTGTCATCCTCAACTTTTCACTCTCTCTCTCAGGAAGAGGTTTGTTCTTTGGAAGGATGAGCTAAGGATAATTTCTCCAGTAGTGGATAAAACTATACCTGTTCTCTTGGATATCCAGTGGAGGACTTTAGAATAGAGCATCATAGCTTCAAATGTAGCCACATCTAGTATATGCCAGCCAAGCCTATAGACTCTTGTGTATCTACCAAAAAGAGGAAAATATGGAACTGATTCTTTGCCCTCCCTGATGTGTAGATGGGACTCACTACCTAGGACATTTGATGAATTTCTGTCTTCTTCTTGGCAGTGTTCCAGGTTGCCTTTCGAACTCAGGGACCTCTAGCTGTGTTGGAGCATTTTGACACTCTCTATAGCATATTACAGTAAGTGCTTCAGTTAATAATACCTTAGAAAGAAATGGTGACTGCCTGTTTGTTCTCAAAATATTTCTAATATACATTACTACCGCATTGTTAAGTTTTTCCTGAACTTTCAGATTATAGGCCCACTACCCTACAGTTCTGGGTAATTTACTTGGAACTCTACTGATTGTCATTTATCCTCATAATTAGCCTGCTGTTACCCTGGTTCTACTGCATAGTGTCATTTACCATTTCAAGCATTGGATCACTTACATTATAACCAGTTCTGTTAGTCTGTTCTTGATCTCTGTTGGAGTGTGCTCTTCAGCTTCCTGTCTTACTCCTTTCCTTTTTCTCATAGTCACTTTCGAAGTATTGATCCTGACCTCAAGGAAGATGCCTTGGAATTCCTGTTGAAAGGTGTTTCTGGGGTGGAGGGTAGGGATTTTGGAAGGTGGGGGCATCACTCTTTCCTGAACTGTAGCAGCCATATGATGATCTCCAGGCTATTGTTACTTGGCTGGTCTGGTTGAGCCCTAGGACCCTTACCTTGCATCCAGGTCTGTAATCTTGGTGGGCAATACAGAGCTGTGTTTGTTTGCTGTAAGGGCAGACCAACAAGAAGTTCCACCTCTTTTGCTCCCATCTTCCTCTGAGGGGAGTGATCCTGGCTGCCACTGAAAGATCCTGGTAGCTGGAGTAGGGCAGAGGTAACAGGGCAAGCCTAGGGTATTGAGGTCAAGGGTCCCAGAAGGCTTAGCTTATGTTATAGCCACCAAGAGATGAGCACAGATCTTTGGTAATCTGATGGCTGAAGGGGCGATCCTGCCAGGTTGGGATGAGCCTGTTGTTCTCTGAAGGTGAGCATGGTTAACTCCCAGATCTTGCCCTTTGCAGTGGTGTCTCGGCACTCCCAGGATCTCCCAGCTGTCCTAGATGACACAAGTTTGAGTGTATCAGATCGAAGTGCCCACCTCAATGCCCTCAAAATGAATTGTTATGCCCTGATCCGCCTCATGGAATCTTTTGAGTCCACAGCTAGCAAAACAAGCTTAATGGACCATGGAGGAAAGGTAATTTGGAGTTCCTGGCCCTCTTGGTTGTGGGGAGGAAGGTGGGGAGGGCAGAAAGGAAGGGAGAGGGAGGGAGAAGAGGAAAAGTTCTAGTAGAGCATCCTTTCTTACTTCATTCATTTCTGGTTGAAGGGGCTGGTGTGAGGTGCCCAAGGGCATCCTAGTACAGACTTCTTTGACTAAAGTAGCAACTCTTCTCTGTAGTGGAATTTCTAATATTTCTCCTGGTATTGGCTTTCTTGGTGGCCTTTAGTTTGGATGCTTAAGCTGGCAGTTCCGAGCTCCTCAGTTTTCTGTGATTCAGTTTATTCTTTGTTGTGTTCAGGGCAAAAAAAATCGGACCAAGGCTCAAGGCTTTGATTGGGAAGAAGCAAGGCAGCCAGTTCTCCAAATGCTAACACAGCTTCTGCAGCTAGACATTTGCCGCTTGTGGAACCACTCAGTGGTTGAAGAAGATTTTGTCAGGTGAGTGATTAGGATGGAGGGCAGGAACTGATGGAGCAGGTGGAGGTTTTAAATCTCTAATAACAGTGCTACCAAGTATGGGGTCTGGAGAACAATAGAGATTCTCTTTCTAGCTTTCTCTGTCCCTCTGGCTCGGTTTTCCCATCAGAAGAACAAGGAAGTATAATCACAGCCATATTTAGTTGTTGGAAGGAGGATTAGGTAATGTTTCAAACATTTCTCACAGGTAAGGGCAGTGAGACCTCTCTGAACAGAGAACTTATTGCTAACCAGAGCCATCATGAGGTCTACCTAACTAGGTAGAATTTTTCATTGGAAGAGGCCCTTCACATCATTAGTGTCAGACATTTATTAAAGCTACTACTTATTTAACAGCTCATAAGAGAAGCCTGGTACACGGGGTGGGAAAGTTGGAGAGAGAAAGCTGTGAAGGGAGGGAGAGCAGGAAAGCCAGACTGCTGCTGGTAGAGGTGGCAGTGGGGTGAATGAGGCAGGGCCTAGGAATCGTTATGACAAGGACCTCTTATTTCCTCACACTTCACTGCCTTATGTCTCATCAGCTGTAATACCTTCCATTCTCTTAGTCTGCTGACAGGCTGCTGCTACCGACTTCTTGAGAACCCCAGCATTAGCCACCAGAAGAACCGTCCAACTAGGGAAGCCATCACCCACCTCCTTGGGGTATCTTTGACCCGCTACAACCACATGCTCAGTGAGTAACCCCTTGTTCTCCTTCCAGCTGCTTCATTAGTCAGGCAGCTAGGGGACTTGGTGGATAGAGCACTGGGCCAGGAGTGAGGAAACCCCAGTTCAAACCTGGCTTTGAACACTTTTAACTGTGTAACCCTAGGCAAGTCATTTGACTTCTGTCTGCCTCCATTTTCTCATCTGTAAAATAGGAAACTGAAACAACCCTCCCTCCCAGGATTGTTTTGAGGAGAAAACGAGATAATTGTAAAGTGCTTTGCAAACCATAAAGCATTATATGCTTGTTAGCTATCCACTCCCTAATTTCTGACCTCATGTTTTTGACAGGCGCCACCTTAAAAATCATCCAGATGTTGCAGCACTTTGAACACGTGGTATCTGTGTTGGTGGCAGCTGTGAGCCTTTGGTCAACTGAGTATGGAATGAAAAGCATAGTGGGGGAAATTGTAAGGTGAGAATCTTGTGATCCTTAATTCTCATAGCCATATAAGAAAGACATTTGAAGCAGGGAATCAAGAAATTTGTGATCTGAATTTCTTTAGATATCAAATCTCTCAGACCCTTTTCTATTACCTAGGTTTTGTTAAGGCCTAACTGCTTTTTTGCTCACATAGAGAAATTGGACAAAAGTGCCCTCAGGAGTTAAGTCGTGACACTTCAGGAGCTAAGGGGTATGCAAGTTTCCTGACAGAGTTAGCAGAACAAGTCCCAACTGTCATGATGTCCAGTATGAGTGTCTTATTGGATCACTTGGATGGAGAGGTAGGTCAGTCCTTGAGGACCTCTGATGCTTGTTTGGGAAGATAATTTAGCTGCTGTGGAAAGAGTGCCTTGTTTCTTTAGAGATGCCTTCATTTGCAGGAAATGGGATTGTTAGGGTTTTATGGTATTGGAAAGACAGTTCCCCTGAATTCCGTTGTTATTAGAAGCAGCAAAGAAGCTAGGGAAAGGGCAGCAGATCAGCCTCACTACTTTTCCCATTGCTGTATTAGGTATCCAGATCTGGTAGGGAGAGATAGCAGTTCTTTTTTCTTCTCCTCCTTCTTCTTCATCTTTTTTTTTTTGACTAACATAGTGAGTTCATTGCATATATTTAAAGAAATCATGTTGTTTCTGGTACATGAATGTAATTGAACTTTGCTGTGGTATGAGAAATGATGATCATAATGAATAAAAGATATATGGAGAGATCTGTGTGAACTGATGCAGAGTGAAATAAGCAGAGCCAAAAAAGAAAAGAAAGACCCACTATAAACAATGATTACAATCAATAAACAGAAAGGACAATACATTAAAAAATCAAAGTAATTGACTGTTAACAAAATTATAATGAAAAGTATGGATTGAAAGAAGGGCTATGAGAAAATATTTCTCTGAAACGCCTTTGCAGAGGTGGGAGGCCCGTAAGGATTGCACACTGCACATGTTTTCAGATTTCTGTCCAGGTATTGGTTAGTTATAGCTTCTTTTGAAAGGCACTAACTGAATTGTATATGAAACCGTGAATCTTTATTTTGTACAACCTGGCTCCTTTTTTTAAATACATTTTTACTGATGTCTTTTGTTTTTTACATCACTGTAGTATCCCCCAGTATTCCTTCCCCTTCCCCCACTCAGAGAGCCAACTCATGTAACATAGCATTTTTTGTAGACAAAAAAAAAATGAAAAGAGGAAAAAGTTATCACTGAAAGTTAGCTATAGCTATGAAGTCACCGATTTAAATATCTCTTCTTTTTTCTCCCTCTCCCCCTCAAAAATATGCTAAGCTTAATAGGCAACCATTTGAACTAAACGTCACGTGCCCTGGTTGAGTCATTGCCGCTATCGGGGTAATTCAACACCATTCACTTAATTTTGGGGGCATTCTTTTTAAAAAAGAAATTATGAAGTATGGGGCTTAGAGAAGGTAATCTACAAAGTTCTCTTTCAGCATGGACTTTACCCATGTTTTTGTCAATTACAATGAATGAAAATGCATCTCATTCCTCTCTAGTTTGCTTTCTGAACTTTCTCTTCCAGGATCCTACATGGAGGGTGGGGGGTGGGGGTCCTGGGAGGTAGCAATTCTTGTCCAGCAAGAATGACTCAGCTCTGGCTCTGAATCCCATTCCTTCCTCAGGCTGAGGCTTCTTGCTGCCATCTGGCCTGCCTAGTTTCCTCCAAACAATGAGCTTTTTCAGATCTCCTACCCCGGTCTTTTCAGTTCCACATTCTGTCCCTTCTCCTAACCCCTCCATTTGAGAATGCAAAAAAATGCAGGTCCCATTATAAATATGAAGTCATACAAACAAATTTTCATTGTATAACTTACTGTATATAATGCCCAAGAAAAGTCCTAACAAGAGGTTCTTATCCTTTTCTGTGTCATGGACTTTTGGCAGTCTGGTGAATCTTATGAACCCTTTCTCAGAATCATGTTCTTAAAAGCATAAAATAAAATCCATAGCATTACAAAGAAAACCAGTTATAGTGAAATACAGTTAACAGATTTTTTTAAATTTTTTTATTTTTTAAAAAAATTTATTTTTAGTTTTCACCACTTACTTCCACAAGATTTTGAATTCCAAATTTTCACCCCATCTTGCTCCTTCCCCCACCCCAAGATGGAATGCCCCTTCCCCTAGTCTGCCCTCCCATCTATCACTCCCCCCCCTTCTCTTATCCCCTTCCCTTCTATTTTCCTGTAGGGCAGGATAGATTTCTGTACCTCATTTCCTGTATTTCTTATTTCCCAGTTGCAGATGGAAACATTTTTTTTAAACATGTGTTCTTAGAATTTTGTGTTCCAAATTTTCTTACTTCCTCCCATCCCTCCCACCCTCACTGAAAAGGCGAGCAAGTCAATACAGGCCATACATGTGCAGTTATGCAAAACACTTCCATAGTAGACATGTTGTGAAAAACTAACTCTATTTCCCTTAATCCTATCCTGCCCCCGCCCATTTATTCTATTCTTTCTTTTGACCCTGTCCCTCCTCAGAAGTACTTACTTCTGATTACCCCTTTCCCAATCTGCCCTTCTCTCTATCATCCTCCTGGTCTCTTGTCCCCTTCCTCCCCTCTTTTCCTGTAGGGTAAGACAGATTTCCATACCCAATTGAGTGTGTATGTTATTCCCTCCTTAAGCCAAATCCTATAAGAATAAGATTCCCTCATTTCCTCTCACCTTCCCCTGTTTCCCCTCTACTGTAAGAACCTTTTCTTGTCTGTTTTGTATGAGATAACGTACCCCATTCTACCTCTCCCTTTCTCCTTCTCCTAGTGTAATCCTCTCTCACCCCTTAATTTAATTCTCCAGATATCACCCCTTCATCTTCAACTCACCCTGGGCCCTCTATCTATCTATCTATCTGTCTATCTATCCATCCATCCATACATACATACATATAATTTTTTCCCCTCCAGCTACCCTAATACTGACCAAGGTCTCATGAGTTATAAATATCATCTTTCCATGCAGGAATAAACAGTTCAGCCTTAATAAGTCTCTTATGATTTCTCTTTCCTGTTTACCTCTTCATGTTCCACTTGAGTCTTGTATTTGAAAGTCAGATTTTCTATTCAGCTCTGGTCTTTTCATCAAGAATGCTTGAAAGTCCTCTATTTCACTGAATGACCATTTTTTCCCCTGAAGGATTATACTCAGTTTTGCTGGGTAGGTGATTCTTGGTTGTAATCCTATCTCCTTTGCCCTCTGGAATATTATATTCCATGCCATCCGGTCCCTTAATGTAGAAGGTGCTAAATATTGTGTTATCCTGATTGTGTTTCCACAATACTTGAATTGTTTCTTTCTGGCAGCTTGTAATATTTTCTCCTTGACCTGGGAACTCTGGAATTTGGCTGCTGCAATATTCCTAGGAGTTTTCCTTTGAGGATCTCTTTCGGGGGAGATTGGTGGATTCTTTCAATTTCTTTTTGACCCTCTGGTTCTAAAATATCAGGGCAGTTTTCCTTGATAATTTCTTGAAAGATGATGTCTAGGCTCTTTTTTTGATCATGGCTTTCAGATAGTCCAATAATTTTTAAATTCTCTCTCCTGGATCTATTTTCCAGGTCAGTTGTTTTTCCAGTGAGATATTTCACATTGTTTTCTAATTTTTCATTCTTTTGGATTTGTTTTCTACTGTGTCATTCTCATAAAGTCACTATCTTCCAGTTGCTCTATTCTGATTTTTAGAATTTTTAAGAAAGTATTTTCTTCAGTAAGCTTTTGGACTTCCTTTTCCATTTGGCCAGTTTTGCTTTTTAGGGCATTCTTCTCCTCATTGGCTTTTTGGACCTCTTTTGCCATTTGGGTTAGGCTGTTTTTTAAGGTGTTATTTTCTTCAGTGTTTTTTTGGGTCTCCTTTAGCAAGCTGTTGACTTGTTTTTCATGATTTTCTTGCATCACTTTCATTTCTCTTCCCAGTTTTTCCTCTACTTCTCTTACTTGCTTCTCAAAATCCCTTTTGAGCTCTTCCAAGGCCTGGAATGGATTCATGTTTTTCTTGGAGGCTTTGGATGTGGGAGCTTTGATTTTGTTGTCTTCTTCTGGTTGTATGTTTTGACCTTCTTTGTCACCAAAATAAGATGATATACTCTGACTCTTTTTGTGAGGTTTACTCATGATCCCAACCCACTACTTGAGATTTAAACTCTTTGTTAAGGTAAAAGTCTGCTTCCAATGTGGAGAATGTACTGTCCCAAGCTTCTGGGGTTTGTATAGCTGTTTTCAGAGATACTTCTAGGGACGTGTAAATTTTCAGTTCTTCCAAGGTGGTATGATAAAGGGTCAAGGTGTTTACTCTTTTCCTGGCCTGTGCTGTGGTCTTTGAGTGACCGGCCACAAGCAGTCTTTTCTCTGTTGGAACTGTGAGGAGGGTTACGTCTTCACCGCCACTACAAGCTCCCCTGCACCAGTGCTCCTCCTCATGCCAGCACTGCCACTCAGAACTGTGACCCAGATCCAAGTACGGTCAATGCAAGAGATTCCTGCCTCAGCACCAGCAAAGAGATCCCTGCAGTCCCCCTCTGATCAGCCACTTGATTCCCCCACAGTCTATGTGTGTGTCTCTGTGTTTATGTGTGTGTTCCTGTACAAGTACAACTGAGTTTCTGAATAAAATCATACATATGATAAAGCACATATATGTACAGGAAATTAACAAGATTATTGACCTGGCATTAGAAGGGACCTCAAAGACTAATACAGTCTCTTCATTTTGCAAATGTGGAAGCTGAGGTCAAGGGAGGTTTAGTGACTTGGTTATGGTCATGGAGGTAGTAAGTGTTGGAGTTGAGATTTGGCTGTAGGGCCATTAACACTAGAGCCAGTGCTCTTTCCACTGCACTGTACTTCCCCCATCTATTGATGAAATACTTCTGGGAATCAGTTTGTCTCTTGTTAGATCTCCTTGTTTAGAGACTTGTTTTACGAACAATTTTGCTTTCCTCACACTTTGGCATAGGCTAGTTTAACAGAGGAACTAAGATCTCTAATCAAAACAAGCAGGTACAGGGCTTCTTTTTAGGTTCTTTCTGGAGATGTAGAGAGTGGAAGAGATGTGGGTTTGTTCTCGCCCTTTCATCTTAACCAAAGGAAAATTATAGACAATGACCTGAGAGAAGGAGCAACCAAGGACTAGAGAAGGTGGTCATTAATTCAGTGTCTTAAGGTCAAAACCATGTTTCCGTGAGTAGAAGAAGTGATTTAGAGTAAAGGGAAGTTTATTGATATTGGAGTGAGGGTTCTTGAGTTCCCAGTAGAAAGGGAGGAGGAAAAGGGAGGAGGGATTGATAAAAGTAATCTGGATAGGGAGAACAGCATGGGGAAGGGTACCAGGGGAAAGGGGCTGAATCACTCAGGTAAAGGAATAGGAGGTGAGTTTACAATGTGTAAGAAGGAGAAAGAAGCAGTTGTTAGGGTTCCTACTCTATGGCATCCTGTGATTTAATGACCAGTTATTAGTGTGGTTACCTGATGTATGTTTTGAAATGTTTGTTAAATTGAATGTGTGATCTTGACAAAAAAAGAACATTGATTGTTGCACCGTCAGTTCAGCTTTTCCCCATACTCCTTTCTGAAAGCGTAGTGCCTATCTAAGGTTCAGTTTTGTACCATGATCACTTAGGAAAAATGAGCATTGCATTGCTATGTAGAAGTCAAGACTAAGCTAAATGACCATGCCACTGATTGAAAATGTGACTTTGATGTGACACCCATCCCACTACTATGCACAAGTATTGTATTGGTTTTAATGTTGTCCTGGTGTCTTTTATTCTTGACATCAAAATCATCCATGAACTTTCCCTTGTGATACAGAAAAACAACAGTAAAGCAAAACCAGCCACTGAATTCTGATGACATATGTGACATTCTGCTCTTTCAGTCCTTCATCTTTACCCAGAGGCAGGAAATATGTGTCATCATCTGTTCTTAGGGCCCAAGGTTGGTCATTGCAATTGATCTGATTTCAGGTGCTCTTTTTTTTGGGGGGGGGGGTGGAAGGCAACCAGGGTTAAGTGACTTTTCCAGGATCACACAGCTAGTAAGTATCAAGTGTCTGAGGTCAGATTTGAACTCATCATCTGCCTTTTCAGTGAGGTTTTCATTTATGGTATTGCAGTCATTATATATATTGATCTCACTTAAATCTGCATCATTCCACATAAGTCTCTGAATTTTTCTCTGAATTCCCCATGTTTGTCATTTCTTAGAATGTAATATTCCGTCATTCATTTATCACAGTCAATGGCCACCTGCTTTTTTTATATTTTTTGGTTCCACAAAAAGGGATGGCAAAAAATATTTGCTCACAAGCATTTTCTACATGCTCTTAATTATGCTCACACCCACGTCTGCCTTCCCCCAAGTGTTCTCTTTTCCTGTGTGTGTGTAGACTACTGAGGATCAGAATTAGGAGTCAAATATTTATATAGGACCCAGGGCCTGTAGCTTCTCTGGCTAGTTATACACGTGAGGATTGTTTGCCTCTTCCTGGCCCTAGAACCAACCCATTCCCTATATACCCAATACAACTGACTCAGATAATCAACATATAAGTATCCTTTTCCTTTTACTGAGTGTTATATTTCTACCCAATATCCACTAAACAGATCC
Organism: Phascolarctos cinereus; assembly: GCF_003287225.1. Taxonomy (NCBI): domain Eukaryota; kingdom Metazoa; phylum Chordata; class Mammalia; order Diprotodontia; family Phascolarctidae; genus Phascolarctos; species Phascolarctos cinereus. The sequence continues at coordinate 185,802,201 of NW_027555514.1, forward strand.
ATACTCTGTTCTTTGTTCTCCTTATACTCTATTCTACCTTCATTCATTCAGGGAGTTGTTCCACACAACCTCACAACACACCAACGTTCCATAAATTTAATCACTGGTATCGAGGGTCTGTCTTTTCTAAACTTTGGTGAGGGAAAAAGGGGATAAGCATTTACTTATAAAACACATTTGGTAGAGTGTTTTTTTCCCTCTGTTTTAAAGAATAATTTGTCTTATATGTAGATATTTTTCACCTCTAAGTAAATCTGACTTGGGAGTTTTTTTCTTTGGCAGTTCTTTTATGGCTAGTTCAGTTTCATTTTCTTTTGTTTCATTACCTTCATGCATTTTTAAAAATTTTTAATATTTTATTTTTCCCAATTATGTGTAAAAAAATTTTTTAACCATCTTTTTTACTGTTTACTTCCAAATTCTTTCCTGCCCCACATTCTACCAAACTTCTCTTATAAGTAAATACCTAAGCTAGGAAAAGATAAAGCAAAGGAATAGCTATAAAGCAATATCACTAATTCTGATTCAAAATTTTTAAAGAAAGTCTTGGTAAAAGAAATTAAAATCATGAAGAGCACTGACTCTCTGTTAAGGTTAATTGCTGGAAGACATAGCATTTGTTTCTTCCCCTTCTTAGGCTCCACTCACCACCCCCACCCCCACCCCCAGGTTTAGAAAAGACAGGCCTTTGATACCAGTGATCCCCAAAAGGCAAGCAATTTGATAAAGGTAGTAATGCAAAGCATATTTCTATATTAATCATGTTAATACTGAAAAAAAAAGAAGAGAAAAGAAGAAAAATTTAAAAAGCGAAATATCTATATGCTTAGATCTGCAGTCAGATTCCCTCAGTTCTTTCTCGGGAAGTGTACTATGGTGTCATTGTACGATATTGCTGTTACTGTGTACAATGTTTTCCTGGTTCTGTTCACTTCACTTTGCATCAGTTTATGTAAGTCTTTCCAGGTTTTTCTGAAATCGGCTTGCTCATCATTTCTTATAGCATAATACTATTCCATCACAATCATATATCACAACTTATTCAGCCATTCCCCAATTAGTGGGCATCCCCTGAATTTCAGTTCTTTGATCTTTGTGGGGTCAAAAGGGTATATACAGCTTTATGGTCCTTTGGACATAGTTCTAAATTACTATTTAGGATAGTTGAATCAGCTCACTGCTCCACCAACAGTGTATTAGTATCCAGTTTTCCCCACATTCCTTCTGTTTGTCGTTTTCCTTTTCTGTCGTATTAGCCAATCTAATAGGTGTGAGATGTTACCTCAGAGTTGTATTTCTCTAATCAATAGTGATTTAGAGCATTTTTTTCATATGACTGTAAGTAGCTTTAATTTCTTCATTTGAAAATGATGTATTCATATCCTTTTATCATTTTATTAATTGGGGAATGACTCATTCTTATAAGTTTTACTTACTTCTCTATAAATTGGAGAGATGAGGCCTTTATCAGAGGTGCTTCTTGTAAAAAATATTCCCAATTTTCTACCTTCCTTCTAATCTAAATGGTTTTGTTTGTGCAAAAACTTTTTAATTTAATATAATCAAAATTATCCATTTTACATTTTATAATGTTCTCTATCTCTTGTTTGATACTAAATCCTTCTCTTTTCCATAAATCTTACAGACAGACTATTCCATGCTCCCCTAATTTGCTTATGGTGTCACCCTTTATATCTAAATCCTGTACCTATTTTGACCTTTTCTTAGTATGCGTTTTGAAATGTTGGTCTAATTTCTAATTAAATCACCTAATTTCTGTCAAACTACTTTACAGTTTTCCCAGGAGTTTTTTCCAAATAGTAAATTCTTGTCCCAAAAGTCTGGGTCTTTGCATTTATCAAACACAAGATTAGTATGGTTGTCTCCTACTGTGTGTGTTGTGTATGTTATTTATTCTACTAATCCATTACTTTTTTTTCCCGTAGCCAGTACCAGCTTGTTTTGATGATTACCACTTTAAAATACAGTTTGAGAGCTGGTGCAGCTGGCCACCTTCCTTCACATTTTTTTCATCAATTCCCTTGATATTCTTGACCTTTTCTCTTCCATATGGATTTTGTTATTACTTTTTCTTGCTCTAAAAAATACTTTTTTGGTGGTTTAATTGGTATGACACTGAATATGCAAATTAATTTAGGTAGAATTGTCACTTTGGGGGGGGGGGCTTAGGCAATGAGGTTAAATGACTTGCCCAGGGTCACACAGCTAGTAAGTATCAAGTGTCTGAGGCCGTATTTGAACTCAGGTCCTCCTGACTCTAGGGCCAGTACTCTATCCTCTGAGCTGCCTGGCTATCCCCAATTGTTGCTTTTCTTATATTGGCTCTGCCTACCCGAGAGCAATTAATATTTTTCCAGTTGTTTAGATCTGATTTTATTTGTGTGAAAAGTGTTTTGTAATTATGTTTATATAGTTCCTCTTTTTGTCTTGGTGAGTGGACAGACTCCTAAGTACTGTATATTGTCTACAGTTATTTTAAATGGAATTTCTTTTTGTATCTCTTGCTGATGGATTTTATTGATAATATATTGAAATGTTGATGACTTATAGAGGCTTATTTTATATCCTCTGACTCTGCTAAAGTTGTTAATTATTTCATCTAGTTTAGTTGATTCTCTGGGCTTCTCCAAGTGTACCCTCATAGCATCTACAATGATTGTTTTGTTTTCTCATTGTGTATTTTTATTCCTTCTATTTCCTTTTCTTGTCTTATTGCTATAGCTAATATTTATAGTACAATATTGAATAATAGTGGTGAAAATGGATATCCTTGCATTACCCCTATCTTATTGGATAGACTTCTAGCTCATTCCCATTACAGACAATACTTGCTGTTCATTTTAGATAAAGACTACTTATCATTTTAAGGAAAGCTCCATTTATTCCTATATTTTCTAGATTTTTAATAGGAATTAATGTTGTATTTTGACAAAAGTTTTTTCTGCGTCTATTGAGATAATCATATGATTTTTGTTGGTTTTGTTATTGATATGGTCAATTATGCTGATAGTTTTCCTAATATTGAACCAGCCCTACATTCCTACAATAAATCCCACCTAGTCACAGTGTATGATCATCGTGCTCTATTGCTGTGCTTTATTTAAATAATATTTTATTTTAAATTTTTGCATCAGTATGCATATTAAGGAAATCCGTCTATAGTTTTCTTTCTTTTTTCACTTTTCCTGATTTAGGTATCAGCGCCATATTTGTGTCATAAAAGGAATTTTGATAAGACTCCACCTCTTTTCCCAAATAGTTTGTATAGTATTTCATCTAATCCCTTCATTTTATTGTTTTTGTTTTTGTTTGTTTGTTTTTAGGCAATTGGGGTTAAGTGACTTGGCCAGGGTCACACAGCTAGTAAGTTTGAAGTGTTTGGTCTAAGGCTGGATTTGAACTCAAGACCTCCTGACTTCAGAGCCAGTGCTCTATACACTGCTCCACCTAGCTGCCCCATAGTTTGTATAGTATTGAGATTAAGTGTTCTTTAAATGTTTGGCATAATTCACTTGTGAATGCATCGGGTCCTAGAGATTTTTTCTTAGGGACCTCACTAATAGCTTGTTCAATTTCTTTTCTAAAAGAGGATTATTTATGTATTCTTCCTCTTCTGTTAATCTGGCTAACTTATATATTTGTAAATATTCATTCATTTCACTTAGGTTGTCTGATTTGTTGGTAGATAGTTTTGCAAAATTGTTCCTAATGATTGCCTTAGTTTCCTTTTCATTGGTGGTGAGTTCACTCTTTTCATTTTTGATACTGGCAATTTGGGTTTTTTTCTTTTTTAAGCAAATTAACCCGTGGCTTATGTATTTTATTGGGGGGGTTTTTTGTCCTCATAAAACCAGCTCCTGATTTTATTTATTAGTTCAACAGTTTTCTTATTTTCAATTTTATTAATCTCTCCTTTAATTTTCAAGATTTTCAATTTGGTGTTTGATTGGGGATTTTTAATTTGTTCTCTTTCTAATGTTTTTAGTTGCATGACCAATTCATTGATCTGTTTTTTCTCCGTTTTAGTGATGTGAGCATTTAGAGATATAAATTTTCACTTAAGTACCACTTTGGCGGCATTCTGTAAATTTTGGTTTGTTGTCATTCTCTTTAATGAAATTATTGACTGTTTCTATGATTTGTTCTTTGACCCACTCATTTTTTAGGATTAGCTTACTTTCCAATTAATTTTCAATTATGCATTCACAGCCCTTTATTAAATGTCATTTTTATTGCATTATGATCTGAATAGGATGCATTTAATAGTTCTGCTTTTTTGCATTTGCTTGTGAGGTTCTTATGTCTCAATACATGGTCAGCTTTTGTGTAGCTGCCATGTACCATTAAGAAGAAGGTGTAATCAAAAAAATCATAATAAAAAAAGAAGAAGAAGAAGGTATAATCCTTTTTGTTTTCATTCAGTTTTCTCCAAAGGTCTATCATATCTAATTTTTCTAAAACTCTGTTCATCTCCTTAACTTCTTTCTTACTCATTTTTTGGTTAGATTTATCTAGTTTTGAGAGGGGAAAGTTGAAGTCCCCCACTAGTATAGTGTGCTGGACTGCATTCCTTTCTTATCCCAGTGAGACAGACTTTTCTTGTCAATCTTCCAAGTTGTCTTGAGCTTCACATTCATCCTTTTGTTGATTTCGCTATTCTAGAGTTCATTTTAAGGCATTATTTTTAAGTTGTTTGGAGGGGAATTTGAGAAAGGTGAGGTGAGTTTCTGCCCTTACTTCACTATCTTGGCTCCACCTCCTCAGTTTCATTTTCTAAAATTGGATTAAGATCTTTGCTTCATGTTCTGGCAATTTGGATCTCTTTATAATAAAAAATAACAGGAGATTTTATGGTTTTATATGTATGTACATATGTATAATAATTTGTAGCATAATTATTTTCAGGGTTTTTTGGTTGGATTTAGCTTGTGCTGTCTTTTTTTTAGGTTCTTGTTCCTATATGAAACTTTTAATATTCCAAAAGTCTTAGTGCAGTGGTAATCTGTAATTGCATAAAACTGCCCTACCCTCACTTCCTTCCACTGAAAACTCTCCATGTCATGTGCTTCCTTTTAAACTTTCATATCTTAAAACTGTACTGAGACTTTTGGGAAACCCTGTATTTGAATGATTATATATTCCATGGAAGTTATAATAATTTATCACTAAAAACTGTCTTAAGTCTGTTATTGCTCCTGTCTGCCTCAGCTTTTGCTTAGAGGCCTTTAATGTGTATTTCTCTCTTTCTGCTAGAACTACATGATGCGCAATGCAGTTCTTGCAGCTATGACAGAAATGGTGCTGCAGGTGCTGAATGGGGATCAGCTGGAAGAGGCAGCCCGGAGCACTCGGGATCAGTTCTTGGACACCTTGCAGGCCCACTGTCATGATGTTAACTCTTTTGTGCGAAGCCGTGTGTTGCAACTTTTTACTCGCATAGTCCAGCAGAAGGTGAGGCCCCCGTATCAAGCAGGGCCCCTGGCCCTCTAGACAGCATCTGATTATTAAGGTTGAAGGAAGTGTTCAGAACGTAAAGCTTCTTCCTCTACTCCAGAGGAGAGTTAAGAAGTTTTTTCCGTGTGTTCCTATTAAGTTAGGCCTTTACTACTACTTAGTTAGTAATAAAGGTCATCCTGTACAAAGTTTTGAGATTCTTAACCCTTATGTCAAAGCAACTCTTAAGGCCATTAGTGACCTTCTTGATCAAGCAAGAACAACACTTCGCTTAGCTCTCTTATATTCATTTCTTGATACTCCTAAAAAGAAGTGACCCAGTCAGGTCAGAAATATCAAGTATTAGGGGCAGCTAGGTGGCACAGTGGATAAGGCTCCAGCCTTGGAGTCAGGAGGACCTGAGTTCAAATCTGGCCTCAGACACATGACACTTACTAGCTGTGTGACCCTGGGCAAGTCACTTAACCCCAACTGCCTCACCCAAAAAAGGGCAAATAAATAAATACTATGTGGCCCTTTCTGTAAAAAAAAAAAAGAAAAGAAAAGAAATATCAAGTATTCTGTGGCTTAGATGGTTACTGTGTTTTATGAGTTGACACTTACCTTGTTCTCCATGTAGGCTCTTCCATTGACACGCTTCCAGGCAGTGGTAACCCTTGCAGTGGGGCGTCTGGCTGACAAATCAGTGTTAGTGAGTAAAAATGCTATCCAGCTGCTGGCCGCCTTCTTGGCCAACAACCCCTATTCGTGTAAGGTAAGCAGCCTCTCTGCCCAGGAGAAAAAGATTATAAAGATGAGAGTTGGGATTAGATGCCCTTAGGAACTCCTGATATCCATTCTGTTTCCATAGCTAAGTGATGCTGACCTGTCCACACCACTTCAGAAGGAGGCTCAGAAGTTACAGGAAATGAGAGCCAAGTGGCGAGCTACAGCACCCTGTGAGTTCTAACCCAGATAACCCTTTTATTGCACCAGCACAAACACAGGTTGGAAGTCAGATTAAGTAAGTCTCCTTCCTTAGGTGTGGTGCCAGACCTTGAGGAGGAGTGGGAAGCCATGTTGCCAGAGCTTCAGTCCACCTTGCAGCAACTCCTGAAGCTGCCAGAAAGAGATAGAAAGGAAGGAGAAAACCTTGGTGATGCACAAACAGCTGAAGAGGTGGCAAAGTGCATCCAAAAGCTTCTTGTCAAGGCCAGTTATAAGTGAGTAGGGGAGGATAACATCTGCCATTGACTTGTTTAGGATTATAGTTTCAACTTTGATGAAGTTTGAACAGAAACTGAAGTTAGAGTATGATTCTTGAACAGAAACTGAAGTTAGAGTATGATTCTAGTGCTTCCATCATGGCCAAGTGACCTGAATCTTTAAGGTTACATGCAGGGGGCAGCTGCGTGGCACAATGGCTAGAGTACCGGTCCGAGAGTCAGGAGGACCTGAGTTCACATCCGATCTCAGACACTTGACATTTCCTAGCTGTGTGACCCTGGGCAAGTCACTTAAATTGCCTCATCAAAAAAAAAAAGCAAACAAAAAATAAAAGATATGTGCTTATTGCCTTTGATAAACATAGTTTTGTCTGAGATTGAGATAAGTATACCTTTTTTTCCTTTTCTCTTTAAAAATGGTTAAAATAAATTCAAATGACTTAAATTTAAAGATAATTAGATGAAAAAAGTCTTTAAGTACCAAATAGTTTGGTACCTTCTGACTATTATTTTACTGATATCTTTACTTGACTTTGCTGTCCCCTCCAACTTTTGTCCCCTCTTTCTCTTTCCTCTCTTTCTCTGCCAAACAAAGAAAACATGGTCTATACTTGTCTTCATCATCCACATTTAACCCGTTGCTGCCTGGCGTCTCCATTATTTGACTAAAATAGTTCTTTACTAGGTGACATCTTATTACTAAATCCATTGGAGTTTTCCTCATACTCCTTGAACTTTATGTAAACCCTTTTGACCATTTCTTTCTCTATTTTGACATCCTCTCTCCTCTTGGTTTCCGTGACACAGCACTCTTGTGTTGATTCTACCTCTCTGATAACTCCCTTTCTGTCTCTTTGTTGTATATATCTTCTTGTCCCTTAAGTTTTTGTCCTGGACCTTCATTTTGTGATCTCATACATTCCATTGGCTTCAGTTATGAATTTGCCACAGATGGATCCCAAATTTCTCTTTCCATCCTACTAACTTTTCCCTAGAACTCCATTCTCATATCTCCCAACTGCTGGAATTATAAACTTAGATGTCCTGCCAGCATCTCAAATTTGATACCCCAAACTGAACTCCTTATTCCCACAAAAAAAAACCCTATCTTTCCCTCAACTCATTTCATAATACCATCTTTCCAGTTACTCAAGCTCAAAATCTGAGAATATCTTTGACTTCTTCCTTTCCCTCAACCCTCATATCTACTTTATAGCCAGGTTCTCTTACTTTTACCTTGGCAGTATTGCATCTTCCTCCTCTTTTCCTCTCCCATGAGAGTCATTTTATGTTTGGTCCTTGTTACCTCTTGCCTAGAGTCATGTAATAGCTTTTTTTAGTGGTCTTCTTTACTTTGGGCTATGCATGCTCCAAACCTCTGTTTGGTCCTGCCCAGGAAATTTTCGTGTATCATTTTGATCACATCATTCTATTAAAATGCCTTTAGTTGCTCCCTAGCAAGTAAAATAGAGTCTCTTGATACTGGCTTTCAAACTATCCATGCCCCTAACCTAGCTATCTTTACAGTATTTATCTAATAACTTCCTCACCTTAATATTCTAGCCAAGTGGCTCTTCATTCATAATAGCTGTCCTGCCCCTGTACCTTTTTTTCCCCACTATTTCCCATATCTGGAATGGATTCTTCTTTCTCTGTCCCACCCCAGCCTCCACTCACTGCAATCTCTCCATGTCATGTGCTTCCTGCTCAGTGAATGCCCTGTCCCAGTTCTCCCAGCTGAAAGTGACTTCTGTCTCTTCAAATCTCATAGCACTTTGCCTGGACCACTCCTTTGAACTTATCCCACACTCTAAGTGCTCTTCCACTACATTGTTTTGTACTTTTATTTATTATCTTTCTCATTCCCCAAAGTGACTCATCTAACTTTTTTTTCTCTTATAGACTTGAACCTAGATTTTTATTACCTATACTTACAAAAGACAATTTAGCCTAGAGTTGGGGAACCTGAGGCCTCAAGGCCTCTAGGTCTTCAGGTGTGGCCCTTTGACTGAATACTTCACAGAACAAATCCCCTTAACAGAAGGATTTGTTCCATAAACCTTGGATTCAGTCAAAAGGCCCCATCCAAGGACCTAGAAGGCCATATGTGGCGTTGAGGCTGCAGGTTCCCCACCCCTGATTTAGCCTCTTACTTCAGTGAGAAGATTGAGACCATCCTCAGGTCTTTTCCTCCCTTTCCCCAAACTTCTCTGCTTTGGTAGTCCCTAGTCTGCTTCTTTTTGATTATAGCAGTTTCTCTACATCTCACTTAGGCTAATCCATCTACCCATGAACTCATTCCTTGCCACAGCTGTCACCGCTGCTCTTTTTCTTCCTAATCAGAATAAGTATTTTTTCGTTTCCTTCTCCGTTCAATACTGTGTATTAGGCACCGGGGAAACAGACTCAAAAATTAAACAGCTTCTGCCCTCGTGCTGCTTGCTTTCCCTTGGAGAGACACCCACGTATGCAGAAAAATGCCATGGCCAAAGGAGTGGTGTCAGGGAGTGTTTCACTACAAACTAGGTGGAATGTGAACTGAGCCCAGTGGGGAATAAAAGATCTTTGGAAGGAAAGAAGGATTGTATCCTAGCCATAAGGAATAGTTCTGTGCCATGCAGATGGAGGTAGAATGTCCTGTTTAGGGAACATCATAAAAGTTCAGTTGGGCTTAAACATGGAGTGTGTTAAGGGAAGTAATGTGATCTGTCATCTCATTAATGCAAGAGTGCTCTCAGATGATGCAGACTGTAATCCATGTATGCCTACCCATCCTCTATGCCTCTTCTATATATTTTCCCAAAAAATTTGCCTCAGGGTGTCTGTCCACCCATTTTCTGGAGGTCTTGCTTGCTTTCAACATCCAGAGGTTACCTACCTGAGGAGTGCTCTGGCCTTCTACCCGTTATCCCTCACTTGCCATGTAATAGCTCATCCACTCTTCTTGTCCTACACTTCCTCGATGATGTCCTTTACTTCTGTTCTGAGTTTGTTTTTAGTTATTTTTACACGCACTTGTCCCTCTCCATTGACTTCTTTGTAATACTCATCATTAGCTCCTCAGAGGCAATGGTGTTCCACGTCTCACTGCCATATAGGCACACTTTTAGCATTAAAAATGGGCATTTGCTTTCATGGGAAGCTTTAAATCAGTAAAAGAGTTTTAGAGTCTCCCAAAAGCAATACAGACTACTCTTGTCCTTCTCTTCAACTTTGGGCCCAGATAACTGTCCTTCTGTAATGTCTGTTGAACAGATTTTATCTTGACTATGTCTGTTTAAATGCATATTGAAATCTAAACAATAAACCTTCTTCATCTGCTTCATCTTTCCTGTGTGGATGGACAAGCCAAACTCCTATGAATGATTACAGTTTTCTTCCAGGAAGCTCTGCAGTGTCTTGGGGCTTAATGCCATCAGCAGACAGGAGCGTCTGAGGGACCTCACCATCCAGAGGGATCCTCCTTTACTTGGACTTTGGTCTGGAATTCTTCCATCACAGTGGCAAAACCATTTACGAGCATATTTTCCCTTATTTTGTGCCTTGTCTGATTATTATCAGTTCATTGAACAGGCAATTCTAAGGAGTCTTGAGTCATATTGATTGATGTGTGAATGAGAATACCTTGCTGTAAAAGTCAGTGAGGTAGTGTTTTGTTCTACTGAATCAAATGTGAGATAAAAGTGGAAAAAGATTATAATGGTCCTTCAATGACAGTCAAGAGGTTTGTTTTGTTTCCTAGGAGCAGCAGAGAACCACTAAACATTTTTGAGCAAAGGAATGACATAGTGAGATCTGTGCCTTAGAAAGACGATTTTGGTAGCTATGTAGAGGATGGATTAAAGCAGAGGGAGATGGGAGGCAGCAAGACCAATTCAGAGGCTCTGCAGTAAGACCATATGAGAAGTAATGAGGTTCTGAACTAGATTGGTGGACATCTAGTGAAAAGAAAAGGATGGATGAACAGGATTGTGGAGGTGATATTTATAAGATTTAGCAACGGATTGAATATGGGCACTAAGTGAAGGAAAAGTGACAAGTAACTCAGGAGTTGTGAATTTGGGAGGAGAGGTAGGTTTAGTGAGGGAAGAGAAGTTCTGATTGGGATATGTTGGGTTTGAGATGCTGATGTAACCCTGGTTTTGATATCCAAAAGGCAGTTGGTGATTAGAGATCAAAGGTTGTGAGAATTTAGAGATTATAGCTGGGCATATAGCTGTAGGAGTCATCTGAATGATCCACAGACAGTCTGGCAGGATGCCATGCTTTTTTTTAGGAGACTGATAACATAAGAGCAAAATCAATTGAAAAGTAGCAGTAAAGGGGCAGCTAGGTGGCACAGTGGATAGAGCACCGGTCCTGGAGTCAGGAGGACCTGAATTCAAATCCAGCCTCAGACCAAACACTTGACACTTACTAGCTGTGTGACCCTGGGCAAGTCATTTAAGCCTACTGCCTAGCCAAAAAAAAAAAAAAAAAGAAAGAAAGAAAAGTAGCAGTAAGGCAGGAATAGTACCAAAAAGAAGATATTGTCATGAAAGCCAAGGAAAGAGAGTATGCAGTAGGAAGGTGGGAGTAGTCAGCATATCAAAATCTGCAGAGAGTGATCAGGAAGATTTCAGCTGAGAAAAGGCCATGGGATTTATGTTATGAGATCACTGATGACCTTAGAGAGCAGTTTCTATTGAAGATAGGATTTGGAAGCTATGTTTTAAGAGGTTGAAAAGGGTGGGTATGGTAAAAGGTCGAAGCTTCAAGGGTAGATGAATTTTTTTTTTAAAGATGGATCTTTCTTGCTGTGAAAGGAGGGATAGCCATACAGGACAGTAGTTTGACAGAATGAATGGTAGGGTCAAGTGATGGTTCTGTTTTGTTTTAAAATGAGTAGACGACTGTGAACATGTTTATAAGCCTCTGGGAAGGACGGAAGGGAGCTACTGATGGAGCAAATTCCAAGAATAGATGAAGGGCATTCTTAGAGAAGTTGCTTCAACAAAGAGAAGGGCTACTTCAAACATTGGAGCAAAGGAGAGCATTAATGAACATATGCAAGGATTTAGAGATCTGGAAGTAGGAGAGATGAGGAAAATGATAAATAGTTTCTTTTCTCCATACAGAAGGAGGCAAGGGGGCAGCTAGGTGGCACAGTGGATAGAGCGCTGGCCTTGGAGTCAGGAGGACCCAAGTTCAAATCCGGCCTCAGACACTTGGCACTAGCTGTGTGACTCTGGGCAAGTCACTTAACCCCGATTGCTTCACCAAAAAGCAAAAAAAAAAAAAAGAGGAGGAGGAGGCAAGGCAAGCTGAAGGGGGAAGATAGGGAGGGATAGCTTAGGGAAAGGTTTGAGGAGAGAGGAGGTTTGGAACAATTGTAGGACATGTAAGAGTTGATTAGACAAGAATAATAAAATCACCATATGTTTTGCATGACTACAAATGTATAATCTCTATTGAACTGCTTGCCTTCTCAAAGAGGAGGGGTAGGGAGGGAGCAGGGGAGAGAATTTGGAACTCAGTTTTAGAAATGAATATTTAAAATTTTTTTACATGTAACTGGGTCAAAATTAATTAATTAAATTTTTTTTAAATGGGGTAGCTAGGTGGCGCAGTGGATAGAGCACTGGCCCTGAAGTCAGGAGGACCTGAGTTCAAATCCGGCCTCAGACCAAACACTTGATACGTACTAGCTGTGTGACCCTGGGCAAGTCACTTAACCCCAATTGCCTTAAAAAAAATTTTTTTTTAATAAGATTGCCATGCATCATTCAAGGCCCAACTAAGATTACCTAACATGAATTTGTAGTGAAATCAATCAAAATGACTCTGTGTTCAGCACTGTACATGAGGAGTAGAGAAGGAATCAGTAAGTTTGAGGTGTGACAGGGCTTGAAGATCAGTAAGATGAAGGGATAGGAGAGTCAGGAGTAGGCTGTGCTGTTTGTAAAGAGAGAAAAGTAAAGCGAGACTGTGAAAAGAAGATGTTTGTGAAATTTTCAGTTTCCACAGAAGTTAATGTAAAAACAGGATACTGTGAATTAGTATATCCTGATTAGCACGTACTCTTTAACTGCAAGTATTGACAGATAACTAACAGCTGTTCTTGTATCTGCACATGCTTAATTAGCTTATCTGACACACTTTAAAGTATTAACTTATCTGATACACTTTAAGGTATTAGAGCTTGCTTTGGCTTCTGTATCCATGTGTGCCCTTTGGGAGCAGCACACCTGCTTCTTGCAAGAAACGAAATAAATGCCTTCCTCTGTTCACTCTGTCTTTGAGTCAAGTCTATCATAGACCGTCGGTTATGGATTAGGAAAAAATAAATGGAAGGGATGGAGTGCCTGGAGGTTGCAAAGGTCATCAGTGATCTCATAACAGAAATCCTATAGCCTTTTCTCAGTTGTCATCCTCTTAATCTCTCTCTGCAGATTTTGATACTGCTGACTACTCTCTCCTTCCTACTGGATATTCTGTTTCCTTAGTTTTCATAACAGTATTCTCTTTTGGGTGCTATTCCTGTCTTACTGCTACTTTTCAATTGGCTTTATTATTATACTATCAGTCTCTTAGCATAAGCATGGTATCCTGCAAGAGTCTGTCTTTGGATCACAAAGATTATTATGAGGATGAGGAATCATAGAACCTCAGTTTTAGAGCTGTAGTTGACCTGGAGGGTCATCTAGTTTGACTCTCTTATTTTTATTTTATATCTAACAAAAAAATAAATAAACTGATCATTTTCTTATACAGATTACAGCATAAAATCAGGGTTCATAAAACCATGAGTCTTTTAGATATACAATTTCCTTTTCCTTTTAAGTATATAAAAAGTTGAATATCTAACTTTTAAAGCTGTCCTCATATGTTCCCTTCTGAGTGCTTCACTGACTTTTTTCCCCATTTGACAGTGCTATTAATAGTCTACTTCTTCCCCCAGAATTTGGGGGGAAAGGGGAGAAAACAAAATCCTAGTAAAATATACATCATCAAACAAAATAAATCCCAACTTTAAGCATGTCCCAAAATGCAGATCTCATTCTGTTCCTTGAAATCATTACTTCTCTGTCAGGAGGCAGGCACATTTTTCGTCGTCAGTCCTCTGGAGTCATGGATTATTGTTTCTTTGATCAAATTTCTTCTTTCAAAATTGTTTTTCTTTACAATGTTTTTGGTTCTGCACTTCACTCTGTAATAGTTCATACAGGTCTGCCTAGGTTTCCTTGAAACCATCCCTTGACCATTTCTTAAGGCTTAATGATCATTACATTCATACAAGTTGTCCAGTACTCTGTATGTATTGAATTGTTCAGCTGTTCCCCAGTTGATGGGCACCCCTGAGTTTTTAGGTTTTTTGCAACGACAAATAAAGTTGCTGTATTTTTGTACATGTGGTCTTCTCCTTCATTAATCTACTTGGGATAGAGAAGTATTAGTGACAGATAATTTCCTGAAATGAGGGACATAGAAAAGGACACTGAAGCCCAAACAAGTTAAGTGATCACCCTGGCTTCCTTCAAGATTCAGTTAGTCTTACATTCTGAAAGAGGCCGTTTCAGTTCCCCTGAGTTGCTACATTCCGCTCTCAGATTACATTCTAATGATTCTGGCTATATCTTGTATGTACCTAATTATTTACATTTTGTTTCCCCCATTAGAATATCTACTCCTTGAGGGCAGAATCTGTTTTTGCCTTTCTTTACATCCCTAGTGCTTGGCATAGTACCTGGCACATAGTAGGCATTTCATAAAGGTTTGTTGACTGGCTCTGCAAAGAATGGAGGTAATAGGTCTTTATTCTCATATCTCTTAGGGAGCCAAGCTTGATCATTTTAATTACACAGCATTTTGTTTTGGTTGTTTTAGTTCTTTTTTAAAAATATATTTATAGTTAAAATATATTTAGTTAAATATTTCCCAATTGCATGTAAAAAAATTTTAGCAATCATTTTTTAACATTTCGAGTTCCAAATTCTTTCCCTTTCTCCTGCCCCTCCCCCCTCCTTGAAAAGGCAGACAGTCTTATTATATCAGTTATACATGTGAAGTCATACAAAACATTTCCATATTAGCCATGTTGCAAAATAAAACACAGACAAAAAAAAATAAGACAAAAATAAAGTTTTTTAAAGTATGCTTCAGTCTGCATTTAGAGCTCATCAGTTCTCTCTCTCTCTCTCTCTCTCTCTCTCTCTCTCTCTCTCTCTCTCTCTCTCTCTCTCTCTCTCTCTCTCTGGAGGTGGATGGCATTTTTCATCCTGGGTCTTTTGGAATTATTTTGGATCGTTATCTTGATCAGAGTATCTAAGTCTTTCACAGTTGATCATTTTTACGATATTGCTATTACTTTGTACGCTATTCTCCTGTTTCTGCTCATTTCACTTTGCATGAGTTCATATAAGTCTTTCCAAGTTTTTCTGAAAATATCCTTCTAATTATTTCTTACACAGTAGTATTCCATCACAATCACGTACCACAACTTGGTTAGCCATTCCCCAGTTGATGACCATCCCCTCCATTTCCAATTCTTTGCCACCACAAAAAGAACTACTATAAATATTTTTGTACATGTAGGTCCTTTTCCTTTTTTTTTTTTAATCTTACTGGGATATAGGCCTAGTAATGGTATTACTGAGTCAAAGGATCTACACAGTTTTTTAGCTCTTTGGACATATTTCCAGATTGTTCTCCAGAATGGTTGAACTGATTCAAAGCTCCTATTTTAGTTGTTTTTTACATTGTTATAGTTGTTGTATGCATTGCTTTCCTTGTTCTGCTTATTTAATTTTATATCATCAGTTCGTGGGAGTTACTGCATTCATGTGCCAAAATTTGTTTAGACATTTCCCAGCTGATGAACATTTACTTAGTTTCCAGTTCTTTTCTGCTACAAAAAAATGTTGCTCTAAATATTCTGGAAAATATGGGACCTTTCTTTCTGTCTTTGACCTTTTTTGGGTATGTTCTTAGCAGTGGAGCCTGTAGGTCTTTTAAAAGGTATGGACATTTCAGTTACTTTCTTAGCATAATTCCAGATTCTTTTCTAGAATACTGGAATCAGCTCATAGTTCTACAAACAATATATTAATGCACCTATTATTCCACAATCCCTTCTATGAACATTGATCATTCTTATCTTTTGTCATCTCTGCCAGTTTTCTGTGTATGAAGTGAAAACTTAAGAGTTCTTTTGATTTACATTTCTTTCATTATTAATGGTTCAGATCTCCTTTTTAAAGAAGGAGAAAAATAAAAATTGGCTCTTTCCAACAGAAATCTTTCCTGGATTGGCTATTTCTTGAAATTTAAATATGATAGCACTTATCTTGGCAGCTAGCAACCTACAATTTTCATAAACAATATTTAAAAAGAACTTAATGTTTTAAAACAGATTTAAGGTGACTTTGGTGAAAGGATTAGATTTTTGGATCTAAGGCATGGGTTGCTTTGTGTTACTAATCTGCTTTGAGTTCCTGGAGAATTTGATAGAAATTTGTGCCTTTTGAAAATATGGGGTGCTGAGTGAAGTGAGCAGAACCAAGAGGACTTTGTATGCAATAACAGCCATGTTATGGAATGACTAAGATTGTTAAACTGAACCCTCTCAGCATTACAAGGATCTAAGACATCTCCAGAGGCCTCGGGATGGAAAATGCTGTCCACATTCAAAGAAAGAACTATGGAAGTCAAATTGCTATCTTATTTTTACCTTCTGTTGAGTTTTGTTGCATCTTTCTTATGGTTCCTCCTATTGGTTTTAATTTTTATTTACAACTTTACTAATGTGAAAATATGTTTAATGGGTATTTAAATGTAAAACCTATATCAGATTGTGCACCGTCTTGGGGAGGGTGGGGGGGAGGAAGGGGGAGAAAAATTTTCAACTCAAAAGCATATGGAAGTGATTGTTGATAAGTCAGAATAAATTAATTTTTTAAAAATGGGGGAAAAAATTTTTTAAAAATATGGGGGACAGCTAGGTGGCACAGTGGATAGAGTACCAGCCCTGAAGTCAGGAGGACCTGAGTTCAAATACGACCTCAGAACAAACACTTAACACTTAGTAGCTGTGTGATCCTGGGCAAGTCACTTAACCCCAAGTGCCTTAAAAAAAAAATGGACAGAAAGTTATTGGGAGTACTGATATATGTTAGGCAACCCTCATCTTTTTAATAGAAGTATTCCTGTCCTTTAGGGGCAGCAATATTGGAGATTTGTTGAAATTGGGAATGTCCCTTTAGGAAAGCTATAATGAGACTGAGTCAGGCTAAAAGAGAGCAGCTTGGTGCTTTACTCTTAAGTTTTACTGACTATACATGGATTCTTACAGGCATGCTGTCAATCTCACCCAAGAAGCTATACACCACTTCCAGGAGGAAGCACCCTTTAATCATATGAACCAAGAGGACTCAGAAGAGACTAGAATCCTGAATCTGCTAAGAGAGATCTTCAAAGGTAATACTCCTTTTCCCCTTCCCAACAGAGCCCATGTAGCATTAGAATGTCATTAGTCTAAGAATCTGTGGGAAGTCTTCAATCTTTAATCCTTGGAAGATTTAAAGATTCACTCTGCCACCATGAACCATGTTTTTATTGAGGGGAGTAAGGTGTGTCTAGTTTCAGTCCAAATTAATAAAAGGGGAAAGACCTAAAGATGTTTCCCAGATTTTGGAACTATTCATTTCACTACCAATAAGAAATATTTCACAATTCTAGGCCCCACAAGTTCCACTCAGGACAAGAATCTACAGGTTTCTCCAGACAAAACAGCCTCCGTGGAAGCTGTACCCAAGGACAAACATGGGATGGTAGAGAACAACAGTGACAAGGAAGAATTAGTAAAGCAGGAGATGCTAGTACAGTATCTGCAGGATGCCTACAACTTTTCTTTGCAAGTCACTGAAGCCATTGGTATCATCAGCAAGATGATGTATGAAAACACCACTTCTGGTATGTTGGGGCCCCTCTGAAAGAGGAGGTAACATTCCTGGGTTTAAAGGTTGAAGCAGCCATCCTCTCAGTATTTCGTAGATTGTTTATTTAAGGGTAAAGATTGTGTCTCTTTAGGTTAATTTACTCATAATATCACTGCATGAACTGGCAGCAGATAAATTCTGTTTCTAATAGGGTAGGGACATAGAACTGGATTGTTGTGGGAAATTTCTATCCACAGAACTGTATTCGACCAGGAAGAAGCAGCTGTCTTTTAGTGATATGTTGAGCAGGAATGACCATTTTTATCTGTCTCATCAGTGGTACAAGAGGTGATTGAGTTCTTTGTAATGGTGTACCAATTTGGAGTACCACAAGCACTATTGGGGGTACGTCGAATGCTACCTCTTGTGTGGTCCAAGGAACCTGGTGTCAGGGAAGCTGTGCTCAATGCCTACCGCCAGCTCTACCTCCACCCTAAAGGAGATTCTGCCAGGTATGTAGAGCCCTTTTCATCTTTGTCCCCCTCTTAACTGATTTTTATGAGATCAGGTTTTTTGTGGGAAGTTTTCAGTCAGCACTTTGGGATTATAGATTATAAGGTAAATAATAGGACTGGGAGAATAGACTTCCCAGAAATACCATCTGACAATGGTGTCAGTTTACCACTGTTCAGAGCCAGAAGCCTCACTAATCAGGCCATGACCCAAGTTGTGCAATATTTTTAGGAATCCCTATCTTTCTGTGATACAGTTAAAAGTGGAGGAATTGTAAAGAAACTATTAATTTCTGAATTAAATTGCTTACTGCTGATCCCGCAGAGACAAGGCCCAGACTTTAATTGAAAACCTCTCTCTGCTCCTCGTGGATGCTTCAGTTGGGACAATTCAGTGTCTGGAAGAAATTGTAAGTGTCTTCACATTCTGTCTTATCTTCAAGCTTTTATTCATTAAGTATTTAGTGAATTACTCCTTTGTGCCCAACATTGGGTTAGGCAGGGTGAGGAATGCAACAGAAATACGTTTTTCTTTCTTTAAACCCCCTACGAAAAGAGAAAAGAGTTTACAATCCATCTTAACAAAATATACATGACCCATTTAAATATCATTAAAAGATAGTATGTTATCTGCCAAAAAGAGTAATACAGGCAGTAAGGGCTATGAGAAAGAATTCAAAGGAGAAGCAATATTAATATCATTTGAAGTAGTTGTCAAAAACCAAATGGAAGAGATAGGATTTGATCTGTGTCTTGAAGAATGAGTTTGAGTTAGATTGAAAGAAGGGAATTCCTGACAGACTTCAGCCTAGAGCAGAAGTCCAAAGGTAGGAAGTTGTATATTTGGAGGGCAGTAAGGGAATTGACCAGTTTGACCATAGTAGAATGAGTGGTAGATGAAGTTGGAAAGGTTAAAACAAAGTTGAACTAGCTTCTAAAGGACTTTGAATGTGACACCCATTTCTTCCTGTAGATCAGGGGTCCCAAAACTGTTGTAAAGCATTGTTACCCTAAAGTCTTGAGATCACCAAGGTGGATGAAGCTGATGGAATACTACAGTTAGCTGTTTTACTCTTGCCCCATTGAGAATCTCTGTAAACTGGGAGGAAGGGAGGCTTAGGGAAGGTGGCAGCAGCTGGCTTAGAAATCCACCAAAAAATGTCCTAAGGTCCACTGGCATAGCCTTACCCCACTGACAACTTTAAAGTACCATAGAAATGCGAGCTGTCATTGGCTATAGGTGGTGGGAATTTTTGAACAGGGAGATAACTAGAATCACAGAATGCCAGAATTTGTGAAAGAGACATTTGCTATCTAATCTAATTCCCTCACTTTACAAGTGAAGAACCAACCAGGTAGGTGCTTTATTATCCCCATTTTACAACAACAATAACAATAATCACAATAATTGCTAACATTTATATAAAAATGCCTATAGATTATCCTTTATCTCCATGCAATACATATGCCTCAATGTAGTATTATTGCCCAGTCAGAGTACATGCTATTCTTCTCTGTTTAATTTGGTGACTTTTGGGTTATAGCTCCAAATTGTTTCCGATGGTTTGGTAGAAATTAGGTATAGACTAATATTTTACATCACATATAACATAGTAAACTCCAAATGGATCAATGACTTAAAGATAAAGGGTCCTATCATAAAATAATTATAGGAGAAGTGGAGAGAGATCTTTTACCACTATGACTACGGGACAAATTGTTAACTAAACAGTAGATAAAAGTAGTCATAAAAGAGTAAGTGAACCATTTTTATTTACTTAAGGAAACTTAAGCTGATAGATATGCAAGGTGGATTGGAAAGAGGTCAGCAATTAGAGGCAGGGAGGCATGTTTAGAGACCAGTGCAATAATACCAACATGAGATGATACGGACCTGGACCAGTATGCTGACTTATGAGGATGGAAAGAATGATAGACATGTCAATCAGAAGGGAAACTTGGTAACTAACATGGAAAAGAAAGAGTCAGAGGTGACTCCAAGGTTTTGTGCCGAGTGAAACGTCAGGAGAAAAGGGATCGGACTTGTTGGGCTTGGCCCCCAGAGCAGAGCCAGGAATGAGTGGAAGTTGCAAAGAGGCAAATTTAGACTTAATATAAGGAAAACATTTTCTACTAGTTAAAGCTGTTCTGATGTGGAATGGGCTGTTTTGAAAAGTGGCAGGTTCACCCTCATAGAACATCTTGAGGCAAATACTAGAAAACCAGTTATTTTGAATGTTTGTAGAAGAGAGTCTTGTTCAGATATGGGTTGGACTAAAACCATTCTGAGGTTCATTCCAGCTTTTAGAATTTGTGATTTTTTGAATTAAGTAAATAAAAAATGGAGGTAAAGAGGAGTTCATTCTGGGACATGCTATCCCTTCATATTCAACAAGGTACCTGATGATAAAAGAAAGAAATGTCATGTTGGAGGAATTATGGAGAAATTCTGAAGTTGTTTGAGAAAAGGCACTAAACTGTTAATACCCAGTGATATCAGTGTTGGGCATGGGCCCCAGGAGGTCAAAGACAGAAAGAAGGGCCCCATCAGCATCCAGATATTCATAGTTCTTGTGGTAGTGAAAAGCTTGAAAACAAAGTTGATACTCATTAACTGGGGAAATGGCTAAACAAATTGTACACTTGGGAATACACACACACACACACACACACACACACACACACGGCAGTGTGTGCATCAAGTGTCTTAACCTCTTAGTTCCCCAGGCAACTCTAATACTTTCAGTTGTATAATAGTTGTTGAAACACATTGATATAGGGAGGTTCCTCACCAGGACTTTTGGGAAGAGACACCTCACTTTAAAGAGGGGGGGGAACTGTGTCATGTGAAACCATGAATATAGTGAATCCAAAAACATAGTAAGACTTTTATGAACTGATACAGAGTGAAGTAAGCAGAAAAAGGAGAACAATATACATGCTGTAATGAATACGGTACTGAAAGCTAGGTTCTAATTAATGAAAATGAGGGATCTCAGTCCAGAACAGGTGAGGAAACACACCTTCCTCCTTTCTGGAGAGATCAAGGGACTCCTGGGCATGGACTCTTGCATGTGCTGGCAACTACAGTCCCTATTGGTTGGTTTAATTTAACCTCTTCATTGTTAGAAAGGAGGATTCAGTGAATCAGTGTATTGAAAATGACATGTAAAATGAAAGGCACTATACAACACTTTAACATTCTTTTCAAAAATTTTTTCAAAAAAGTCATCCTAGTAAAATGTCCATGTTGCAGTCGAAACTATAGGAATGGCTTGAGGCCTTCGATTTGGGAGTTATCTGATGGAGGTATTAATTAGAAGTATGAACACTTGCTATGTTCCTGTGCATTACCTACCAAAAGTAGAGCACCTGTCCTTGGTGCCACCTTGCCTTTTGAAACTGCTGTATGCCCAAGTATTCAGAGAAATAAAGGGGGAGCAGGGAGAAGAGCTTTTTTGTTTTTGTTTCTGTTTTTTTTTTTAGTCCCCTGATGAGCCTTCTTTTTGTTTTCTTTTCTTCAGTTGTGTGAATTTGTGCAGAAAGGAGAACTGAAGCCAGCAGTAACCCAACTGTTGTGGGAACATGTTACCGAGAAGGTTCCCTGTTCCCCCCTGGAGCGCTGCTCCTCTGTCATGCTACTTGGAATGATGGCCAAGTAAGGCTCAGGGGACTTATATGTAGACATGGAGTGGGATTTGAGAGAAGAGGCCAAGTCTGAGGGAACAGTCCTTGTTACCTTCCTTTGCCTTCCAGCAATAACAAACTGAGCAATGTGGGTGTTGCTGTCATAACTGTGAGACTTGTGCCCAGGTCAGAGCCTTACCCAGTGGCTCTTTCTGTCCATTGGAAGCTCCAGTATGCTGCAGGTTTAGCACTCAGTAGACATTTAGGATATATGTTATTATATAACTATCCTTAACCCCCACATTTTCCTCCCCCAGAGGAAAGCCAGAGATTGTGGGCAGCAATCTGGACACACTAGTAAGTGTGGGACTAGAGGAAAAGGTAGAACAGGATTATCGACTGGCCCAGCAGGTATGCCAGGCCATTGCCAACATCTCTGACAGCCTGAAGGTGAGTGTGGGATGGTTTTTATACACTGCCTGGTTTGGAATAGGAAAGATGATTTTGCCTGCTCCAGAAATCACTCTCTTGTTTACCATAGCCTGGCCTGGGCAAAAGCCACCCTCCATTCCGGCTGCCCCAAGACCACCAATTGTTCGAGCGGCTCCAGGAGATGGTGATTAAAGGTTAGTTGCTAAGATACAGGTGTGAAGACAGGGAAAGTGTCCTTTTAAGAAATAGATATCTCCTTAAATTTCTTACAGGTTTTGTCCACCCCGACCCACTCTGGATCCCCTTCAAGGAGGTGGCAGTGACCCTTATCTACCAGCTAGCAGAAGGACCTGAGGTGATCTGTGCTCAACTGTTACAAGGTTGTGGAAAGCAGACGCTGGAGAGGGTAGAGGACCCAGGTACAACTGAGGAAGGCACTAGTAAGTGGGGAAAGTGGGCACAAGGCGAGTGCCTAGAGAGAGGGGATGCTTAATGCCCAGACCTGGAGGGTGGAGTTGGAGAGGGATGTTCAAGCAGGGTGACATGTTCAAAAGCTTTGTGCCCTGCTTCCCTCCCTCCACAGCATTCCTGCTGCCAAGGAACGTGAGCAGATACTTAGGGGGGAATATGACATGGTGGAAGCAAATACTACCTGTGATCATCCTGTTAGGGATGTGGGGGCTCAAATGTAAGCATGATACCTGCTGTTGTATAGGCCTGGGTTCAGGAGGGCATGCATCTTTCTATATATGCTTTGGGTACTTGTGTTTATTTATTTTTATGTGCATACACACTCATGAACCAAAGCAGAGAACCCCTCCTTTTCTCAATCAGAGCAGTACCAGAACAAGTGAGAGAGAAAGAAAACATTAGAAATCTGAGAAGAAGGGCCCTGAAATGCAGTTGCTTATTTCTCCTCAGAAGCAGCAGCTACACTTCCCACCTTCCTGCTGATGAACCTGCTGTCCTTGGCTGGTGATGTGGCCCTACAACAGCTGGTGCATTTAGAGCAGTCAGTGAGCAGTGAGCTCCGCCGACGCCGTGTCCTTCGAGAAGAGCAGGAGGAAGCCAAGACGAAAGGGCAGAAGGAGAAGGTCAGATGGGGTATCTGAGCACCTGTCCCACCTCCCAGCCCTCCCCTCTGATTTGCTATGTGACTTGAGAGCAGTTATTTTCCCATTTGAGACCTCCCTATTCCTAGCTATGAAATGGAGAGGGGAAAAAACATCTTTGCTTTGTTCACACCACAAAGAAAGGGTATAAACAGTTATTCAGTAAAGTCAGAGGTAGTAGAACTATGTAGAGACACAGAATAAAAAATATTCTGTTGATTGTTAATTCTTTGGGTTTTACTTTTTTCATGCTGAATTTTTAAGATTTTATTCTGTTGTCTTCATTATTATTATTATGGTTATTGTTTTGGACCTATGATTTCCAATCTGTTTTCTCTTTATTCCCCCCTCTTCTTCTCTCAAAAGCTGATGCATATATAGCACTTTAGGGTTTACAAAGTGTTTTATAAATACCTCATTTCCTATAAAATATGACATTTTATTTGGTATGTTTTTGACAGTTTGTGTTAATGGTTATTAAATCTCAGTAAATAGACTTATTTATAAATTATAATGAAAAAGTTTCATTAATAAATACAAGGCTGTATGATTTTTAATCGGTGTGGGTACTCCCTCCACTGCCCCAGACCAAGGCTCCACACTTTTAGTCAATGCTTTAATTCACTGCTATGACCAAACAAATTACAATCACGTGGTGATGAACCGCTTCCGACTTAGCTAAGCTGGTTCTCAACTCTGCTAGCAATAACTTCTAGGAACCCAAGGTCCCAGAGAGAGAGAGAGAGTGCTGAGATGTAACAAGTTATACTCAAATTATTTGAAACATGAGTAACAGTCTTTGCTTCTTGGGCCCAGGTTACCTGATTTTGAACTTTATGTTTTCTCCACTGAATTCTTCTATTATCTTTTAGAAATAGTCCTGGAATAGGAGATAGGACTGGGATTTTTTTCTAAACATTGCCTTTAATTTAGTGTGTCATGTTAATTCTCCAGAAGCAAACTGCAAAGTGAATAAAGGCTAGAATAAGAGTTGTTGAGGACTTCTTAATTGCTCTGATAATTTCGTGATGTCCTAATCTCTTCCCTAGAATACCAGCAATGAGAGTACCATGGAGGAGGAGTTAGGCCTAGTAGGTGCTTCTGCTGATGACACAGAGGCAGAGCTGATCCGAAGTATCTGTGAGATGGAGCTGCTAGATGGTAAATGAGGGGGCAAGGTGGTATTCCTTTGTCCCAGACTAATTTACTTTTTAACAAGAAACCATAATGCTTATTGTAAATTTAATAATATCTTCAGTAAGTACAAATTTACACTTTGATTTTTAAAATTATAATGTAGTACCTAGACATAAATTCAAGAATTCATTACGTAGTGGGTGTTGCTACTTCCTTCACCAGCAGTTCACAAGCCCTCCACGCTGCAGTAGAAAAAAAAAATTCATCACTGTGTGGCCAACCTCTCCAAACTTAGCTAAATTAGACATTGGTCTGTCCATTAGTCACAGACAGACATACAGTCTGGCCTGGAGCTCTTAGGCAAAGTCTTTCTAACATGGGTAAGACGTACATCTAGCGTCAGTTCTGCCCCACGGTAAGGCACAGGAGTTTATTGGGAAAATGTAATACAAACTTAAAATAATAAGAATGATTTCTTTGCTCTGTAGCTGGTCTTGTCCCATCTGTATGCAGAGATTTTGTTGCCGTTTTTCTAATTCTGTCGTCCTTACTTTGTATCACCTCCTATCTGCTCATATTTCTTTGTGTTATTCCTATTTTTATAGCACAGTTGTATCCAATTATACTGATACACCAGTCTCTCTATAAAGGAAAAAGGGGAAAAGCATTTATGAGGCCAGGCACTGTGCTAATAATAAATGCTTTACGAATATTATCTTATTTGAGCCTCACAACAACCCTGGGAGGTATTATTATACATATAAACAACAGTAATAATAAATTATTTCATATGATTAATATGTTATGATCCTCATTTTACAGTTGAAGAAATAGAAGCAGACAGGTTAAATGACTTGCTCAGGGTCACACCACTTACATTTATATGTGTCTGAGGCTGGATTTGAACTTGGGTTTTCCTGACTCTAAGCCCAGCTGTCTAGCCACTGCCTTATGTATGGTGTGTCAATAGGTAGAGATTATTTCGGATTTTTTGCTATTACAGGTAAAACAGCTGTGGACGTTTTTGTGCAGATTTTTTCCCCCTTTTAATAGCATCCTTTGGCTCTGGTCCCCATAGTGGAATTGCTGGGTCAAAGTTATTGTGTGCTGCCTACTGCTTTAGCTCCTATCTCCAGCCTGAAGCTTGATCCCTTTGTCTCCCAACAGGCAAACAGTTACTCTCAGCTTTTGTGCCCCTTTTGCTCAAGGTCTGTAATAATCCTGGCCTCTACAGTGACCCAGCCCTCTCTACAGCTGCTTCACTAGCTCTTGGCAAGTTCTGCATGATCAGGTAGGTCTTGGTTTGTGGCGCAGCCTTTTAAAAGAGAATTGAGGGAGTATCACTTCCTTAAGTATCCTTCCTTTCTCTGCCCCCAGTGCTACTTTCTGTGATTCCCAGCTCCGCCTCCTCTTCACTATGTTGGAAAAGTCTTCACTTCCTGTTGTTCGATCCAACCTCATGGTGGCTATTGGGGATTTAGCTATCAGATTCCCCAACCTGGTAGAGCCCTGGACTCCTAACCTTTATGCTAGGTAAGACTTACCACATGAGACTCAACTGTCACCAATGGTTAGGAACCTGAAATTCTTTTTTGGGGTGGGGAGAACTAGGCAGTGGGGTTAAGTGACTTGCCCAGGGTCACACAGCTAAGTACGTGTTGTGTGTCTGAGGCTGGATTTGAACTCAGGTCCTCCTGAATCCAGAGCCGGTACTCAATCCACTGCACCACCTAGCTGCCCCTAGGAACTTGAAATTCAGGCAAGAGTCACTTGAATCAGCAATTGAAACAGTATCAGTCATCAGCACTACTTTGAGTATGTATTAGAAGCTGTTGTGCCAAATACTGATTTGAGGCTAATCACATTGCTGATCTGGACACCTGAGAACAAAACTCAAAACATTGACTTTTTTCCCTCGTCTGTGGCCCTCTGAAGCCACCTTTTTCATCACCATTATGGGGGGGGGGGTGAGGGAGGGGGATGGTTCATGCTTTGGGGATTTCTTGGCTCTCACATAGGAAGTTGTTTTGGGAGCATATATAGAGCCTTGGTCCCTACAAGGAAAGCTTCCTTTCCCCTGAATGGAACTGGTGCTGAGGTGTTCCCACTGACCTTGAATGTCTGCCCTAGGCTCCGTGACCCAGCTTCTCAAGTTCGGAAAACAGCAGGGTTGGTAATGACACATCTAATCCTGAAGGATCTAGTGAGGGTGAAAGGGCAGGTGAGCGAGATGGCTGTGTTGCTTATTGACCCGGAGCCTGAAGTAGCTGCTCTAGCGAAGAATTTTTTCAATGAGCTTGCTGGCAAGGTGAGAGGGTGAGCCCACTCAGAGGAGGCCAAAAGGAGAGTGTGCCAGACTAGAGGTGTGCATGTGCCTGTCAGTCACGTACTTCCAGCTGCCTCTGTTTCTCTCCCCTACAGGGCAATGTAGTCTACAATCTGCTTCCTGACATTATAAGTCGCCTGTCTGATCCTGAAAGTGGAGTGGAAGAGGAATGTTTCCACACCATCATGAGGTGCCTGCCCTGGGCCACAAAGCATCCCCTGGAACTTTTCCTGTGACATGGTGGCGACCCCACTAGGATTGTGCAGCCTAGAGAAGAGTGAAGGGGATTGGGATCTGTCCTCAAGTCCTTGAAGGATCATGTGAAAGACGGCTTGTTCTGTTTGGCCCAGGGGGCAAATCTTTGGCTTGATTTTTAAAAGAAAAGAGCATTCTAACAACTAGGGAGGGTTTTGAAAGACCTTTGTGCAAGAGCTAGAGTAGTACTTGCTAGGTATGTTGTAGAGAACTTCTTTCTTCTCTCTGACATACAAAACCCTGTTTCTTTTTCTACCTAGACCATATGCCAGTTTGTTTTTCGTTTTTTAAATTGTTCCCTTGGTTTCTGTATCTTGCTCAGATACAGGTTGATCAAGATGATCTTTGAGATTCCATTAAAATCTCTAGATGGGAGAAGTCAGAAGGTCAGTTAGAAATTCCTAGGGCTGTGGAAAAGAAGATCCCTTCTACCCAAGCAAAGGAGTGGCAGAATATAATGTAAGGGTGGGAAAGGATAGGCCTTGATGGGAGCCACAATTCTCTTCTCCCTCACAGGCAGCTTCTGTCCTACATCACCAAGGACAAGCAGACAGAGAGTATGGTGGAGAAGCTGTGCCAGAGGTTCAGAACAGCCCGGTATGCTGGTCAACATGCTAAAGGAACCTGGGCAGGAAAGAATCCCTCCCCTCTCCCAGCCTGACCCTAGAGTCTCCCTAGAGCTATGGGTGATGAGGACCAGAAGGGGCATGGTGGAACAGTGGAAAGAAGGCTGGACTTTAATATGAACTTAAATCATGACTATAACTTAACACCTGTGTGATCTTGGGCACGTGGCAGAGGCACATAGAAGACATCCAGGTTCTCATCACCTCTCAGACTATTACATGCATTCAGTCTATATCTAACCTGACCACTGCCAAGCTGACGTTCTTGAAGTGTAGATCTGACCTTGTCCCTCTTCTACTCAAGAGGCCTCAATGTGTCACAGTTGTCGTTAGCAGGCTCCCATTTTGGTATTTAAAGAGCTTCTCAGCCTGACTGGAGCTTTTATATCCAGGCTGGTTACAAGGTGGCCTGCATTCTGTTCCTCAGAGATGACAGTCCATAGTGCACATGTTGTCTCCTGTGCTTGGAATGAGCTTCCTCTTTACCTGTGCCTCTTGGAATCCCTAGTTCCCTTCAAGATTTGGCTTAAGAGCCACTGCTTTCAAAAGGCTTTGCTGGTTTCCCCAGTTCTTAGTGTGCCCCCCACCCACCCACTGTATTTTTTTAATATATGCTGTGTATATTTATCTGTGCACACCTCTCTTGTTGTTACTTATCCATGAAAAATCTAAGTTCTTTGAGAGCAGGCACTACCTAACTTTTGTATTAGGATCTGCTGTACCTGGCACACTGTAAGCACTTAGCAAATGCTTTGTGATTGCTTGATTTAATGCCTGCCCCTCCCTACTCTCATGAATTCATGTCTGTCCTCAGGACTGAGAGGCAGCACAGAGATCTGGCCTACTGTCTGTCATTGCTGCCCCTGACAGAGCGAGGCCTTCGTAAGATGCAAGACAACTTTGAGTGCTTTGGAGACAAATTGTCCGATGAGACCATCTTCAGTGCCTTCCTGGCCACTGTAGGCAAGCTTCGGCGCTGGGCTAAGCCCGAGGGCAAGGTGAGGAGGGCCCGCAGCTCTGTTCTTCTGGAGATCTTTACTGCCCTCTGAGCAATGCTAGTGGCCTCCTAACTGAGCAAATAAGACTTTAGACTTCAATTATTACCAGACTTTATTTTTTGTCCTGCATGGCAATAACCATGTTTCCAGACCCTTTCTTGATTCCTTCCCCTTTTACTTCAGGCTCTGGTGGATGAATTTGAACAAAAACTTCGGGCCTGTCACACAGGAGGACTAGATGGAGCCCAGGAGCCTGAGACTGATCAAGGTGCTGATCAGCTGTCCCAGCCAACGACTAGAAAGCACACCAGTGGTATGTGAGATAGATCAAGTTAAAATGTGTAAAAGAACCAATGGCACAAATGAGAAGCTGCTGATTAGGACAGGGGTTAGTATTGTAGGACAAATTCATTGTTCGACAAAAACTGCTAAGGAAACTGGGAAGGCAATCTGGCAGAAACTAGGTGGAGTCAGCAGTGCACAGCATACACCCAGATAAGTTCCAAATGGGTATATGACTTACATATGAGAGTAGCAGGGAAGAAAGGATCTTTCAGGTCTGTGGATGGGGAAGAATTCACAGAAGGTAAAATGGATCGTTTTGACTACAAAAAATGAAAAAGGTTTTACACACATAAAACCAGTGCAGCTAAAATTGGAAGAGAAGTAGGTAACCGGGAGGAAAAGTCTTTGCATCAAATTGATCTGATAAAGGTCACAGGGAACTGAGTCACATTTTTAAGAAGAGCAATTTCCCAATTGATAAGTGATTAAAGGATATGAATAGGCAGTTTTCAGAGGGAGAAATCCAAATTTTCAATAACCATATAAAAATGCCCCAAATCAATAATAATAATGATATGCAAATTAAAGCAACTTTGAGGTTCCACCTCACCCCCACTGAATTACCAAGTTCACCCAAGAAAATGTAAAAAATTCTTGAGTAGCTGTGAGAAAACAGGTACATTTAATATACTATGGCACTATAAATTGAGCCAACTATTCTGGAAAGCAATTTGGAACAATGCCAAAAAAGTTATCAAACTACATACATAAACCCG
Organism: Phascolarctos cinereus; assembly: GCF_003287225.1. NCBI lineage: Eukaryota > Metazoa > Chordata > Mammalia > Diprotodontia > Phascolarctidae > Phascolarctos > Phascolarctos cinereus. The sequence goes on from NW_027555514.1 coordinate 185,831,883, forward strand.
TTGATACCACTATTAGGTGTATACTCCAAAGAGGGCAAAGAAAGCGGAAAAAGACCTATATGTACAAAAATAATTATAGCAGTTCTTTGTGGTGTCAAAGAAGTGGAATCAGATTGCCCATTAATTGAAAACTAACCAAACAAATTACGGTACATCAGTATGATGTAGTCCTACTGTGCTGTAAGAAATGATGAAGGGGAAGGTTGCAGAGAAAACATGAAAGGGAAGACTTGCATGAAAATGATGAAAGGGATGCATGAACCAAAATAGAATAAGGTGAGCAGAATCAAGAGAATGATTTCTATAATAACAATACTCTTTAAAGACAGACAACTTTGAAAGATTTAAGAACTCTACCCAATCCAAGGGACTAATGATGTCCCTAACAGAGGGTTTAGATTGAGAAACATTTTTTGGAGGTGGCCAGTAGGAGAATTTTTTTTGCTTGACTATGCATGTCTGTTATAAGGGTTTTGTTTTTCTGTAATGTGATATAGGGGATAGGAAAAAGAGAAAGGAGACTTAGATTGATTTTTTTTAAATGTAATTTTAATTGCAATTTTAAAAAGAAATTAAATGTAGAGGAGAGAGGGAAATGTCTCCACTAAAAGAAGCTTGACTGGATCCTGACACTCATCCATGTCTTCTTCCTGTGACCCTAGACACCTGGCTTCGCCAAAGCCTCCCCTCAACCACTTCAGACAGTGACTTTGTCACCCCTCATCCTCGGGGTACTACTAAACAACGTCCTAACACCAGAAAGCCAGTTTCTAAGAAAACTGCAATCGTCTTTTCCAGCGATGAATCCAGTGAGGAAGGTAAATGTTTCAAATCCGCAGTGTAGTACCTAGGGCCAAGAGTGAGAGTGCACAGGTAGATGAGGTCTACTATGGCTCACCCTGAACTAGAGGACTTCACTGCCCCATGATTCGGGAACTGGTGACAGGTAACACCAGCAATCACAGCATCCTAGACTGTTCAGGGAGCCAGAAGGATCCTTAAAGGTCATCTAGGGCCACCTCTTCATTGTATAGGGAAGGCCCATAGATATAAGGTCACAGGTAAAATGAGAACCGCAGCCTCCTGAATTCCAGTCAGTGCTCTTTCTTTCTGTCTGTAGCCAGTCTGTTTTGGGTGACCTGTTCTTTACTTTCATGCTTCAACTTTCTCTTACCCCTTCCACCCCTCTCTTCCTCAGAGTGCTCAGCAGAGATGACAGAAGATGATGAAACACCTAAGAAGACAACCCCTATCCGCCGAGCATCTACCCACAGCCAAAAGGCCTTAAGGTGCCTTCCTCCCATCCCTGTCATGTAGGGAGAGGGGGCCCTGTGGAAATAATTGAGCCAAGGCTGGCTCTTCTTGCTTTGTGATATATGTTTCCCTGTGCCCTTGGTTTTTTACAAATAAAAAACATTCATGTACTTCCCAGGAATTTTCACTTAACCACCTTCCTTGGTCTAAGTTGGGGCCTTCTTTTAAGAAGCTTCAGCCCTGTCTTGATTCTGGCAGCCCCAGAAGGATAATCAAGTAAGAACCAGAGAAAGGATGCAGGCACCCTAGGGTGCTGGCACAACTCAGTGTGAGATCTCAAATAAGCATCAGGTGGCCTCTGAGAGATCATCGTTTTCTTCCTTTGAAGCTCCCCACCACTAACTTAAGAGGAGCAAAGCTGCTGCTAAGAGTGCCCTCACCTATAGGCATGCAATAGGAGTGCTTTCCTGTGTCTGCCTTCCTCTCAGTTATGGGACCCTGGAGCCAAGCTGTATCTAATATAGAAACATAACAGCCACAGCACCTGACCATCTTCTATTTCTGGGGTGGAGGCCCTTTGTTCTTCCTTCAGAGGGTCCTTCAGAGGAGTTGCAGCTGCTGAACTCATGACTCATGACCCTTGGGGATTAAAGATTGACCCTGGAGCTACATTTCATGTCATTTGCATATCACACTACTATAGCCTGTAGTCAATAAGCGTTAAACGTCCATGATACATCAAGCACCTTGCTAGGCACTGAGCACACAAAATCCAAAGGCAATTAATCCTTACTCTCCAGGAGCATACATCCTCTGAGGGGAAATAATATGCACTTATTTAAGATGTGCATATTGAAGTCCATACAGAATATACACAAGGTGGAGTGGGAGGGCACTAGCAATTGAGACTAAGTAGGCAAACCTTCCTGTAGAAGGACATGGCATAAACTTATGTTCAGTTGTGTCCGATTCTTCATGACCCCATTTGGGGTTTTCTTGTCAAAGATAGTGGAGTGGTTTGCCATTTCCTTCTCCCGCTCATTTTACACATGAGGAAACTGGGGCAAGCAGGGTAAAGTGACTTGCCCGAGGTCACACGGTTAGTGAAAGTCTAAGGCTGGATTTGAACATCGGTGGTCCAGTACTATATTGACTGCAGCACCTAGTTGCATAAACTTTACCTTGATGGAAAAACAGGATTCTCTGGAGCAGAGGTAAGGAGGAAATGCATTCCAGGCATGAGAGACAGGAAATGCTTTGTGTAAGGAACAGAGAGAAGGCTACTTTAGCTGGATTGTAGAGTGGGAGAGGGGGGACTAATGTATGATGAGTCTGCAGAGATAGGTGGCAACCTTAAAAGCTAACCTGAGGAAATTATATTTTATTCTGGTGTTCATTGAGTAAGGAAAAACACATCTGCAACTTCAGGAAAATCCCTTTGGCGGCAGTGTGGAGAATGGATCTGGGTAAGGAGGGACTTGAAGCAGGGATACCAATTAAGAGGTCACAGCAAAAGCCTAGGAAGTGGTAGGTGTTGAGGGCCTGAACTGTGGTGGTGGCTATGTGAGTAAAGGAGTTGGATGGGAGACATGGGGAGGTAGGTGGGGCCAGTGAGTTCAGGGTAAATATGAGGTTAGGAATCTGGGAGACTGGAAGAATGGAGGAAGTTTGGAAGGTTTTGATAGATTTGAGAAGATCAGTTTTTTGCTTTGGACATGTTGAATTTGAGTTGTCTATGGGACAATCACTTTGAAAATGACCTATTGGACAGTGGTGATTGGTGTTGTGGGACTAAAGTTTGGGAATAATTGGAAATGGATATCTAGATCTGTGAGTCATTTGCATAAAGGTATTGATTAAACCTATAGGAGCTGATGATGTCACCGAAAATGTGTAGAAAGAAGAAAAGAGGGCCCAAAACAAAGCCTTGAAGACATGAGGGACAGAAAATGGAGTTAGGCATGGTAGATGAACAGCCAGCAACAGAGGTTGAGGAGGGAAGGTGCAGACAACTAGAGAACCAGGAGAGAGTGGTTTTGAGAGCCCAGAAGATAGTACCAAACAAGAGTCAACAATGGAAAATGCAACAGGAAGGTCAAGAAGGATTAAGAGGGAGAAAAGGCTGTCAGATTTGGGCACTTGAGATCTGGAGAGAAGAGCCTCAGGGATGACAAACCAGATTTCAAAGGGCTGAGGACTGAGAAAAGTGGAGCAATGTGTATAGATATTTTCTCAGATTTTGCCTGGCTAAGGAAGGAAAGATACAGGTTGACAGCTTGAGCAAGTGTCTAGTGAAGGTTTTTTAAGGATAGGGGAAGGGGAGGCACAGGCCTGTCTGAGGGAGGTACAGGAGGACCCAGTAACCAGGGTGAAAGTAGCCTGCCCCTACACCAAGCTTGTTCTTTGTGATAGCTGAGTTACATCAAACAGAGAGACAATCAGTGAATGATTATGCCTTTGTCATGACAACAGTAGACAGTTTTCCCCCAGCTCTGAGCTGCTTCTATGTTTGGGGTGGGAGTGAAGGACTGGGAACAGTTACTTAAGGAGGGGTCCTCAGGGTTACCATTTGTGAGGAGAGAAGTCAGCCTGTGGCCCTGAAGTGAGGAAAGTACTCAGCTCTAAGCAATCCATAAAAAATCCATACATTTTTTTGCCTGCATGATATGCTGCATGGTTGCATGAATATGCTCACGTATTCCTCTTCCCTAGAGCTTGTTTCTGCCACTTTCCCATAAGACCAAAAGCAACAGACACTCTCCTCTTTGCACACAGGCACCCCACCCCCCTTTCCTCTCTGTCTAATGCCTCATTAAATCCATGAACTCATTGCCAAGCATGAATACAAACTGGCCTAGGAGCTACCAAAGATGGCAGCATTCTTTGGAAAAGGACAGGTCAGACCCAGTGACAGGCAGCAGAACCAGTGAGCAGCACCACCACCACCACCCTTTCTTAACCTTTAAAGTAAAGGTTATCACTCAGCTAAATTTAGCCAATGGCTTTTTCGAGAGAGAGGGGCAGGGAGCTGAGCTCAGATTACCCTGAGCCAGCAAAGAGCCCCCAGGATGCCCCCTACCCATGAACCTGCTGTCCACATATCTCCATTTCTTAATCTTTTCAGTGCAACCAGAGGATTTCATTCTGGCACCCTTAGACACATTCCCAAGATGACTTCACGTTTAGAATCAGAATTTAGAGCTCACAGAGGATCATCTAATCACTAGATTTTATTGTGATCCCCACTCTTTAGATGGGGAAATTGGGAAGGAAATGAAATGACCAATCCTTTCTTCACTCTTTCCTGAAGCAGCTAACCTCTTACTGGAATGCACCCGCTTTCTGTATGCCTGACACCCTCCTTTTAACTCAACCCAATCCCTGACCACAGCTAGTACCAGTAGACCAAGGAGACTTCCAGACTTACATTAGCCTCAACCTCCCAGGACAGAAAGAGGCACTGTGCTCTCAGTCAGGATTGGGCACCTCCCAGGTTTCCAAAAGCTTAAATCTCCTTCCTGTGCCCTTCCTCCCCATCCTAGCTGTAACCAAGGCGATATGCTCCATCTCTAGAGCAGAGGGGGAGGAGTGGGGCAGATCTCACTGCTCCCTTCCTTCTCCTCTCCTCCCTACAGCACTAAAGGCTCCCAGTAGCAAAGCAACAAAGTGATTTGGATAATTCCGGCTGTGACAGGTTTAATCTGCCTAAATTATCTAGTCTCCCTCCAGGCTGCTTTTTCTGCTCCAGAAGGAGATTTGAATGGCCTTCAGTTAGCAGGAGCCTCCCTCTTGTCCCCAATTTTAATCCGGGGGAGGTGGGAACCTGAAGTAGAAGGGCTTTGTGATACAAATTCGGCCCCGTGCTCTGAGCTCAAGAGGAAATGGGGGCTGGGGAGCCCCACCCCTGCCTTTCCTCATCTGCTTTTTCGTCACTACCGTAAAGACTGGAGGAGAGGCACCTCTTCAGGTCTCCAGAGGGAGAAAAGCAGTAAGCTATAGCCTCCCTCTTATTAACGAGAAAACAAAGTGGAAAGTGGAGATGGAAGTTAGAAGGGCTAATTTTAGCCACATAGTGTGGCCACATTCCCACCATGGGATGGACCTTTTGCTTCCTGTGTTGATCATAGGTTTTAAAACTGGAAGAAACCTTCAAGATCATTTAATACAAATCCTCCATTTTACAGATGAGAAGATTCACTTTGCAAGGTCACGTGGGGAGTAAATAACAGCAAAGACTAGAACCCAAGTCCTTGACTCCAAATCCAATGTCCTTTCCACCAGGGCATATAGCTTTCCTAATTTCCTCTCTTCTTCCTCCCTGCTCCCTTTCTTCCTGATCTCTTTTCATGTGTCTTAATCTCACTGAGTCAGGCAGTAGCCTTAGTTTTCTGGCTTCTCACCATTTCTTTCATGTTGCCTAAATAACCTCTAAAAATTTAAAAAGAAATTCTTACTTAAAAAGTAATCACACTAAGTGGGGCATGTAGTGGAAACTATAATTAGCCTCATTTTGTTATTGTTGTTTTGTCGTTTTTCAGTGGTGTCCAACTCTTCATGACCCCTTTTGTGGTTTTCTTGTTTCAGATAATGAAGTAGTTTGCATTTCCTTCTCCAGCTCATTTTACAGATGAGGAAACTGAGGCAAACAGGGTCAAGTGATTTGCTCAGGGTTACACAGCCAGTGTGTGAGGCCAGATTTGAACAGATTTGAAGATGAGTTCCTGAGATGAGTAAACTGAGACCTGAAGAACTTAATTGACACGCCCAAGGTCACAGTATCGAGGTAGGATTTGAATCCAGATGTATTGAACAGCTGCTATCTGCCAGGAACTAGGGAGCCAAAGATAAAAATGAAACTGTCCCTGCCCTCAAAGAACTTACTTTCTAAACAGAGATAATGTGCAGATATATAAGCATATACAAAACAGATACAAGGTAACCTTGATGGGAAAGGCAAGAGTAGCTGGGTGACGGAGGAAAGGCTTCACGAAGAAGAACATGGTGCTTTAAGGGAGTCTAGAAGGAAACGTGGAATTCCAGGACAGTGGAGGTGAAAATGGAAAGCATTCCAAGCTTGGGAGACAGCCCTTGCAACTGGAGACTGGAACTGGAGTGTCCTGTATTTGTGGCCAATTTGTCCCCATTTGTGGCCTCGGATATCTAGTAACCAATCTAGTGACCAATTCTTGAATGCACACCCTCAAATTCAAGCCATTTCCATGTAATCAGCCTTTTCACTACGTGCAGAATTCCACGACCTCAATCCATCCCCCACCTCCATCCTCTCACCCCCCCGCCCCTCACCCCCCATTATTGCTAACCCAATCACCTCCCTTCCTCATGGATTCCTATAGCGCCTTTCTCGTCCAATCTCCAACCCCCGGACCGTTCTCTTACTGCTACCCAAGTCTACTTCCTCCCTCCCCCATCCCGCTCTCCCCCCCCCCGCCTCCTCCCCCCAGCCCACAGTGGCACAGAATGCAGGCCGAGATTGGGGGGAGGGGAGAAGGGTAGCGGAGAGCTGCGACAGGAGAGGGGGAGAAGGGGAGGGTTACCGCCTCCGCAGCTGCTCGGAGTTTTAGGGCTGCACGTAGCCTCTGCGCCCCAGCCCCGGGACTGGTTGCGCAGTATAAGGGGCGGGGCTATGATCTGGCTCTTCTATATATTGGGCTCGCTCCTCCCTTAGCGCTTTCGGCTTTTCTCCCAAGCTCGTGCCAGGTGAGCTCTTTCTGGGAATTAAGGAGGGTGGGGTACAGCCTGAGAATAGGGGGAGCCGTAACGCACGCCTCCGTGCACCTTCGCTCCTTTCCCTCCTTAAGAGGAGAGAAAGGTGCATATTAGAGGCGAAAAGAGGGGGGAAAGGAGGTCTTTGGCGTGAGGTAGAATTTATGGATCTAGAGGGAGGGAAGAATGAGAACAAGGACTGGGACGTGAGGCAGCAGAGGGTAAGGATGGAGGCTAGAGGCTGGGAGCCCTCCTTTTTCTGCGCATCCCTGGGACGGATAAATGGATCGATTTCAGGAAGGGAAGGGGGGGGAATGGTGACGCTTGAGCTAGTCCCTGAAAAGGAGGAAGAGCACCGCTGGCGGCATGGGGACAAACAACCCCGATGCCTACCCCACCCTGGCCTGGGGACACTGCTAGATGTGTGTTGAAAGATTTTGGGGGGAGGGGGTAGAAGGGGAAGAGCTTCGGGGTTGGGTTGAGACTGGGCGTGGGGGGAGGGTTCCCCAAGAAGGGAGGAAGAGATGGGCCCCTGATTCAGCCCCATCTTCTGCCCCCAGGATCTGCTGCTTCAGCTGCATCCCTGAAACAAGATGGTGAAGGTCGGAGTCAACGGGTGAGTGGGATCCAGAGGGAGGAGGGATGGGGACAGGGACAAATAAAGCCATCTGACCCCCAGGCGGCTCGATGCAGCCTAACCTGCTTATTGGAAATCCAACCAAGAGTATATGTATTTTTTTGTAATCTCTTCTCTGACACCCACCCCTGGGAAGGTGCAAGCCTCCAAGGAGACTCCAAGGTCAGAGGCTTGAGCTCAGCAAGGGATTCTGGCTAAACTCAATAGTGCTTTGTGTCCTTGTGCTAGAACCACCACCCGGAGTCCTCTTTCCACCCCCCCCCACCCTTACGCAGCTGTCCCAGCTGTTGCTAGAAGGTGCAAAAATCTTGCAGAGGATTCACTCCCTGGATCTCTTCTGCCCTTTCCCGCCCTCCAGGACCACGTGGGGGATGGGAGGAAGGGTGGGGGAAGGGCTCCTGCCCTCCCCCTTCATTGGCACTTTCTTTTCCCCTGATTAATTCACCTCACAACAGAGAGAGGGCGCCTTTTCCCATGGGTCACTCAGACAGCCATGTTGTAATAGGGAAGGAAATGAGTGAGCAACCCTTAGGGATCCTCAGAGCCTCATCTCTTCCACTCCCCTTCTTGACTCACCCTCTTTAGTGCCTACCCCAAGATGAGGGGGAAAACGCTTCCTGCTAGGAAACAGGGCAGGTACAAGGCACCAGGACACCTCCATTTGTCTATTACCTGATGCTGTTTCATTAGCTGCCTTTGTTCTCAACCCTGCCTATTTCTCAATTTGGGCTCCCAGAATCCAGACAGGCATTCCAGCCCACCCTGGTCTCCCTCAAATGACAGGACTTTAGATGTGGAAGAGACATTAGATAATGGAATCATCTAGTCCACTTCTGTTTTAAATTTAAAAAAAAAGGTAACCTGATAAGTAGCTATCTCAAATCTAATTGTCCTCAAAAATCCTGTCCCCCTCCCTTCTAATTTCCATGTGTTTGAGGTTTCTGGGGAACCCCTTCTTCCCAAAGTGATTTGTGGGTATGGCGGCTCTAACCTAATGCTGAGTCACAGATGTCTAGAAATGAAAATTTCCACTGTAAAACTATATTAACACAGCAGCATGTCCATTTCATTCTCTTGCCTTAAGTTTGTATCTGTTGGGATTTCCCCATCCCCAGAGCTAATCCTGCCCAAAAGGCAAGCTTTGTAAATGTCATCTTGAGGATTAGGTATCTGGGATCCCTAGGAGAACCCTGCCCCTCCCTCCATTTTGGCCCCCAGAAACCAGATCTCCTTTACTTCACCCTGAGGCTAAATATAACTGTCTGACCTTTCTGTAGCCAGGGAACCTAGCTTTGCTCCCTCTAGTATTGGGGAAGGGAAAATATAATACATTTAGAGTGCTGGAATTAGGTGGGTGGGTGACAATCTAGGACTTCAGATGTTGCAAAAGGAAAAAAAAAGGAAAGGAGTGAGGGAGGAGTTGTTTTTTACCCTTTCATAGATTAATTTCTAACCTTTAATCCTGCCCTTTGAGTTCTGGGATTCTAACTCTAAAGTCCTCTACCTCTGGGGGCTAGAAGCCAAGAAGCTGGCTGGGGGTGAGATCCTGGCACATGCTAAGATAGATACTGTGTAGTAGCTATGTTCACACTGTCTGAGCAATGGGTGAAATGAACTGCTTGCCTGTGGCATATTTTCCTTGAGAAGAAATTAAGAGATGATAGATTGTCACGGGATGGAAGGAAGAAGCAAGGGTTATACCCAATATCCCTTGGTAGAGCAAGAACCTTTTCCCCCATGGTCTTAGACTATGTCCAGCCTGCTTGACAGGAATGTCCAAGGTATGTGCTTGCAGGCATATTAAAAGTTGAGGAACCCTGTAGGACAAAGGACAGGAACTGGACCTGATTTCATTGACATAGGGAACAGCCTCTGCCCAGCAGGTTAGCACCTTTTTTGCAGTCTCTAGTGCACTGAGAGGTTGAGACTTGGCCAGGGTTTCAAGCCAGTTTGTATCAATGGCACTTGAACCAAAGTCCTGGGTCTTTCTGGCTCTAAAGCTAGCTGTATTATTGCCTATTAGGAAAACCATTTTTCCTGGATAGACTTGCCCACAACCTTTCCTTTTCTTGGCTTTTCCCCCTCAATTCTTTCCTCTCACTGCTTCTGGTTTCTGCTTCCCTGCCAGATTTGGCCGTATTGGGCGCCTGGTGACCAGGGCTGCATTCACCTCAGGTGGAGTAGACATTGTGGCCATCAATGACCCCTTCATTGACCTCAACTACATGGTAAATGACGCCTCAGTGGCTGGGGCAAGAGGGTCTGAGCAGCATGAGAAGGGATGGAGGCGGCTGTTTCTGCCCCATCTGATGAGGCTTCCCACACCCTTGTCCCCTCTCTAGGTTTATATGTTTCAATATGATTCCACCCATGGCAAATTCAAGGGCACTGTCAAGGCTGAGAATGGAAAGCTGGTGATCAATGGAAAAGCCATTACCATCTTCCAAGAGTGAGTGTGGTGGGCAGAGTGGGAACACTGGGGTTTGAGAAGATACAAAGGGAGCAAGAGGTGGTCATAGCTTCTTGATCCTCTTGTAGGCGGGACCCCACCAATATTAAATGGGGAGATGCTGGAGCCGAGTATGTTGTAGAGTCCACTGGAGTCTTTACCACCATGGAAAAGGCTGGGGTGAGTAGTGGGGACACTAGTCAACTTCCCTGGGTGAAGACCTTTTCTTTGGGAGATTGGAGTGATTGTCATCTACCTAGAAAATGGACATGGGAGCTTGTCTACCAGGAAGGGTAAGGCCAAGCTCTGTAACTTCCTTCTTCTTTCCCCCTGCCTCAGGCTCACTTGAAGGGTGGAGCCAAGAGGGTCATCATCTCTGCCCCTTCTGCTGATGCCCCAATGTTCGTGATGGGAGTGAACCATGAGAAATATGATAATTCCCTTAAGATTGTCAGGTGAGAAGGGCTGATGATAAAATGGTCTAAGGTAGTAAATGAGGAAAGAATTGATGCAGGTCTTGCCCAGAGAAGGGAGGGGAAAGGGACACTGATTACATAGGGGGAAAAAGAAGGAAATTCCAGGCAAATAACAAGTCTAGGCTGGAACATCTTCCCCTGATTTCTCTTCTCTCCTTTCTCAGTAACGCTTCCTGCACTACCAATTGCTTGGCCCCCCTGGCCAAGGTCATTCATGACAACTTTGGCATTGTGGAAGGACTCATGGTATGGACACATCATGGGGTGGTAAAAATTGGGCCCCTTTATTTCTCTGTTTTACAACAGAATAAGCTATATATGGGGTCCTGATGGCACCAAAGGGCTAGTGTTGGGGGAGGGGAAGGGTATCAGTCACATCACCCTAAAATCTTGGTCATGAACAGACTGTGGTAATAGATGAATACGTTGTGCTGTCCTAGGCCTGACCCCTTCCTCTTATTGCAGACTACAGTCCATGCCATTACTGCTACCCAGAAGACAGTAGATGGCCCCTCTGGTAAGCTGTGGCGTGATGGGCGTGGTGCTTCCCAAAACATCATCCCTGCTTCCACTGGTGCTGCTAAAGCTGTAGGCAAGGTCATACCTGAGCTGAATGGGTAAGATAATCCTGGTTTATTTTTCTCTGCTCTGAAGAGGTCATGGGGAAAAAAAAAAAACAACTAGAAGTGAGGTATTTTCATTATGACACTAACAATATCCTTCTCTTTGCAGGAAGCTCACAGGCATGGCCTTCCGTGTTCCTACTCCCAATGTATCTGTTGTGGATCTGACCTGCCGTCTGGAAAAACCTGTAAGTGTCGCATTAGACAAAGGGAATTCTGGGATTCCCTGCCCAATGGACTACAGAACAGCAGTAACACAGGAGTTTGAATCCCTCCATCTTTTTCTTTTCTAGGCCAAATATGATGATATCAAGAAAGTGGTGAAGGAAGCATCAGAAGGACCCTTGAAGGGCATCTTGGGGTACACAGAGGACCAGGTATGGAAGGGCAAAGATAGCATCAGGAAGGTTTGGTAAATTGGAATTTCATTTAATATAAACTTCCTCTTCCAAGGTTGTATCCTGTGACTTTAACAGTGACCCCCACTCCTCTACCTTTGATGCTAGTGCTGGTATTGCCCTCAACGACCATTTTGTCAAGCTCATTTCTTGGTATGTGGCACAGTGAATGTGAATTTTGTGTGGCTGCATGTAGTAAAGGGGTATAAGCTTAGGAAAATAGGTATATAACATGACAGCTGCTTTCCTAAGATACTTAAATTCTCACCTGTCCTTTGTCTATCTTCCTAGGTATGACAATGAGTTTGGTTATAGCAACCGTGTAGTGGACCTCATGGCCTACATGGCCTCCAAGGAGTAAAGTAGAAAGCCATGGATCTTCATCCCCAGCCAAAAAAAAAAAGGAGTTCCACCACTGGGGGAGCCCACATTCCTAACTTAACGTTCCTGTACTGGGGATCTCATGTCCCCATTCGCATCCTTGTCCCAAAGCACCCCTGTAGTCTGGAGAAGCCTAGAGTCCTATATTGTGTACCATCAATAAAGTCACCACATTCAGTGCATTTATTGTCTACCTTGTCTTTTCTGGAAGAAACATGACTACTGATCTCAGTGATGTAATGAAAGTGCCTTTTTCTTAAATACATGCTTCCCAGGTTTTTAACATAAAGGGTAGAGGCAGCTAGGTGGCGCGGTGGATAGAGCACCAGCCCTGGATTCAGGAGGACCCGAGTTCAAATGCGCGGCCTCAGACACATAAGACTTACTAGCTGTGTGACCCTGGGCAAGTCACTTAACCCCACTGCCTCGCCAAAAAAAAACCCCATAAAGGGTAGCCACTAGTCTCAGTTTGAATATTGAGAGATCAAAATAAGCGTGAGTATAAATATCCTTGGTAACTTGTAATGAAGCACCAGTCTTGAGTTAGGAGTCCGGTATGTAGCTGTATGTTTCTTAGCCTTGGAACAGAATTTGGGTAAATGTGAAGCATTCCAGGCTGCTGCTCATTGCTTTTCCACGTGTAGATTAAGCCTAATCTTTGGACTTTGATTTAGTGGATGGTTATACCCCAGACAGACTCAATGTGGCCAGTAACGTCAGGAAAAAACTTCCTAACCACTAGGGCTGTTAAAAACATTGATCATGTGGACAGGAATTAGAGGTGTTAAGTCTGAGAGCTATGGGGGTGTACTTGAGGACAGATCTAATAGGCTGGAATGGCTTCACATAGAAGCTACTGCATTTCTGAAAAGTAAGTCATCTGTTAGCCAATTTCTTAGTAACAAGCCTTTCAAACATAGGCCAAAGAAGCTATCTCCTGGAGTATGAAGAAAGGATCTACGTTCACGAAACCTGGGTATAGTTTGGGAGCCAGTTTAATCAATGTCCACCATCACACCACATTTGAACTGGCCAGTGAGGAGATAGCAGAAAAGCAAAGAACACAAATTGTTCTTTGAGACTGTTCCAATTCAGCTGCTCCCAAATTATCCCAAACCTCCATGAAAACATTTCATAAGATCAAAGATTTAGGAGTGCAAGGTACTAGTGAGTAATCCAATACCCTTCACTTTAAAGTTGAGAAAACAGGCCAGGAAAGATTGAGAGACTGGCCCAGGGCTATGCAAGTATTCTTGCTTGAAAGATAACATGTATGTTATCTGGTTCTCCCTAAAATGCTGGGTATGACCTCCCCCAGTCTGGAAGAAATGACTCAGAGGTAGGGTATCAAGGCCCTTTTAATATATGATATCTCTATAGGAGAAGAAAACACACCCACACTTACTATACACACTGCAGCCAGCAACAGAACATGTAATAGACTTGGGGAATGGCAGAGCCCCCAACCTTTAGCCCTGCTTTCCTCCATACTAAGCATATTTCACTGGCCCTGAGACTTCTGGCTTGGTCCAGTTTACACCAGTGTTTGGGCCAGTTAGCACCAGTATGGGGTCAAGAAACAGTCATCTGACTAGGCAGCAGCAGTGGGAAATCTGTTTCACAGAATGATGGAGGATGTAAGGAACCATACTATCTATGTTCTTGTTAATACTTCTCAATATGAGGAAGCAGCAGGCACCTATTACTGAAGACTCAGGAATGCCCTCCTCTTGTGTGAGACCAGAACCCACCATAGAAAATTGGGGGCAATGAGGAAGAAGTAAGGGAGCAGTGCTCCCCCAGCACCCTAGGACTGGGTTTGTTTGGTGCAATGGTACTAGAATTCTTTTTATGTAACACCCCACCCCCTGGCCCCAGGAGGAAGGGCTAAGGAATCATTTCCTTTTCCCCAAGCTGAAGGTACATGTGACGTTTGCTTTCCCCCATCTCCAATGCATGTCATTTCCCTTGTGGGGTATGTGTATCAAGGAGGACCTAGGATGGAGAAAAACCCCCTATCTCATGGAGCTATCAGATGAGAGGTCACGATCAGAGTCATCTGTCTCACTCGGTGGTGGTTCATTAGGCTGGACTGCAGAGAAAGCAGGAGACTTTCTGAAAGAAAATTGTTGTTACTTTGGGACAAGGGGAATTTCACAAAGGGGTTGGCCTCCCTCTCCCTTTGCCCTTCCCTTTCTAGGAGGAAGTCTGGCTCCTTTAGACAAGAAGCAGCACACAACTTATTCAGACTGAAACCTGGCTTCTCCATGCAATCAACTTTGTGGGTTCTGGCCAGGGGAGGAGGAAATGGCCTAGTAAGCATTTAGCCTTAGGATTTCAGTGATCTAGGGAATACGCCCAAGATCAATGCAGAGCCAGCAACTGTTCTGAAATTTAAAGTCTTAAAGAGTTGTCTGAGGCACTGAGAGATAGGTTAACTGACTTGCTTTCAGGGTCACAGCCAGTATGACAGAGGCAGGCCCAGAACCTAGGTTTTTTCTTTACTTAAAACCACTTTGTGTCAAGAATGATGAGGGTGGGGTAGTTAATTTACCTCCACCACCACCCCAAGCCCATTTTCCTCTCCCAAAACTGGAGAAATTGTCCTTATTCCCATAATCAGTGATACTGAAGGGATGAATAAGCTAATAATAAGCACAACAGTAAAAACCCCTCCATAGAAAATCACTACCAATGTTCCTGGAAATAAAGACTGAGCAACAGGCTGAGCCAGGTGTAAGCATCTGTCTCCACCCCCCTGCACTTGCCCTTCTATCCTCGGCAACCTTTAAAACTACACCTGGCAATTTAGAAGTGACTAGCCCAGGGCTAGGACTACAAGTGAGACCAGATCAGTGGAGTCCTGGGATTAGTACTGTACGACTTGTTATATATTTCATTCAACTGCCTAAGCTGACCTGTGTGGAGTCTGTTACAATAAAGACACCAAGCAGACCTCTACAGAAAGTCAATTGGGCTTCACTACCATTAGACCTTGTCTGGGACTCTGTTCCTTCTGCAGGTGCAGGGAAGGAGTGGGGAGGGCTCCAAAGACCCTTACCGGTCTCCAGATTGGGTGATGAGCCGACGGCAGGTTTCCATCTGCACATCGAGACCCCGCTTCATACTGCACATTTCCATGTACTCATGCAGGTGTCGGTTCATGTCATTCTTGGCTGTGGCCAGTTCCAGCTGGAAAGGGAACAGGGCAGCAAGAGTCGGTTTTCATGTGCCAAAAGGGTGCTGGGGCACCTGTTTCTACCCCTTAGGGGATTTAGATTTGAAGGGGCCAGGATGGACAAATATGGGCTTTCAGGGACAGCTGCCAGTGGGGGATGGGGAGAACTAAGCAGCCATGTACTCAAGGATTTAAATAAACCTGGGTGAGCCTCAAAAAGGCTAACTATACTATTCCCTTTTTCTTTAGTTTTCACGGGAAGCTAGGCTCAAGGAGGAATGCTAAGTATCTGCTGTAGACTGATGTTCTATTAATACGGTAGTAAGGAGAGTCCAAAGAGAGATGGAGGTAGTTGGAATGATAAATGAGGGCAGGATTGACTTGGGTTGAAAGGCATAAACAAAATGACTGTGATGACTTCTGTAAATCATCTGCAAGGCTAGAGGTTTAGAAAGAAAGAGATGAAATCTTGTCTGTGTGGCTTAAGAGGAACATTCTTACTGCTGCTTTCTTTTGAAAAAGCACACACACTGAGGTTAGCTTTCCCAGAAAAACAGCTTTTTGAGATGTCTTTAAAAGCTGGTTTGAAAGACAGGTCTGGGATGATGGCCCACCTCCTGGGCCTAGAACAAAGAATTAAGGCCAAAGCAGAAAGAGGAACAAAGTGGCCAGGATGTAATTCTCTTGACTCACTTGAAGGGACTAGGGGCTCAGAGCAGGGGCAAACTAGGAGATTATCCATGGTTGGTTTCTAGGTCTCCAAAATGGGAATGAAGGAAATGGGAAACTGGGACAGAGAAGAAAAGGGTCAAGAGAGCAGGCAAGAAAGACAACTTAGAAAGTCACAAATTCTGAGAGATCACCTGGTGGGTGTGGCCAGGAGGCCTGGGGGTTGGAGGAAGGCAACTCACTTAAGCTCTCAGCACTCCAAGCAATTCTCTTAGCTACCAACTTGTAGAACAGGTGCCTGTCTGCAACGGGTAGAGGGAATTTCCTATGGCAGTGAAATCCCAGGTCCAGATCCAAAAATAACTTTTACTAATGGCAGGGAGTTTATATCATCTCTAAACTCTGACTCTCTCCAGTAACCCCACAGAATGACAGAGTAGGCACTTAACATAAACAGTGACTTAAATTTTTCTCCTTAATGTCTATATTCTTCAGTAGGGATGGGAATCAACTGGTGAACATTTATTATCTGCCTACTATGTTCCAGACACTGTGCTAAGAGCTCAAAGACAATAACAAAATAGACCTCATCATTAAGGAGGTTCCGTTTTATTAAGAAGAGGTGAATGGTGAATATGCAACCAATCCATACCCTGATCTGTCAACACTCTCAGCGGCCAACCTTATTCTCTGAGACCCTCACCCTCGTTTACTAAGTAACACCGTCTCAAGTGAAAAATTACTGGAAATATAGCTGGAATTTAGGCTTCCTCACCTTTCTGTATCACAGAATGTGAAGAGTTGGAAGGCACGGGAGAGGTCCAGCTCCGACCTGAACACAGACGCCCTGGATGACATCTTCCACAGTCTTTACCTGAACACCTTCCAAGGAGTAGCCCCAACACCTCATTGTGCTTTGGGGCAACTCTCACCATTCTACAGTTTTGCCTGTCTGCCACTTTTACTCACGAGTTCCCAATTCTGACCTCTGGGGCTATGCAGAGTAAATCTAATCCCTCCATACCACAACCCTTCAAACCAATCTATCAATTAACAAACTTTTACTAAGCACCTATGGGCGAAGGACTGTGTTAGGTACTGAGGCCACAAAGTCAACACGGAAAAAGTCCCTACCCTCGAGAAGCTACAATTCTGTCAGGAGAGACAGCAGGTACGCAGACGAGCACACAGAAAAGACATACAATTTGGGGTGCAGGTGCAGCTAGGGGGAGGAGGGAGATCAGGAAAGGTCTCACACATATGTAGAAGGTAGTACCTGCGCTAAGCTTCAAAAGAAACTGAAGATTCTAAGAGGCTGAGATGAGGAGGAAGGACACTCCAGGCCTGTTGTGCTTGAGGAACAGCAAGACAGATAATTTGGCTGGATCAGACACAGCAGTTTAAAGTCAGCTTGTGAAGAGCTTTAAATGTCAAACACAGGAGTTTGTATTTTAACATAAAGATAGCAAGAAGCTGTTAAAGTTGTTGTTGCTGATTTTTTTTTTAATGAGGCAATTGGGGTTAAGTGACCTGCCCAGAGTCACACAGCTAGTGAGTGTTATGTGTCTGAGGCTGGATTTGAGGTCTGAGTCAGGTCTGAGGCCCTGACACCAGGACCAGCACTCTACCCACTGAGCCGCCTAGGCGCCCCAAGACGCTGTTAAAGTCACATCATCCCTCTGGCAGCCTGGAGAGACTTGAGACAAGGAAAACAATGAAGAGGCTCTTGCAGGCCCAGGCAAGAAGCGAGGAAGCCTCCACCCTGGTGTTGATGGGGTGAGGAGAGAGAGAGGGACAAACTCAAGAACTGCTATGAAGGGACCATGCTTGGGACAAGCTCCAGGATTGGGCACCTGACCAAACACTGCGCAGGGGACAGGAGTTTAGTATGTCACCGAAACTGTTAAGCTGAGTGACCAAAAAAAAGATACTGTTGCCCTAAGAGAAGCAGAGAAATTCTTAAGAAAGAAAGAGAATGAGTTCTGTTGTGGGCATGTGGTTTTTGAGGTGCCTATAGGACATCCAATCAGAAAGATCCAAATATTGAAGATGGCAGCCACGTCCCCAGTCTGTTCTTCTCTAAGCTCAATGTACTCAGTCCCTTCAACTAACTCCAATAGGACCACAGCTCCCTGTGATCTCATCCACATTACTGCCACTTATCAGTATCTTTCCCTAGAGGTGTACTATGAAAAAAGGGAGGCCCATTTTGAAGGAGCTAGAGAGGGAAAAGCCATTTCAGAAGGTATAGAAGAATGAATGCCGATCAGTTCCCAAACTCCAGCCACTGTCACTGATCTGGCTGTGCCTATAATTTTTCTGCTCAGACACGGATAGTGAACTTCTAGTTTCTACTAATAGTACAACTTACAGTTTCACAGCAGGAAAAAAAAACCCGTTTAAGTGAAAAGAGAAGGGGAATGTTTCTTTTGATTTTATTGTCAAAATGCAGAAAAAGGAACATGCAGGAATAAATATCAGTTGTGGGACACTGGCTACATCTTTAAGATCTATCATCCACTTAAGAGGGACACAGAAGGCATTTGGTCCAACCACCCCTCCCCCAACACTTCCCTATATTCTTGGGAGATACAAGAGCCACTGTCACAGTCCATACAGGTCTGACCTATGCACAGGGGAGCCCCATCTCCCCTAATTACCAGCAGAGTTCCCAAGATTGTAGGAAGAGATGAAAGAGCCTCCACCCCTATAAGAGCACTTAAGGCATTATGACGAAGTAGCAGGGAACACAATTTCCATCTTTGCATCACTGAGAGCCTTTTGGGGGCTCAATCCTCATCACAGAACAAGAAGCCAGGGCACTGCATCGAGCTCAGAACTGTGGGTGCTAGGGCAGTTGGGAAGAAAGGGAATAAATGGGGAGAATAAGGTGCCTTCCTTGTGACAAAGCAAGAGCCATCTCCTCCCTCAATCAAAACATCCCGGAAGTACAAACTCTGGCTGATTCTATGAGACCGGGCCCGGCTTTTGATGGAGGCCCAACCACCTACGTACAGCCTAGCTGAAGACTACCACAACTGCCCTCTGTGTAGGCCTAGACTGCAGTCAAGCTTCACCTCACTGCTTGGACTAAACAACCTCCAAGCCTGCAGAGGCTGCTCCTGCCCTGGAGCCCCAGGGCCTTGACTAGTGCTTGCCTCAGTTGCCCAGTACATCCAACTCTGAGCTCCAGCCACGAGTTACTATGCTTCCCCTCTACCACTCGTCTCTTTCCAGGTGTGGAACCATAATCAAATCAATTTTGTCCTTGCTCCTGGAAAGGGTATATACTCCCCTATGGCACCACCTCATTAACTTCCCAACCAAAATATTCCTTCCTGACCATCACTTCCCCATATCAGTGCCTCCTCTTATTAGAGCTCTTGGGCAGGGACTGTCTTTGCCTTTCATTTGTATCCAAAGCTGCTTAGTTAGCAAAGAGAAAGTTGGCACAGAGAAAGTGCTTAATAAATGCCTTTTCATTCATTCATTAACTAAGTTCATAGAAGAAACTCACTGGAAGACTGGTGAAGAGATGATGAATTTCTAGTCCATGGGAAGTCATGATAAGGATATATTCTCTCTGCAGAAGGAAAGAGTTACCCACACCACTGAAGTCTACCATCACCTCAAGATGAGATCAATGACGTCTAGACCTGGCCACTAACAATTCCCAGGTGACTGTTCCTCCTTAGAATATCCATGTGGGTCTCTCAGCTTACCTATCCACACGTTACATCCTCACCTCTATCTGGTCGATGGTCTCCTGGTATTCCTTCTCCCGGGTTTTGAACAGAGATTCTGTGTCCTTAATCACTTTCTCCAGACTGTCCTCCTGCTGCTGGGAACCACAGGGAAGCAAAGGAGCAGTAGCAGCAACAGAGAGGTAGAGACCAATGGGAGGGTGACCATTCAATATGGACAAGGCAAGGAGGAAAAAGAGAGAAACGTGTTTAAAAAAAACAACTAGCAGAAAGGACAAAGAGCAGCAGAAGGGAAAATAAAGTATGTACAAGAAGAATGTCACACAAGAAGAGAGAGTGAGCAAAGGACAGAAGGAAGGGCAGGGCAGGGCAGGGCAGGAGGAGGCAGAGGGCCTGAGGCTGGGAGGAGCTGTTACCTCTCCCTGGGCCTCTGCAGCTGCCATGGCATAGCCTGAGAAATCCTCCCAGAGCAGCAATGTCTCCTCGGTCTCCTCCCAAGTCAGGCTGTCACAGTCGTCTTCAAAATCATACTCCCGCCTGGAGACAGGGAACCCAGGTGTCAGTAAAAAATGGATGGGTGGGCGAGCTCTTCCAGGAGAACACTGCTGGGGAAAACACCAGCTTGTCTAGGAAGAGTGCTTGCTGCAGAGGGTGCTGAGGGGTGGGGCCTAGGAGACTCACAGCTGGTTGAGCATACGCTGCATCTCCTCATTGATGCTGAGGGCTGTGCTCTCATCCTCCTCCCCATCAGGTTGGTGGGGCCCATCACTCTCAGACAGGGAGGTGTCCTCCTCGATGACAGGTTTTCGATCCCGCTTCCGCCCCCCCATGGATGGGACCTTAATGGGAGACAAGTGCAGAGACTACAGAGACGAGGCCGGGTGCGTGAGAAGAAAGGGCAGGGGGCAGGAAAGGAGGGCGGAAGGAAGGAAAGACAAACCAGCAGGAAAGGTTGGGGCAGAGACAAAGACACGGAGTTATAAAGACAGGTACAGAAACACGGAAAGTTACAAAAAGACAGATACATAGGAAAGGAGGGGATCAAGGATTAAGAGAGGCAGGGAAAGAAGAGACAAGGGATGTGGGCTGATTATGACCATGTAAAGATGTGAAGTAGCTAAAAAGTGATTTTAAAAAATCCTGAACACAATGATAGAACTAATAACTACAATGATGGATGAAAATGAATTTTCTATACAGGAGACCTTTAATTACACCCAAATCCAGAACCAGGGAGAGAAGGGACAAAAAGAAACACAAAGAAAGGAAAAGAGGAAAAGAGAAAGTAAAGGAGAGAGGACAAGGGGGAAGGGAGGGGAGGGAGTAGAGAAAGAGAAAAAAATTGCATTGAAAAGCCAAGTGGGTCAAAATTGATAGCCAAACCTCCTGGCTAGTTTAGAAACAGGGGTAGAAGCATTAATGAGTTGCAGGAGATTGAAACTAACCAGCTTCTTCTGTGGGGGAAGCAAGAAAGGAGGCATATGAAAGGAAAGAAAAGAGAAGCAGACAGAAGGTAAAGAGAGAGAGAGGGAAGGGGAGAGATGGTGTTAGTGAGAGCTTCACAAACCTCCTTTCAGAGGTTGCTCCTTGCCCCACCCCCCAGGCTTAGAACCACCATATGTCCCCAGTTCCTCGGGTAAGGACCCTCAGGAAAGAGGGAAGGGCCTAAGCTCCCGGCTAGCAATGATAACAATGTCTCCATCTGTCCCAACCCTCCTCTGACCAACTCAGGACATGGGGGAAGAAATGGAACTCGGGAAAAGCCTGGGACCCAGAAGGACAATAAGGAACTCTTACCTGGAACATCTTGATCATGTCCTCACAGTTGCGCTGCTGGGCCACATCACATAGTTTAGCAGTGATGTCTATGCGGCGGCAGATGTCCATGTCCACTTTCATGGCTTTCTCCTGAATCTTTGTGTCCAGTTCAGTCAGGTTCTATGGCAGAGAGAGAATAGAGAAGACTGAGGAGTGCCACCCTATACTTATGACAACAAGCCTAGCAATGGCCATAATGTGCAGGGCCCTCTGCATGGTAACCACAGAGCCTTCCCCCTCAAGGAGCTTCTCTTCCCAGGGAGGTAAGTAAGATAGACAGAGCTAGGACACACAAGGTGGAGAAAGTTATCTTGCTAAGAATTTCCCACATTATGGAAACTATTTTATTCTCTTTTCTTTCTTGGACCTGAGGGGCAGGGAAAAGAGAAGAGATAAAAGAGAAGGCAACAGTAATAAAGAAGGAAAGGCTTAATTTCCCAAGCAGGCAGGAGACAAAATTGGCTCTACTTACATTACTCATGAGTCCCTTGAAGACCACCAACTCAGCTTTGAGCTGCTCCACCTTCATTGCAAGTTCTTCCTGACAGGCATCAGCTTCTTGAGCCTCCTGTGGTCAGGAAGAATGCCCTGGCATTAGTGGCACAGCCAGAGGATGGTAAGAGAACAGTCAAAGAAAGCTGCTGGGGAAGCTTGCACCCCAATGGTCACACTGGGGAGATAGGCAGAGACATGGCCACCCTCACCTCCTGAAGCTCATTCACACGCTCTTGCAGCTGGACCCGAACTGTATATTCCTCTTCCCACCTGAAGGAATGGAGAGGACATCGGGTACAAAATCCTCCCACTTCCAATATGCCCCTTTTCTTCCCCTCCCCTAGACCCAGTACTTCCTGAGTCAACACAAAGAGCCAATAAAAGCTTCTAAGGACCATGAGAGTAAGGCCTGTTAGGTCTGACTTCCTGAAGAAGGAGGGGTTGTGGGCTGGAAGTCCAGTTGACTCTGAGCTCCTGGTAAGGAACTGCATAATTTCTGTCTTTGTATTCCCAGGGCCTTGCACTCAGTAGGTACTTAATAAATGCTCGACTGAATTCAGCTCTTCTGCTCAGCTGCAGCCACAGACTGGGTGTGGCCCTTACTGGCATGCTCCAGCAGTTCCTGGCGACTGACAAACTCACCGACTGCCTTCCTGTCACATTCTGGCCACCTAGCAGCCACTAGAGCCCGCTTTTTCTCTTGCCCCAGCTCCCATGAGCTGCCTCACTGACCTAGCTCCCACCTCCTGCCCACACCAGACACCAGGTCCACCCAGCCCAGTCTCCCACCTTCAGTTCCACAGATCCGGTCTCCCGCCTCCTGCCTGCACCAGAACAGAGCTCCTCTAGCCTGCTCCCCTGCCTCCTGTGGGGCCATTTAACCCTGTAAAAGCATCTGCAGGACACATACCCCATCAACAGAGTTTGTCAACAGCAAATCCAGATGATGCTCGGAAGTCAAACCCCTAAGTTCCATGTTCTTCCCACCCTCACCTACCTTTGAGTTAGCCCCAGGGATGTTAGCAGGGCTGGCCCTATGGCCACAAAGCAAGGGACAAAAGGAGTCTGGGGTACCTACCTTGGATTAGCGCAGGCCAAAGGGAAAGAAAGACATATCTATCACTCCCAAAAAAAGAGATCGAAATTAGAAATGCAACCCTTAGGGCGAAGGCTACTGATGGAGATAGGAAGCTAACAGTAGAAGCATCTATTGTAGATGCTTGGGGCTGATAATAAGAATTGCACTTATATCTGTAGGTTTGCCAAATGCTTTATATACATTATCTCATCTAATCCTCCCCCTAAAACCTACTGAAGTTAGCACTACTGGTATAATTATCCTTTTCGAACAGATAAGAAAACTGAAGCTTAGAGAGGCTGACTTGTCTATGATCATATAACTAGTGTAAGGAGAGGAATTTGTCTTCTGACTCCAAAGTTCATCAGTCTTTCCACCATGCCATGCTGCCTCTCCCATCACCCAGAAGCAATGATATAACAAAACAGGCTTTAAGCTGCTCCTAGCCCTACAGCCAAGGGAAATCACATCTTGTAGAGCTAGTTTTTCAGATACCTGAAGTCCATGATATGTAAGCACTTAATAGAGGCTTGTTGATTACTGGAGGATTACCCATAACATCACAGGATGGGTATTACTGCCTATGGGATGATTTCATTAAATTAGCTTGAATGTTACCTCTAGTTGGGCTGAGATGGTAGATTTATCTTAAACATGATCCCCTGCTCAAGCTACCTACCTTCACCTATATTAGTCCATCACTTCACAGTATATTCTGGAGGAGAGAAGGAATCACTCCCAAAACAGAAAGAGTAAGATACAGAGACAGACTTTAAGTTGGTGGTTACAAAGAGTGTAAGCAAAAATGTATTATCAGAACAAATTCTCTAGGTCAAGGATTAAATCTCTTTCTTCTCTCTATTCCTTCTCTTTTCTCATTTCAGTAATTCTTCTCTTTCCTCTCTCATCTGGCCCATTCTCTCCTTCCCCTGCTGGATCCCTCACTCCCCATCTGCATTGCAGTGTTCCTAATAATAACTCCTCTACATCAGCTCGACTGCCCGCCATGGCCACCCCAATGAATTTACCCAAGCTAGATCAGGGATGAAGCAGTCATCCCTGTCCACTGCTGTCATCACTGCTGGCTCACTATATAGCATCAGCTCACTGCCCTCCTTTCAAACTCCTTTCCAAGGGCCTTCTGTGCCCCAAATTCCTGCTCACCTAGGTTCCCCATACTATGCCACTCAGGCTACATATCAAGGCTGGTAAAGTGCGGCTGCTGAGTTTCTTTTTATCAGGGACAGAAGCAGATTTTCCTTGGAATGGGAGAAGATAAAGATTAACAAGATAATTTGAGCAAGATGCATCAGGGAGAACAGAAAGCACTGTTTTGGTATGAATCCCACCAGATTCAGGAAGAAACTAAACTGAGGAACCTAATTACAGAGTTAGAGGAAGTCCTTAATATGGCAAAGCAGTCTGAGCATAAATGCCCTGAAACCTGACTAAGCGATATTTGCCATATTGAAGAACTCAAGGTGGGTACACTTTGGGTGTGTCCCATGATCATAGTTACTGAAGCAAAATTCTTGGGGCTGGAAAGGGCCTTGTACTTTTAATCCAAGCTTTCATCCCCTTCAGGAATCCCCTCTGCAACAATCCAGACAGAGAGGAACACTTTCTGTAATAAGGAACACATTATTAGAAAGTTCTACTTTATGTGTGCCCATATTTGTGTCCCTATAATTTCTACCCACTGGTTTTAGCTCTGGAGCTGCCACACAGAATAAGTCTAATCTCTCTATTCTTAGAGAAGTACCAAGGCATACTGAATGCTAGACTTAGCATCAGAAGACCAGAATTCAAATCCCACATCAGGCTCTTAAGTGTAACACTAGACAAGCCATTCAATGTTTCTGGGCCTCTATTTCTTTATCTGTGAAACAGGGATAATAATAGCAGCTGCTACACAGAGCTGATATATGAGAGAATATCTTTCAAATGCATTGCAGATCTTAAAGTGCTGTTATTACTGCTACCATATAACATTGCTCCCCCCCCCCGAGCAATTAGTAGTAAAAGCATCTTTTTGGAAGATGTCTGGAGTTAATAATCAAAAAAGCAGCTGAGAGTAGAGTAACTTTAAGGTTTGCAAAATCCTTTACAAGCCTATGAAGTAGGCACTACTGGCATTATTGATACCTTGTTAATAGATAAGGAAACTGACACTCAGAGGGGTTAAGTGACATGTCCTTGGTCACACAGCATCAGGAGTTTGTTCAGCTGTTCCTCAAGAGGCAGCTTTAAGTGCCTGCACCATCCTGATTACAAAAGAATTTCCTTGTACCCTGGTCTCATTTACAATGCGGGTTCCTATGGAGAGCTTCAGAATTAGGTTCTGGGGTGAATTTCTATTTCCCTCTTAACACCTGTCTTCTAAAGAGCTATGTGTAAAGCACTGTTAGGAGAGAGCTTTACTGATCTCTGAGCTGAAAAGAGAGCAATGATTATTTTTTCCATTTTATAATAAAAAAAAAAAACACAAAAAACAAACTAAAGCTCAGAGAGAGGAAAAGCCCCCTTCTCAAGTCACACAAATCAAAAGCTGAAAATAGAACCCAGGACGCCTCAACTATCAATTCAACATGTATGCATCCTCTGCCTCCCAGACTGAGGCCTGAACGGCTGGATTAGAGTGACCTCCTGAGGGCTCATATAAAGAGGACGAGAAAAGGACAGAGGGTTTAGAACAAAAGAATGTGAGTCAAATACCAAACAATGCTGGATACAAAGACCTAAGCACATCAGGGTACTGCAGCATTATGAGCAAAGCTATACCCAAGGGATAATAACTCTTTGCTGCCTTAGACAGCTGGGCCAAGGACAAATCATTCTAGACCAAAAATAAACAAACAAAACCACACCAGAGAGCACCAATTGTCCCTGTGGTTATGGATGGACCTATCCAAAAACTTGCCCCCCCTTCCATACTTTACTGCAACTATATAAAACTCTATAAGCACAAGGCCAAACTACTCTTAAACCATATTTTACCAGGATCTCAAAGCGTATAAGTCCCAGGACACTTATTTAGCACAGGTTTTCCCCTATAGCAGATCAGAACTAGATCTGTAAGGGGGCAGGGAGGGACAGAAGAGGTTTCAATGAAAAAACTGATCCCTTGCAGGTCAAATGAAAATCCTATTTATTACTTAACTCTTCTTCAGGTCATACATATCCCAAATTGAAATTCATGAACACGTTCAGCCATAACCATACCCATCACTTCACCAATCATCAGTAATCCCTGCCATATAGAAATGCTCTAATTTATAGAACACTTTGTAAATTTTAAAACACAACAACTCTTTGAGCTAAGTTAAAAACAACATAGTGGCAGTTCTAGACTTGCCTATGAGGGATGATCAGTGGTAAAAACATTGTGGAAACCTGAAATAATAAAGTTTCCCCCAACCAACATCCCTTTCCTCCTCAGTGATTTATAATGCTGAAACTATCACCACTTCTTACACATACAGTGCCCTCAGGGATTCATCCAAGTATATTTTCCTTCTTCTCTGCTGAGTTTCTTGAGCCTCATAGCCTTGGTTTTTGTTTTGTTTTGTTTTGTTCTTTTGAGAGAAGGCTATGGGGCTCTAGTGGCATCTTCCCAACTTGTATGACCCTCTCATGACACTCCCATCCCTAACCTCACTTCTCTATGCTCATAGGGTGTGTCCACATGGAGTCTTACCAACTTTTTCTAACTTAGCCCTTTCTCTGGCTTCGATGTCCCCTTCTCATGTTTGTCTCTCAAAGCCTCCACTTTTCCAGTAACAATTATCAGTCCCCTCTGCTTTGTGGAGATGATATTGCCTACAATCCCTATTACTTACCCCACTTGGTTGATTCTTGCCAAAAGTTTCCTGTGGCCTTGTGGACCAACCACATGGGAATCCAGCTGGCAGGTGTCCCAGTATCCTCAGACCCCACTTTGGGAAATAATGGGGTCTTAAGATTGTCTCAACATCCCCCTCAACCCCCACACCTTCCCAAATTTATAGTCTCTGAGATAAAATGGATCTCTTATGTCATTTACTTTTGTCTCCTGAACACAAAGTATCTTTCCCCAAGTTGCTCTTGAGAATAACCAGGGCTGGGCCCTATGACCAGTAAGACTGGTAAGGGGGAAAAAGAAAGCCCTACACAAACATTTCCCTGGCTCATTTCCCTAGTCACACCCTATTAAGATCTCAGTTAGCATAACCTTTCAAACATTGCAACATAGAGGGGAGGGGAAGTAAAGACAAGGGAAAAAAATCGAGCTTCTCATACATAATTTCCCTCTTTACATTACTTGCTTCCCTGTACAATCTTCCTGAAATTGGGGCTGATCCCTGAGTCCTCTGGATTCTGGAAAAATCTCTTTTCTTTCGGGGGAGGGAGGCCTGGCTGCCTCTCTCTACAGTCTCCCTGGTCCACATCTCCCTTGACCCCCCGCCCCGAAACTTTCATTGCTTTCTCTAACCCCTTTGGCTGGAACCCCTCCCTGTCGGGTGGTTCTCTCTCCGGAACTCTCAATGCTAATGCCGCGAACGCCCGTGCCTAGGGGTCGATCCGATGGCCCGGCCCCACCTGCCCCAGCCTCACCTCCGCTTGTACTCGTCCCGCTCCCGCTTCACCTTGGCCAGCACGTTGTAAAGGGCCCGGATCTCCGGGGTGATGGTGTCAATCTGCACCCCGACCCCGTCGGGGTGCACCCACGACAGGCCAGGTCCCTGCACCAGGGTAGGCTCCAGTCCCGGCCCGAGCCTGCGGGCGTGCGAGAAGGACCAGATGGTGCCGGGCATGAAGCGGGCCGACGACGAGTAGGGGGTGGATGTGGTCGCGGAATGGGACGAGACGGACGCCGGGGCGAGCGCGCCGGCGGGCGACGACGAGAGGCCCGACGCGGTGGGTAGCGGACCTGCGGGGGAGCGCGCCGGGGAGCCGAGGCCTCGCGCGGTGGGCCAGGCCCCGAGGGGCAGTCCCGGGGGCCGGATGGGGCTGATGAAGCCGGTCTGCACGGCCTGATCGCGGCGCACCGGGCCCCGCCGCCCGTCTTCCAGCGCCTGCTGCAGCTGCTTCTCCAGCAGCCGGTTGCGCCGCTCCAGCTCGTGCACCTTGGCTAGGAAGCAGCGGAAGCGCAGGTTGAGTGTCTTCAGCACGTTGATGTTGGAGCCCAGGTCATTGCGGAGGGCCATGGCGGCGGGCGGCGGCGAGGGAGCCGGGCCCGGGCCGGCCAGCGTGAGCGGCTCCCACGGGGGGATGCCCGGAGGAGCGGCCGCCGCCGCAGGGCCCGCTGGCAGCTCTCCGCCCCCGCCCAGGTAGTCGCCGCCCCCCAGCGAGGGTCCCCCGAGAGGCCCGGTCAGGCCCTGCTGCTCCTGCTGCAGGAGGAAGAGATTGGGGCCGAATAACGGGTTCATGGCCGCACCGCTTCTCCACCTCGAGATGGAGACCGGAGCGGGGCGGGGAGCCGGTCTGGGCAGTGAGCCAATGAGAAGATGGGATGGGGGCGGGACCACGGAGCGAGCCAATGGGAGGATGCGGGGGCGGTGCAAGTGAGCATCAGGCCGACAGAAGGAGGAGTGCCTGCAACCGCTTTAGGCCGCTAGTGGGGAGCATGCTTTTTTTCCAGGCTGCTGTGGGGGGCCCGCACGAGCCAGCTACCTGGCGCCAGTCCACATTATCCCTGTGCTGCCCTCCTCTCTAACAGTCACTCCTTCGGTTCCGAGGCGGCCTCTGGGAAAGCCCAGGGGCAAAACTGGAGAGGGCCAAGAGACTGGAGCAGACGCTGGCTGGGCAGCACCCTGTCCCCAAGGGGGCTTTCCTTTACAAACCTTCCCCCACCACCCGAAGCGGTGTAGTTTCCAATCAACCTCTGCCACTCCCACCACCCAAACCCAAAGTAAAGGGAGCAGGTTAGAGCGATTATCCTTGTGTGTGCCGCACAAACCAATGAGCCTCACACAGCAGCGAGTGGGGACGGGCATATTTATGTGTATACAAAAGGAAAGGGAGGGTTAATTGGACTGTGTCAGACAAGTCAGACAAGGATTCTCTCCCGAAGATGAGGCCAAGCTCCTGAAAGAAGCCCACAGTCACACCAGTCTGGTAGTTCAAGACCCCACAGTGGCTATTATGTCAAGACTGAGATTTCTGCTTCTTCCAAGGTGGGGGCTGGCTGGAATTAGGAATCCTTGCTGTAGGAGGCCGAGGGCCCTCGTGGACTTGCTTCCCATTCTTGAAAACAGTCTTCTTAAGAAGCTGCTGTTGTTGCTTCCCCTTTGCCTCTGCCTTTCCAGCTCCCAGCTTCACTTCTGTCCTTCTGGTTTCTAGCTTCACCTTTGCCTTTCCAGCTTGCTTGGTCTTCTTGACAAGCTTAGGGCTGATTTTAGGCTGAGGGACCACCTGGGCTTTATTCGAAGAAGGCCCATCCATCAGTCTGGAGTCTGTGGAGTTTGTGGGGTTGGCTGCTGCATCACCTGGGATTGGAGTGAAAAGGTTAGATGAGTTTAGATGACACCGCATTGATAATGTAGGAGAAACCAACACAGGCCAGTATGAAGTAAAGTGCAACAAAGGGGCCAACGCTGTATATAACTGAAACATAACACTTTATATCTATTCTCTTAAACCACTGTAAATAGTATTATCTGCACCCTTATGTTTTCCTTTTGTACTACAATGACTTTTGCAAAGAGTACTAAAATGATAAAAAAAAAAACTCCAAAAGTTTCTTGGACCTCCTGGGACATTTCTCAGCATTCAAACCAAATACCTGGCTTTTGAAGACACTATCTTTTCTCCTGAGATCTGGGCTTCCTCCTTGAAATGCTCGAGAAAATAATTTCAAAGTATCATGAACAAATCAGAAAGTCAACATGGTTTAATGGGTAGAAAGTTCACTTCAGAGCCAAGAAGACCTAGGTTCAAGTATCACCTGTCTAGGCAACTCTCTTGGACCAAGAGAGGCAGAGATGGAAGAGGATGTTTCCTCATCCCAGTGTT
This sequence comes from Phascolarctos cinereus, assembly GCF_003287225.1. Taxonomy (NCBI): domain Eukaryota; kingdom Metazoa; phylum Chordata; class Mammalia; order Diprotodontia; family Phascolarctidae; genus Phascolarctos; species Phascolarctos cinereus. The sequence continues at coordinate 185,861,760 of NW_027555514.1, forward strand.
CCCTACATCAATGTAAATCTCAGGTCCAGCCCTTATTCCCTCAGAACTTAGATGTTCTCAAAACTAGATGGATCTGCCTCCTGCTGACAGCTCTCAGCTCTAAGTGCCAAATTATCATCTAGTTTAAAAAAAAAAAAAGACAAAGCCAGGCAATCCAGAAAGGAAGGGAAATCACAAATCTCACTTTTATGATTCAATTAACCGTGTAAACAAGACCAGTACAGCCATCTGCTTTGGGAAGGGGGAGAAGGAAGTACAATTCCCATTCTGTTTCAAATTCCTACCTTGAAAAGCACTAATCTAGGAGAGTCTGCTATAGTCTTGACTCTTGATCAGAAAACCTAGTTTTGAATCCTTTCTAGTTGTATGAATGTGGGCAAAACACTTAACCACTCTTGAGTCTTGGTTTCCTGATTAAAATGGTGATACTCTAACCCTTACCTTTTGTCACCTAACCTATAGCAAGGAAAGTACTTTCTAAGTTTAAAGCACTATTATAGAAATTATTAAGAATAAAACAGGGGCAGCTAGGTGGCACAGTGAATAGAGTACCAGCCCTAGGATTCAGGAGGACCTGAGTTCAAATCTGGCCTCAGATAAATAACACTTACTAGCTGTGTGACCCTGGGCAAGTCACCTAACCCCATTGCCTAGACGAAAAGAAAAGTAAAGAAAAGAATAAAGCACACCAGGAAGAATTCTTTAAATCATACAGGATAGGGAGCAGAAGGCATACAAGGAAGGTTTCCAAACAAGAGACACAGGGAAATGGGACATAACTCAGTGGGCAGAGAGAACTTGAGCAAATGAGAAACAGAGATTTCTTACTTTTCTTAGACGGAGGTATAGCATTGGAAAACTTCTTGAATTTGGCAATGAAAAAGCCATCCATGTTGTGTGTATGGGGGTAGAAACGTCGGGTAGAGCGAAGTGTGGGATGGAATCGATGTTCTCTGAAGTGGGTAAAGCCCTCTTGGCCAAAGTCCAGCCCCATGGGCACCAGCCGCACATTCCTCTTTTTCAGGGCATACTCTACCACCCATTCATTTTCTTCTACCTGAGGGGGGTAGATGACGTCAGGGGTAGAAGTGAGTCTTGGCTAAAGGGGTCCCAAAGAATAAGTTTCCCCCACGCTTCCTCTGCCCACACTCCAATGTAACAGAAACCTTACCATAATGGAGCAAGTACAGTAGACAATGTAGCCTCCAGTCTTGGAAGCTGCATTAACAGAATCAATAGCACTCAGAAGCAATTCCTTTTGGATATGGGCACATCTCTTAATATCTTTCTCATCCTTTCCAGAAAATGGGAGAAAGAAAAGGTTATGATGTTTAAACAGACTGTCCTCCCTAAACAGATTAACATGCTAAAGATAATATGCTTCTCATGACAGATTCATCCCCTTCCACACCAATACCCACCTTCTCTCCAAAATGTCTAAACTATCCCTTTTTCCTCCTCCTCCTCACCTTGTTAGTCTTGACAGATGGGTCCTTAGAGATGATACCAGTGCCACTACATGGGGCATCAAGCAGTACCCGATCAAAGCCTCCTACCACCTGCATGGGAAGAAGATAAAGAGGTGGTCAAAGGAACTTCTCCGTATCCACAAAGGCTCCATACCCCAAGCTCTTATAGACAAATCTACAACCAAAGTTAAACATACAGACACCTAGAAAGGTGCTAGTGGGCAGGGGGGTGAATAGAATATTGGGAGATACAAGAGAGAAACAATGGTGGCTCTACGGCTAACCTTAGGGAAATGACGTCCATCATCATGGCTGACGATGGTGTTGGTGACCCCCAACCGGTGCAGATTGCCTACAACACTCCTGAGGCGCTGAGCATTAGCATCGTTGGCAAGGATCACTCCCGTGTTCTTCATCAGTTGGGCTGTAGTAGGCAAAAGGCCATCATCCTTCAGTTTGTGCCCATGTCCCTACAGCAACTGCCTGCCCACCTTGTGACTAGCTCTACTCAGTAACCCACCAAGTTAAAGTCCAGCATGCAGTGTTTAACTCCACACATAATCACCCAGTATCTCTCAACCCAATATGCTAGACGAACTGTGTTCCCACTTCCCACCCTTGTGGTAAAATAAATATTAAGCCTGTGGGTTTGATTTTCACTTTTACTGAAGAACTTTCTGGCCTTCCAACTGTTCCTGGGCACCCATGGGCTCACCTTACCCCAAAAGCAGAATACTGAAAGGGCACTTCCTAGGCTAAATGAAATGTTCCTGTTCTGCCACTTCCCTACCTATGTAGCTAGTCTTGCCACCAGGGGCACAACACATATCCAAAATACGCTCGTGTTCCTGGGGTGCCAAGGCAATGACAGGCAGCATACTGGAAGCACCTTGAAGGATGTAGTGCCCTGCCAAGTACTCAGGAGTAGCCCCTAGGAAGACAAAAGAGACGAAGAGAAGGGTGGATCAGTGGAATTCCACAAACATAAAGCACCTATATAAATGACACTGGGGTCACACATATGAAAAGATAGGAGATGACAACTTTGTGAGAGGGTGAGAGATGTGCACAAAAATCTATGATGCAAATTAGAAGGAAAACGGGCACTGTGGGACAAGAAAAGTCCCATCCACATTCCTAGGAATGGGGAAATGCTTGTACAAACATAGAAAAGCAGGGAAGGGCAGAAAAAGGTCAGGGAAAAAGGAGAAGCGACTCACCAATGGGCACAGAAGAGTCATACACCACCAGTCCAGTTTTTGACCATTTACCCAAGGGATCCAGATTCACCCCTCGGTTGATCAAGGCCTGGAAGAGGAAAGATCATGTCAAGGTTGCAGGCACTGCAACTTTCAGGGCAGAGGAAAAGCCAGCAAAGTAGCCTTGGTAGTGGAAATGTGGTTTTAATAATAGGACACTAGAACCACAGAAAACCCACTCCATCTAGGATAACTCCTCATTTTGTCTCTTTGCTCTTAACCTGCATCTCAACATAGAGATGTTCAACATTTCAACAGAAATGATTCTCTGTCAGAGGCTGCTCTGTTTCTGTCTTTTTATTGAACTACTGAATTAACTACAGCGACCTTAATCCCTAGTCCTTTCCTTCCTAAAGAAATCATCCATCCCCAAGAACACTCAAGATATTTAGGCCATACCAGTCTCTTTACCAAAAGCACCACTAATAATCTGTTGCAGGTTTCAGTGCTGTCCTAAGGCCCTGAATCTCCCACTCACGTATCACAGAACCACACAGAGACTCCCTCTAATTGAAATATTTTGAATGGCTCCTTGCTTCTAACCAGGCTGCTTCATGCAAGATTCCATACCCTGTAGAGCCCTCTACACTAGGGCCACCAAACCACAGCCCACATAGAGGGCCTATCAACTGTTTTTGTATAGGCCTTGTAAATAAGGTTAAATAAAACTTTAAAATTTAAGTGGCAGGGGGCAGCTAGGTGGCGCAGTGGATACAGCACTGGCCTTGGAGTCAGGAGAACCTGGGTTCAAATCAGGCCTCAGACATGTAATACTTCCTAGCTGTGTGACTCTGGGCAAGTCACTTAACCCCAATTGTTTCGCTAAAAACAAACAAACAAAAACATTTAAATGGTAGAAAAACAGGCCCAACCCCTGCTCTACACCAGCAAAGGCAGACAGACCCTATGTTGGGCACTATGCAGAACAGCCCTTCCCCACTCAAGTATGACTCAAAGAATCTGAGACTTACGGAAATTTCACGGGCCATTCAATCCAACCTGTACACAAATGGAATCTTCACTATAAAAAAAGTAGTAATCCAGCCTCTGTTTGAAGACCTCCAAAGAAGAGAGGAACCCACCTCTTCTCAACGCAACGCACTCCACTTCTGAACAGCTCTAATTGTTATGACATCAAACTTAAATTGGACTCTTTACAACTTCCATCCATTGCTTAAGGTTTTGACTTCCAAGGCAGGCAAAGTAAATTTAATTCCTTCTCCACACAATAGCCTTTAAATATTTGAAGACAGCTATTATGTCTCCCTATCAGTCTTCTTTTAAGGCCAACCTTAAAAACAAGCATTCTACCCCCCCCCAAATCAACAACTGTGCCCATGCAAAACAGGCGATTTATTCTTGCGTTTATCTGAAAATGGACCCTCCTTGAGACACTCCCCAATCAACCCTACCCTTCACCTGAGCCAAATCCCGACGACGAGTTTTCAAGCTGTTGGTTCGGAGGGTGATGGGTCGGGGAACCTCATTAGCTTCTAGGAATTCCACTAGCTTCAAGGAAAGAAAGGAGATTAGGATGGCTAGGGACTAGATATAACAGAATACAAGCAGCAATAAAGGACTAAAGAGCTTGATATAGTGTAATAAGAGTAAGAAAAGGACCACAGCAGGATGACTGACATCATTACTACCTCAGAAAGAGGGAAAATGTCCATTATCTTGCCAATCAGGAAGTCTCCATAGGAGTAGTATGTAGCCAAGTCTTTCCGAAGCCGACTCAGGTACTCACTCCGAGACCGACCTTCCTCTCGCTGAGACCCAAAGTCCCGAAGCACCCCTACAATGTCCTGGATTCGCTGATGTACAGACTGCAGATCTGGAGCCTGGGCATGTGACCATGCTAAGGAACATTATCCAATGTAACCTGCCCCATCCCTATCTATTCCACCCTTCACCATATGTACTGCCTCCCTTGCCCCATCCAATTGCACTTAGATACCACTCCTCCCAGCCTCTGTCCTAGTAGGATATTCTCTTGCTCTATCTCCTTGCCAGAGGGCAATACAAATTTTTCATCCTTGTCCAAGTTGATCTGAAGATCTCCATTTTCTTCATCATCATTTTTGGATTTTGGCTTAGGAGAGTGTTGTTCAGCTTCCTCCTCATCATCGCTGTCTTCTGAACTCCACTGACTCCTGTAAATTGCCAACAGGTCAGAAAGGGGACCTTGGAGATCAAGAGATTTCAGCTTCTTCATAAGCACTTCCACCCTAGCCTCTGCCCACACCCTTTACTAGAATCTCTAAGACATACAGTGTTTCTGCTTCCTGGGCCCTTTGCTTCTGAGCAGCCTTCTCAATGGGCAAGAGCTGTGGGCAGAGAGAGAAGACAAGGACTTAAATAATGCCAACTTTACCTTCGTCAACACATCACTCTGCTCTGACCCTTTTCAAGGGTTGTTGTGAGGCTTAAATGAGATATTTATAAAGCACTTTGCAAACTTTAAAGTGAGATATAAATGTTATCAGTACTATTATTATATACCTGCACAGGTTAGAAGAGACAGGACGGTGGGACCAACCAATCCAAAGAGGGAACTGGTTGAACTTAGAGCCCTTGCCCTTAGAGAGGCAAAGAAAAATTCTTTAAGAGGAATAAGGAAAAAATTTAATGAAAAGGAACTCATCTCGAAAAATTATGAAGTATAGTAAAGCTATAATAATCAAAACTATCTGGTATTGGATTAAAAAAAAGAGAGAATCGAGAAAAAGAACCAAATGTCTGTAAGAGATTAGTGTTTGATAAACTCAAGATAAATTAAACAGCAATACAGTGGGAAGAAATTCATTTTGTTCCACATCTCTGACCATTTACTATAATAAATTCCAAGCAGATCAAAAGACATAATAACAAAAAGCAACGTACTCAATAAAAAACAAATATGAGGGAGGGGAAATCTTCAAAGTAAATAGGTCTTACAAATGGCTGACAACCAATATCTTAATGTGTGATTTCCCAAAGAACCATAAAAGAATATGAACAACTTCCCAAGGAAAACACTAAACACAAATTGTTAATGATACTTTGAAAAACTGTTCAAAACCTCTAACGATTAGAGCAACGCAAATTAAACCAGCAAATTGGCAAATTAGTAATAAAAAATTTCAGTGTTGGCAGAGCTATAGAGAATTAGGTATGTGTTGTTCTAATTGTAAATAAACACAATCTTTCGGGAGAGCAACCTGCCAAAAATACTACAAAACCTAACATAAAGACATACTTGTACAGAAATATTCATAACTGGTTTACTTTTAAGAGTAAAAGGCTAAAAATAACTTCCTTATCTAACACCTGGGAAAAGGTTAAATAACCATAGTACAGCAATCTAATGGAATACTATTGTACCAAAGAAACATGGAGACTACGAAGACACATAAAGCTAAACAAAGAGATGCAGAAAGCAAAATTAGAACACATTCTACATAATAGCTAACTACAAATTGTGGAGAAAAAAATAACCAAACCTTTCCACACAAGTAGGAAAAAGCATCACAAAGCACAGAACTTATCAATTTTATAGATGAGGTCGGCTGGGACACTAAATAAATTGCCTGCATCACAAAGCTACTAAATGTCTGAAGCAGGGATCAAATATAAACCCAAATCAACAAGTTACTAAGAGTTTACGGTGTTGGAGACACTGTGTTAAACAATGGGGAAAAGTCAGAGAACTTAACATTCTAACTGGGGAAAGAGCATATATATGATGAGTCTATTCACATAAAAAATGAATACAAAGTAGTTTTGGAGAGGAGTATCTTAGCTAACTGAGAGAACCAGGAAAGGGAATGTTTGAGATGAGTTATGAAGGAAACCAGGGACTCCAAATATTGAAGATGAAGTGGGTATACACTTCATTTCCTAATGAAAATTCCCTCTACTGAGCACAGCGTTTGGTGACTTGTTCATAACACAACTAGTACAATAGCCTTAAGACTTATTGATGGATCTTGGGGACAGTGAATAGTTCAGCATGGCTTCAATGCAAAGTTGGGAAGGGTGGGAGTGGGAGTGTTTATATTTGATCCTAGAGGCAATAAAGAACTAATAGGAATTGGGGGGAGGGTTATGACACCAAACTTGCCCTTAAGAAAAATCACTTTGGTAGGTGTGTAGGAGACCAGAAAGAGGTTTGAGGTAAGGAGACCAAAAGAGAAGTTACTGCAAATAGTCCTGGTAAGAGGTGATGAGAGCCTGAACTAGAATGACGGCTCAGTGGATGGAAAGAAGATTCCAAAGATACAATGGAAATAGAAGTAACAAGATTTGGCAACTGACTGTAAATGTGTAGTGAATGAGATGAGAACTTGAGAATGCCACTAAGGTGGCAAATCTAGGTGACTAAAGGAGGGTGTAATCCTTGACAGTAGAGAAGTTTGAAAGAGTAGTGGGGTGTGGGGAAAGATGAGTTGTTTCGGTCCTGTTGAATTGGGAATGCCTTCAAGACACTTAAACATATACATCTGGGAATCATCTTAGATATAATAAATAGACTCAATAAGCTCACGAGGTCACTCAGAAAAGGTACCTGGGCCCTGTGGTCCATAATAGAGGCCTGAGGTCCACTTACAACTAACAGGCATGACACTGACAATGAAACAGGCCCCAAGTCTCCTAACTGCAAGTGTGGCATTCTTCCTACTACTGTTTCTCATAAAATAAAAATATGACATTTTGAGAATTTAATATTTGCAAAGATGCTTTCTTCACAATAACCCTGCAAAGCAAACTTTTTGGGGAGGGACTGATTAGTGTGAGTATAATAAAGTCCCAATGAAAACTCCCTCCACTGAGCACAGAGAGTTTGGAAGACTTACTCATGGTAACACAACTAGTATTATGTCAGAAGTTGGACTTATGAACCTTTGTCTTCCTGATTCTAAGGACCACTGCTCTATCCACTAAGCCATGTTACCTCTCACTATTACAGCAGATATTGCGATAGATTCTACAGGTATTATAGTTGAGGAAATATACCCTTGAGAGATAATACAGCTTGCTTATGGCTGCATAGCTACTTAAGTGTCAGAAGTGAGAGTCAAATCTAGGTCTCTCCCTAAGCAAGTCCAGAGGTCCTTCTTACCAAGGTTACACAGATAACTTTGTTTTAAAATTAAGTTAAAATTTTTAAAGTAAACAAAATCCCATCTTGAATGTTCACCTCATCATCTTCATCAGTTTCTTCTTCGGAGGCCACCCCATAATCATCTACCATATCATCTTCACTATCCAAAGAAGCCCAGTTATCCCCTTCACTCTCTGCATCATTGTCCTCAGAGTCCTCCTCTTCATCGCTGCTATGAGGGGGGGCTGGGCGCTTTTTGCCCTTAGCTGGTACAAGCAATGGTTTATTTGCAATTTTGAGCCCAGAGGCCTGGGGTCCTTTCTTCCCAGGGGGCTGGCGAGCACCTGTAGGGAACCATAGGTGTTAAACAGCCTCTTAGCCAGCTAAAGATTCCAAAGGGTCCTACCCCATCAGAATCAGCCAACAACCCCACTCTCTCCACCAACCTAGAAACTTTTTCTACCTTCAAGATGTTTCTCCACCCTGCAGTTTCTCTTAATTCTCCTGAATTATTCTATTAGCCCACACTGATTATTGTGCTTGAAAACTTCTTTTCAAATTAATGTCCCTAGCTCCTACTTTCACACTAACCTTTTGTTAGAGGCTTTGGACTAGGAGACAGATTCTTGGTTTCAGGAGCCCCTGCAGACTCTGATCTCCTCTTGGCTGCCCTAAAAAAGTAGGAAGAATGAAAGAGTGAAAACATGCCTCTTATTCAACCCATTTTCCTCAAAACTGATGGAGCTTTACATCCCCATCCCCATCCACCTATGTCTGGGAGATCTAAGATGAACTTACCTTACCAGTTAACTCTATCCAAAGGTTTGTTGTTATTAGCATCCCCCTCCCCACTCCAGACTTCACTTGGTTATCCCAAACTCACCTCTTCCTGGCACGGCTAGAGAGCCTCTTCCCACCTTCATCACCAGCTACATAAAGGAACAATAATAACTAATCACAGGGGGGAAATGCACTGGAGAGAAGAGAGCAGAACAAGATTGGAAAGAGATTGTGAGGCTAGGACTACAGAAATTCACAACAAAAGCTCTGGCTAACCATGCCTCAATCATTCTAAACCCCTCTGGAAGTGAAAGTCTGGAACACGTCAGACCCTAGACCAAATCGGTAACACGAAAAATAAAAGATAATAAAGGACCTTCAAAGAGAGCTAATCAAGACTCCTTTCTAGACTTCTCACCCACTGGCACTGAAGTCTTTTGTCTGGTGCTGCTGAGAAGAAAGCTCAACACAAAATGAACACAAAGCAGTTTTGAGGAGTGTCTCAGCAATTGGGAGAACCAGGAAAGGCTTCAGGAAAGATGGTGTTTGAGATGAGTTAATGTAACGTAATACACTATACTGTGAAGGGGGAATAAAGGATGCTCCCCATAAGGGCCAGTGCAGGCCGGTTCCCTCAGGGAGCAGCAGGAACGGCAGAGTCCCAGTAGAGGGGTCCTCACCTGGGGGCAGGAATTTGGCGAGCTCGGTCTCAGCACCCTTCTGTTTACGGGCCTTTCGGCCAGGCCCGCGCTTCTCCTTCTTGGTGGGGTCCAACTTGCGCCCCATGACGCTGAGGCAAAGAAAAAGGGTTCACGCATTAGGGATGGGGTAAAGTAGGGGAAGCAGGAATGGGGGCTCCGCCGGGGAAAGTGGGGGAAGACCCCCTGTCAACGGTCTCCCACCCCCTAGGACTGCGGCTCTGTTAGCCCGAGGGAAGCCAGCGTAAGCCAGAGACTTCCTTCCCCCAGCCCAAACACTGAGCTCCGGGCTCCCAAGGGACGAAAGTCCTTGGTCCCCTAAAGAGACCCTGTCTCCGAGAAGGCCCGAATTCGCCCTCACCTGCCAAGTACCGCGTCCACGTGCACTGCTAAGCCCGCCGTTCGCTCGCCCCACAATCCGGAAGCGGCTTTGCGCTAACGTGACGACGCAAGACGCACTGACGCTCGGCCTCCGAAGCCGCGGGATTTCGCCCCGCCCCTTCCTCCCTGCCACTTCCGGCCACGGCTTCTTTAAGTACTCTTCCAATCTTTGTAGTCAGGGCTAGTAGCTTCTGCCGTGGGCAGTGAGAACCTGAGCCTCCTCACCTCAAACCTGCCAGTCAGTCAGTAAGCACTAATTAAGTGCCCATTACGTGCCAGACGTTGTGCCAGGCGCTGGGGACACAAAGAAACGTAAAAGACAGCCCCTGCTCCCGAGGAGATCGCGGTCTCAAGGAGGAGACATCGCTAACAATGACGGCCAAAGGGGCTACCGACGAGATACGTTAGAGACAGCGGACGGGGCGGGGCACTAGCAGCGAGGAGGGTCAGGGAAGGCTTCTCGTCGAAGAGGGATTATAACTGGGACTTAAAGGAGGCGAGGCGGGGAGCGTTCCAGGCGTGGGGGACAGCCAGTGGACGGGTCCGGAGCCTGGAGGCGGAGTGGCTTGTTCGAGGAACAGCGAGAAGGCCAGTGTCCCCGGAAGGAAGAGTGCTTGGGGGTGGGGGCGAGGTGTAAGAAGACTGAAAAGGTGGGGGGCCGCAGTTTATGAGGGGCTTTGAACGCCAGAGGATTTTATATTTGATTCTGAAGGTAATAGGAAGTCACCTTTAGCAAGATAAATGTGACGGCAAAGTGGGGTATGGATGGGAGTGGGGCGTGACCTTCCCCGGTGCGTATTAGAGACATGTTACAGGGGTCAAAATAGATGGGTCTTGGCAATGGGAGGAGTGTGAGTGAGTGAGGGATTGAGGATGCCACCTAGATCGTGAGCCTGGGTGACTGGGAGGTCGGTGATACCCTGGATAGTAATAGGGAAGTTCGGAAGCGGGGAAGGGTTTGGGGGAAAAGTTCGATTTTGGACATGCTGAGTTTAATTTATCTACAAGACATCCGGTTCAAAATGTCTAATAGGCTGTTGGAGAAGCAAAACTGGAGGTCAGCTGAGGTTAGGGCTGGATTAAGTGGATCTGATAATCATCAGCGTAGAAGTGGTAATTAAATCAGTGGGAGCTGATAATTAAATCCAGGGCACTGCAGCCCATGTAATCTTGTATCTTCCCATGCTGTCCTTCCCCAAATCTCACCAAATTCTCTGCAAACCTTGTTCCTAGTTCACCTCTCCCTCCTCACCTTTGCCTCTGTCTTCCTTTAAAGACTTGGCCCAAATCCCACCTTCTGCAAGGTTCCTTTATTAACTTCTCTGAGCTTGCATCCCATTTACACAATACACGTCATGTTATGTAGTTATTTGCAGGTTACCTTCCTCATTGTTTGGCACATGGTAAGCAGTAAGTGCTGTTGAACTTACCAAATCAAGGAGCTCATTTTCTAATGAGGGAGACAACCTTCCAACAACTATGTACAAACTTATCTTACAGGATGAACTGGAGATAATCCGAAAGGGATGGCACTATTATGAGGGACTGGGAAAGGCACTTTAGCTGAAACATGCAAAAAGCATGGAGATAACATAGATAAGGGAACAATTCCAGCCAGGAGGAAGAGCAGTGAAAATACAGAATTAGGAGTATCTTGTCCAGGGAAAAAAGAAGCCAGTTTCACTAGATTGCAGTCTACAATATGTCCATCAAGTGCTTAATGCTTGTTGTCTAGCCCCCAGAATCAGTTTTGTTCTCTCCAACAAGTAAGGAAGGGCTTGGATCAGGAACACTTTAACACTGTTATTCCAATTATTCTTTTCCTCACATCCCAACTTCAGGCGAAGCAGGTTATCTCAACACAAAGGTCTAATAAGAACTAGAAAATAAGTTTAGTGGAGAAAAAAAAGTCTGAAGCTAGCTGTGACCTTAGGCAGCTCACTATGGTTTCCTAATCTGTAAAGTTAGATTACTTCCAACATTTCATAAACTTGTCAGGAGAAATTTAAAGCACTATAAATGTGTATGGTATTCAAGCATCACCATAACCACAAATTGCTCAAATGTGCATGCACAGCAACACACACAAACAACTACAGGGCTAAAATACAAGGAAACTTTTATTTTCAGTTTTTACGAAGTTTTTTTTAAATGCTTTTGGTTCTTTTTCTTTTTTTTTTCCTTTTTCCCATTTTTCCTTTTTTTTCCTTTTCTTTCTTTTTCTTAAATTTTTTTTTTTTTGCATTTTATTTCATTCTGGCCGCTCAGTGGCTGGAGCCGCTCGGTTCCTGGTATTAAAAAGATGCCAACGGAGGTAGCTGTGTCTCGCCCAGGGGCCCGGCCCATCCGAAACCCCAACAAAAAGGAAGAAAACAAAAAATAAAATAAAAACACAAAAGAAATTTCAGATCATTTTCTCCGAGCTTGGTGAGAACCCACAAGAGTTTGTGTAACAGACGTTACGGTGGGGAAGAGGCCATGAACCCGGAGTGGGGCTGGCCTGCCCTCTCCCTGCAGATGGCGCCGGCGCTACTGCTGCATGTCTCTGGCAGGAAGGGCGATGCAGCCCCTCACTTCCTCCCCTCCCCAAGTGACAGGGGGAGTTGTTCCTTTATAAAATGAGGAGGGGGTGGAAGGAAGAGGAACTCAAGCCCCCAAAAGAGAAGCTTGGGGGCAAGGGGGTAGAAAGGGTCACTGCTCAGTGGTAAGGTGGTTATCATCAACCTGGATCTTCACTGCTGCTGGGCTACCTGTAAAGGATAGAGATAAGAACAGAGTGAGAATTCAATACTTAGATCACTGCCACTACTAAGATGAGCAGGTGATGGGGCCTAGTCAGTCACCATGTAAAATTTAAGAAGCTACAAAGTTCCATTTTACACCCAATTTGGGAAATTGGCTCAAAAGAAGCCTACCTGCTGTGGGGTGGGTTCGGGGCCCCGGTTTGCCAGCCGGCTAAGGATGTTACGCTCTGACATCTGTAGCCGCACAGCCACAGGGGGAATACGGGCAATGGTGGCTGGCAGCCTCGTGACATCAGCCTTCATGTCACTCAACAATTCCTCCAGTTGTTTCAGAACTACAAGAAGAAAGGCATAAGGGTTGGACTGTGAGTGGACGTGGTTGAGATCCAAGCCCTTCTATCAAGAGAAGCAGTTTCCCCTACCCCTCTCCTCTGACCTCAGTGAATAATGATCATAATGTGCTACTGGGAATAAGCTGAAAATTTAGTCTTTACTTTCTTTGTATTCTTCCAAATTCTTCTATAATCATCTTTGTTCTACTTATCTAGTTCAAAGACTCCAATTCAGAAATGGAAGGGACTTGAGAAGTTATCTAGTTAGACCCTCTCATTTTGCATATGAAGGAATTAAGACTTTTCTAGAGAGGTGTACTGATTTGCCCAGTAGTAAGAGGCAGAGCTGGGATTCAAACCCAAATTCCAAGATTCCATTAGGCTGTCCTAACCCTCATTTTCTCTTGCTGCTTTTTCCACTGCTCTAAACCCTTCTATTTGACTTTACAAAACCTCTCTCTAAGCTTCCTTCTAGACTACCTTTTGGAAGCCTTTTTCTTCCCTTTATCCTACCCTCTTCTGCAAAACTTTCCTACTTCAGAAAAATTTTCTCTAAGAGGGGAAAAACATAGGTTACTCCCTCCCTGTCAAAAGAAGTTTGAAAAAACAACCATCTTCACCAGTATCTCAACAAAAAAAGAAAACTGCTAAGAGATTTTATCTAATCCTTCCCCAGACATTCAGGCAGAATTATATCTAATGTATCCTTATCTCCACAACACTAAACACTAAGTGACTTAAAACATCATTTTCTAATGAGAAGTGTATTGGCTAGGACTGTCTATGCAGCTACCTAAAGGCAAACAGTAAAAAGCCTCAATAGAGCACCACAGACATCCAGAAAATCCACCAATAATGGAGTTTCAGAAACTAGAGATGGGAAGAGAGAATAAGCAGAATGGGCAGGCGAGCCACTGGCTACCTTTGTGCAGGACAGCATTAGCTGGCTTATTTCCTGCCATTGATTCCTTAGACAGGTGCTGGTGGCTTTCAGCCAAGCATTCCACCTCAGCGAAACGGGTATTGAGTGCCATGGAAGGATGGGAGGGGTCCTCTGACATGTTCAGATAAGCTGCTCGACGCAGTTGTTCCTCAATCACCAGGGCTTGTTCCAAGAGCTTGGCAGATTGGAGAGAAGGGGAAAACTAGATAAAATGCTCGGTTTGCTATTCTTTAAAAGAGCTATATGTATTGGTTCTTAAAGACAGCATATTTACAAGGAGTGGAAGGAGTGAGGGGAAAACAGATAATAACCATTTAACTTCAAAGTACCTGTGTCTAAAGGCACTGGAGGAGATAGTTTAATAAAGACATAGCCCTTGCCCTCAAGAAGCTTACAGTCTAATAGAGGAACTAACACTAAAGGCCCTCTTGTCCATTTTCTGTATGCTACACAAAAACTGAAGCTAGTTAACAAGAGACTAGGAAAAGTAAAATGCTTTATTAGGGAAGAAGAAATCCAGGAAGCACCTTTTTTCTAATTCACACCCTTCTGTCTTGTGAGTTACTTCTCTTTTCCCTACTATTTCCTCACTACAGGTGTTCCCCAGGCTCAGTCCCTGGGCTACAGAGTACATTCAAATCTGCATTTCCAGTCCTGAATGGTTTCCTGTGTCCCAATTTTATTTCCAAATATCTAATGGACATTTCCAATTAGATAAAAATTGGTCACGGCAATCTTAAATTCAACATAACTAAAACTGCACTTCCATCTTTCCTACAAAATGAGTGCCCATTCCTGACTTTCCTATTTCTGCTACTGATACTGTCATTTTCCTAATAACCCAGGTGTGAGACTCCAAGAACCATCTTTTAATCCTCCCTCTTTTTCTGCCTCACCCCACCTACAACATCTAATCAAGTAACTGAATTATGGTAATTCTTTTTTTTGTTATATCTCACATCTGTTTCATTTCCAATACTACCACCTAGTCCAGGCCCTTATCTCCTTATACCCAAATTACTGCAATTTTTCCATCCCTACTGTCACCCATTCTGTTGGATGTTACTGAATTAATCTCCCTAACATACTCTATAATCATGTCACCTTCCACTATTCAAAATCAGTAAGAGTCTCTCCACTGCTTACTGAGTGAAGTATAAATTCCTAAGCTGGATAGTGAAGAACTCTATACAAAGCTGGCCCCAACCTCTCCTTGCTGACCTCATCTCCGGCCCCTAACAAAATTACTTTGCTCCAACCAGACTGGTCTATTCACTGTCCGAAAAACACTTTATGTTCATCTTCTTCTTGAGTTACCTTCTACACAGATGACTCCCAAATCTTTATTCTCACCCAAATCTCTCTCTTGAACTCCAATACCACATGCACCAATTGCCAGCTAGACCTAGATTTGCCGTCATTCTCAATCACATCATCTTCGGGGTAAAAAAAAAACAACCTAGAACACACACACACACACACCAAAAAGCTTCTCTTTCAGAATTTTCTTATTTCTGTAGGAAGTAATACCATCCTTCTGGGCAACCCAGATTCTTTCAGGATTCTTCCTTCTTTCTCACCCCCCCCCACCCCACCTTACAATCAATCAGTTGTTGAGTTTTGTTGATTCTACTTTCAGGACTTTCTTGGATTCATCCACTTCTCTCCACACACACTGAACTCATCCTTTCTTGCCTGGCATATCCCAATAGCCTAATTGTTGGTCTCCTTCGTTCCACACAACTGCCAAAATCTTCATAAAATGCAAGCCTGATCAATTTATTATTTCCCTGTTCAAAAGCTTTCAGTGTCTTCCACTTCCTCTAAGATAAAAACTCCTAAAACTGGCATTTAAAGCTCTCTACAGTTTAAGGCTACCTTTCCTGATTAGCCCACTTCACTCACCCCATGTTCCAACTAAATTAATCTAAGCTGCTTCCCTAACTCAAGGATGTACTATGTGTGGAATGCACTTCTTCATCGTCACATATATCCTGGAGCCTCCTTGGATTCTCCCAGTTATTACCCTTTTCCCTCCTCAAATTTCCTAACAGTTTCTTGAGGGCAGGTAGACTTTTATATTAGTATTTGTATCCATAGCATCCAGTCACACAGTACCTTGCACACAGCAGGTGTTATACTGAATTCAGTTGCTTCTATGCTCTTTGACTATTCCATTTCCCTTCGTTTAATGCTCCCATCTCTCCCACGAAACCTTTCCTGGACAACTCCAGCCCAGTCTTATTTTCTACTGAAATACCCAACAAATTCATGATGCTGAACCATCTACTTGGGATTTGATAATTTCTTTTTAAGTTATTGAACATTTCATAGCTTCTCTTCATATAAATTGTAAAGGCTAAGGGCAAGAACTATAGGTTACATTTATTACCTCCCCACCACCCCTAAAGTTCCTGATCCTGATCTAAGCACAATTTACACTTAGCAGGCCAACAACAAATAATTATTTAACCAGTACCTTCATACTTTTGATTAATGCTATAAAAAAAAAAGGTTACATTCCTTTCCTCCTTGCTTACCTTAAATCTTCTGGCTAGGAATTTGTTCTTTATCTCCAAGAAGTTACCACGATTCATTTCACCTTTGAAGGGCTCATTAAGAATGGCATAGCGTGGGTCATTCTGGATGTCCTGCCACCGGGCATAGCCATGGCTAAGAGAAGGATGTTCAGGAAACAAAAAACAACAGGAAAAGGCAAGAACCCCAGACAACTTAGAGGACCTTTCCTACACTTTCCCAAGGGAATCTTCCTATCAGCTGGAGTCCGAAAGGGCACAAAGGATACTTAATAATGCCAGCCAGAAGCCAGTAGTCATGCCGCCGATGCCAGATCTCATACGTCTTCTTTGTGACTGTGGCTGCCCGTTCCTCATTCTGCCAAAGGGAATGCAGCTCTGCAAGTAAGAGGGGTAACAAAAGGACCCTGTTGACCTGGACCTCCAGGGAGCTCCTATCTACCAACATCCCCTCCAAATCATATCCCTAATTTCCCATGATGGAACTACAGAAGGAAAAAATCAGAGACACGGATAAGAAACCTTGAATGCTATCACCCTAGCAAAAAACATCTTTTCATCCTTCCCTAGTTCCTAAAAAGCAAACAATGTTTGCCAAAGAACCCTCTTAAACTTCCACGATCATCAGTACCAGTAAAGCCGCCATCTGCAATGTTGAACATAAAACGCTGCTTCATGTTCTTCTTTTGCTTCTCATCACCCAGGTCCTTGGGAGTCTCCCCATTCTGAAGCATCACTTCTTTTTTCTCTTCTTCTTCTTTCTTCTCTTCTGAAGGATATATGTGGAAGAAAGGTCAGCCTCAGACAAGCTCCTAGCCCATGGTTCCAATGCACAGCCTGCAGTCACCCTTAGCCAGGTCCCTTAAACCCTCTTTTCATATACAATACTTTAATAGATATTTCTTAGCAATCTCTGAAACAAACATCTTGAAGCAAACACAAGACTGTCTCCATCTTTCAAACTACTGACTTTAAATTTAAATTTCTGATGTAATAATCTTAGCCTAAATTATCTTCTCTAAATACCTACCTTTGTCTTCCACCACAATTGGGGTCAGATCCACTGCCGATTTCTCCTCTACCTTTTCCGTTTCAGCAACACCTGGCAAACAGATGAAGCTGAAAGTATAAGCTAAAGAAACAACACCTCCCCATACCATACTTTATTGTGACCCAAATGGAATAAGCAGTCCTAATACTCAGCCTCTACAAAGACAGAGAGCTAAAGAAAATTCTCTGGACTCCTCTCACTCACCCACCCACCCACCCCTATTTTGGTGGAGTAAGGTTGGTGTGTCCTCTATTCTTTTAATATAATATTCCCCTGTACTTAAGACCTCTCTACCTCTTTAACCCGGCTGAAAGCCAAGACCTATGTTGGCGGATCCAAATACCTTTGGTTTCTGTCTCCATGGTCTCCTCAGTCTTCTCTTTGACTTCTGGCTTATCCACCTTCTCTTCTCCCTCCAGAGGCTCAACCAGAACCTTTTCCTCTTCTGGGTTAGATGCAGAGGGCTGTGTGCCCTTAAAAAAAAAAACAAATAGTAGGGTAGGTAGCAACAAAGGAAGTGAGGATTTAAGTTCATTCTCGCTGGGGTCAACATCATTAGCAATTTCCAACCCATTACCACCACAATTTTTACCTCCACAGATGTCTCAGGAGCTGCAGGTTTCACTTCTCTCTCTCCCTCTGTGTTCTCTTCTTCTTTGTTGTTGTTCTCCTCTGCTTTCACCCCATCATCTATAAAGAAACAAAAGTGGGACTAGGGTCCTAGACCTGGCTGAAAGGTCTATTCTGATGTACATGTAACCAGTGATCCTTATTACACTTTTCTTGGTGAAAGCTTAAAAATCATTTAAGTGAAGTCACATCTATAGCAGACCATGGCCTGTAGACCAGTGGATTATAGTGTGTATAATTTTTGTGATACAAAAGACATTTTGTCTTAGAATACAGATTTTTTTGTGGGGGAAGGAGGTGGCTAGGTAGGGTAGGAAACTATCTCACTCAGACTGGAAATGAAGTTTCCCCTCACAGGCCCCAATTCCACTATCAGCATGGAAGCTTTGATCTCTTCCCTTTCAACCCTTAGGCTACCTAGTATTCCTCCCACTCCTCAGGTCCTCATTCCATTCTCACTTAGTACAGCTTTAAAATCCTTTGAAGTTCTCTTCAGCTTTAGCCCAGTGAAGCTCAGAACTCCCAACTGAGAGCCTGGCCACCAGCCTCAGCCTTCCCCCATTACCAGAGACTATGAAACTGATTTTTTTAAATGCTCAAAAAAGGGTAAAATTCCAAAATATATTAATACTTAATATTGAGATTAAAAACCCCATCATATCATACGTGAAATGCTCTAAAGTTGATACTTATTAATAACATGTATTAGGCAAATTGGCCTGATTTCATTTACACCATTTAAAAGTGTCCTCTTGTGCCTTTAAGAGTCAGCCCCATCTCAGGGCAGCCCTCCTAATCTGAGAGGATGGTTTGCTCTTAGTCCTGCCTCTGGCCCTCCTGCCACAGTGGCAAGCAGGAAAGCAGGAATAAGCATGGACTTGACTGGGAGAAGAGAGAAGGGAAAAGGAAAAAAGCCAGACTTACCAGGGGGTGGTACAGGTGCAGGAGTGTTGGGTTGTGTGTCTCCTGGAGTGGAAGGTGTGGGAGTTTTAGGGGAAGGTGATCCTGGCTGTGACATCTTCTTGTTCTCTTCTACTTCAGCCAGCTCAGGCATGCTCCAGCGCCCATTGACATGCTCAAACTCCTGAACCTGCAGCATTATGGAAAAGAGGGTAAAACCTTGCCTCGAGCAATGAGAGCCCTTTTCCCATGGGATGTCAAATTTTCTCTCTGGGTATCCATCACAGCCTTCTCAAATTCATGACAGTTTGGGGGACATTTGTCCCTTTCTTCTCCCGATATATACCATCCTTTTGCCACTGTTAGCCCCACCACTCTACCCTCTCAATGGACTACCAGTTCCTGCCTTCAACCCATGCTATCCTGTTTGATGAGAGCTCATTTCCAGGACAGTCCCATCATACCAAATATGTTTCACAGATCTCTTCCTGCAGTGCTACAGTAAATATAATCCCTTGCTCCCATTCCACCTTACTCTATGTGATAATCAATATTACCATTGTTCTGGGAAAGGGTATGGCAATCAGATTGCCCTATGGCTTTACCCACCATACATGTGATCTCCCAAAAACCTAAACTCCCTTTCCTATTCACTAATACATTATGTGTGTTTGTTTCCCTTAGACTTATAAGTTCCCTGAAAGTAGAGGCCATCTCTTTTTTACCCATGTCTTTAGTACTTAATTCAGAGCAAATGCTTAATATATGCTTATTCATTCATGTTTAAGTGTTTAGGGCCACACCTTTTTTCGGATGAGTGACATAACACCAATACGAGTAAGGACATGCTGGCGGGACAAGCCCTCACGGGGGACACCATCAGCAAAGGTCTCAGCCCCATCTGCTCCTGGCTCACAAAGGTGACGCATAAACAGAGACACATAAGCCCTAGGTAAAAAGGTAGAAGAGACAGTTAAATAGGCAAAGTGACATTCTGTAGAACAAATCACCCAACAACTCCACTTGGGCACTAACTTCTAACAAAGTTATTTACTACTCCCTAATATGGCAGGCAGAACTCCAAATAACAATTCATGTTCTAACTCTAGCAGAGATCTCAGCTTAATGATTTTTATCAACAATTGCTGTGGTTCACAATGGTTATAGACATACAAAGGAGTATCCCCTACCCCAAGAGAACTCCACTGTGGAAATACTCAGCAAGATATAACCCTACCCTGACCCACACTTCTCTCCAAACCTTCACTCACTTGAACTCTTTCTCTGACTTGCCCCTCAGGTCCCGCACAAGCCATTGGGTAGTAAAGGCATCCTGAGGAGGCATCCCATAACGCATAATGGCATTGAGGAAAGCCTTCCGCTGGCGGGCATTGAAGCCAAGTACCTGAGGAAGAAGGTGCCTAGGTGAGGAAGAAAGTAGGTTTCTTCCTATAATGGACATTAGACACCAACCTTCTCTGAGACTACCTTTTCTCATAGGTGGGTGGTGGTTTCCATTGCTTACCTCAATGTTTCCACCAACACGAGCCAATAATGGAGGCAATGGTTTGTCCTTATCGTTTCGCAGGCCCTTGCGGCTAGGCCGTCTGGGTGCTACAAGGAAAGAGGAGGGAGTATAGGGAAAGTACATGGGTGAATAGTAATGGTAGGAGCATTAGTCATTCTTTATACCCTCTTAGATATCCGACTGGGAAACATAACCCTCACCTTCTGAACGTTCATCAAAGTCCTCATCGCCTTCCTCTGAGGCCACTGAGTAGTCGGACTGATTGTCTGACTGGTCATCCTGCCAATCTGGAGGGAGAGAGGGCAGATGAGCGGGGCCCACGGCCCTAGGGGAGCGGCCCAAGGGCAGGGGATGGGGCCGGCCAGACACACCTCGATCCTCCTGGGAGCCATCGTTGTAGTTGACCTGCTTACGGATTCGCTTCCCTTTGCCTAGGTTTCGGGCCAGATCCTCCTGCTGCTGCTCATAATGGTGCCGCAGCAGCTTCTCCCAGTAGTCAGGATCCACACTTTCTTCCTGCTTGATGATCTCTCGTTCTACCTCTTCTTCCTCCTGAGACATATGGAATCAAAACTCAGGGTAGGGTAGGGGTGGTCACCATCACCATTCTACACAGGTTCTCAAAGTTCCTACGCCACCCTGACATTTAAAATATTTAACCTCAGAATAACTAGATAGTGCCATATCTGGTTGGGCTTAAGTTTTCAAAGAAACTCAACTGTCAAGATACTACACTTCTCATTCTACATGTTTACAGTGTAGATAAGTAGACAAGGACATAAATATGGTAGAGTATCAACAGAGGTAAGAAAATTCATTTTTAATATTTTCAAATGGGTACCAGACTAAGACAAAGCAAGGTTAAGAGAGTGGAAAAGGGAAGTGAGACATTTAATGAAGCAGAGTGGACAGCCAGAATAGGTAGCAGGAATTTCCACTAAAATTTGTACTACATAAGCTCCTTGAGGACAAGAACTGTTTCATTTTTGTCTCTGTATACCCACTGCCTAGCACAGACTACATTGTTTAATAAATGTTGCTTGAAATGCTTTACCAAATGTTTATTGAAATAAAAGAGTCACAAGCATATTCAGATAGAACTTTGCCATCTATTTACATATGCTTTGTAAACCCCAAAATCCTTATTACAATGTCCAAATGTTTGTTCCCCTACAAAGTCATTTAAAATTCATTATTTTTCACGCACTAATGACCAGTGGTTCAGGATCCCTTCCCCTAGATTTACCAACACCAGCAACAATCATTTTTTATAATTCTTTACACGTATGTAACATGAAGTGTCTAATAGGGCTTTTATACCTCAGGCACACAGTAACATGATCTTCAAGTACTTCCATAATGTATACTTCAACAAGAACACAGATCCAATAATTGTGGATATTACCTTCAGCAGACTAGATTGCAACCCACTGATGCCCTGTCATACTGTGCAACTTGTTCATGACCTCCTATACATCTTTCACCAGAGAACTCAACCAATGAGCTGAGGTTCTTCTACCGAACCTCCTGATGTACATGAACATTACTAGAGCTCAAAGGCTACCAGTTATACTTCACCATTACTACATGGCTCATCTACCTCCTAGTCATCCTCTTGCATGCTATTCCTTATGCCACTTCCCCTATGCCATTCTTTGGTGATAGGCTTCATGCAGATTATTTATATCCACCACTACCCTACTCGTGACCAAAATTCTAATTCTTTGGGGCCTTTGGTTTTCCATTACTGACAGCCATACATCACATACCGTTTTAAATACAGACCTTTATTTCAAGAAACACAGAATCATTAAAAGCAATTCACAATTTCTCAAGTGCAACCCAGCCTTCTCTCCTTCAACATTCGATTATGAATGAAATTCATTGTTCACCCACAATATTTGTGTGATGTATGTACCGATGGATTAGTTCTATAGACTTTCCATCCAACTGTATAAATCTAGATGACAGATTTTTTTTTAATCCAACTGGTTCCTTATCTGGGTAGTCAGGCCAAACTCGAGTTACTATGGCTGTCATTTAGGAGATTATGCAATGTTCCTAGGCACATGCTTTAGGAACATTGGGAGAATCTCAACATGTCTAAGAAATAATCCCTCTTCCATTTTGATTCCATGCTAGATATTCTCCATGATTATGGAAAACATTTAGCAAGTACCTATCTTCCTATGTTTTCTGTCCTACTTGTTGGTAATAAGCAGAAAGTCAAATAAAATTGTCATTACAGATTTCAAGGGCTCTTATGTGATTTTAAAATTCATCAGAGATAGGGAAGGAAAGTCTTTACCCTGATATTTTATTCTATCAAATCTTTTTTATAGTTAAGAAATAAATACAGTGGGGCTCTTACACATTTCTGCACTTTTCAAATGACTGGGTAACTTTAAAGATATGGTCTACTACAGAATGTCATTTGTTCCCTACCATTTTCATGAATGACTTATCTAGGATGACCTAGATAAGTTTATAAGCTATTTTCTAAGAATTTGTAGAAATGCAGATATAAGCATATAGATTGACAGTAACTAATGCTTTCTTAATTGTATTTTTTCAGCAATGAAGTCCATGACTTTCCTCCCCAAAATTTGGTAAGGGGAAAGGAAAAACTGTCGATGTACAGCCACACAACGCAAGATACCACAGGGTAGCTACAATGTAGGAAGAAAAAGAGCAGTAGAGATAACCCTAGAAGTTCACAGGAATATAAAACTCCAAGAAAGGAGCCTGTAATTAAAACCCATGGCTTCAGATGTCTTTACAGAAATGTACAAAGTATGGGTAACAAGCAAGATAAATCAGATATCCTAACACAAAGAGGCTAATTTGACCTCATAGCATAAGAGAGTTGGTGAGATGAGGTCCATGAATACAATATGATTCTGGAAGGACATGTCTGATTCAACACAAAATCTCATAATTTCAGGACCTCAGTAACCATCTAGTTTAATCCATACCTGGAAAAGAATCTTCACTACAACATAACCTCACAAACAGGCACCTAGCTTCCACTAGATGACTTCTGTGAGCGGGAATCCACTACTTCCCAAGACAGTCCTATCCTTTCTAGAGGATAGGTAAGATGGTGGTATGGAATAGTATTATATATTAAAATGTAATCCTATAAAGAAAACCAGGGCCTAGACAAAGGAAAATATATTGTAGATAATATTTGGGTGAAGAACAGAGAAGGCAAAGAATATAAACACATAATTTTCAAAAGAAAAATGCAAACTATTACCACTCATATAAGAAAACCACACTAATAACAAATTTTATAAAATATGAGATTTCACCTTATATCCATCAAACTGGTAAAAATAATAAATGATGAACACAGTTAATGGGGAAGTCAGGCATACAAATAAACTGTTGAGAGAAACAGGAATTGGTACAACCATTCTGGAAAACAATTTATAATAATGCTGAAATTTCATCACTAAAATGTTTATAACTTTCAATCCAGTAATGGCACTAACTAGGCATGTACCTCAAGGATATTAATGTCAGGAAAAAAGGACCACCACTGTATACCAAGAAAATTCAACCCAGCACTGTTTGAGGTACAAAAAGATGAGAAACAAAATGAATACCCATCAAGTGGGCATTGGATGAATAAACCATGGCATATGAACACGATGTAGTAGTTATTATCCTTTTACAAATGATAAATGAGTGGCAGTTAGGTGGCGCAGTGGATAGAGCACCAGCCCTGAAGTCAGGAGTACCTGAGTTCAAATCCAGCTTCAGACCAAACACCTGACACTTACTAGCTGTGTGACCCTGGGCAAGTCACTTAACCCCGGGCAAGTCACTTAACCCCAATTGCCTCACCAAAAAACCCCCAAAAACCAAAAAAAGAAAAGAAATGATAAATGAAGAATTCAAAGAAATAGGCTTTTGTGAAATGATGTAAAGTAAAAAGAGCAGAAACAGAACATACACAATGACTACAATAATGTAAATTAAAACATTAAAAAATAAACTTAAATGCAACGATCACCACTAGTTCCAGAGGACAGACGAAAAAAACATCTTCAGATTGGAGGCAAGAATATACGATGGCTATGGAATATGCTGACAGAGTTTATGTCTTGCTTAACTGTTTTTCTTTGTTACGAGCGTTTAAACTGGTAGCAGAAAATTATTGTGGTGTAAAAAAACAAAGAATTTCTTTGCCAAAAGTTCCCTTCACTAAGGAAACTGCAGATTTAGACAAAGTGTTCATTCATGATATGTAAGTAAGAGACTACATTATGTATTCTATGAATATTTGACCTTGTTGCTTTTTACTACTAGAGCTGAATTTTTCCAATATTTTTTGCTGTCATCCCCAATGTCCACTTCTGCAGTAACATCACCAAATATTTTACTAATTCCAAGAGAGGAAAAGGACCCATATATACAAAAATACATAGGAGGGAGAGAAAATAGATTAGTTGAAAAAACAAAATAAAATTTAGTAACAATAAAAAACCCACTAAGTATACATACAGATTTTTTAAAGTATCAAATGGATAACTATATACATATATATACACATATATAATGTATAGTGATCTACAGATCACCTGTACACAATGAGGTATTAGACAAAGTTCAAGTATAACCTGAGAGAATACCTGACAGGTCTAAGAGGCAAGGACTGTATTTACCCAGACATCTGCTGTAACTTTTTCTGCCAAAGGTCAAGTAGTTAATATCTTGACTTGCGTCAATGATAATTTTATTCTTTAAAAGCTTGAGGAAACCAACAAAGGAAAATTCTATCCTCACTAACAAGGAAGAACTTGCTTGGATAGAAATGACAGGAACCTAGAGAACAAATGATAAAAAATACTGACCCCTACCTCTTAGTAGATAGGGGACTAAATGAGTGGAATGCTACATACACTGTAAGACAAGGTAGTTTTTGGTAATTGGTTTTCTTTGTTAAAAGGCAGAAGAGCAACCTGGAAAAGACTGGGTTGTGTATATCATTAAAAAAACCAAAAAGGCATAGATACAGTATTTTTAAATGCAATACTTTTTTTTAAAGTAATGATAGCAACTTTTGGGGAAAAATACTATTCCATCTTAGAATGCGATAGAAGAGGAAAACCAGAAATGGTCTGATTTTGAAAGAGAAGATGCCAAAAGCTTCAGAGAAAGAATAATTAGCAGACCATGGACAAAAATTCTATAGGAAGAAAGGTCCGGTGTTTACCAAAATATTCAATGTAGCAATTCTTTGTAGCAGTAAATGACTAGAAACAAAGTGGATACTCATCCACTTTCTAGTTATCAGCCCAGGAAGGAGAGAAAGCTCTTGGGGTGGGGGGAGGAATAAAACAACTTTCTAGGGACATAGAGGAGTCCTATGTAGAGAAAAATGGGGAGCTTTCTATGGAGACCAATGTGGATGAACAGGGAACTCACCAACCATTTTATATTTCTGAAGACACATAAAGAAGATGTAAACAAGAGCAGGTAAAAGAAGATGAATACAAAAGTGTAGCACAGTCCTGTAAAAAAATAGTGTTAGGAGTACCAAGGCACAGAATGAAGCAAAGCTCTCAAGGACAGCAAAAGCAAAAATCAAAGTGTTTCTTTTAAGTATATTGGAAGGGAAAAAGAATTATTGGAGTTGCTGCTCAGGGTGGATCAGACAGTAACAGAAAACAGAAAAACGGCAGAGCTGCTCTGTCCTTCTATTTTTTCCCTCTGCCAAGGAGAATAATCACTGGAACGCAAAGGACAGAACAAAAGTGGCTAACGGAGAGGGGATACCCAAGATAAATAAAGAGATAGTAAGACAGCATCTTTGCCCTGATAAGTTCAATTCCCAGAACACACTGTATTCCAGGGCACTGAAAAGAACTGGGGAATGTGACTGCTGAACCACTGTCAATGTTCTTTGAAAGATCACAGAGAACAGGAGAGAGGTACAACATCAATGATTTTCAAAAAGAGAAAGAAGTCTGCAAACTCCAGGCCAGTGGGCTTAACTCCAATTTCTTGCAAAATTCTAGAACATAATGTGAAAAAAGATGGTGGGAACATCTAGAAAAGACAGCAGCAAGCACAAAGATTGGACTGACTTCATTAGGAACAAGTCATGCCAGACTAGTCATATTTCCCTCTGTGACACAGATAGCGACCTGGTAATCAAAGCAATGCTGTAAATACTTTGCTTAGTTAGCAAAGCAGGTTACAAAACTTCACCTTCTATTCTTGTAGGGGAAAAAAATGAGGAGACTTGGTATAAACAATAGTAAAATAAAGTAGATTCAGAACTGGCTGAATGGCAAAACCCAAAAGTAGTCATTAATGGTATGTCAGCTAGGAAGGCAATATCCAATAGAATGGCTCCAGAATTTATGTTTGATCTTATGTTGTTCAACATTTTTAAACAAATAAAGATATAGATGGCATGCTTGTCAAATCTGCAACTACCACAAAGTTGAGAACAGCTAACATACTGAGGGCAACAGTCAAGATTCAAAAAGATCTTGGACAAGCTAGAACAGTGGGCTGAATCTATTAAGATGATGATTATAGGAATAAATGTAAAGTATTAACACTGGTTCAAAAAACCAATTTTGTAAGTACAACATGGTAAATGCATGCTTACGTAGCAGTTCATTTGAAAAAGACTAGGGGCCCTTCATGGAGATGGACAAGGAGGTTCACACATTGCATATTACACATTGCACACGTTTTTAGAATTTCTCAATATCTCAATCAGTTGTTCTGACTTTTTTTTTCTACTTCTAAAAATACCACTCACTTTATGGGATAGCTCTCTGAGAGGGGGGAGAGGCACTGGGATAATATGAAAAACAAAAAATATCAACAAAGAAAAAGAAAAATATTGGAGATGGCTTAATGAACAACAAACTTGACACACATCAGCAATGTGATATGGCAGCCAAGAAAGTTAACTGTAGCTAATATGCTGCATTAACAGAACTATAGTGTCAAGGACCAGGGATAGTTTCAACAATTTCTACCATAGTTAAATCATATCTAGAGTATTAATGTTCATTTCTCACTGCACATTTTATAAAGAACACTAGTAAACTGGGAAGTATATCTAAGAAGGCAACAAGGATAATAATTAATGGCCTCAAAAAAATGCCACAAAGGATCACAGATAAAGCACTGGAAGAGAAGGGACCTTAGACAACTATAACACTCTCACTTATAAATGGGAAAAATCAAAAGGTTAAGTGACTTACTTTCCCCGGATTACAAAGCTAAAAAGTATATGAGGCCACATTTGAACTCAGGTCCTCCTGCCTCCAGGGCCAGTGCTCTATCCATTGTGCCATGTAGCTGCCCTTTCATTGTCTGTTCTTTTATCCTTACCCTATTATTATTCTGCATCAATAGCAGTTTTAAATAGGTCAGATTGGAATTGCCTCAAATGCATACCACATGTTCTCATTTAGAACTGATTTCTATACTTCTTGTAACAAATCACTACTTTTGATTGTGCACAGGTAGCGTGACACAGTGGTAACTGGTTTATTCTTATCAGTACATAATAAATTTTATTTTTTGGTGATGTCATTTGGCCCCAGTCATATCCATCACATATAGGCAGACTCTCTAGTTGAGGAGAGACAGTATTCATGACAGTGATGCATGAGATTTTTTGTAACAACTACAAACCTTTGGTCTTTGTCTTTTTTTTTGGTTCTTACCCTTTAAACATGTTGTCAACATTTTTTTTTGGCCACCCTCCCCATAGCAACAATTTGCTCTATCCTCCACCACTATGCCACAGTCATTGTAGAAGCAGGATGACAACCAGGCCTCAGGTTCACTTTGTATTTTTCCTATGGCCAAAGAATTCATCAAAAAGTATCTCACCTTCTGCAAACTGAAGCCAGCCTTGAAAAGATATGATTATGCTTCAGGTCTTTCTAATATGGTAGAACCTCACAATGTTTACTTCCTCTGGCTTAACATTTGAAAACCTCCATACTACATAAGGCAATGGAGTAGCCTATCAAGTGAATCCCTCAGAAGCAAATGGATTAAAAAGAAAATAGAAGAGATACAGAATTAAGAAGATTGGCAAGAGCCATCAAAAGTCTGATGGGACAAAGGTCAGTTTAGTCAACCTGAATTTAAGAATAGAGAAATGTACACCCGGAGAATGGATTCTCCTCATTCTAAATACCACACTACTCCTGATTACTGGTCCCAGATTTCCCACTGTCACTTACCCCCATTTCTTCTTCCCGCACCACATACTGGGCCACCTTGAAGGAACTCAAGTATTCATTCATGCCTTGAAGTTCTGTGTCTTCTGTTTCATCCTGATTTCGATCCAGTAGTCGCTCTATGGCCTTGTCATCATAGTGGATAACACTACTGTCTTCTCCTTCCTTATTGTCTCCTCCTATGAGAAAACAGTACCACACATGGAGCACCAGGAGATATTCGGTGGAAAAGAATGAGTCAAAGAATTTAAGTTACTTTCTCCTGGAAGAGCTATCACTCCAACTCCCACAAATACTCTCTGACACTGTACACCAAGCTTAAAGACTCAACCAAATCCTTACCTCCATCAGTGGCTTCATCCTTAAATAGCTCCTCAGTACCAAACTTGAGGATATCATCAAGCTCCTGCTTGGACATGGAGCCAGTCTTAGAGCCTAGGCCAGGCCTTACTACAAGATGTGTAAGCATCATCTTCTTCTTTGCCACCTGTGTGATGCGCTCCTCTACTGAAGCACGGGTCACAAAACGGTAGATCATCACTTTCTTATTCTGACCAATGCGATGGGGCTCTGCTAAAAGCCTACAGGAGGGTAGGAATAGAAGAAAAAGCTGAATATCTATACCCTTGTTTCCCTGATCCACTGACACTTGCCTCTGGACTTCTATCCAACATCAAAGTACCAATGTCTGTAATGCTTCCTGTTGTTGAGATATCAATCTTCCCAACCTAGATGCTAGAATAAGATGGAATTGAGGCATTGTTCCCTGAAAGCATGACCATTATGTCTAATCTCTTACTCACAAAAAAATTAAAAGTTACAAAAAGTAAAACTTCTGTTTTCTCTTCATTTAGGCATCTACTCATAAAAGGTAAGGGACCCTTTACATAAACAAACAGTATCAATGCTCATCACTTTTGAGTCTGATCCTGTTCACCTGGATGTCATTATGAGGGTTCCAGTCAGAGTCATAGATGATAACAGTATCTGCAGTAGCCAGATTGATTCCCAGGCCCCCAGCTCGAGTAGAAAGAAGAAAGCAAAACTGCTGAGCACCAGGTGCTGGAAAAAAAGAAAATAAAAAATGCCATTTTAAATATCCTTCTGAAATAATCACACACACCTTTCAAGCCAGAGGTAAACTCTGCATTTCCTTCCCTACCCAATAAAAAATTCCCCTATGGCAGGTATAAATGGGAAAACTTAGGTGTGGAAAAAAGTAAGTGACTAGTCAAAAGACAAGTCTGATGGTGTTCTGGTTTGTCCCCTTTCTTCCAGTACATACATATATGTATCCCAACTTCTTACCATTAAAGCGGTCAATGGCCTCCTGACGCATGTTTCCAGTAATTCCCCCATCAATTCGCTCATACTTATAACCTTCATGTTCCAAAAAATCCTCTAACAGGTCCAACATCTTAGTCATCTAAGAAAAGAATATATTTGATATATATGAGTTGAGTTCTCTTCCCATTAAGAACAATCTCTTCATCTAACTCTCCTATACTTTAACCCAACACACTGGATACCTGTGAGAAAATGAGCACACGGTGGCCACCCTCTTTAAGGTTCTTGAGCATTTTTTGCAATAAAAGTAGCTTCCCTGATGCTCGAATTAGGGCACTGCCATCATACATCCCATTGGGCATCTTTGGTGCTTCCTAGAATAAAAGGCAGGAAAGAAAAATGAAATGGAAGACAAGGGAGCAATTCAGTTGACATTAAAGAAACAGAAGTTTCAGGACATACCATGGCAGCTACAGGGAAGAGGTAAGGGTGGTTACAGCACTTTTTGAGATCCATCACCACATTAAGTAGGGAAACCTGATTGCCACCACCCCGAGCATTGAGTGCTTCAAAGTTTCGGGTTAGAATGTACTTGTAGTATTTCCTGCGGACAGAACAGAAAGTCATACTACCAAACTTCAAGACAACTCTAAGGTCTAGTTATCTTCCCTTCTTTTTGGGGAACCCAGAGAATTTTAGAGCCTAAAAGTAATTAGGTTGAACCTAAAAGACCATAAGGTGACCTGCAAATTGTCAGAACTTGACTAAAACTGGAAAAAAGTGTTTTATGACACTGGTACAGACAGTAGCTTCAGGCCTCACTTGTTCCCTACCACCAGATGCCCCAGAACTGAATACTCCCAGAATGGAGCAAAGGGTGGATATTAGAAATATTACAGGGGACAAGCAGATTTTCCTAGATATTTTTAGTGGACTTAAAGTTTCTACTGTCCCTTTGGGGAACATTCCTCCAACTCACTTCTGCATGGGGCTCAGTTCCACACGCACAATCAGCTCTGTCTTGGAGGGCATGTTCTTGAAGACATCAGCTTTAAGTCGCCGCAGCATATGAGGCCCCAACATGTCATGCAATTTCTTGATCTGGTCCTCCTTGGCAATGTCAGCAAACTCCTCTAAGAAACCCTCCAGGTTGCTTTATTAAGAAAAAAAGGAGAAAAAAAAGGACGTTTATCAGAGAATGGAAAAAAAAAAGATGGAGAAGTATGTGATAAACAGGAAAAAAAATAAGGGTAGAGAGTAGAACGGATATGAGAAATGATGTGCTGTAATGAATGAAAGAATACTTACTGGAACCTTTCTGGAGTGAGGAAATTAAGCAGGTGGAAGAGCTCCTCTAAGTTATTCTGTAGAGGAGTCCCCGTTAGTAGTAACTTGTGCTGGAGGGAGTAGCCATTGAGGACCCTGAAAAACTAGTAGGGGCAGAGGAGAAAGGTAAGAGGGAAAGGAAAACAGATCATTTCATGCCAACTATGAACCCCAGCATGACTCCAAAGAATCCCAAACTGACTGTTCAGATTCCCCACCTTCAGTAATCAATAGTATCTAACAAAAGAAGCCAAAGACTTTGCTTACCTTAGACTGATTGTTCTTAAGCCTATGAGCCTCATCCACGATCAGGCAGGCCCAATCAATGGAGCCCAGAATGGCCATGTCAATGGTGATCAGTTCATAGGAAGTCAGCAACACATGAAACTTCACAGATGCTTCTTTCTGCAAAGGAAGGGGCCCCAACCACTGATGCTTAGCCCCACTATTGTGAGCAGCATCTTCCAGATACCAGGGCATCCCTTTTGCTCCATCCCAAGGGAATAGGCTTGGCCAGAAAGGGCTATTCCTCCCTCCTGATAGTCTCCCTCTGAGATACCTTCATTCTTGAAGCCTTCTTGCCACCACGGATAGCATTGTCTTCAAAAGAGAACTCATTTTCACGGATAATGGCACGACTATCCTTGTCCCCAACATAGGTTACCACATACATGTCTGGAGCCCACATCTCAAACTCTCGCTCCCAGTTGATGATTGTAGAAAGTGGGGCACTCACTAGGAAAGGGCCTTTTGAATGACCCTGGGGTGGAGGAGGGAGGAGTTTAGGTCCTTTTACTACCCATGTTGTCTATAAACCACTCTATACACTATAACTCCCCAACCCCCCACCAAGAATCTGAAAAAGAACAAAAAGGGCCGGTATCAGTTTTCAACCTTCTCCCCTCCTAAACTGTTCTGACCCTCCTTCAAAACTACTTTGTTCCCTCTTCAATGGGGCCTTCGCAGAATAATCCCTCCCACAGGTGTGATCAAAGTGGCACACCTGCCCTGCGCAGATATTCACATAGTTCTATCTGCTATTAGTTACATTTTGTTGTGCAATAATTTTTCTTCTATCCTATCTCCCTCATTATACCAAATTCTCCAAGAATAGGAATTAGTCTCCTCTCCTACCTCAGGATTAAGTAAAAGGCTCTGCAATAAATGAATACAGTTCTGAGAAGACAGAAAAAGTTAATAGGATGCTCTTTCTCACCTCCTTGTACAAAGAATAGAGGAAGACAGCTGTTTGAACAGTCTTGCCCAAGCCCATTTCATCTGCCAAGATGGTGTCAGTGCCCTGGGCCCAGGAGAAGCGCAACCAGTTCAATCCCTCCATCTGATAGGGATGTAAAGTCCCACCAGTGGCATCTAAGTACTCTGGCTGCCGCTCATACTTCACTGTTGGCTGAAAAAAAAATAGTAGGAAGTCAGAAACTGGCGAGTGATGGCTTGTAGTCTATGAAGACAACACTGACTTTGTAATACTAAGTGTCTTTTCCAGCCCACTTACATATCAACAAGAAAGCCTATGCAAAGGATCCTTAGAGGTCAGTATTTCCCCTTTGCCCTTCTCCTAACCTCTTCCTCTTGGTAAACTGGTAACTAACCCACCAAACAAATGGAGGCTTTAGTATTAAAAGATTTTCAGGAAAACAGACTCTAGTGTCTCTCCATAATTTAATAATCTCTAAAGTCATAGAATTCTCCAAACTAAGTAAACCTATTTATACCACATTTCTTCCTAAGGTTCATTTTGACAACTTTCCTGTCTATTCTCCAAAACAGGACAAGCAGAGAGGAAAAGAACCTTGGGATGAAGATCAGGAGTGCTGAGATCTAGCCCCAACTCAACAAAGGACATATAAATATGGGCTAATGATGTTATTAATGTATGTGAAAGTACTTTGTAAATAGTTTCATTTGATCCTCATAAACACTGTGTAAGGCAGATAACTAATAGGTATTAACACTCCCAATTTACAGATGATAAAAAAAGAGCTAAGAGACATTAAGTGATTTGCCCACATCACACAGCTAAATGTCAAAAGGCAGATTCAAACCCAAGTCTCTTTCTGACTCCAAGTATAGCACTCTTTCCATTAACACCATGTTACTTTTCTTCAGGATTTTTTTCATGACCTTAAGCAAACCTTTCATCTTCCCCTGCCCCCTTTTCCATCTCTATGCTTTTGTTTCCCTGCTGGCTAGAATGAGAGGAAACAAAGCCCTCTCTGATTCAGAGGTAGGATGAAGGGAGGAAAAGGAGACTTACTAAAACAATTAGAGCTAGAGAGAACAGGTCATTATTTATAGCACTGCCATCAAATGAAGCATGGTCTGGATGGAGACAAGATCCATCCTCCCACCTAAATAAGTCATTTCCTCTTCTCTGTCACAACTCACATCAACTGTAGGGGTTTCAGGGGGCCTCTCCAACTTCCTCAGCTTAACCTTCTTGAGCTTTTTGCCAGGTCGTCCTTCCTCACCCCGCATTAGCTCCCTAAAGAAGAGAAAGCATTAGATGCCTACCTTTCCAATGTCCCTTCTCTCCCACTGTGAAGCCACTCAAATACTCACCTATGGTTCCAGTAGCTCTGCTTGAACAGGTCATAGTCTTGTACCTCTACATCCTCACTCTCCCAGGATGCCTGATCATAGGGCAAGTCCCTCCATTTGATCAAATAGTGAACATGACCCTTCTTATCCACACTGTAGCACCAAAGAAAGAGAAAGAATTGTCAGAATAGACAACTCTATTCCTTCAGGTTCTTGAGGCAGACAGACCTGAATAACAAATACTGCAAACCAGGAAAAGAGCTCTACCTCCAGGGTCACAAGCTCTTGTCTTCAGATCAAGAGAAATACCCCCACCCCTTTCCTCTCCTAACAGCTCAAACACTAAGATTCCTTTAATATCAATCACACACCTATTTTGTACAAGACACCGACAAACTTTCTATTTGCTCAGTCTCAGTAACAGAAAAAAGTGAGTCTTAATTCTCTTTCACAGAGATCATATCCCCCCACCCCTGCTACTCCGTGACCCCTTAAGGCCAAAGCTGTCTCTGTGACAACCACAAGCTTTACTGGTACCTGTGGTTGAGGATTCGATGAATCATCATCCACTCAGGTTTTATCCCATAGCGGTAGAAACGTTCCTCCATTTCTGCAAACTTGGGGTCTTTGTTCTTTCGTTTACGGCTTTTTTCTTCCTCCCCACCAAAGTCTCCAGATGGTGGTTCATCCATATCATTCTTGCGCTGGTAGTTGCGGAACATCACTTGGCAGTGAAGCTCCAGCTGGCATCAGGGGGGGAAAAAAAGCAGGTATCAAATGGGATATTATCCTTTATCTAGGAATATTATCTTTTCCCTTATCTCCCTGTACTTCATCTCACACATCCATCCTCTCCCATGAGGGCTTACCTGTAGTTCTGACACCCAAGAACAGTGCCAGTAGGACATGCCTTGCCACTTCACAAAGAATTGCCGTTCAGGTCGCCCCTCCAAAGGCTTAGGGGAAGGAGTATTGGGGTCAGCATCAGGGGGCCGGGGAACTGGTGTAGGGGATGGTGGCTGCCCCCATTTCCAGATCAGGATCTTCTGAACTTTACCTTTCAGTGAAGGGCACTAAAGAAAGATAATTAGACACAAAAGCACAGTTCTTAAAAAAAGCCTAACACACCCTACATATCAGTACAGTTAGAGGTTTATGGGGACAGAAGGAAGGAAAATCTTTTCTGTTTCTTATCCTCATCTAGCACTTGTTTCACATCTAATCTCTTTTTACCACCCAAATGCTTAGTTCTCAAAAAATGATACAGGACAATTAAGCTTGGAAAATCAACAGACTTGGGAGGCCTGGATTTTCCTTATGGAAAATTATAGAGCATTAAGTGGCTCCAATAAACCAGTGTGAATTGATAGGGTCCCTGAAGCAGAGTGTTGAGGCAGAGACAGGAACAGAGTTCTCTGGACCAAGGCAACGCTACTTCATACCCTCTGGACAGCTGGCAAAACATTAACATTCCTGCCCTACAACATTCCAGAATGGTCCCATAGCAGATGAATCCCAGAATCACCAGAAGCCTAGGGTTTTATAAAAGCTAGGTAGACAGAAACTACTTCAGAGCCAAAGAAGTCATTTTCCTAGTTCCCAACCAATCTCTTGCCTTCTTTACTCTCACAATGTTTTGGTATTACACAACAACAATAATGCTGTAAGTTGTGAATTCTACTCCCCCCCTACACCTTCAAGTCAGGCACTCACTGTGCAACGAGGACAAAGCCATTCGCCATTGGGGATCTCTGGAAGTGGGGGATTCAGGCAGTGGATATGGTAGGAGGAGGGGCAGGTGTCACAGCAGAGTAGTTCCCCACCATCCTTGCAGACACGGCAGAACTCCATGTGATGGTCATCCTCCTCCTCAGGGTCACCACCAACTTCTTCTAGGATTTCTTCACCCTCAGAGTTGTCCTCCTTTGCCTCCCACTGGATACCCTCCTTTTCCTGTGGGAAGGGATCACAGTTAGGTTCCACCCCCCACAGTTCTTGACCTACCTTTCCCCCAAAACCAATTCCTTTCCCCCAAATCACATAAGCTTCATCCCTGTAATCCCACAGAATACAACCTCCACCAGAACCAAAGGGGCCCATATTTGACCAGTACTCACACAGTGTGGACAACTCCACTTGCCCTCCGGGGCCTTCTCCATATCAGGATCCAGGCAAACCATGTGGTAAGCACGGGGACAGGTATCACACAGGATGATCTCGCCTCCTTGCTGGCACACTTCACAGTAGTCCTGGTGGTCTGTCTCATAACCATCCACAGCAGTCACCTCCTCCTCGCCTAGGCAAGGAAGAGGGGAAGCCCAGTAAGTAGCACAACCCGCCACCCATTATGATACCACCCCCAAGTCTCAGGC
The DNA here is from genome assembly GCF_003287225.1 of Phascolarctos cinereus. NCBI lineage: Eukaryota > Metazoa > Chordata > Mammalia > Diprotodontia > Phascolarctidae > Phascolarctos > Phascolarctos cinereus. Next base: position 185,897,870 of record NW_027555514.1, read on the forward strand.
CTATTTTTAGGGGATTTGAGCCCTCACCAATAATCATACAAAGACATAAGAGAAACACACCTTTCTTTTTCTTTTTGGTAGCTCTGAGTTTCTTGCGGCTGCGGCTGCTCCGACTAGTTGAACCATCTGACACGGAGTAACTGTTGATACTAGCATCATCAAAGTCAGATTCCACATCCAGGTCATCATCTTCACTCTAGCAGGATGAAAGGGATCAGAGAGACAGAAGTCCTAGCCAAGGGGAATATGTATATGGTGAGGAAAGTACCATCCTTCTTTTTCAGGGAGAATGTTAGGATACTAGAAGGGAGTACTAGATGTCTACTGTAACAACTCTGCTCACCACCTCCCACACCTATATCCACTGCCGTATCCTGTTCCAGGTTACTTCCTCCTTAAGATCTGGTGACCCTACCACATGCAGATTCTCACCGAAGACCTCTTGCGTTTAGAGCCAAAGCCTCCCAGTTTGATTTTCAGAGGTGCCACCTTCTTCGGTTTGGGCTTCTTAGCATCAGGCACACGGGGGCTAGCTTTAGGTTTCCGTCGGGCATTAGGACCTAAAAGGAAAGGAAAGTTAAGTCAAATGCAAATACCAACTCTCTAAGGTCTCCAGAAGCTTGCCTTATTGACCTTATTCCCTCATTCACCTTTAATCTCTTCCTATTTCTGACTCCGTCCCTGTTATCTACAAATTATGTCAGGTTTGCCACATCCTTTAAGAAAAAAAAAACCCACATACTTCATTTAACCCTATCTTACCATACCCCCTCAAGCTACTGATCCCTTTCTTCCCTTTCAATGCCAAACTTTTAGAAAAAAATCATCCATGCTCACTCTTTGCCTCTACTTCCTCATCCCCACTCACAATTCTTGAACTCCTCCAATCTGGCTTTCAACCCCACTACTCCACTGAACTTTTTCTCTCCAAAGTTGCCAACCACATAAGTGCTAAATTCAATGGCATTTTCTATCCTTCTTAACCTCTCAAGTTTTTTTTGATGCTGCTGACCCCACTCCCATCCCACCACCATATGTACCTGGATATTCTTTCTTCCCTTGGTTTTCACAACACTGCTTTCTCCTAATTTTTCCTCCTATCTACTTAATCTTTCTCAGGAACCTATGCTAGACCATCTTTCATCTCCTAACTCCACAGAGTAGATGTCCCCTAGGACTCTGACCTTAGCCCTTTTTCTCTTTGCACCTTCTTTCTTGATCACTTCATCTGCTCCCATTAGTTCTATTATCATGTATAAAGATGACTCACAATTCTATATACCCACTCTACTCTTTTTTTGTTTTTTGTTTTTGGTGAGGCAATTGGGGTTGAGTGACTTGCCCAGGGTTACACAGCTAGTAAATGTCAATTGTCTGAGGTCGGATTTGAACTTGGGTCCTCCTGACTCCAAGGCTGGAGCTCTATCCACTGTGCCACCTAGCTGCCCCTACCCACTCTAGTCTTTCCTAAGTTTTCGTCCAGCATCATCAACTGCCTGCTAGACATATCCATGTGGAAGTTCCATCAGTATTTCAAAAACAGTAAGTCTAAAATAAAGTTTATGATCTCCCCCCTGAAAAATCCCATTTCTAAACTTCCCTATTTATCCTAGACACCCAGAAGTCATCCTTACCTTTTCCATTTTCACCTCCCAAGTCCAATCAATTACAAAGACATATTGATTCTGCTTCTACAACACCTCCACCGTGATATTCTATCAGCACCTCAAACTCACTTGTACAATCAATTACCCAGTCCTGTCAATTCACTCATTCTCTTCTGTCCAGCTAGAGCTACCATTCTAGTTCCAGCCATCAAAATCTCACTTAGACTACCCTACTAGACTGCTATGTCTGCTTCCAGTCCTTCCCTTCTTCAATATTCCTCCCCACAGCCGACAAATTAATATTCCTATACCACACCTGATCATGTCACTACCTCTGTGCTCCATTCCCCTTCCTACTCAAAAATCCATACTGCCTTTAGGACAAAAGTTCTACCTCCTCAGCCTGGCAACAGGGCTCACCGCAATCTGACTCCAGCAGTCTTATCAAGTTACTCCCCTTCACACTTTATGCTCTAGCCAAATTTGATTAAATCAGCTTCCCAAACTCAATGTCCCTCATTCCTGAAGTGTTATCTTTCCATCCCTGCTTCTCAGACCCCTTATTTCCCTTTAAGGATCAGTATAGCTGGCCCTTCTTCTGCAAAGCCTTTCCTGATACCCCCAAATGTCAGTGCTCTTTCTCTTCTCATATTGCCATACAGAACACATCTTCCCCTACCTACTCCCCAGCAGAATGCAAGCTCCTTGAAGACTATTTTGCTTTTATCTTTGTAAGTCATCCCCTGAGCCAAGCACAGTGCCTTCCACATATGGCACTTAACACAAGTTTGTTGAACTGAACATATCATTGGGCAGTAGGTCTAAAAAAAGGAAATAATCCTCCTTACAGTATTTCCTAAACTCGTTCCACCAACATAATTTTCCTTAAACTCCTCCACTCTAAACCCGAGATCCAAATTCAACCTCAGAGGTAAGAAAAGACATCCTAGGACTAGACTTGTCTACACACTCCTATCTTATCTCACTAACCTTTGCCCTCCTTGGTTTTGGCCTTTCGGATGGGTACTTCCACAGGGGGTGGAGGAGGAGCAACTTCGGTTGCAGTTACCATACTCTCCACCACAGCCACAGCAGCAGCAGCTGCAGCTGCCACTGAGGCCCCTGAACTGCCCTTGAAGGGGTTGTTGGTGCTGAACTCTCGCCACTTGGCCCCTAGAACCATCATCATCTTGGAAACTGCAATTTTGGGGTTCTTAGCAGCAATGAGAGGTCTGGAGAAAGAAGAATGAAAGTAAATACTGGTTGACAAACAGAAGAAATAACAGGGCTAGAGAATGAAAAAGAGAGGTACGTGCCCCTTCCCTTTCTAAGGACCCCTGAATCTTAGCTTAAATACCGGACAAACTGGCTGAATGCCTTATAGTTGGTAAGGGTGCGGTAATCTTCTTCTGAGAACACGTGGTCAATGTCCTCCATGCCCCAATCTTCCAGTAGCTGACCTGAGGACTTGGGCTCCTGCAGGAGGCCAAGAGAAGAAAGTCAAAGCCCTGGCAGTCCTTTCAATGGCACATATTAAGGAGCAACAAAGAACCTTTGAGAAGCTGAGAATTATTAGATCAGGATAATACTACAAGGGGAAGGAACTGGAAGTTAGGTATTTTATAAGAGAAAGTCTTCTAAGAGGCAGTGAGATACTTTGGAAAGAGAAATAAAAGGAATGAGAAAGAAAAAAAGAACATGAGGGATCAGGGCACCTTTGAGTCATCATCATCATCATCCTCTTCTTCCTCTTCCTTCCTCTTAGACTTGCTTTTCTTCTCTTTCTTAGGTCCAAGCTTCTTCTTCTTTTTCTTGCCAGGAGTATAGTCACTGCCCTCGCTGTCTGATCGCAAAACCATCTCATCTTCTTCTTCCACAAACTCAGGCCCCTCCCCAGAACTGTCTCCCAGCTGCCGGCATAAGAGCACACGCTAGAACAGGGAGGGGGGGGAAGGGAAAGGGAGACAGACACACACATGCTACACACATGCTGGCCTTGGGACAGCCACCTGGCTTATCCCAGGACCTTTCCTACACAAAGTCCACCTCCTACACACAAGTCTTTTCTATCCCTAATTCTCATATTCTGACTCCTTCCCACCCTTCCTCCATTCACACCTCAGCTACCCTCACTCACCTCCTTTTTTTGTCGCTTGCTCTTTGGGATTTTAGGATCCCGGGGTTTCTTAGGCTTCTTCTTCTTTTTGAGTTTAGGAGTCTCTGCCTCTGATAAGTCTTCCTCTGGGTCTTCTTCATTCTCTTAAGTATATTCATTAAGGTGGGATGTAGAGAAGGAAAAGAAAGATAGGAAAATGTTAGGACCCAATGCTGAGTCTTCAACCTACAATTTCCCCCAATTCTGAGAGCAATGTGCCTTCTTCACTCTCCTCCAGGACACTAAAAGAAATTGATACTCAGAAAAGAAAAAGTCCAAGGAAAAGCTGTATACATATTAAACAGAGCCACTATAGCAGGTCAGCCATCTCTGGCCTATCACAGAGCCCCAGGGCCACTCATTAAGAGCAATCTTCTTTACCTCCACTAACATAGCTTCTGAATTAAGGTAACTAACAGGGTAGGAGAAATTGAGTTCCAATACTCTTATCATGATGCACTGCAATTGACAAGATATTCCTAAACTGGGGAATTATACCAGTTGAGAGGTAGGATATATGGCAGTAACTCTTTTCTCTAATAATATGCTGAAAATATGGGTAACAATTTAGCTCCAGGGTTCCCCATAGCCACACACTTAACCAGCCCCTTTGGGTCACTGCTACTCAGGGCAACAAGAGCCTCTGGATCCTAGGCTCAGCTGCCAATAGTATCTCCAAAGAGAGTTTCCTCCTATACTCCTCTCCACCCCCTTCCCCAATAGTTTACTCCCCCTTTTTCCTATCCCAAGCTTCTTCTGTCTGGCTTCCCCTGGGGCCCAAGTCAAATCAGCTGTTACTATTCCCTCCAACCCAGCCTTCTCCCATCTGGTTTCCCCCTCCCCCTTGGCTCTGGGCAGAGTAGCACAAAGCCTAGGGTTATATACAGGGCTGTTGGGCAGGGCTAGGTTGGGAGGGGGGCATTGAAGGGGAGGAGAAAGACAGATGTTGCTTCTTTTTTTTAACAGAAATCCTTGTCAGCTCACTTACTCCCTCTTCTCTGGCCACCCCTACCCATCATAAAGATGGTAAGGGAGGTACCTCACCAACTAAGGAGAGGGAAAATGGCTCCTGACCACAGAAGCCACCCAGGGCACCCAGCTTGCCAATATAGGGCAGACAGGAAGTGGCTGGGAGGTTTGAAAGGGGAAAGAAATTGTCCTCATTGAGAACTTTCTTGTCCTTTTCCCCTTCAAAAGGGCCCCAGATCCAGGTCTCTTATCCAGTTTAGGTCGACATTCTTCTTGAGAGACCTCAAGATAATGAAACCCAGTATAAATGCACAGGGGGCATTCGATAACAAGAGGTTGAGTCACACCACCAAAAAAATTTAAAAAGACCAGAACATAGCTAGGACATTGAGAGTGGCCCAAACACACAATCCCCTTGCCATACTTCTCATAGCTAACATTTCATTGGTTGTAGTGGGAATCCATGGCAAGAAGTTCTAAAACATACCCTACAATGCCACCTTCATTTGAGTAGCTACCCAATGAAGTCCCTCATTTCCCTCAAGTTTCAGAGATTCACACACCTGGCTCAAGAAACATAAACAACATTCTTCTTACAATTCAATACAAGCTCCTACCTTCTAATCCCTGGAGACCTACCCCCTAAGCAGCCGCTGGCTCTTCCCTCCCAGGACCAGACATGAGAAAACAGACATCAGGTTAGACAAAGCCCCATCAGGCCCCTAGCCTACTTAGCCCAAGATCAGGCTAGGCTCAAGACAACCCCTCCCACTCCCAAGGGAATAGGACACCCGGCCTAGATCTTACCAGGAAGAATAATTTTCTGGAAGGCCTCTTCTGAACACTCCTATGTTAGCCTATGATCAACACCCCAGTTCCTCCTTTTTAGAACCCCTATAAAGACTCCTAAGAGGAAGGCAAGGGGCATGAGGAGGCAAGAGGTACACTCTAGTCCACCCACAAATAGCCCCCCAACCTCTCAGGCAAAGAATGTGCTGACATGGCCAACATCATACTAGTTGAGATCTGGAGGAAGATTTGGGAAAGGGACAGGAACGGGGTGTGGCAAAGTGGAAAAACTGGGTCATAGAACAGCTTGGGGCAGAGTTCATCTTGGGAGCCTATACAGCTTCCAGCTAGGACAAGAACAACCCCAGCCCTGGGGGCCAACAGAGGGGGGGAAAAGGAAAATTGCCTGTGGTTCACCTAGCCTCTGGGCCAATAGCACAAGACAACTCCACTGTTTGTCAAGAAAAGGCTAGGACCACTCTATTTCCTTTGACAACCATATGCTACCCTAGCCTATAGGAGCCAAAGGGAGTTCAAAATTTGGCTCTCCACTATACAAGCAAAGGCCAGGGATTAACATCCATCCAAACAACTGTGAAGGGCAGAGCAGAAGCACCACTGCACACATCCCTGGCCCTAACTTAGAAAACCCCAAATCCAGAAGCATCTCTAAGGCAGCACAGTTTTTGTCAAAAGTAAAAAAATTAAAACTAAAAAAGACAGTCATGAGGGAACCTAAGCAAGATCAGTAGCCTTCGAAATGAGAGGATGGCTGGCTCAGATAATAGAAAATTAACAACAGCAGCAGCAGTTAACATTTATATAGTACTTTAAGGTTTACAAAATACTTTCCATACATTGTCTCATTTGAACTTCACAATAACCCTGTGAAGAAGGTTCTACATCTATTATCCCCACTTAACCAAAGACAAAACTGAGGCTCAGGGAGGTTTCTTGGCTGGCCAATGGTCACTAATGACTAAAGCCAACGACAGAATCTGAATCCAGGACTCACTACACTGTTTCTCTGATACTTCAAGATCCAATACAAGGAAAAAGTTCACATGAATAGACAACAGGGAGGATAAGAAAACCTGAGATAACGAAAAAAGAAAAGGAGTAGGAGAACAAAAAGGCCAGTTGAGGGGCAGAGGAGAAAACAAGAGAAGCACATGGCATCTCTCCACCTGAGCAATGAACCAAAGCTCTATTCCTCAGGACTGGTCAGTGCCATCTCCAGAAAGCACAGGATAAATCCAACTATTTCAAATTTTGTGGTCCAAGGACCCACCCCAAACACATATAACACACTTCTATACTTTCCTCTTCCTCTCCCCCAAGATTAACATACTTTCTCAGACATGAGGTCTTCTGTTAAACATTCCTTCCCTAAACAGAATGATGCAAACATCTTAAAAAAATATTCCTTCCTACTCAAATGTACTGGGGGGCTCCTCTGCTCCCCAAACCTTCAAACATTGTCTTCTACATCATTAACATATTCCCTCAGCTTTCATTCCCCAACCAAAACACTCCAGCAATTTGCCTGGCTGCAAGTGCTCCATATCCCGGCTGTGAGCGAGATTCAAACTTTGCACAGTTCAGTCAGCAGAGAGAACAGAAAACCGGTAACAGATCACTGGCTAAAAATAAACTGAAAAAGAGAACCCAGCAATCCCTGTTTATACTTTCCAAGGCAGCAATGACCCCTACCCCCAAGACCCCACTAGATTTTGGAGATGCTTGGCCACTCTGCCCCACAAAAACCCCAAGGCCAAGCCATAAAACACTGGCTGACCTTAACCTAAGCTTAATGCTACCCTATTCATTCTAAGTTTCACATACAGCAATATCCTCATCTCACCATGAGCTCAGACTGTACAATGGGCACAAATGGGCACTAGGTGTCATCCCCAAAACACCTCAATTCATGATGCCCAAAGCAAAAACACATGGCTGCCATCACCCTCTTTACAGGAGAGCTCTGCAGAAGAGAACCACTCCCTCTAGACACCCTCCCACCTCAAATCCTGCAAAGAGAGGCATTACCCAACCCTGCCCCAACAGTCATTTGGGGAAGGGCCCAAAAGCCTCCTCTTTCCCAGCCTGTGGCCCCTTCAGAGCACTTACCTGGGTGGGGTGGGGGAAGGCTGTTTAGAAGCACCTCCATGTCCTCTTCCTCACTGCCTGCTGAGCAGGGGGATGGGGAGCCCAGGCCTGAAGCCATCCCCTTCCACTCCTGGCCAGGGAATTGGCCCAGCTGCTCCTGCCTCCGGCCTGGGGCCCTCTGTGCTGGCCCGAGTCACTGTGCAGAGGAGGGGGGGAGGGGGGAAGAGACAGAGAAAGAGAGAGAACAGTCAGTGACGTGCACTGTCCCTGTCCCCCTCCCCCACCCCACCCCCACCTATTCTTTCCACCCACCACCCCACCAACCCCCCTCCCGCCTTGCCACTTGGGCCAGACAGCAAAACCCACTTCAGCTGAACTTCGTTCTTCAGCGTTTCGGGGGAAAGGGTCCGGGATCAGACTCGCTCCCCGTAAGAGAGGCTAAGGCCAGAGGTGGGGCAGGGGCAGGAAGGAAGGAGCCCTCTCCTCCTCCAGGACCAAGCGGGCATTGTGGTAGGAGGACAGCTGAGGGCCATGGGGAAGAAGGGGACTGAGCTGGGCGGGCTGCGAGAGGGGCGATTCTCGGAGGCAGAAGGTCACTGGGGGGCGGGAAGGGGCTGCTCCCGGACGCCGGGGAGGGGTCAGTCCCCACAGAGGAAAGCTGCTCCCGGGAGCTCTTCAGGTTTTCCAGGGAGCCAAGGGAAGCGGGCGGGTGGAGCCTCCAGACTTAAGCACGGTCCGGAGTGGGGGGCAGGGAGTGGGGGGAAAGGTCTGCTGGCTAACCTAGGGGAGGGGGCCAGGCCACGTGTCCCGGGGAACAAGCCCGCAAAGGGCAGCAGGGGGGCAGGCGCCTGATACAGTAGGAAGCCGCCCCCTCCCCGTTATCCTGGGGGGTAGAAAGAGCCCACCGAGGTCCGAGGAGGCACCTCGAAATCCTGGGGGGGGAACTCCCCCCCGGGCCCTCAGGGGGTCGGGGGGGGCAGCCAGCCGGTTTTGAAGGAGCTTTCTGCGGGACAGGGCAGTGGACCCCTGGGGGAGTTTCTCGGGAAGGTAGTGTGTGTGTGTGTGTGTGTGTGTCTGTGTGTGTGTAGGGGTCTTTCCTCGGGGACCCCGCCCCCTCCTCACCCCGAGCCGCAGGTCCAGCTCTGTGTAGCTCTCGCTCCCACTCCAGCTCCTCCTCGCCGCGGCCGAAGGGGGGAAAATGGCTCCGGCTCCGGCTTCGCCTCTTAAAGGGCCCGAAACACCGGCCGGGAAATCCCACAGCCCAAGCCCCGCCCCCCCCGCGGACAGCCCATAATAACCCCAACCAACTCCAACCCTCCCCAAGTCCCCTTCCCCCCACCCTCCGCCTTCCTCTCTGGATCTCCCCGGCAACGCCCGCCCCCTCGTCGCCCCAGCAACCATTGACCCCGCCCCTTCATCGCGCGCGCGCGCGCGCGCGCGCGCGTCACCGGAGCAACCGCCCACCTCCTGGACATCCCATAATACTCGTGGACTCCCCCACTTCCATACACATGTATGCTGGAGTTAGGGGCATCCCATAATACTCAGTTCCTTTGCAACTCAACCCTTTCTCCCTAAACATCCCATAATAACCATTCTCCTGCCAACTTCCCCACTCTAACCCCCCAGGATTGACATCCCATAATGATCCCTCTCACCCCTCCCTCTTCATGGCCATCCCATAATAACCACCCCTCCCAGCACTTCAGCCTTACATCCCATAATACTCACCCCCATCCCCCAACAGACATCCCATAATAACCACCCTCCATCCACCCCCACTTTGACATCCCATAATATCCACCCTAGCCCTCTGCAACAACGGCCATTCAGGGCCCCTTCCCACACACATCCCATAATAACCAGTCTCCCCCTTTCTACATAGACATCCCATAATAACCAACCCCCTGGTAGCTCCCCCTCCAGCCCCTCCAGGTTACTGTCCTCTGATACCTCTGATAGTCTCAGCACCATCCCTTTATACACTCACCCTGTAGTCTAGCAGCCCATAATAATCACCCCTCCCCTATATGCAGATATCCCACAATGATCAGCACCCTCACTGTCACCCCACAGATGGACATCTAATCACCTCTTCCCTCAAGACATCCCATAATAATACAACTCTCCCACTCCAACCCAGATATCCCATAATAAACACCAGGGGCAGCTGGGCAGCCAGACATCCCATAATACTCCTAGAAACAACCTAGTGTCACATCCCATAATATCTCATCTCCCCCCATACCCTTCCAGCCAGGCAGCCCATAATACTCACATTCATACCTCCCCCATCTCCAGACACACAGTCCATACTAATCATCAGGAGCAGGGAGGGCGAGGCAAGGCTACCCACACTGTCCAGTCTGCCCACACACACACACACACACACACACACACACACACACCTCCACCCCACCCTGAACCAGAACTGTATCCTGAAGTGATAATCTCTGATGTCCTAGATTCTGGCCTCCTGACTCTAAGATCCTATGGAGACTACTCAGAAATAGAGAGACTACCTGGAGCCCCACTCAGATATATTGAAAATTGGAGACTCCAAATGCTTAACTTCCACCTCAAATCCTGGTGAGGTTTACCAATCCATGATACCATCCCAGGTAGATGAGCCATTTTCATGGAACTTACTCTTTCTCAGGCTTTCCCATGATATTCACTGGGCTCAATGCAAAGGCTATCATATAAAACTCCAGCTAGATCTCTTCCCCATCCTCAAGCCCTGGGGCCTTGTTCATCAACATGCCCAAGCAACTCCTATGTGTTATGTGGACTGAGGCCCCTCCACACATGCTCAGGAGCAGGCACTTAACATCCCACAGCACACTCGCTAATGCATCTGATATTTATTGAGTGCTTACTGCAACATTGTGCTAGGCCCTGGGAGGATCACCAAAATGCCTCAATTGCCCTCAAAAAGCTGACAATCTAGTAGTAGAGGTTAAGAGAGGTACATAAATAACTATAATATATGTGATAAATTTATACCAGATACTATGAGAGAAGTACAAAACACTGTAACAGGTCAGAGAAAGAGATAGCTTCACTACTCAGCTGGGATTTCTAATATCACATAAACCAATCTCAACTATTCTCAACAATGTCTCTGATGGGTGTCATCCAAGGGAGGTTACAGAGTGGCCTCACCTACACACTCAGGTTAAAGGTTAGCCATATTAAGAAACATTTCATACTATAGTAATATTCATCTCCCCTGAATCCCAGAATCCTAAAATATTAACATTTTCCTCAGGACACTCACCAAAATCCCACAATATGCTATATTGTCCCATTACCCACTACATCTTTGATGCTCCCATCTTTTTCAGTATCTTTCCCTTTATGATATCCCATAATGCTCCCTGTTGTCCCTATTCGACTAGTCCATCCTCCAACCCTATCTGTCCCTGCCTTCCCAGGATATTCTATGTTACTCTCCATCTTTTCCTTCACATGCACTAACCACCCAACATCCCATCAAACTTTCTCACCCTGGAGCTATTGTAATAAGTGGCACTTCTACCTATTATACAAAGTGGCCATGTTTGTTAACAGATTGTCTCCACCCTCTATTCCTTCCCTAGAATAGTGCCTAGAAAATCTTTGAGGCCTCTTCTCCACACCCCACCCATTCCCTTTGCTTTTCAGAGGTCCAGCACCCCCCATGGTCTTTTCTTTCATACCTCATCAGATCTTTTCCCTTCTGTCTGAAAAACTTCAATCCCCCAGAGAAACAGGCCCTAAATAAGCAGAATCTGGATTTCTTGTCTTCAGGAAGCTTTCCGTAGCTTTGCACCCTAAACAGAGACTTTTCTCTCAGCCTCTATATTGACTTCAGAAAGTCTGCTCTCTGGAATTTAAACTCTGTGGAAGATATTAGTGATTAGACAGAAGCAAGACTTACTCCACCAAAATGCAGTCTCATAATGGGCTGTTAATTCACAGCCTTTTCTTTAATTCCAAGCTCATTTCCCTACACCCAGGTATTTTTATCCAATCTGAGAATTGATGGATCAGGAAAACTACCAAAAATATATTTTCCATTCCCACAATTTTGACTTATATCTCTTCTAAGCCCCTCAAACCATAAGTTATCTCTCACTCTCTCAACGCCAATTTCTTCTTCAGAAAGACAGAGCAGTCACACAATCTCATAGTTAAAAGGAACCTCCACAGCTCTTTAATCCAATCATATTTGAACACGAATACCCTCTGCACCAGACCTGGCAGGTCAGTGCTCTGCCCTTACATATGAGGGGGAACCCACTACATGTCAAGACAGACCATTACACTTTTAGGTAGCTCTCATTTTTAGGAAGTTTTTTTTTCTTAGAGAGAGCCTAAATCTGTCTCTTTCCAACATACTCCCATTGCTCCTACTTCTACTGTCTGGGGCCAACCAGAAGAATTTTAATCTCTCTTTCACATGACACCCTGAAACAGCTAATCTATCCCACCCTGCCTACCAAGTTTTCTCTTCTCCCAACTAAACAATGGTAGTTCCTTAAACCAATTTTCTTATGGCATAGTCTCCAATCTTCTCAAAAGCCAAGTAACCCTACTTCTGGATGCTCTCCTGATTGAGTAGATTCATCTGAAAATGTGATGCACAATAGTACAGATTTCATCTAACTAGGACAGAAAATAGTGCCAACTACTTCCCTTTTTTCTGAACACTATGCCTCCTTAATGCAATAAGGATAGCATTAGCTTTTATAGCTGTCTGTCACACTTATTACTCATATTGAGCTTGCAGTCCATTAAAACCCCTAGATCTTTTTCTAATGAACTGCTGACTAGCCAGGTATCTTTTGTCTTCTCCTTGTGAGTTGATTTTTTTAAAAACTCAAGTGTAAGATTTTAGATTTATTCCTATTAATTGAAGGGTTGAATAAACTGTGGAACATTAATGTAATAGAATACTATAGTGCAATTAAAACTGACAAGTGTGAAGAATACAATGAAATCTGGAAAGATCTTTACAAAATAATGCAAAGTGACAAAAAGCAGAACCAGAAGAATACAGTACACACGTAATGGCCAGATAATACAAGAGGAAAAGTGAAGGAGAATAAATGGACTATGGGAGTAACTAAAAAATTACAATGATATTTTATACATTGAAATTCTTTAAATATTGTTAGTCAAAATGCATATTTAAATAGTTGTATTGATGTATGATA